>NC_072026.1:19487781-20142961 GCF_027791375.1 Indicator indicator
TAAAGCAGGGTCACTCAGAGCAGGTGGCCCAGGAATAAACACATAGAATGAAGGGGATGGAGGCCTGGTGTTAAAGCCTATGAACACAGAACACAGGGAACTAGGAAAACAAAACCCACTTGAACTTCTTGAATTTGCTCTAAAACCAAAAACAACCCCAAACAAACAGCCCAACCAAACAAAAAACAACCCAGAACTTAGAAAACAGCTTAAGCGGCAAACACCATTTTGAAAGGAGGTTATCATCAACCTCAGGGAACTTATCTCCAAAGACAGGATTTTACAGAACAAAAGAGAAATAAAATTCTCTTGTGAAGCCCAGCAGAGCCTCTTGTTTCCCAACTTAAGCCTGAAAAGCAGAATAAAGTCTGGTAGTGCCAGGCAAAGAAACCTCCCTCTTGAAAACCAGAGCAGCAGAGAATTTATTTATAGCAACATTCAAAATGACCAATTTGAAGGGGAATTGCTCAAATGCATCTTAAAGCTCTGAAGAAGTTTTAGAACTTCTGGAAGGTCATCACTTCCAAACAACCTTGTACCAGAACTTCCATGAGCCCAGCAGGACCCATCCATGCACCCTAACCTCCCCAAGTGATCTATCTCACACAGAGGCAAACAGGTCACTAGGGAGTGGGGGGAAAGCTAGCAGGAAGCACAGGAGGCCTATGGGATCCAGAGCACACCAGGACATCTCTTCTATGAGTAGACATTCATCTGGCCAAGCACAAGTCCCAGCTGACTCCCAGGCTGACCAAAAGATCCACTTGCTGGGAGCTGAGCCACACTGCTGCCAGCACCCAGCCTGCTGGGAGGTTACAAGGTCACTGCATCCTGCTTCCCAACACAGCCAAGTACTTCCCTTCTCCCTTGTAACAAATGATAGGACAAGAGGAAATGGCCTCAAGTTGCCCCAGGGGAGGTTTAGGTTGGAGATTAGGAAAAATGTCTTTGCTGCAAGAGTGGTCAGGGATTGGAACAGGCTGCCCAGGGAAGTGGTGGAGTCACCATCCCCAGGGTTGTTCAAAAAGCAGACATGGCACTCTAAGCCATGGTTTAGTGGCCATGGGGGTGTTAGGTTGATGGCTGGACTTGATGATCTTAGAGGGTTTTTTCAGCTGAAACATTTCTATGATTCTACAATACATGCAGGGCAGGTTTCTCACTGATACCACTGCATCCTACTTGTTTCTGCTGTATTTGCTGGGAAAAAAACCCACTCAAGTGAGGGAAAAAAAAAAAAAAGACAGAAAGAAAAAAGAGCAAAAAGCAACCAGTAGTACCTGTGTAGAGATCAGGAGGTGAAGATCCAGATTTTCAGCTGGCATAAATGGGCATCACGGTGCTGAAGGAAACAGCTCTGTGTTGGTTTTCATTGTTGTGGAGTAAACCCCTAAACAAATGACAGCTCAGAAGCAGGTACACTTTTGCCTCCCTGATTTTCAGGGTAGGTACAGCTGCCATCTCACACTGGCCAAGCATTCTTGGAGCAACTCCAGAACATCAATCTAACATGCTTTCAAGCCCGTCCTTGGAGAGCTCAGCTGCCCAGAAGACTTCCCAAAGGATGTATTTTCTGTATCCTTTCAAAGCAGAAAAGCTAGAATAAGTCTCAGCTCAAAGAATTTTACAGGGTGTCTTTTATACTCATTGTAGTACCTAAAAGCTGTGATACCCTTCCTGTTTCTTCAGTGGTTCATAATCTAGATGATCCACAAAACTATATTCAATAAGCCTTCCATCCACACAGAGTCACTGCCTTCTCTGCCCATTCATCCCAATGAAACCCCAAAGTAAGGGCACTTCATAAAACCTTTATAGCTTTTTTGCATCAGCATTTGCAGGAATAGGTCTCCACATTTCTAAGATCTGCTTTTTTCTATCAACTTAGTTGATTTTTCTGTTTTCTCTCTTTTTTTTTTTTTTTTTTTTTTTTTTTTTTTTTTTTTTGCTAATTGGGCTCATTTTTTCCCTTGCAGCCAAAATAAAAGATACTGTTCCTTGATAAACAATGGAAATGTCAAACTACCAAAGTTCTAAACAATGATTATTAGAATCTCTTTCAAGTGGAACATTTCTTCCCCCCCCCCCCCCAAAGATAATTACACTTTTTAAACACTGTTCATGGAGCAATTTAAGCTCCTAAGTGAAGAGTTGAATGAAGCAAAACCCAGAGCCCCCCCTCCCTGAGTCCAAGAGAAAGCACTGCTGAAGCATGTGCAGTTCTGGAGCAGGACTTCAGGACAGGGTGCTGCTTGCCCCTTCCTCAGGGCAGCAAGACGATTGCCAGGAGCACAAAGCCAGGTTACAGCAGCCAAAGATCAGCCCCAATATCTGCAGCTGAATTTTCAAACCACAGACAAGGCTCAATTCAGCTGCCATTAAAGTCAATAAAAGCCTCCCATTGATTACAGTAGTGGTTGGAGCAGGTCCATACTGATGTTTACTAGAAGCCAGATACAAGGTCTCATTACTTTTATAGTGTTACACATCAGATCCTTATTGACTCCATTATTGCCAGGCTTGCAAACAAGCAAGAAATTCTGATCACACAGCCCTACAAGCCCCCCATTTGCATCCTTGATTGGCACGATGAGAGCTGCAGAGAAGGCTTTGAATATGCATCACACAGAGTGGCAGTGCACAAAAAACCTGCAGGATGCAGCAAAGCAATCAGGCAGCATAAAGAAACTGAAATGGAATTCCTTGGAGAAAGGGATCATTAAGTGCTTAACAAGCATCACTCTGTTATATCTGTTTTAGGGATGTTAGCACAATTTTAATTGTTACCATCCAATCTGTTGTGATAGAGCTCCAGAGTTAGCAAGATGCTAAATATTTTATGGTGACATTTGAACAATCAAGGAAGATTAGCCTCAAAAGCCTGCTGCCCAGTAGCCCAATGCCTGTGAATAGACAAAATGACCAAGGGGAGGGGGGAGAAAGAAGGATCTATTTTCCGTGTGGAACAAAGACAAGACAGAAAGATCAACACAATTAAATATTAAACAGAAGTAATTACGCAGGCAGCCAACTAATAACTCAAACACCCAGTATTTTATTAGGCATTTCCAACCAGCCCATTAAATTATACAACATTCAGAATGTGCCTGGCGTGTCCTGCTCCATGCTGGATCATTCAGCCTGGAATAGATCCTTCTCACTAAAATTTGGATTGAGCCAAGGAAAACATGGAAGACAGGGAGTCCAGTCCCACTTCGTGCTAAGATGACCAAAAAAAAAAGCATAGTTGTTCCTTCTTAGAAGTCTCCAAGCCCTTCAATTCTACATAATGCTAATGGATTGCCAGGTGCAGCTCCAGACTCCTGTGGGATGCTGACCTAAGATAAGAGATGCTTGGCAATTTTGGGGCCTCACTGAAACACCTCCTAAGTAGGTCACAGAGCTGGAACAATATGCACAGGTCCAACCTGCATGCAGGCATTTTTCAGCTCTAGGGCTCCTGAACTCAGAGGATGCTGAGCACAAAGAATCACTGAGGATCTGAGCACCCCAGACAGAAGTGGGCTCACTCACTTGCTGTAAAATGACACACCTGCCAGAAACGTTTGCTGACTCAGGGCCATAAAGGTTATTTGCAAGTGATCCATAATTAAATGCAAAGTAGTGCTCCCAGCAGAACAGGAGCAAGTAATAAGAATTATAATAAAGCTAAATGTTATCCAGAACAGAGGCAAAGGGCATAATTATTGCCATATGAAATATGGCAACACTAAGGTTTAATGTGCTCATAAGAAAAGCTTGCAAAAAGCTTTGGTAGCACAGGGCTGAGGCTTCCATCTGGACAAGTATTCCGGCTGAGATCTGACATGAGGAAAAAATGCTTTGCTGTAAGGGTGACAGAGCACTGGAGCAGGCTGCCCAGAGAGGTTGTGAAGTCTCTTTCTCTGCAGACTTTCAAGACCTGTCTGGATGCGTGCCTGTCCTAGGTGATCCTGCTTTGGCAGGGGGTTGGACTCAATCTCTGGAGGTCCCTTCCAACCCCCTCAATTCTATGTTTCCAGTTTCTTTGGAAAAACTCAAGAATCCAGCAGCATACACTGCCCTTCAGTCAAGCAATACTTCTGCCTACCTATTTTCATCTCAATAGCTCATCTCAGCCTGTTGAGAACATGAATGTTTTTCACTTTTCCACCCCATGCTCATAAATGGGTATTCAGAAATAGCAGATCTCAAGGACAATGGTATTCTGGCCCTGAGAGGAGAAAGAACAAGCTTCAGGACTGCAGATTAATTTGATTAGCTGGGACACTGCAGCGTTCAGGCTGGCAGGGCACAGAAGAGCCCTGCTGTCTCAGGGTCATGCTAAGACACCAGAGGATCTGGGTATGTTAAGCTCAGCAAGGCCAGGCACTGGCCTTTGCAGCCAGTGTCCCCCAAAGACCTACAGACTCCTCTGTGGAGGCTTTCAAAGGCAGTGGCAATGCACAGCTAAAGAGGACACACTCCAGCTTTGGTCGTTCAGCTTCAGCTTTGCTTCTGATACTGGAAGCTTGGAAGCTGTCAGCTCAGTACTCATCAGGGAGGAGACTTTCCAGCTGATGCACAGTTTTCAGTGCATGTTTCCTGCTAACTTGAAAACAGTGACCACAAAAGGTCCTGTTGAACTCTGATGGAGCCAAGGGCAAAAGTTCAGGGATAGCTGCTGGTCCACACGTTCCCATCATTCTTAAAAGGGAAATGTCTCCTAGTTAATGATTGCAGTAGCTACTGTCTGGCCTTCAGCTGGGGTTCCCCAAATGACATCAAGGTACTCTACTCTTACTGCACCTCTCTAGCAGTGTGAGGCCTCTGAGAAAAGAAACTACCAAATAGGAAGATTTTTCTTTTTGTCAAACTCAGGCAGTGATGTTCCTTTCTTCTATAGTCAAAGGGCAAAGTTCTGATTCCTGCTGCCAACAGGAGCAGGGCAGTATGCTGAGTTAGCCCACGGTGAATTCAGCTGTGAGGTGACACTGTTTTCTAGGAAGCTGTGGATATACCTCAGAGGTTGAAGGGAAGAGTTTTGCAGCAATTTCACACACTAGACCAATGTCAAAGGGCTTGGTGACAGGAGTGGCTGCTAAGCTGCCTCTTTTGGGATCTTGAAAGCTCTGGGAGCAGTTTCCCTTCAGAAACCAAAAAGGCCTTAGAACAGTTAATTAAGAACAATATTTTTTTAAATTATGCTGACAGAATACAAGAAGACTCCACTCTGACCACCTAAGGATAAAATTAATTAGCAACTGAACATCTTCCTTGATACGTACCTAAACCAGTTCTGTGCTGTCCCCCTGGCAATGAGCTAGAAGCACCAACAGCCCTGACACTGCATGGCACTTCCTCCAGTATCCAGTAAGACAAGAAGAAAACTTTCCAAAGACAGAAACACAGTAATCCAGTGGGGCATCTGGGGTAAAAGACAAAGGGTTTGGGAGGTCACACAGAAAAGGAAAGCCCAGAATTCCAAGAGGAGAGATGCTTATGCTCAGCTCCTGCCAATCCCATCAAAAGGGCACACAGATAGTGCAGCCTGTGAAGAAGAAAAGAAACAGAGGGGAAGAAGATAACACCAGCATCATCCCAGTGACCCTCCCAACAAGCTCTGACTGTGCTGAACACTCCTGTGGCATCTGCCTGACCTTTCTCCTGACATGTCACTAGAAATGGCAAGGAGGATGATTAAGGGACTAGAATATCTCTCTGAGGAAGAATGGCTATGGGACTTGGGACTTTTTAGTCTGGAGCAGAGCAGACTGAGGGAGGATCTTACCAATGCTTATAAATACTCACAGGGTAGGTGTCAGGAGGATGAAGCCAGTCTGCCTTCAGTGGTACCTAGTGATAGGACAAGAGATAATGGACACAAACTTTAACATAGGAAGTTCCATCGAAACAGGATGAGGAACTTCTTTACTTTGAAGGTGGTAGAGCCCTGGAGCAGGCTTCCCAGAGAGGTGATGGAGTCTCCATGTCTGGAGAGATTCCAAACCCACGTGGACCCTTTCCTGTGCAACCTGCTCTGGCAGGAGGGACTGGATGATCTCCATAGGTCCTTTCCAACCAATAATGAGAATCCATGGGCCATGCAGCTGACCATGAGAACACTCCAGGACAAGGGATGTAATATTTGCTATCTGCATCAGCAGGAGCAACTCAGGATCTAAAGCTGCTTCCTGGATGGCTGGGTAACTTGGAAGCTTTTTCTTGAACTGCATTTCTTCTAGCACTTTTGCAGCTACTCAAATCACAAACACTTCAGCCAAACCTCAAGAGTGCCATTCAGGAAATAAAATCTCTACAACCTTTTCAGGAGGAAAATCAGCTAAAGTGGGTAACTACTCTTTGTCATTTGAGCTGAAACTGGTAAACACTTGCACCATAAGAAAGCCTCAGAGCAAAAACATCAGCTAGAAAGGACAAAACCAAAAGAGTGAACTTCTCCAGCCTTGATGGTAACAGTCTGCAACACTTAAAAGAGTATTTGACATATTATTTTTAGCTAAAGGAAAGCAGCATTGTCCCTATTAAGACATTTCAATTTACTTAAAATAATTGTGCCCCAGTAGTTTACAAAGGAGTGACTCCATACAATGTGACAATTGTATTACTTACTACCCTTGACATCACTTCAGTGAGGGTCACTCTAGTTAAATATTTCATTTGTTACAATGTCCATCTTCATCAAGCTATTTTTGAAGCAATCTGCAAATCTCAAAACGTTTGTCTCTTTGTCTTGCAAAAAGAAGGGTCCTGTTCATTTGTTCCCTTTAATACCTAGCAAATTGCTGTAGCAATTCACAAAACCCTTAAAAAGAAAAGGGCATGCAAGAGAAATTCAAAGTCAGTCATTGAAAACATCCTTTTCTCACTTCTTTTTTTTTTTCTTCTTTTGGTCCTTTCTGCTGTTAAACACTCTGCCTAAGTCCAGCCTGTGTCAGAGAGGCAAAGACACTTTATTAACAGCATCCTCATAAATATTCTGTGTTTGAATGAACAAGGGGAAGGATGCTTGACATTTAAATGCTTCTTACAAGTTCATTTATAGAGCAATTCTCTGCTATCAAAGCATGGTTACACATGAAAAAGAAAAAAAAATACAGCCCTTTTATATTCCTCCCTATATGTCTTACACAGCAGAGTTACATCACCATTGCCTTGCACCCATAATGAACCAAACTCTGTTAACAAACACAGCAACCAGTGGCATGCCATGGTAAAGTACACAGCACTAAGCTTTGGCATCTACAATTTACCTAGAAATCTTCACAGCAGAAGTAGGTTCATGTCCTGGCCAGACTATGGAGAGCTGTAAGTTGTGACTCACTGCAAGGAACACCAGAGAGCAGAGGAGATATTACAGTAGTGTAACCAACATCAACAGTAGTGATATCTCTCTCTCAGCTGATTGTTATGTGTAAAATTATTTAGGGCCCTAAAAAGATGGGGGTTAAGTGTATTTGCTCTTGTTGTGGTCCTGATTGTGCTACTAATTGCTACTCTGTCCACCAAGGAGCAGACACTGGCTTCCCAAGAAGAATTCTCCCTCCATACATGGAATGAAGAGTCACATTTTTCTGCCTCCTGATGTTGCTCCACGAGCAGGTACATCAACCACCATAAATTTGCTTCAAATCCAAAACCCAAGCAAAGAAGACACTTTCCTACACCTGGATCCCATCACTATCTTCAACTCTCCTGAATATTTCTGGCTCCTGCCTTTTTTTTTTTAATGATGAGGCCTTACACAGGGGGTATATGAAATTCCTGGAAATTCACACAAGAGCAAGTTAGGAATAGGAGGAGTTCTGCTCATTGCACTTGGGGTTCAAGCAATGGCAAGGTTGCTTTCTGATGATGATATCAGCTTGCACCAAGAGCCCAGCCCAGGCTGAGGCTTTCTTTAAATCAACACCATTTGCTAATTGGCGTCAAAGACAGGCTACCTCCTCTCCATTCTCAGTTTGAACTGCATTTCTACTTACACAAGCAGGGAAGGAAAGCCCAGATGGTTCCCCACCCTGTGGAGAAGGTCTCTCCAGACCAGCAGAGCAAGGATTTTCAACTCAAAAGCAAGGACTCCAAAGCCATACAGCACCTTTCCACCAAGCTACAGCTGAGGATTTGCAACTGTCCTAGAGTATGACACTGATTCCTACCAAACCTGAATTCTCAGAAGCATTCCCACTACCTTTTCTGTAAATTGGGGAAAATCCTAGCAACTATTTTGAGAATTAAGGATGAAAAGGATAATTAAGAAAAAAAGCTGCAGTAATATTAATTATTATTTTTAATATAATTAGATATCTTCATATGGTAAATGCTACTTTCTGCTTCTCACATCAGCATGAAATGAGCCACAGCACAGAAATGTGATTGTGCAGATCTCAGCACAGGCAGCCTGACCTCAGCTCCCAAGAATTAATGCACAGCTCTAAAAGCAAAAGTCACACCAGAAGCATATATTACTTGATGGGTTCCTCTGTCAAATAACCCACCCTTCTTTGAGGCAGGGTTTAAAGAGCCCACAGCTGCTAAAAATACAAACCCCCTTCAGGACATCACTCCTTAGCAGCAGCAGAAATCTTCACAGGAAGAGAGACCTGCTCCAGTGGCAGAGAACAATCAACTTCTCCAAAGCACGTGCTGGATGCCTGCTGGAGTTAGCAAGCTCAGAGTGCTAAGTTTGCCTTTGGAAGAGGAGAGAAGTTACAAAATGTAAACCCAAAATCCATCATTTCCTCTCAAAGAAAAAAAAAAAAAAAAAGGTAACTGCTTTTCAAAAGGGTGAAATGTATCCAAAAAAAAAACAAAAACAAAAACAAAACAAGATGTAATTAATGGTGCTCCGAGGTCTCACACAAGCCCTTGCACCCCAATCACTATCACTCATGCAACCAAACTGGTTAGAAACAGCTACCCAACAGCCCCTCTCAGTTATCTGCTGGCACAGAATCACACAATGCCAGGTCGGAAGGACCTCAAGGACCATCTGGTCCAACCTTCCTAAGTGCAGTTGAAATGAGCTGGCCCAGCACCCTGCCAAGATGAGTCTTACAGCTGCCCAGTGTAGGGGACTCCACTGCTTCCCTTGGGAGATGATTCCAGTGTCTGACTGTTCTCATGGGGAAACATTTTCCTCTGCAGTCCAGTGGGAATGTCCCCAGCAGTAACTTGTCGTCACCACCCCTTCTCTTTTCCATGGGACCCCTTGTACAAAGGGAGTCTCCATCCTGTTCATAGCCACCCTTTATATACTGCTCCATGATAATAAGGTCTCCCCTAAGCCTTCTCTTCTCAAGGATGGACAAACCCAGTGAATCTCAGCCTTTCTTCATGTGGTAGGTTTGCCAGTCCTCTGATCATTTCCTCTTTCCTTCTCAAAGCTATTGGTGACAGATTTGGACAGTTAATTGCAAGGAAAATGTCCCTCTCCAAGTTCCTTCTGGTGATGCATCAGCTCATCAGGTTTTTGCAGCAATAGTGATTACAGCATCAGTGACTTTGATCTGATGCTGCTGTTTCTTTCCCTTTCTACCAAAATAACAGTGCCAGAGTACTTAGGCCATTGCCTTTGCTCAACAAGATTTCCCAGCTGCCATGGGAAATGTTCAAATGTTGATACACAGGTTCATCCCAAATTTGAAGAAAACACCTGGCAAGTGCAGGGTTCTGCACCTGGGCCAGAACAATCCTCACTATCAATACAGACTCAGGGAGGGGGTGATAGAAGGCAGCCCTGTGGAAAAGGACTTGGGGGTGCTGATGGACAAGAAGCTGGACATGAGCAGGCAGTGTGAGCTTGCAGCACAGAAGGCAAATCACAGCCTGGGCTCCATCAAAAGCTGTGTGGCCAGCAGATCCAAAGAGGTGATTCTGCCACTCTGCTCTGCTCTGCTGAGACCTCACCTGGAGTGCTCTGTACAGGTCTGGAGCCCTCAATATAGGAAGGACATGGACCTGATGGAGAGGGTCCAGAGAAGGAGCCATGAAATTGATCAGGGGGTTGGAGCACTTCTGCTATGAGGACAGGCTGAGGGAGCTGGGGGTGTTCAGCATGGAGAAGAAAAGGCTCCAGGGAGACTTAATAGCAGCCTGCCAGTACCTGAAGGGGGCTATAGGAAGGATGGGGAGAGACTGTTTGCAAAGGCCTGCAGGGACAGAAGGAGGGCTGATGGTTTCAAACTAGAAAAGAGCAGGTTTAGATTGGATGTTAGGAACAAGTTCTTTACTGTGAGGGTGATGGAACACTGGCACAGGTTGCCCTGGGAGGTGGTTGAGGCTTCATCCCTGGAGATATTCAAGGTGAGGCTCAACAGGGTCCTGGGCAGCCTGATCTAGTTGGGGATGTCCCTGCTGACTGCAGAGGGGGTTGGACTGGATGACCTTTGAAGGTCCCTTCTAACCCAGACCATTCTATGATTCATTTGATTTTTGGAAATGAAAAAATTTATCAGGCTTCAAGTTTTGGATGAGCTTAACACACACTGCTCCAAAGTTTTCCTTTCCTCATCTCATTCACATTCTTCTGAACATCAGAATAATTTTTACAGAGTACAATCCAAGTCCAGTCACTGGACACAAAAATATTCAGCAGCAAAAATCCCCAGAGACTTTGCCAAGCTAACATTATCTTACCACAAAATGCCTGACACATTTTGCTGGTCATACCAAACCTAAGAAAGTGTTATCAGGTATTATTATAAGAACTGAACAATACATAACTCAAACCAGACAGCAGATCTGCCACCAGCTTTCTCCTCTCCTCCAAACTGACCTGCCTTACACAGGGCTCAGCTCTGCAGAGCCTACAGCATATACTCCCCTCTGAGTCAGAGCACACTAACCCTCCAGCAGAAAGCTGCTGTGGAAATCCTCTAAACACCTGAGAAAATACATCTGGGGCTAAAAGTACAGAGGTTTGTTCTGATCTAAATGCACTGATGCAGCCTTTCTGCTGTCTACTCACCTAGAGACATCACTCTCCTAGAGCCACAAAAATGATGAAGGGAGTGGAACATCTTCCTTACGAGGAGAGGCTGAGGGAGCTGGGGCTCTGTAGCTTGGAGAGGAGGAGCCTGAGAGGTGACCTCATTAATGTTCATAAATATGTAAAGGGTGAGTGCCAAGAGGATGGAGTCAGGCTCTGATCAGTGATGCCCAATGACAGGAAAGGGGCAATGATGGAAGCTGAGGCATAGGAAGCTCCATGGAAACATGAGGAAGAATTTTTTCACTGTGAGGGTGACAGAGCACTGGAACAGGCTGCCCAGGGTTTTGTGGAGTCTCCCTTTCTGGAGATATTCAAGACTCAGATGGATGTGTTCCTGTGTGATCTGCTCTAGATGACCCTGCTCTGGCAGGGGAGTTGGACTGGATGACCTTTCGAGGTCCCTTCCAGCCTCTAACATTCTGTGATCAAGCACTCCATGTGCCAGACTCCCAGCTGGTGGGTGCCAGCAGAACTCTACTGACTTCATGAGAATGAAGCTGACCTTGGGGAGAGACCAGGTCCTGTGAAGAGAGGCTGAGGGAGCTGGGATTGTTTAGCCTGAAAAAGAGGAGGCTGAGAGAAGACCTTATTACCTGAAATGAGGTTGTAGTGGGGCCAGCATTGGCCTCTTCTCCCAAACAACTATAGGCAGGATGAAAGGGAAATGGCCTCAAGTTGCACCAGGGGAGGTTTAGGTTGGATATTAGGAAAAATATCTTTGCTGAAAGAGGGTCAGGCATTGGAACAGGCTGTCCAGGGAGGTGGTGGAGTCACCATCCCTGGAAGTGTTCAACGAAGGAGTAGATGTGGCACTTTGGGACATCATAGAGGTGCTGGGTAGAAGGTTGGACTTGCTGACCTGGGGAGGTCTTTTCCAACCTTCATCATTCTAAGATTTGATCCCTGGGACTGATACTTCCTATGTCCATATATCAAGATCAATTTGCTTAAGTTTACAAAGCATTTCACAAGTGAGTCTTAAGCCTTCCCTCCCCCTTTTATTAAGAGGCTTTAAATTCCAAAATGATGACCCAATTAGTGAAGACCCAAGAAAAATAAAATATTAACAGATCTGCACCATCCAGGGGGGAAAACCAACCAACCAAACAGAATCTCAGTTTGATATGAAGCCATTTTATCCATGAATAAGGCTGGCCTGCTGCAGAAGCTCATAATAAGTGAAGCCTAACAGCTCTGATGATGAAAGGTACACAGCTGCATGGGAAGCTATTTGTAATACCTGGCTTGGACCACGAAATGACCTTACCAATTTTCCCACCCATTTGGCAAATGCTGTCCTTGCTGCACTACCATGCATTCACAGGCCAGCAAAATTGGGCTTTCACGTGTTTTTTTGGTGGGTTTATCTGGTTGGTTTTCCTCTTTCTGCCTTTGTTGCAATGACTTTTGCCTGCTGGCAGAAGTCGTCGCCACACGAAGTGCAGCAGAAATAAGAATGTTACCCCACAACCACCACGTAAGGCAAAACAAAAGGGATTTGTAGTTCAGTTTCACAGCTGGAAGCGAAAAGATATCAAGAAAGTTTAGGAAAATGTAAGTAAAGATGAGAAGAGCCATCCAAAAGTCTATGTCTCAGAGGAAGTACCCTGAAGACACTATTAAAATATTCTGGATAACAGGCAACCAGCAGCTTTTTACCCAAGAGCAGCACTAATGCTGGCACATGTCCTGCCTTCAGCTATCTCAGAGAACATTTCTCCTTTGCACAGAGCCAGAATGGACACAAAACTTCCACTGAAAATACTAGCCAGGTCCCAACAGAAGGGAAATGATCTTCTCAGCACAGCTCCCTCACTTGGGTGCAGTATGCTGACAAGGCTCTCATGTTCCAGAATCCCACTCTTGTCTGACTGCCATCATTTCAGAACTCTCCACAATATGCTTCTGGAAAGGGCTGAACATAAAGCAAATGCAACTGAGCCTTGGATGGGGAATTGTCCCAGAAAGCACCCATGATAGACATTGCACAATCCTATACCAGATGCTTCTCAAAAATCTTTTCCTACTGGCACAATCCACCTAATTTCTGTGTCTCATTTAAGATTCCAGGCTTCTTACATAGTCTCCAGAATAAGGCAGATACCTTTCTGATTTGTCAGGGGTTTTATTTGCCCTGTGGAAGCTTCTCTGATGACTGCTGAATCCTCGTATGTATCCAAAAGTAGACCTTGTCTCCATTTATATTGACTAAGGAGGGAACCAAGGCCTCACAAGAGAAATAACTTCTTAGGTATGTCTTCCTTTTGTGCCAACATCCCAGCTAAGCCAGCCCCATTTTCCTTTGGGCTAGGCAACAAAGTCAACTGAAGCTTTCAACCTAATCGTCATCTCACCCTCCCAGCATGGCTAATATTGAAGCTGACCACAAATTATCTCCCACAATATCTTCTCCACCCTTCCCAAGTAGATCTCAATTTCTCCTTCCTGCTCACAAAAACCCCACCAGTATTTTTAGCAGCTTCCCTCTGTGACCTCAGAATTAGTTTCAAGGCCTCTTTCATTTTTGTTTTTGTTACATGTGTCTTCAGGAAAGAGCTCTCAAATATTCACATTCCCAGAAGACTTGCTCTGCTGCATTTATCCACTCACTGTGTTTAGAACACGCAAGGAGGAGAGAAAAAGGAAGGAGAAAAGATGGGAAGTGGGAACAAGTGAACCTGATACATGCAGGAACAGAGAGCAAGAAGTCCCAGAGATTAGGAAAGCCCTCAGGCTGGCTCTCTTCTCAGAAACACACACATAAGCATGGAAAAAACAGCAGGAATTCACAGCTTAGGATTCTCCTGCACTTTTACACCTCGTTATTATTACCTGACTAGATGGGATTCCTCCAAGGAACAGGCTCCTATCATAGCCACGCTGGGATTAAAGACAAAACCCACTTGGATTGCAGCAGTGCAGTCCTGCACATGGCAGTCACACAAGCACAAATCACAAGAGGTATCTGAGCACCCCACCCAGGCTGAGGGCTGAAGACAGCCTGCCTGATCTGTCCACAGCACCTCCCTCACAGCATGAAGCATGACAACATCCTCATTGGAAACTGCAGTGCCCAAATCTCCCTGCTGCAGGTAGCAGGGCAGGGATTGGCAGTGCATCCGAGCCATCCTTCACCCTCCACTGAAATAGATGCAGCATTTGAGAGCACTTAAGGCTGCCCCTTGAGACATGACTGCCAGTCTGAAGCCCAAAGCTCCAGCTGAAAGTTTACATCGCTGCTGAGCGCTGGACATGGCCTATGGCAGCGAGGTACCAGAGGGGAGTGCTTTTGGCCATTCCCTGCTCCCACGCTCCCTCCTCAAATTAAAAGGCTGTGGCAAACACAGCACACAAACAAATTCCCCGTGTTCAGTGGCACACACCACATTTCTGCCCATTATTAGATGTGACAAACACGAGAGGGGGCAGAGCAAAGGGCAGGGCACTGAGCGATCTTGTCATACAAAACTTCTCAAACATGCTCAGCGCAGTGTGGGATTACTCCAGGCTTCCCAGGCGGTGGGGCAGGAGCACCAGATGGGCAGCAAAACAGCTTCCCGGGAAACCTAGCTGGAGAAAAGAGCCGGGGGGAACAGCCCCTGCACGTTCTTACAGGCACCCAACATCAGGAACACTTCAGTCCTCCCCTTCTCACATTCATGCCATGCCGCTGGGAAAGATTTTGTTAGGTGCAGCAAGAGGCAAGGCTAATGCCAAGGAAAAGCTGGGGAGAGACTTCTTAGGGTGTCAGGTAGTGACAGGACTAGGGGCAATGGAAAAAAAATAGATATGGGTAGATTTAGATTGGATGTGAGGAAGAAATTCTTCACCATGACAGTGGTGAGACACTGGCACAGGTTGCCCAGGGAGGTGGTAGAAGCCTCATCCCTGGAGGTTTTGAAGACCAGGCTGGATGTGGCTCTGAGCAACATGATCCCATGGCAGGGGAGTTGGGACTGGATGATCCTTGCGGTCCCTTCCAATCCTAACAATTCTATGATTCTATAATTCTGGGACAGTTAAAAAAACTCTCAAATTCTCCCAGTCTTTTCCATCATCTGCTCAAGATGAAGAAACCCTGCTGGCACATCCCATTAAGATCTTGCTCCCCAGTGCAAACTGCAAGATGCTTTGTGCAAGGGCATTTCAGCCTTCAATAAGCAGAGAGCACAACCAAACAAAATGTATTCCCCCAAGGGCTCTACTGCCTGCAGCATCTACCTCTACCAAACTGCCTTCCCTGGAAACACTGCCCTGAGCCTGTTAAGTGCATGGAAATGAAGGCTGTGCCATTCCAAAGAGAGGGGAAGACAGGCTTTTGCCTATCCCAATCCCAAGCATGAATGGTTTCTCCTTCTCTCCTTCTCTGGGAGTGCCAGGTAGCTGTCTCACACTGTGCTGATGCTTCATTGTTTATTTTTCAAGCATCTTCACAGAGCAGCTTTCCCATGTGGCAGCTCCCCTTGGCGGGCTCCCTTCTCACACAGACAGAAGGCTGCACTGCTGCTGCCTTTTTGATCTTGAGACAGAGGTGAGGGGGCTAGAGGAGGGGGATGCAGTGGGAATTCCCACCCTGATGCTATTGGTTTGCTTTTCAAGATGCTCAGCAGCACTGCACATGGCAATCCTGCACAGCAGAGGCTTTCTTTAAGATGATATCCTTGCTTTCCTCTGTGACCTTTATTCCCACTGTTTGCTTTCCTCCCAGGTTGACTCCAGCCATAACTGATACCAGAGTGTCCCCACCCCCATGGCTCCTTTGTCCTGGCTCACAGGAGGACAGGATCTCCATCCTCACAATGGTTTCTCCTGCTAGCAGATGCTAAACACAGAAGGAGGGGTGCAAACTCCTGGCACAGTAACATTTGTGTGAGAAACTGCCCTCTCCCATGTGGTCCTTGCAACTTGCTTAACCTCTGCCAGATCATGGCAGGGATAAAAGAGGTTGCAGGACAACATGGGCTTTCCACATGAACACAGTCCTTTTACTCCCTTTCTAGCACCTCATTCCTCCCAGTAGAGATCTCAGTTATGCCTTCCACTAGTTCCATCCAGGCAGCAGAAAGCACCACACCCCCACAAAAAAAAAAAAAAAAAAAAAAAAAAAAAAAAGGGATATTTAAGTTGCTTTCTGTTAGAGAAAAAGCAGCAGCAATGGCTGGCAAAAGAAAATCTACTCACATTTCCAGAGGGATTAGAGGCAAGAGAAGACAATCCAGCCACCAACTGCAAAAGTCAGGCTCAGGAGAGGAGACTGACACAACATGCATACCCACATAACCAGAGGGTAATCATAATCACTTGCCTGCTCCTGGAGAAGTCAGCTCATGACACTTCACTTGCCATTCCTCCACCTGATAGAAAAGAGCTGATGACTGTTGAAAAGCTTGGCCTTGGACTTTGCTTGTATTGGCATTGGGCTTTGAGATCAGGCCAGGAGTAAAATCTTTGGAAATGCTGAGAGAGAGTTGAACCTGAGGTCTTCCACTTGCTTTCTAGCAGTGACACCAGGGATGGTCTATGAGGAAAAAGAGTCAACCAGAGGTTCAGACTTACAGTGGAAAGGATTGGACAAGAAGGGAAGATGGGTGTAGGCTCCTTATCATCTGAAGATGTTTTGACCAAGTCTCACTGCAGTTAATGCCTACTTCACTTGGGGACATGGTTTAATGGTGTTAGGCTGACAATTGGACTTGATCATCTTAGAGGTCTTTTCCAAGCAAAACAATTCTATGATTCTACTGATTCTGTTGCTAGTGCAACATAGAGGAAAATAATTCATTCCATCTAAGTTGCTTTAGATTTGATCCAAGCCACTTCTGCTATCCCATACCACATACCTCTACCATGCTGCCTCTCTTTGTACAAACCAAGTTAATTTCACTTCTTGTCCATAAGGCTTTCTGAAAGCCTCACCCAAAAAAAAGTCAAAAATGCATTTCAAAACCACCAAAACAACTTAATTAAACTGCAGGGGGGGGTGGGGGGGTGTGACTGCATTAAAATGTCCTCTAATACAGAGAAATAAAGGTGCAATTTTTGTTAAAGAATTGAAGCAAAAAATCAAGAAATTTACAGAATCACAGAATTCACCAGGTTGGAAAAGACCTTTGAGATCATCAAGTCTAACCTATCACCCAACACCATCTAATCAACTAAACCATGGCACTGAGTGCCTCATCCGGCCTGTTTTTAAACACTTCCAGGGACAGTGACTCCACCACCTCCCCAAGCAGCACATTCCACCCCATTTCATTTTAGAATGGAAGTCCTCAATTTGACTCCCAAATGCTTCAAATTTCATACATCAAGAGTTTTCAAATTACCACAGACTTTTAGATCATGGTTAAACTTAGATTTCTCCCACACTGAGCAAGATCAGTACCAGTTTACAAACTGGTTTTCTTCTCATGGCTTTGAGTCCTCAAAAAGGTTTTGGGTTTGGTTTGGTTTCTTTTTCCCCTCTGACTTTTCAAACACTCAGTATTTTTTCTACAGCTCTTGCTAGAAAACTCACTGCTAGCTCAGCATTTCCTCACAGCATTTCATATTCAGTTATCATTGTGGTCATCTTCAGCAAGTTTAACTTATGGAAATTGGTCAAACCACAGAAAGTCACACCTACAGTTATGCTGTATATAGATACCCAAGCAGACAGCAGCTCACACCAGGGAATGTGTGGGAGGAAGTGGCTAGAGATGCTCACAGACTTTATTCCCACTTTTAGAAACCAAGTCACAGAATCACAGAATGGTGGGGGTTGGAAGGGATCTCTGGAGATCATCTAGTCCAGCCCCCTGCAAGAGCAGGATCACCCAAAGTAAGTCACACAGGAACACAACCAGATGGGTTTTGAATACCTTCTGAGATAGAGACACAACTTTACTGGGCAGCCTGGGCCAGCACTTTGGCATCCTCAAAGTGAAGAAGTTTTTCCTTATGTGGAACCTTTTGTGTTTCAGGTTGTGTCCACTGCCCCTTGTCATGTCACTGGACACCACTGAGAAGAGTCTGGCTCCACCCTCCTGATACTTGCCCTTCAGATATTGATCAGCATGGATGAGATCTCCACTCAGTCTCCTTTTCTGCAGGCTAAACAGTCCTAGGTCTCCCAGCCTTCCTCACAAGGCAGACATTCCAGTCCCTTCAGCCTCTGAGTGGCTCTCTCCAGTAGTGCCCTGTCCTTCCTGAACTGAGGTGCTCAGAACTGGATGCAATACTCCAGATAGGGCCTCAGCAAGGGAGAGCAGAGGAGAAGAAGAACCTCCCTCAACCTATTGGTCACTTTGTCACCAAGTCAGCGTCTAAATAGATCCAACAAATGCAGCTGAAGTTGTGTGTGGCTTTACCCAGGAATTTGGTGGCAGTTGAAAGCTTTAGATCTATGTTTCAAGTGGGAAGCAAACTAATTATTATCACTTGTTGCTAGTTTGTAAACAGCCCATTTCCCACCATAAATATTAAGAGCATCCTGAAGACCTGTGCACTGTTAAGCAGCACAGCCACCAGAAGAATAAAAACCTCACAGTAAGATGGGCAGATGTCATGTGAAAGCTCAGAGCAAACCACATCAGCAAACACTATAACCAAAAAAACATATTAAAACCTACCAGAAATCAGCCTCCCACCCAGCCCACATGTGAGGGGGGGAAAGAATAAAGGAAAACAATGATTTGTCCATGTTTTATATCCAAGGAATCCAAAAAGGATACTGTATAGAAAAGACCTCATTGTACCAGCAGCACTGCATGCCCTCACAGGTTTCATCCCAGGTCTTACAACAGCTGATGCTTTTCAGGAAGCCTCAGAACCTGCAGGCATGTGGCTCACCCAAAACTAGGTTCCTGTATATTAAAAAAAAAAAAAAAGAAAGAAAAAAAAAGCATCATAAAAATAAGTTTCTAATTCCCAGTGGTAAAGAAAACCTTGAAAGCTGGGGAGGGACTTTTTAGGCTATCAGATAGTGACAGGACTGGGAGGAATGGAATAAAGCTGGAAGTGGGGAGATTCAGGCTGGACATGAGGAAGAAGTTCTTCACCATGAGAGTGGTGAGAGCCTGGAATGGGTTGTCCAGGGAGGTGGTTGAGGCCCCACCCCTGGAGGTGTTTAAGGCCAGGCTGGATGAGGCTCTGGCCAGGCTGATGTAGTGTGAGGTGTTCCTGCCCATGGCAGGGGGGTTGGAACTGGATGATCCTTGTGGTCCCTTCCTTCTATGAAACAGCCAACACAGAGGGACCTGAAAGCTTGTAAATACGACAGCACATTCAGTGATTTAAAAAACAAACAAACAAAAAAACAGCCAACAAACATAAAAACAGTTTTAAAAAACTAAACAAATAAATCATAGAATGGCTCAGGTTGGAATGGACCTTAGAGATCATCTACTCCAAACTCCCTGCCATGGGTAGGGATGCCTCTCAACTAGACTCAGTTCAAGGTCTCATCCAACCTGGATGAGTTCACCATCCTTGTGAACTTCCTGAGGTACAACTCAAGAACTCTGAGCACTTCAGACTAGCAAAGATGTACAAACTCCCTGGAAAGGTACACAGCAAGTAAGTGCCATGATTCTCAAGTCACAGATACCACTCAGGCTCCAACAACCAGAAGAGGGCTGCTCTCCTGCACGCTTCTTTCCACGATTCATCCCCGCTTGCTTTCAACTGCTGCTTGCTGATGGTGTAGGTCCTGATAGAGATCTCTGATAGATTCACTCCCAGCAGAGTGTGGCAGTGCTCTGTAACCTGCATCACAGCCCTTTCCCTGGAGAATGGAAGGAGCTGGCTGTGCACCTATGATGATGGGGATTGATCAGGGAGCAAGACTGGGAAAACTCACCTGAAAAGTGAGCAGTCCCATACTTCTACTTCAAAATGCAGTCACCTTCGGGCAAGACCCATAGATTCCTCCTGAGAGCAAGTTTAGCAAATGAAAGTAAGAGTTGATGAAGGTTTGTTTTACACAGGGAGTGATGAATCTGCATCACTGCCCCCTTGCTCCCCATGCCCATAACCTCCGTCTTAAATTTACAAACAAAATCCCTTTTGTGCTTTTTTCCCCCTGCTGCCCCTCAGGCTAGAAAGAGCTCCCAAAAGCCATCTACAAAGTGACTTCATTGTTTGCCTTGAATCCAGCCTTCAAAGTCCCCCAAACTGTCACGCAAACAAACAGCTTGTCATCACTTAAATAGCTGTTTTCCTGAGAGAGGTCCACAGACCAACGCTCTCATCGACTCCTCACACACCCCCATCTGACTATTTCTGTTACCTCTTGTCTTGGGCTTACTTTGGAAGTGCTCGGAGGAGAGAACCATTTTGTTTTCTTTCAATGCATTCCCTGACATGCTGGAGCATGACGAAGGCTCTCTGGCTTCACAAAACAAGTGACAAATTCCAAGAAAACGCACCCCACTCAGAGTGATCAACGGCTGCCTGTAGGCTCTCTGCAGGTGGGAAAACTGGGAAACTCTCTGGATTTGCTCTTGTTTTCACAGGCAGTTACCCAACTGATAACTGACTCAGGACACATCACCATGACCTCTTCAAAACAAATGGGAGAGAATAAATCTGAAGTCAGAAAATTAAACCATTCAGGTGTTTGTTGGTCCAAGTGCTATATGCAAGTGAGCTACCACTGATGCAGTTGGGTTTTCACAGTCTCACAGTATATCAGAGGTTGGAAGGGACCTCAAGAGATCATCAGGTCCAACCCCCCTGCCAGAGCAGCATCACTTAGGGTAGTCTGCACAGGAATGCATCCCAGGTGGGTTTGGAAACTCTCAAGAGAAGGAGACTCCACAACTCCCCTGGGCAGCCTGTTCCAGTGCTCTGTCACCCTCATTGTAAAGAAGTTTCTCCTCATGTTGAGGTGAAATCTGAGGTGAACCCATTATTCCTTGGCTTATCACTGTGAACCACCCAAAAGAGCCTGGCCCCCTCCCCTTGACACCCACCCCTCAGGTATTTATAGACATTGATCAGATCCCCTCTCAGTCTTCTCAAGACTAAACACAATACTCCAGGTATGGCCTCACCAGGGCAGAGTAAAGGGGAAGGAGAACCTCCCTTAGCCTGCTGGCCACACTCCTCTTAATACATCCCAATGTACTATGATAATGTCTCTTATAAACTTCTGTTTTTATGGAGGTTTGTCTGCAGGACCAGGACACAGCTGCCAAAACTACTCCATGTTTTATTTTCTCCCCTACCACAGAAAACTTCCCTTACAGGGATTCATGCCACTATTTTCCTCAGTACTCATGAGACCTATTCCCAGCTCTCAAGTGATTTGTCTTAGGTCTCACAGGAGTCTGTGGAGCAGCTCATCTACCTCTGAAGTAGGGACAATACCCCACCCATGGCTGTTAGGAAGGTAAGTTCACCTCCATTTGGGATATATCCTTTGCTGACAACACAACCAGAGGGAAAAAGCCTGCCACCAACCCCCTGCCTGTTTTTTTGTCTTGTTTCCATCTTATCTAACAAGCTCACACACTTAGCTGCATTCAGGAAGTGACAGGCTGGGCATCTGAAACAAGCCCACAACACTAATGGCCAGTTAGCAGCCCCAGCTACGCATATGACAGGACAGCTGTCCCTGTCCCCAGCAGGCTCTCTGCCAGCTCTGCCACTGGCCTGCTGGGTGGCTTGGACAAATAACTTCACTTCTCTGTGCTGCCAGCTCCATTTCCATCTTTTCCAGTCTTAAGCTGCTCAGGACAGGACTTGCTTCTCTCTCTCTTTAACTGGAGGCAGGAAGGAGATCTCAAAGTTTATAAGAGTCGTTAGACATTATCATAGTACATTGGGGTGCATTAAGGAGAGTGTGGCCAGCAGGCCAAGGGAGGTTCTGCTTCCCCTTTACTCTGCCCTGGTGAGGCCACACCTGGAGTATGGTGTCCAGTTCTGGGGCCTCCAGTTCAAGAGGGACAGGGAACTACTGAAGAGAGTCCAAGAGAGGCTATGAAGATGCGGAGGGAATTGGAGCATCTCTCTCAGGCTGAGAAACGTGGGGTTGTTTAGCCTGGAGAAGAGCAGCCTGAGAGGGGATCTGATCAATGTTGATCAATAGCTAAAGGGTGAAGGTCATGAGAATGGGGCTGGGCTCTTTTCAGTGGCACTCAGTGATAGGACAAGGGGCAATGGGCACAAATTAGAACACAGCAGGTTTCACTTGAACATAAGGAAAAACTTCTTCACTTATGAGGGTGCTGGAGCCCTGGAGCAGGCTGCCTAGAGAGGTGGTGGAGTCTCCTTCTCTGGAGACATTTAAAACCCACCTGGACATTGTGATCCTGTGAAACTTGCTCTAGGTGCCCCTGCTTTAGCAGGGCTGCTGGACTAAGTGATATTAAGAGGTCTCTTCCAACCCCAACTGTTCTGTGATTCTGTGATAGAGAAATGATAATGAGCAGTTTAACATACCTCCTATTTCTTCAGCTCAGTAAAAAAAAAAAATATATATATATATATATGATAATGAAAAGAAAAATGCAGCAAAATGAAAAAATATCATCATCAAGATAAACCACAAAGATCCCACAAGAGAGAAACATGCATCTGGAGATACCATTTCTCCCCAAAAGTCATGGGTAGTGTGAATAAAATCGACATGCAGATGCACACACTTGCACCTCTTTTAAGAGACAGCCCATTTCTTGGAGGTATCCTAACAGCCTGTGATCTTGCAGTTGCTATGGCAGCTGCTTGTGTGTCAAACAACGAAGTGCTGTGTGTAGTTAGATAAATCTGCTTAAGTTCTATCTGTCCAAAGTTCCCAATGCTACACTAAGTTCTTATGTACCCTTAAAAGACACACACACAAAAAAATAGAATTTAAATTGAAGAAACATGTTTCAGCGTTGAACAATGGTATAGAGAAAATATCTTCCCCACAAACATTGCCTTTCATGGTATTGTCATCATGTACCTTTGCTGACTTCCTCGTGGCCAATTCCCCCTACACCAGGGCTGCCAAATGCATGCAATGTATTCAAATAAACCAAAGCGATACTGGGATGACGTCGCGGCACAATAAAAACACTTGCATGATCTCTGGGCATGGTTCAGTTTTAAAGCCTGCTAGCACAATAGGCTCTCTCCCACACATTTGGTATGCATTTGCTGGAAAAAAAAAAAAAAAAGGCAAAAAAAGGGGAAAAAAAGGGGAAAAAATGGAAAAAAAAAGAAATAGGGGGGAAAATGGAAAAAAGGGAAAAAAAGGAAAAAAAAGGAAAAAAAGGAAAAAAAGGAAAAAAAGGGAAAAAAAGGGAAAAAAAGGGAAAAAAGGGAAAAAAAGGGAAAAAAGGGAAAAAAAGGAAAAAAGGAAAAAAGGAAAAAAAGGAAAAAAAGGAAAAAAGGAAAAAAAGGAAAAAAGGGAAAAAAAGGAAAAAAAGGGAAAAAAAGGAAAAAAAGGAAAAAAAGGGAAAAAAAGGAAAAAAAGGAAAAAAAGGGAAAAAAAGGAAAAAAAGGGAAAAAAAGGAAAAAAAGGAAAAAAAGGAAAAACAGGAAAACAGGAAAAAAAGGAAAAAAGGAAAAAAGGAAAAAAGGAAAAAAGGAAAAAAGGAAAAAAGGAAAAAAGGAAAAAAGGAAAAAAGGAAAAAAGGAAAAAAGGAAAAAAGGAGAAGAAAAAAAGGGAAAAAGAAGAAGAAAAAAGGGAAAAAGAAGAAGAAAAAAGGGAAAAAGAAGAAGAAAAAAGGGAAAAAGAAGAAGAAAAAAGGGAAAAAGAAGAAGAAAAAAGGGAAAAAAGGAAAAAATAAAAAGAAAAAAAGAAAAAAAAAATTGTTTAATATAAAATAAAACATCCTGAGATGTACCACTTTATCACTCTGCCTCTTTCATCTCCTCCCTCTGAGAGCCACAGCATTCCAGGGAAAGCAGACTTGTATTATCATTCCCAACCCACACAGCAAATGCACAGTTGCCCTCCATTTCTTTCCCCATCCCATTGCTTTTCATCAAGGACTTCCTGTAGGAACGCAGACGATTTGCAGTTCATTTGCATACTGCAGGGAGAAGTTGTAGCACACTTCACAAGTGCTTCATTTGCTCCAGTTGCTAGCTTTATCTCAGCAGGCATAAGCACCTAGGATCCAAGAGACTTTTCCAGAGGAGAGGTATCTGCCAGCAACCAGCTGACACCGTTTCATTTCTTAAAAATCACCTGGGTGCTTTGGTGGTAATTACTAAGCACAGATCTGTTCTGGGAAGACAGCAACACAAAACCAAACCATTTCAGAAAACACAAACCAACAGATTCAGGGATTATTGAGCAGTGAGGCCTGGACACTGAAACAAGCATGTTAATACCTGCAAAAATGCTGAGGTTGAAGTATCACAATATCACATATGTCAGAGGTTGGAAGGGACCTCCAGAGATAATCCAGTCCAACCCCCCTGCCAAAGCAGGATCACTTAGGGTAGTCTACACAGGAATGCATCCAGGTGGGGCTGGAAAGTCTCCAGAGAAGGAAGCTCCACAACCTCTCTGGGCAGCCTGTTCCAGTGCTCTGTCACCCTCACTCTAAAGAAGTTTCTCCTCATGTTGAGCTGAAATCTTCTATCTTCAAGTTTGAACCTGTTACTCCTTGTCTTATTAGTGCACACCACCAAAAAGCTTGGCCCCCTCCACTTGACACCCACCCCTCAGCTATTGATAGACATTGATCAGATCCCCTCTCAGTCTTCTCTTCTCCAGACCAAACAGCCCCAGGGCTCTCAGTCTCTCTTCACAGGGGAGATGCTCAAGTCCCCTCGTGGCTCTCCATTGGATTCCCTCCAGCAGGTCTCTGTCTCCCTTGAACTGGGGAGCCCAAAACTGAACTCAGTATTGCAGGGGTGGTCTCAGCAGGGCAGAGTAGAGGGGTAGAAGAACCTCCCTAGACCTGCTGGACACACTTTTCTTGATGCCCTCCGTGATACCATTGGCTCTCTTCACCACAAGAGCATATTGCTCTCCTGTGGACTGCTCAGTTCATTGAAGCTGGGAAAGCCAAGCCATCCTTTCTGATTCCCTCCCTAAATTCCTTTGGTACCTTCTAGGCAAGAGAAGCCCTACTTTTACAACTGCCACTCCTGCTAGCCCCAAAATCACCTGCACTAACAAATCCTCGACTTAGTAGAGTCACAGCCAGTGACCCTGCAGACATGAGGACATCAGCACAAAGGGTGATGACACCCTGTCACTTCTAGTCACAGGCTCAGTGTGCCCAGAGGTGAGGACAGAGCTTCAACTTACAGCTCCTGGAATGTGCAGCCACTTGGCACCAACACAACTGCGCCACAGCACATGCACAGCAGCAAACCTTCTGTAAGTCTCAGACCAAAATCAGGTGGCTTCAAAGTTGGTTGGAAAAGCAGGAGAACCTCTTTGGAGTCAAAGTCTTCCCCTTAGTGGTACGGTATTAACGTGAGTACATTTGAATGCCCTCCTCAGCAGAGGAGCATTTTCAGAAGCACAATCCTTCACAGCAGACACCTCCTAGGATTTTGGCTGTAGGAGCCAAAGAAAGATGCTGGTATGATCTTGATGGCATCGTTTAGCCACTTAATGCAGTGTCCCTAGAGAGCTGAGAGCTGCAATCTGTCGAGGCTAAAACCAGCCAAGTTAACTCTGCCCTCTGGAAGGTCCCCAGCACATCCTGCGAGCCAGCACCGCAGGGCTCCCTCCACCGTGCATAATGGAGAGGAGCTTCACCTTTTACTGCTCTTCCACTCACATAACAAAATGAGATGAAAGAGTTGGGTTTATTTTTACATTTTTATTACTTTTCCCACCCCTCTGCTACCACACTGGCGGCATTTCCCACCCCCCACAACCGTGCCCTGACCAACCCCACAGGAATGCCTGTGCCCAGGAGGGCAAGAGTTACGGTTGCTATGGCAACGTGGCCTCCAAATTTCCTGCCCTCCATGCATGTAACATATTAACCTTATCATTTAATTGCTAGATATGTTCCAGGGTGGCACATGGGCAATTATTTTTAAGTAGATTTGCAGAGGAGAAAGAGTCATTTTGACAGGCAGCATTTATGCACATTAGAGCTGTTCTCTTCATTACCCCACTACTTGACCTACAGTGCAGGGAAAGCACCTTCCTCCCTCCCTCTGCCAGCCAAAATCCTCCTGGGGAGTCCCTGCTGAAGTCCTCTGCTTCCCTTATGCCTCACAATTCAATCCAACACAGAAACTGCCCTGATCACACTTTTCTTGTCATGGAGGCCCCATGGGTGGACAGGGTGGGCTCACACCGTCTCCCACCAAGTCACAGAATCACAGAATTCTTGAGGCTGGAAAAGACCTCTGAGATCATCAAATCCAGCCTATGACCAAACACCACCACATCAGCTAAATCATGCCACCAAATGCCACATCCAATCTTTTCTTAAAGACCTCCAGTGACAGCGACTCCGCCACCTCCCTGGGCAGCCCATTCCAGTGCCACCCAGGAGGTGCATCTTACAGGATCAGGTCTTTCAGGAAGTTAAGTCCCACAGCACACAGAACCTGCCCCATTTAGCCCAAGGGTGCCCCCTCGATCTGTTACTGCAAAGAGCTCTCATGATGCTCCTTGGGAAGCTGGTGAAGTCATAAACCAAACTCCACTTCCTACACAAGGATGCCAAGAAAGAGAGGCTGGGACCTGCCCCCTTCAGTTACCCATAAAGCAGCATAAAATCAGCCTTCCAACTGGGTGCTGGGACTGGGACCCACAACTCTGGGAGGCAGTGATGACGTGGCTGCATCCCAGCCCACCACATCACAGGAGCTACAACCCAGCAGGAGATGTGAGGGAGAGCCTGGCACCTCACCTCCTCCCACCAAACCCGATGCTCACAGCTCCCATCTGAAACTGCTGCAGGAAAAAACAAACCACGCACCTCCTGTTGATCCCAAATCTCCTCAAGCACGTGACTCTCTCAAAAAACTTCTTGTTTTCAATACACCTTCCTCTGTAGACGACTTCAGAGATGAAAAACCTACTTTGGCCCGAGGGAGCACTGGGCAGAACTCCTTGGGCTTGTGGACTATTAAAGCTGGAAATTGACTTTGTTGGCTCTGTAATTTTCTTGACCATTTGCAGAAGTGAGACCCAACCACTTATCTATCTTTTTTTTTTCCCCATTTTTTTCCCTCCTTAGCCACTTATGGGCACATGGGGGAAGGAGAGAAGTAGGAGGAATCTATTTTATCTGCTGACCACTTTGTTTGTTCTAGAAAATAGCATCCAAACACATTTTCCAAGAAAACAGCATGTCACTAACTACCAGCAGCAGATGTGAAGAGCTCTTTGCTCAGGAACTTTCCATGGGCTGGCAGAAGGACTGGCTTCTGCCAGTAAAGGAACTTGGACCAACACAAAAATAAGAATACAAGTTTATTCAGTTACTGTGGCCAGTAACTCCTCAGTGAATCATTTCAGTCTGCAAGGTTAACAGAGAGATGCATACAAACTGCTTCATCTATTGCTTCACAACACTCCACCACAATTTTCTCGACCTCCCCACTACTGTCTACAACCAAGGCTGTGTTTTCTCTATGAAAAATAAGTTCCTCAGCTGTGCTGAAGGTCACACCAACTTAGAAAGCCCCAGATGTAAAGACAGCTCTCAACAGCTATCTTTGGATACTGCCAATTTTATTCCAAAGGAGACAAAGGACCAAAAGGCAGAAGATAAGATTTGTAAGCTGGTTAAATTTGGTTACCTCTGTTCCCATTGTGTGTCTGCCATTATGGTAGATCTTCTTTCCTATTTCTAGATGTTCTGGACCATAAATATTTGCATGAAGGTCATTAGGGCACGGCAAATCCTGACAGAAGGGTTATATATCATCCCTCAGCCAGCAGCACCCCACAGAGGGACAGATCTAGTAGTGCACAGGATGTGTGAGATGTCCTAAGAAGGCAAGGGTGAATTCCTGATGCTCAGGTCTGTTAAGTCACATCTCCTGGACACATTCCCTTGGACAGGCACAAGGGCAGGGCAGCTGTGTACCCATCCCACCTTTTCTGAAATTGTGTTCAAAGGGAAGGAGGCAGAGGCAGCTGGAGTCAAACCCACCTTGAGAGAAAAACCCCAAACTCACCAAGCAGGAACTAACTGTTCCAGCTGACAAAACCTCAGCTCAGATCCCTACAAACAGCTCACAGTTCAAACAGCATCATAGAGAGCAAGCTCCTTTAACAATGCTGGAGAGGAGAAGAGCAAATACAACAATTCCCTTGAAAAAAACAAACTCTTGCAACGTTTGCACCACAGAGAAGAAATTGCAATTAATCAGCAGTCCATCAAGGTGGAGTGGGAGAAGTACAGCAACCAGGTCAGGGCTCCCCCCACAGCCTACTCTCCAGTCACTTGCGGGCTACAAAATAAGTAGCAAGCAATGGGGAACTATCCTTTCAGGTTCCATTTTAGATGAGAAAGAGGAACTTGGACATGCTGATAGCCTGGCATCACCCACTTTGTGAAAAGCAGAGCCTGTAATGTGCAGATGAAGCACAAAAAACCCAGGTGTGCATCAGCTGTGCTACAGCTTCCCTGTGAAGAACTGGCAGTGGAAAAAGACCACTCCACCTAACAAGCCTGCCTGCTCCACTTATACCTCCTCTCTCTTCTGTCACCACATCCTTCTGCCTCCCCACCCAACCCCTCATAAAACCTTTAGCTGTCTCTTAAGCCCATTTATACACCACCCTTACTTGGCAGCCTCTCTGTTTACTGCACACAGAAGCAAACAGCTCTGCTGGTTCTCACATCAAATGTAGCTCATGGTGGGCACTTCACCTTCTCATCAGTGCACTTCCACCGACCTCAGCTCAGGAAGTCACTTGAGCATGACCAAGTGGAACCAGCTCACACCCCAGAAGGGAACACAGGAGGGAGGGAAGGCAGGCACTGAGATTTCCATGGGGCACTTCACTTCTGTGGGTCACTGGTGAGGCAGACACTCTCCAGCTGAGCTCCCGGCAGCAGGACTGGGGCCCTCCCTTCCACAAATCTTCACGGTCAAAATGCTCCAAACCCTTTGTTTCAAGTCTCTCTCACCTTTTGCCCTGTGCAGAGACATGATCATATTCCTCTTTCTCCACCACCCTCCTTGCACAACTAGCTGTCTCCCCTTCTATGATGAAACCGATCCAAGAGATGTCCTACCTAAAACCCCGCACAGCCCACGAGGAGAATCCTTAGGAGCTGGCCATACTGTCCCCAGAAACAAGTTGTGACACTGCACACAGCTGGGCCTCCTTGCAGGAACTGCAGCAGAGCTGTGACATGTGCTGCTTCCTCTCTGCCCATACCCCATTAACCTGCTTGCCTGCTTTACAGCAGCCAGACAATAGTCTGATCACCACCAGAGGATTCTTCTGTAATAACCTCTAAATCCTCTCACACCTGCCTCCTGCTACAGCACTCTCTGGCCATGCAGAGACACACACTCTGTCTACTCTCCTTGCTGCAGTCATTTCGACAAATAGGTCTCCAGCTACCTGCAAAACCAAGAAGGATTAGGCACTCAAACTGGTTTTTAATGCTGAAATACAAAATTGCCCCACAACCCGAGATATTTGAATGACAGTCTGCACATTATTCCCTTCTTTCTCAGCCAGCCACTGCCTCCTCATCTGTAAAATGGGGCAATGGCACTCCTTGCATCTGAGTGACAGTGTTTGCAAACATCAAGAAATGACTCTACAGAAGCCAAAAGGGAGTACCCTATTTGCATGTAAATTCATGTGAAAAATTAATCCTCACGTGGTTCCAGAAACATGATGCATACAAATACATCACTGCAAGCCTGAGAAATTTAGCTTGAAAAAAACGCAGCAAACTGTTTTCTACTCCAGCTGGGGGGAGGGCAAGAGGGAGGAAGCCTGACAACGGGCTTTCCTTTCTTTAAACTGTTTACTCCTCATTCTAACCCCAATATTGATCCTTAATTTTCCATTGGCATTTGGACTGCAAGAGAGCAGGGGAGAAACAGGAATGGCCAAGACAATCCATTTATTTCACCCTTTCTTCATTCCTTGGGTCAGCTACTCCCTCCCTGAATCAGTGCTAGACCTGCTTGAATAGCTGAGAATGAACCTTCCACAAAGTGTGGATTTACTTTTACTAAATCCTCTAAGTATTAAAGCTCTTCACACCATTTGGTCTTGAAGTGATGCAAGAGCGAGGTGTGGACACCAGTGACAATAAAGAACCATCTGGCAAAGTGAACTCCAGGCAAACAATGACAAGCACAAGTGAAAAGAATTGCAATGATTTCCACAAACATGTGAAATACTATAAACTGTGTGACTTAGCAGCTTCCTCCTCCTAGCAAGTAAATAAACATGTCTGCTAGTAGGCTGTTTGGTTCTGGCTTTTATATGAGCTGAGAATACACAGAGACTGCCCCATTTGCATTTTGCTTTTAAAAAAAAATATATGCAGATTGGTTAGCAAGGCAGGGAGGGAGGGGGGAAAGGCAAGAAAGAAAGAAATAAAGAAAGAAAAAAAAAATAACCAGACTTCACTTTTTCCTGGTTCTTTACTGTCAGGGTGATGTACTGGAAGTCTTTATTTCTTTCAGCTTGGGCCCCTCAGTAGTTCATTCTCCTTCCAGCCTGTTCTCATGCCTTTCTTATCACCTGCTGAGGCCTTGATCATGGACAGAGCAGACAAGCAGCAGGGGACAATTAGAGAGGAGTTCAGACTTTGATCATTTGACCATATGTGAATACAACAGCTGACCACATGTTTTAAAAGACAACTAACTTAAAAGTATTAAAAAAAAAAAAAATCACAAAGCAGGCATAGATACTTAAATTTACATTTTAATTATCTGGCACAATGGTGCATTCAACTTTGCAGAATATTGGATTTTATTTTCTCTTTTACTTTTTTTTTTAAACCTTCTTCCTAAAATGTACACATCTCCAAAACAAAGCCCAGCTTCTCCAGACCCTGAAAAATGCAAACTCTCCCTAAAATAAATATTAGGATGATTGAAAAATAAATAAACAAACAAACATATCTATCCCAGTAACCTGTAGTTCCTACTGACAGAGAAATTCACAAGTAATTTCTGCCCTGCAGACAGCCCAGTTCAAAAAAAAGGAACAACCCAGCCAGTATTGCTTTCCATTTCAAAACACCACCTATTTACCAGTACACAGAGATACCACCCTGCAACACCTACAGAAGTGAATGGTTTGCTCAGAACCTCTCTGTCAGCCTTTAAACCTTAAACACAGAAATACACCAGGATGTAAATGTGTTCAGCTGTTGTAGGGACTCAGTTCTGACCTGGCTCATCTGCCTGATTTTTCTTTGGGGAGGGGGAGGAAGGAAAAATAAAACCCTCTCCATTCGCACAATGGTGTTACTTCTATTAAATCTTTAAATTATCAAAGCAGAATAGATCCAGTTGTGTTAACTACAATCCCTGACCCCCCAAGTACTAGGGAGAGGGGGAAAAAAAAAAAAAAAACATTGTTGGGAATTTTTGTATACAATAGAAGCTTTATCATCATTTGTGGAGATATTCCATCCACTTATCTTCTGCACCTACCAGGTAATTAACATATTCATGAAATGGCTATTTACTCTCAAATAGAAGGATAATAGAAAAATAACACTAATTGTTTTGACAGCAGTTTGCTGAGGAGTTATCTGAGGCAACAAATGTTTCTTTTGTAGTCGTAGGAAGGCAGAAAATGCTCCTTTCTGTCAACGTTGCTGACTTCAGCTTGCCTTTCCCTCTCTGAATTTTGGACGCTCCCATGGCAAAACTAGGGAATCAGTGAAAGGAGGAGGAGGAGGACTTTAAAATTAAATTAGATTTAGTTTTGTTTGGAGAATAATTGTTTTCATATTTCCTTATTTTAATGCAAACCACAGAGCATAACAACGTTTTGGAGGAGGAGATGCGACGTGTTTTGCAGAGGGTAAGCAGAACTGCACCGCCTGCTAACGAAATGAAACAATGACATTTAATGGTGCATGAAGGGTGTGGACATATTATTTTTAGGAGGCTCAGGCTATTACAACACACAGTCTTTTGTTTTTTTCAATGTTTCTCTCACTGGACTATAAAATGTCTCCTTCCTGGCCCAAGTCTGCTCTCCTAATGAGGAGTGAAGGCTGAGTGCTGACAGCAGGTCAGTGAGCACCGCGCTCTGCCTCTGCATTACTGCTGCAGCAAGGAGACAGCAGCATCCACTTCATCCTTCCTTCCATCCATCCTTCATTCCACTTCAAGGAGACCATCCACTTCAGTCTTCTCCTTCTCACATTTACACCATGCCACTGGGAAAGATTTTGTTAGGTGCAGCAAGAGACAAGGCTAATGCCAAGAAAAGCTGGGGAGGGACTTTTTAGGGTGTCAGGTAAGGATGGGACTAGGGAGAATGGAATGAAAATAGAAATGGGGAGATTCAGATTGGATGTTAGGAAGAAATTCTTCACCATGACAGTGGTGAGACACTGAAACAGATTGCCCAGGGAGGTGGTAGAAGCTCCATCCCTGGAGGTTTTGAAGGCCAGGCTGGATGCGGCTCTGAGCAACCTGATGTAGTGTGAGGTGTCCCTGCTCACAGCAGGAGGGTTGGAACTAGATGATCCTTGAGGTCCCTTCCAACTCTTAACAATTCTATGATTCTATGACTCTACGTGCAGGATCAGGGCTTCCAGTGAGAAGGGCACATGCTGGCTTGGCTGCTGCACTTCCTGTTCAGGCTAACCTCTGCCAGCTTCCCCACTTTTACATCATCCACAGAATCCCAGTGTGGCAGAGGTTGGAAGGGACCTCTGGAGATCATCTAGTCCAACCTCTTTGCAGGTCCACCTAGAAGAGGTTGTACCTGATCAGCTCCAGCAGTGCACCCAGCAAGCAATGCCTTGAGGTAGCCTCAAAAGCAGCCAGGGCAACTCCAGAAAACAGCCAACTCTCACGTGCTCTTAGCAGCACTGTCTGCCAAGGCCAACCCTGCCAGCCTCATGGAACCACCACAGCAATCCAGCTGTGTGGGATGTGCAGGTGACAGCCATTTAATGCCATGTTGCATCTCCTTGCTGGGATCCAGAGCCAGGAGAGAAGGAACACAGCATGCAGCTGGAAGTAGGGAGTAAGCTCAGAGAACCGAAAAGGAAAGCTCTCCAAGCCTGGCAGCTTATCAAAAGGAAAAACTAATCAGTGGGATGTTTGTCTGCAGCCCACCAAGCCTCTCTCACTCACAATGTTAGAAAATATTTAAGCTAATCAAATATGAATTATCAGCAAATTCACCACTTCTTGTTCCAGCCTGAGGCTGGGAGGTGAGCAGCAGAGGGTTTCTGGCCTCTCCCAGGCTACCCTGGAAGGAGTTTGGGTTTGTTTTTAAAACCAAAGTTCACCTCCTGAGCGCCACAGAACGGCTCCAGCACTCAAAAGCAATTGTTCTCACTGAGAATCTGCCTGCACCTAAGGGCTCTCTGCAATAAAATATGAATGCAGGATTAATTAAATATAGATGCAATTTCCTCCTCCTTTTTCTCCTTAGCTGCTATCAAGAACATTCGTGCAGGCGCCTAAGGAAAGCCTGGCTAACAGAGAACAGCTGCCACACTAATTAAGCACCGTGGTCTATCAGCCAGGCATGGGCCCAGGAACCTGCCACCTGACTTCTCCTCTCACAAGACACACACAGTGGCTCTGGGCATGTGGCTTCTGCTCATGCTCAGCCAAACACTTTGGACTTGCACGACATTAAGCACAGGAGAAGACGCCGTCGACTTTGAGAGAATGAGACTACCAATGACTCCAGCCAGTGGGGTTTGATTCAGCACCTCAAATGCAACAGGAATTGTCTCTGTGCTGATGGCACTGCTAATTGGTCAAGTTTGCAAAGCCTTTGGAGCTCTGCTTGGCAGCATTGCCATCTTTGGGAAATGCTAACGGGAAGCTACTGCCAAGGAATAGTGTTGCTGTCTGTGTAGGAGCTGCCAAACATTCCTACCCCAGCAGACAGTCTGTTCAGAGTGCTCCAGCAAAACAAAGCAAACCCCCAGCTGATGGCTGTGGTTTAGACTGCTGGGCCCATCCCCACCTTGAAGCCACTGAGAAGAGGGAGTCAAATCCCTTCCAAGAACAGCAAACCCAGTGAGTGAGAGGGAAGGATCCTCTGCTCTCACTGTCAGACTAAGAGAACTCCAACCTCCATCTCAGCTAATCTGACAGAAGCTTTCACCTCTGAAATTGTATCACTGGGACAAAAATAATTTCACAGAATCCTTTTGGCTGGAAGAAACCTTTAAAATTATTGACTCCCAACTGTTAAACCAGCACTGCCAGGTCATCACTGAACACCCTCAGCACCACATCTCCAGTGATGACACTGCAAACCTCATCTTTTAATGAAGAGGTAAGTGCGAGAGCTGCTGCTTTTCTGTAGTTTGGCTGTTGCAACAAGATTCAAGACTGCAGAGGCCAGGACAGGGACAGGGCATGACTGGGACTTGTGATTCCCACTGGCTACAAGACTCATATGTGAGTGGGGAGATCTGCATTCCCAGCGCGGCGCTGCAGCTGAGGAACCGTTTCTTGTGATGCCATTTTCAGCACCCTGCGTAAGCAGCCTTCCTCCATCACCACCACCACCACCTGCTCCCAGTTTAGCCAATTAGCATTTAATGCTCTCCATCTGTACCATAGGAGCAATGGTACTTCCTGACCTCACAGGTATGCCTGTGTGTCTGCATGTGTGAAGATAAATATATTAAAGATTGGGAGGCATTCAGGTCCTGGGCCAACGGGAGCCATATAAGTGCCAAAGAGACTAAGACAAATGAGGGCCATATAAATAGATGGCTGGAGAGCTGCAGCCCTGAGGCTACAGGCAAGGAAGGGGCAGAGGCAGGGACTAGCCTGGAGAAGCGTGGGAAAGAGCCCTGTTTGAAGTATCTAACAGAGCACAGGAGTGCCAAGGGAATGAGGAGTAAAGCCCAGCTCCCTCACACTGGGAAACTCTGCTGGCACTCTGCATCAGGAGGCAGCCCATGGAGGAAGAGGTGGGGCTGTCAAAATAAGCCTGGCTTTAGATCAACAGCTGGATAAGGGAGCCTGGTCACAGGCAGAAGCCCTCCCATGGCTTCTGCAGAAATCACCTGGGGTAGTTTTAGGCTGTACCTTTAAATTTTTCCACATATTTTGAACAGAAAGTGGTAAAATGTAAATAAATCACCACTGGGTGTAAAAAAGGAAAATAATGATAGTTCTAAACAATCCCATTGGAGAGAGAGATATCTACCATGAGAATTAATTTGGTAAACTTTCTGTCTCTCTTTTGGCTTCTTCACTCTGGGAGATACTAACTTTGTGTTTCTGCTGACTTTGGCTGTGTTGTTTTGGCTTACAAAGTAACTCTCTGCTCTTTCTCTTGTACTTTTCTGTCCAGGGGTAAAGAGGGGGGCAGGGAGTGGAGAAACTATTAGCAGCTCCCCTGTTTTTTGGCTGAGAGGGTTCTTGTGCTGTTGATCAATTGTAAATCCCTGTAAACATTGCAAATACTCTGTATTTTGTACATATCCGTTGCCTTTCATTGCAGATTGCAGTTTTGCTTGTAAATACAACTTCATTTGCTTCCAGCTGGGCTGGGCTGGCAAATGTCATGTTGGGGGGAATTTTCCAACCCATCACATGGCCCTGATGTAGAACGAAGCACTGCACTCAAAACAGCTCTCAGCAGGCAGGTCCTGGGCTCACCTGGCACTAACCTCCCTTCCTGCTGCACACAGTTTGAACAAGGAAGCAAGGACTGAGTGAGCAGGTGTCCCCACTCAGTCCATGGGTGGCTCTGAGCCACAAAGGACAGTCACCAGGGGGCAGATCCATCCCCTGCCTGCCTCTGCATCTCTGGTCCTGGGTGGACTTCAATCTCCAGCTCTGTCAATCCTGCTGTGAAATGCACTTCATAAAGTGTCATCAATCATAAAACACGTCTGCCCCTCAGATCCACTGCCTCTTCTGCAGCTACTGAGGAGGAAAAAAGGCACCTGGGAGAAATCTGGCCCACAAAGGTTCACAGAAGACTGCACACAGCGCCTCACTGGCAAAGCAAGAAAAAAAGAACAGAGGAAAGGTAGAGGCTGTAAGAGGTTAGAGGGAAAAGCAGCAGCATCCTTTGAGAGCTGCCTGAGCTTGTCTGTCTGGCAAGCTTTGGGGATCTTTCACTGCTTTCAAGAAGGAGGCAGCAGCATTTATGAGGGGATTAAAAAACAAAACAACCCACAAAAACAACGAACCCATAACATGGAAGGGCCACAGATTCTCACCATCGATGTATTTATAAAGGAAATCTGCTGATGATTTTGCCACAGTGGGTCTTTAAAGCACCTCCCATGCCCCCAGCTGGCTAAGCAAGGGGAGAGACTACCAGGATCTGCTCTCCATTGCTTCACTGGTACACCCAGATACTGTTAAAGAAGTATCTCTGCTGGGCTTTATCATGTAACACATTTATTAAGGCAGTTCCTGGGGACCCTCTCAGGTCCTCACACATCCCCATGACATTTAAAGGCAAACCACAGAGCATGGCAGAGGGGTAGGAACAGAATATACCTCTTTAAATTGGGAGCAGCTGAGAGTACAGTCACTCAACTGATCAAGAGTGAAGCACAGAACTGCTTGGGTTGGAAAAGACCTCTAAAATCAACCCAACACCACCCTGGCCATTAAACTATGTCCCAAAGTGCCATATCTGCATGGGTTTTGAACACCTCCAGGGATGTGGAGATGCATTTTAGGGAGGGACCACTGTCTGATTAGCTTATCAAAGCACAGGTTCATGAGAACCAAACTGTGATAACAGAGTTTTCCAGCCTGGAAAAAGACCTAAGAGAAACTGAAGTTAAACACAGCCTTGACCAGACTGGAAGTCATTCTCCACAGGTGAGATCTATCCCTACAGTTTTTCAAGGAAGACAAAGCAAATTGTTTAGCAAAGCTAAACATCCATTCAGTCAGATTCATCCACCTGAGGAAACTCCTATTGCCTGTTCTGGAGGGGTGATCAGATAAGGTGGTCACAAGAGAGTTAAACACAACTTTCTCTGCACTCCAAGGAGTAATCAAACTGCAAAGTATTTTATAGTGGGATAAAGGATGGTTAAAAAAAAAAAGTACTGGAAGGCAGCAACAATACATATTTGCTTGTGTTTGTTCCACAAGGAGAAGAATGAGATTTGTATTACTCTCCAGGGTCTTAAACTGCTTTAAGATAAAAACGAAGTTCCTCAAACACTCCAGACAAACAGACTGAAATATACTGATATTTAATTTTTGCCTGGGGCTTAAAAAAAAATTCCCCAGCACTGCCATACTCTTTAAGTCTTCAGTTTAAACCCTCTCTCCACCCTCCCAAGACAAGAAAAGAGATCTGAATTCACTGAAATTGATACAGATGCAAAGCAGAAGAAGCTTTCTGCAGGAGAATTAATCTTCCCTTTTTCTCTCTCTCTCCTGAGACTGATGCAGCTAAGCTCAAATCCCCACACATCCATGCAGGATGGTGAGGTAAGTTTAGGATCCAGATAACCCAGACAATTTTGGCTTGCTTGGTGGTGGCTTCAGGGACTCAAAAGCTATTGACTCAGCTCCATCCAAAAGCTTGCAAAACCGGCAGTAACAGGCAAGCTGAGGAAGAGTGTAGTTTGAAGACACAAAGTCATTTGACAGTATTGACCAAACCTCACACCAAAACCCACCCACCATGAATGCTCTGAAAAATAGATCTGTCTGTATTTTGGCTTCAAACCTTCAGTCTGTTTCGAGTTGGGGTTTTTGTTTGTTTGCCTTTGAGCAGTTGTTTTGTTTTGTTTTTATTTTGAGGTTTATTTTGGTTTGTTGGGGGGGGTTTTGTTTGTTTTTTTGTTTTGTTTGTTTGTTTTTCAGAGGGGAACCTTTGGGGTTTTGTTGGGTTGAGTTGGTTGGGACTTTTTTTTTAACTTTTGAAGACCACTAAAGCTCTTAAAAGCATCCCAAAACCTGGGGGGAAAAAAAAGAAAAGCAGTGCATTACAGACACCTTAACCCCAAACCCAACTAACCTGCCCCACCTGGGTCTGCTGAGCTGAGTTCAGCTGGTGGCACAAGATTCATCCAAGTACCTCCAACTATGCTCACCAGATGAGCATGACAGGCCCTAAACACATCATGGGTCTTTTCCTCACTTCTGTTCTTGCATTAACTTTTTTCCTAGGTTGCAGTGCTAAAGAAACAAAAGCAGAATGAGGCCCCCATTTTCAGGCACCACTCTAAACCATTTTCCCCACAGCCATCTGTGGCATTCTTGTTACTCCCAGCATTTCTGCAGTGTAAAAATCATCTGAGGTAGAAGAAAACACAGGAGCAAAACCCAAACGTAATAAATCAAACATTTCACCTAGGCTTAGCCAAAGAAGTCCAGCCAAAACCCCAAAAGCTCAAGCCTCAGGAGACACTAAAATGCTACTAACCAAGGATGCCTTCGCTGAGTAGGGTAAGCATTGAGGTTTTACAAAGAGGCAGGAGAAAGGAGGGCCAGTTAGAAGGGAGATCTTTGACAAACAAGCCACTCCAGGGCAGCCATTTGAAGGTCTTGAGGGGTTTGAGCGAGAGAGACCCTCCTGGAGCTGGCTCTTTGTTACTTGAGAATCAAGTAAGAGTCCAGTCCACTGGAAAGCAGAGCCCTCACTCCAGATCCAGTCCTGGATTTCTGCTCTACATGATTTTGATTAATTCCATCTCCACTTCCTTGAATGTAAAACAGGGGTAACAGCACACCAGAGCCTGGGGTGAGGACCACTGAACTGCACCTTGTTGCTTTCTGCCCTTTGAGAGAGACCACAGGAGAAACCATCCCTTGCCCTGCTGCTGCAGTGGGATGCAATTCAGTAGCTCTTAAAAGTTTTTAGTTCTCTTTTTTCTTCTCTCAAGACCAGCAAGGCTGTGCCCCTTCTTCAGTCACTCAGAGGAAAGCACCTCCACCACTGCCTACACCCTCCTGAAGGTGCTCCTGGCTAAAGTCAGGCACATTAGAGCTGCATCCTTCTATAGCCACATTGAGTCAAGGGCTGGTCCAGCCAATTCAGCTGGTCCCTGATCAAACCACGGGGCTTATACAGAGCTCATTTCCCTTTGTGTGCTCTCACAGGCCCAACAGCAGCACACAATGAAAGGGCACATCCCCAACAGGGTCAAGTGAGCCAAGACAATCAGGAGAACGAGCTACACAGAGATCTCCCCTTTGTGGGCTCACTCTTGATTTTTCAAGCATCCACAATTACAGACAGAGGACTGCAAATCTGAGGAGAAACTGAAACTTGGGTCTTCTCCCCATGTTTGTGTTTTAAAAGGAGAGGCAGGAAGAAAGACAAAAAGAAAAAAATCCAATCTTGGTGTTTGCTCTTTGCTGGCTTCATACTTTAGAAAGCCAGACTAAAAATAAGCGTGGCTAATAGGAGCTGTCAGACTTAGACCATCACATCCCTCTGGCTCCAAGTGTGACACACACTGACAAGGAACTTCTGGCATTGTCCAAGGGGGAAAAACAAAAAAGAAATCAAGGCAGAAAATGAAATCTCAGCCGAATCTGAGGGAATTGGAAACTTCTCACAGCAGTAGATCCCTGACAGCAGAGATGCCACTCCAGATCATCAGATCCAAGAGCCAGAGTCACCTCACCCTGGAGACACAGAGTCACCTCTGCCAGGAGCTGCGAGAGGATCTCTGTGGCCCAGCCACCGCTAGAGGAGGGCAGAGTGCCACTGAGAGAAGGGGGTGTGATGCTTCTTACAGCTTTGGGAGACAAGTTGCAGCCTGAATTGTCATAAGCAGATTTTGCACTCTCTTCTCACCTTCTGTGTCTCCATAACAGAGAGGTCTCCTCGATTTTACCAAAATCCAGGACTCAATAAGGGGGATGGGGAGGGTGGAACCCAAGACATCACCAAATTGTATTTAAAACCCAGAGGATTCCAAACCAGTAGTCATCCCTTCTAGACAACAGCCGTCACTCCTGATAATAAATCATCATATTCCAGAGAACTTCAGCAGCAGGAAACAAAAGGCTGCAAGACAGATAGTTAACTATTTTCTTTTTAAACAAAAGCTGAAAACTTCTATTCCTTTCTATAACCCTCACAGAAAGTCTTCAAAACATGAGCTGAATGCAAAATAAAAGCTGGCAAACCAAGATGGCAGGAGAGCCTTCAGAAGGGCTTCAATTTAAACATAAAAGGCAGTCTTCCCATCTTTAAAACCATCTCATCTTTTTGGGTGGACCCGATTGCTAATTTCAAGGGTACAGGACTGCTTATTTTGTGGGCAAGGCTCTGACACAGGCAGAATAGGGGAAAAAAAAAAAAAAAGGCAAAAAAAGCTATCATTTTAAAAGATAGCAAGAGTGCAGACCTCAGCCAATTTCAGACCGGGGCTGCAGTTTCAGAGTCACATCTTGCTTGCCTATCAAGTGTTCACAGAGCCTTAAAAAGGTTGCTAAAGGCTTGAAGCCTAGCTCTCTGAAGAGTACATTCCACTGTATCCCACGTCATAGGGTGATATGCTGGAATTTAAACTCCCAGCCATGCTTTCAGCCACGTTAAAACCCAACATCCCATCACCCTGAAAGACTCACCAAGGACACAAGGCTCCCCAACAAGAGTTCCTGCAGCCTGGAGCACTTCTTAGAGGACAGCCAACGGTTTCATTCTCGGCAGGAGATGCTCAGATGGAGTTCCTGAATAAAGGGCGCTCCAGCCAGTCAAGAAACACATCACAAAAAAAAAAAAAAAACGGAAAAAAACCCAGCTAGTCCTAGAGCTCTGTTACAATCCCCAGAAACGGAAAATTCCCATGGTAATGCCTTAAGAATTCAGCTGGAGAGAATGGGAGAAGGTGCATTATTAAGTAACTGTCAACAGCATGAGTAGGCATTATGGCAACTACAAGTCTAATTATTTATGTCTCTATACACAGACACACAACACACACACCCCCAGGCAGACATGTACGCATTCAGGGAGAGAACAGCTTCTACTTTTTGGGCATTGCAATTCCTTCTGCAATCTTTTTGCGCTTAAAACCCATGCATGATCTCTCTATTCCTTTGACATAAGAAGATTTCTACTAAACCCACCCCTCCCCCCTCCAAAAAAAATAAACACAGAAAAAAAAAAAAAGTCTTTCAGTTGTGAAAGCAAATCCAGCTACAGCAAATACATCAGTGGCAGGCTGGAATTGCAGCATAAAGCAAACCATATACACTTATTTTAATATAGATAAAAATCTACCCACCACAGGCATTATCTAGTGTGAGGTATCCCTGCCCATGGCAGGGGGGGTGGAACTGGATGATCCTCGAGGTCCCTTCCAACCCTAATAATTCTATGATTCTATGATTATACTTGGGCACCAGAAACAACAAAAATAAGATCATTGATAAGACCAAAAAAAAAAAAAAAAGAGGAAAAAACTCTTTTCAAAGCATGAGACTTTAAAAATCTGTTAGAGAATAAGTTCTTCTCCAGCCTCCAGAATGTTTTTCCACCTGCAGAATGAATCACAGCAGCCAGCACTCAAGAATCAGGGTCCAGCAGAGGCACTACTCTTTGAAATATATTTGAAACAGAATCATAGGGACCTGAAGGATCATCCAGGTCCAACCCCCCTGCCATTGGCAGGGACACCTCACACAAGAGCAGGTTGCTCAGAGCCATCTCCAGCGTGGCTGCAAAAACCTCCAGGGATGAGGCTTCTACCACCTCCCTGGGCAACCTGTGCCAGTGTCTCACCACCCTTATGGGGAAAAACTTCTTCCTAACATGCAATCTGAATCTCCCCACTTCCAGTTTTGCTCCATTCCCCCCAGCCCTATCACTACCTGACACCCTAAAAAGTCCCTCCCCAGCTTTCTTGTCTGCCCCCTTAAGATACTGGAAGGCCACAACAACGCTAATAGCCGAACTCGACCACAAGCCTATTACCAGAGCATATTTTCTGAAACACGATATTTTAAACACAATGGTGGCTATTTTTGACCTTTAAATAAACAGTGGTCCAGAACTGAAAGAAATAAAACTCCACAGGCTCTTCTTGCCAGCAGCTCCATCAGCTTGGCTTCAGCAGCACAGCCTTCACCGGCACGAGGTGCGCCGCATTCAGCGGCTGAACTTCGCTATTTTAAAAATTAATTAGGCAATTATACCCAGGGGGAAAGTGTGCTAGTAATTTAGCTGCTTAATCAAATCCCAGGTACCAAATCATGGACCTGATCCTGCAGTTCTTATTCAAGTCAAACTCCTCTTGATGTCAGTGGGAGTTTTGCCTAATTAAAGATCAGGACACAGGCGCGTGCAAGCTTTGCTTTCAAACCATGGCTTTGAATTTAGTCTGAGGAACACGACTCTGCCTCTGGATCCCAAATCATTGCCTACAAGTTTCTCACATGAGACTCAGGGTATATTAATATAGATTTTTTTTTCTTTTTTTTTTTCTTTTTTTTTTTTTTTCCCTAAGTCTGGCTCAAATTAACTTCTACCTAAAGTCTGGAGATTTAGCTAAAGAGTCTTACAAGGCCCGGCGGCAAATTGACCCAGTTTTGCATTTTTTAAAACCAATTACATTCTGTGGTAAAAACAAGAAACAGGCTGCAGAAATATCAGCTCTGAACCCTGCTCAGCAGTGCTCGTTGGCTTTGTGTCATTGTTTTGCTCAGCCCAGTCCACACCAGCTGTCGCCAAGGGGTTGGATGAGGGAGTTGAGGTCGTTCCCTCCCAAAAGGGACTGTCTCCAACGCAAGGATTCCGGGTGGCGTGCCCAAGTCTCTGCTGAACAAGGCTGGAACACAGAGAGGTGAGGAGGAGTAGGTGAAGGAGGAGGAAGGGTGTTCTCCCTCATGCTCTACACAAAAGTCCTAACTACCAAAGCTGCCTTTACAGGATCACAGGTGTTAAGGGTTGGAAGGGACCTCAGAAGATCATCGAGTCAGACTCACCCCCTGCCAGAGCAGGACTATAGAATCCAGCACAGGAACACATCCAGATGGGTCTTGAAAGTATTCAGAGAAGGACACTTCACAACCTCTCTGGGCAGCCTGTTCCAGGGCTCTGGGCCCCTCCCAGTGAAGAAGTCCCTCCTCAAGTTGAGGTGGAACCTCCTGTGCTGTAATTTATATCCATTGCCCCTTGTCCTTTTGCAGAGTGCAGCAGAGCAGAGCCTTTCCCCTCCCTCCTGACCCCCAGCCCTCAGATATTTACAAACATTTATTAAATCCCCTCTCAGTCTTCTCAGCCTTTGTGGGGTGCACTTCAGGCAGGAACAGGGTGGGCTCATGGGGTCATGGCAAGAGAACTGTCTTCACCCCTGGCTGCTCATCCTGACGTTCCTGACGATCCCAGACCTGATGCCTTCAGAGCGGCTGTCCTGACATACTCTGCTGATCTTGCCTCTTCAGATGCCTTGGTGATGTGTCAAGGGGCATACACTGAAGCATCACAAGCTAGGAAAAGGTAAGCCAAAAATCAGTCAACAAGCAAGAAATCTGGTGGAGCAGAAGACTGCTAAACACTGACAGCTGCCTGATTAGTATTGGATTCTTAAAGGGAAATGCCTGTTTGCCAAAAACCATGGGATTGGACAACATCTATCCCACACCCCTTTGGCTCAATGGGAAAAGAGAGCAGCAAACTTAATTTCCCTTTAAGCAAAACAGGAGCATTATTTGTTCAGAGAGCACTGGCTTGCCCATGCCACTTGCTAAGTTACGCCCTGAGAGCGGGAAGGACAGCAACTTGTGTGTGTGTGTGAAGACAGAAGGAAATCACATTTCTGTCTAACATACTGGAGCAATTGACCATGAAAAGGTTAAGATGTTAGGAAATAATTATCTCTAGACAGAGCTACTGACAAGGTCAGTGTCCACAAGGATTATTTCCTGCTCCCTCAGTGCATGCTGCCTAGAAGGCAGGTGGGTCTCACCCAGCCTTCTCCTGCAAGGCTCCCAGGCTCCACATTCCACTGATGCTAATGGCACTTGTGCACTGAGTGGCCCAACAGCTGAAGCAGATAACCAGGAGTGAAGGGGTTAAGTGCCTGTCACAATAGAAACCTCTGGGGGCACTTGACCTTTTCACATTTTTTATTCAGGAATGAGCATTTTGTGCCTGTTTGAGGAAGTTCATCTACATTTGTCCTCATTCTTCACCCTGTTTTCCTATTGTCCCTTCCCTTCACTCAGTGCCCCATTAAGTGTCCCATTAAGCACTGAGCAAACCTCCGTTGATGAATATGAATTTAGGGCAAAGTTGCAGAGAGGACACAAATACTGCACACTGATCAAGTGACTTACAAGGAACTTGAACATACTCAAGGCATATGCTCCTGCTGAATGGCTTCCTACACATGCAGTCCTCACCTGGCAGCACTGCAGCATGAAGAGGAAGAAAACACCCCCATGTGAACAGAAGCATTGCCCTGGCTGGAGCAAGGGTAAGTGCTTCTGTTCACAAGAGCATTAAAATGCTCTAATACTAACAAATGTTGCCACAGCATTTACTTTCACGTGCTGAACACTGTTCTGCAAGAGAAGGCATAGTGATACCTGCCCTTGGTCCTTCATCCAGCAATTAGGCTCTGAAACTCCCCTGTCCCCAAGTGGGAGGGTCTGCAAACATCTCTGCATGCAAATCAGTCAAGGAGGATAAATCCAGAAAGAGTTTGTCACTGTTCCATTCAGGGGCAGATATCCTAAAAAGGTACCAGAAATATTCAGCAGAGGTTGATCCTGCTGGGATCAAGGAGAGTCTTGCACTGGCTTAAATGAGAGCGGGCTCTAGTCTCAAGCACGTGTGTCCAATTTGCTAATATTTTAGGTTCAAATAAAAAAACAAATCTCCAGTCTTCCCTGCATGGGAGTTTCCAACCACATTCTTCCACTGGGGGAGAGCATCAGGGCTTAGACAAGAAAGACTTTCTGGATGATCTAAGTGAATTGTCCTGAGGAGACTGGCATTACTGGGAGCTTTGAACACAACTACAGAGGGGCTTTTATAGACGTACTCCAGAGGGGAGATCCTTAGATGGGTCCTTTAATGCCTGCCTCCATATGCAACCCAGATGAAATTCTTTATCAGATGGGGCCCGGATCTTGCTTCCCATTAAAAGTTCTGCCACTGGATTCAGTGGGAGAATATCTACTTGTCTTAAGCACTTACACAGCTTCCATTATCTCAGTGCCACAAAATAACTCCCCTTTGTTCTTTGGAGGCAAGGGAATGTTATTTCTTCACTTAGCACACACAGCACAGCCAGGCCAGGTGACATAGGTAGCAGTCACACACACAGATCCAGGCCAGGAAAAGGACTTAACTCCAGGTCATCCAAACCTTAGACCAAAGTACTATCACCATCATGAAACTACCTTTTCACAGCAGAGATGCAGAACAACCAGTTTGCTTCTCTGGTCTGGACAAAGGAACAAAGGCACACAAAAAGACAACATTCAAGTACCTCTCACTCCTTCAGTAATGTTTTCCAACAAGTCCTCTTTAGGTAGCATGTCCCTGGACTTCCTCAGTTCCTGCACCAATAGGACTCAGCATTCAGCTGCTGAGCTGTGCTACAGTTGCAGGAAATGTCCTGCACAACTTCTACATCTCCAGTGGCAGCCTTCCAGGTCTTCCCAGCTTGGCAGCCCATCCCAAGATAAAAGCAGTGCTCTTCTAGTAGACCAGTAGGTAGAAAACAAGCACTCCAGCAAAACACCAGGGACCTTCAGTCACTGTCCACAGTATCCTAGATAAGTAGCAGATAACCAATTGTCACCAAACTGTACTTGAAGCACACTCACAATAGACCTTTTGGGAGGATTCATTGCAGAGTAGAAGGCAGGTCTGGGACTGGAACAAAAACCAACTGAAGGCACCTCAAGCTCACACAGGAATGTCCCCCATGAGCGAAGACTGCAAAATCCCTGAAGTGCTGGAAGACCTCCAGAAAGCTCCTTTTGCACAGTCACCACTCCCAAAGCACAGGCGAGAAGATGCCAACCCCAGGTCTTCAGGCATGTGTGCCAGGACAAGGCCAGGCAGCAGTACCATAGGAAGCAGTCTGCTCCAGGCACTCTTGCACACCAGCATAACCTGTCCAGGCTGTGCAAAGATGTCCACACACACAAGATGTCAGAGCAGTCTCCTTGGGAGGCAGGAGCATACACATCCCTGGCAGCATCAAAGCATAGAAGCCAACCAGCACACTGTTGCACCTGACAGCCTACTAACCATCATTTAGCACATGGCCCCTTGAGCACTGACAAGAAAGTCATTTTGAGAGCACAAATCACCTTCCTGCATGTTTGCAAGTGCTTACATTTCTATCAGCCCCCAAAAGGCTCCAACTGGGAATCACACCAGCCAGCCCTAGAGCACTGAAAGTTTTCCCTGTGCAGAGCCAGAGCAAAGGGTGTTAGCACCAAAGGGAACCCATGGAAGACATGGAGAAACAGTCTCTAGGAACACTAAAGCAGAACCCAGTTTTTCCATTTCCAGCCTAATATCCTGCCCAATGGCTTCTACAGAACCAGAGAACATTAGGAGAACCTTGAAAGATCATCTAGTCCAACCCCCACTGCCAGAGCAGGATCACCTATGGCAGGTCACACAGGAACACATCCAGCCAGGTTTTGAAAGTCTCCTGTGAAAGAGACTCCACAACCTCTCTGGACAGCCTGTTCTAGGGCTCTGTCACCCTCACAGTGAAAAACTTTTTCTATATGTTCCCCTGGAACCTCCCATGCCCCAGCTTGCAGCCGCTGCCCCTTGTCCTATCGTTGGACATGACTGAGCGGAGCCTGACTCCATCCTCCTCTCCATTTTCAAGAGTACTGACCCAAATACCCAAATGAAAGCAAGCCTGTGTTGTTTATTTCCAAGAATGAATGGCATGGTTTCCCCAGGCTCCATGTTTCTTGGGATCATTTGAACTGGAAACCAATCAGCCCTGTATTCACTATTGATCTCTGTGCTAGAAATCTCTCACCCCTAAAGTAACGCTGCCCTTCCACGCCTCAGCCTGCTGTTTGCTGACACAGTAATCTAAAAGCTATTGATCACTGGGGGTCTCTACAGCCATAACACGACTTCCTAAGTACCAGGGTGTATTTGCAACACAAGCACTATAAATGGCATTGCTGCTTAATGCAATCAGAGATATCAATAGAGATGTCACCCTTGCATGGTGACGCAGCAGGGGCGGGGGCCAACAAGAGGCCAGCACCGAGACAGAACAAGTATGGGCATTATGAGGCCATACTGTGTGGCCAGCAGGAGCAGGGAAGTCATTCTGCCCCTATACTCAACAGTGGTTAGACCACACCTTGAGTGCTGTGTCCAGTTCCAGGCTCCTCAATTTAAGAAGGATATTGAGATACTTGAAGGTGTCCAGAGAAGGGCAACGAGGCTGGGGAGAGGTCTGGAGCACAGCCCTGTGAGGAGAGGTTGAGGGAGCTGGGGGTGTTTACGCTGCAGAAGAAGAGGCTCGGGGAGACCTCATTGCTGTCTACAACTACCTGAACGGAGGTTGTAGCCAGGTGGGGGTTGGTCTCCTCTCCCAGGCAGTCAGCACCAGAACAAGAGGACACAGGCTCAAGCTGTGCCAGGGAAGGTTTAGGCTCAAGGTGAGGAGAAAGTTCTTCACAGAAAGAATAATTGGCCATTGGAACAGGCTGCCCAGGGAGGTGGTGGAGTCACCATCCCTGGAGGTGTTCAAAAAAAAGCTTGGATGTGGCACTTGGAGCCATGGTTTAGTTGTCAGGAGGTGTCAGGCATTAGGTAACAGGTTGGACTTGATGATCTTGAAGGTCTTTTCCAACCTGGTTGAGTCTGTGAGAGAAGTTGCATTGCTCTTTGAACACAAGACAGGCTGCAGGCAAATTTCAGTCTAAAGAGGAACCCAAGCCTAGAAGCAGACTGCTCAAACTTTCCCCTACCTAAACAGCAGTAGTGCTGGGGACATCAAGATGGTCTTGCTCTTCTTCAGCAGTTCTGCTTCGTTTTAACTGCAGTTCACAACGTACTCCATACACCTGTAGTGGGTTGAAGTTACCCCCCAAAAATAATATTGCCAGATTAGCTCAGATGGAAGCAAATGAAGCTACGTTTACAAGCACACTAAAATCTAGACATATGGAATGCAATGAATATGTACAAAATATACAATATTTACATATAGTTACAATTAATGGACAACACAAGAATAACAACCCCTCCTAGACAAAACCAGGGGCTTACCAACAGCTTCCTCGTCTTTCCCCCTGTACACAGGGCAAGAGAAGAGCAGAGAGTAGCTGTTAGTGCTTAGCCACAACAAAGAAATGCAGCCAAGGTCAGCACCAGCTAGAGGGAAGAAGTCAAAAAAGAGAAAGTTAATTTACACAACTAACTCCATGTTGGTTTTCAGACCAATGAGATTATTTAGACCTTATCACTACTTTCCCTTTTACATCCAATGGTAATTGATTTACATTCTACTACTTTTCTATTCAATCCATGAAAAAATTCTTAGGCACAGCCTAAGACTACCACAACACCTTTTCTTTTCAACATTAGCAATCAGGCTTGGTGTCTTCCATGGGATCTGGAGCAAAGAAGGTGTTCAGACCTTAGGGGAGACCTGCTGCTGCAGGTAGTGATAGGACTAAGGGGAACGGAGAAAAACTAGAAATGGGGAGATTCAGATTGGATGTTAGGAAGAAAGTCTTCACCATGAGGGTGGTGAGATACTGGAGCAGGATGCCCAGGAAGGTGGTGGAAGCCTCATCCCTGGAGGCTTTGAAGGCCAGGCTGGATGTGACTCTGGGCAGCCTGCTCTAGTGTGAGGTATCCCTGCCCGTAGCAGGGGGGTTGGAACTGGATGATCCTTGAGGTCCCTTCCAATCCTAACAATTCTATGATTTTAAATTCTGTGTACTCCAGCTCCTATTGCATGGTATGAGCCAGTAGCACCCTGGAAGTCAAATCCCTCACTGCTATTTTTTCATGCTCCTCCACAGAGTTTATAGTCCCAACTAATCTAAAGACAGGCAGCACAGATGACCAGCTGCATCACTGTAGACCTGCCTCAGTGCCACCCAGAAAGAGCCTCTGTTATTTAGGCCATGACTTGTTCCAGTAATGAATAAGTATACCAAATTAAGTCAGAAACAAGGTCTCCAGAGAGGAGAGTCTACTGCATTATCCCAGCTGAGACATCCTATGATCTACAAATTCAGATGAGAAATGTGTTGCCCAAACAGAAAGCTAATGTGTCTGCAAGTCAATAGCTATCAGCATACAGCACCTTACCCAGCAGTGAGCCCTGGCTGTCCACTCCTCAACTTCAACAACTGCTGAGATGTGCTTATTTTACATGGCTTAACTGAGGTCTGCAGCCTGGACTCTACCCCATGCTCTGTGCAACACTGTGGTCTTCATGACCAGAACAGGACATTTCACAGACTCATAGACTGGGTTGGGTTGGAAGGGACCTTCAAGATCTTCTATAGTTCCAACCCCCTGCCATGGTGAAGGACACCTCCTACTAGACCAAGCTGCTCAAGGCCCCATACAGTCTGTCTCTGAACACTTCCAGGGCTGGAGAACATCTCTGGACAACCTGTTCCAGTGCATCACCACCCTCATGGGGAAGTATTTCTTCCTAATGTCTCACCTAAATCAAGCTTCTTCCAGTTTGAATCCATTACCTCTTGCTAAAGGCTTCTCATGCGTTCTCAGTCTCTGTCTGAGGTATGTATCTGGGGTGCACTAAGAGGAGTGTGTCCAGCAGATCAAGGGAGGTTCTCTTCCCCCTCTACTCTGCCCCTGGTGAGACCTCACCTGGAATATTGCATCCAGTTCTGGGCTCCCCAGTTCAGGAGGGACAGGGATCTGCTGGAGAAAGTCCAACAGAGAGCCACCAGGATGATAAAGGGCCTAGAGCACTGCCTGATGAGGAGAGGTTGAGAATCCTAGGGCTCTTTTAGTCTGGAGAAAAGACTGAGAGAGGATTTAATAAGTGACCATAAATATCTGAGGGCTGGGTGTCAAGAGGGAAGGGACAGGCTCTGCTCAGTTGCACCCTGGGATAGGACAGGGGCAATGGATATGAACTACAGGACAGGAGGTTCCACCCCAACATGTGCTCTGAGGGCCACAGAGCACTGGAGCAGGTTGCCCAGGGAGGTTGTGGAGTCTCCTTCTCTGGAGACTTCCAAGCCCCATCTGGATGTATTCCTGTGTGACCTGTGCTGGATTCTATGTTCCTGCTCTGTCAGGGGGGTTGGACTCTATGAACTCCAGAGGTCCCTTCCAACCCCTAGCATCCTGTGATGTTTACAACCACACTGCACCACATACAGCAAACCTTTCCTCCAAAGAACTTACCAGCCAGGGCAACAGGACAGCTTTCCCTGACACTGCTTAAGGGTGAGCCTGGGGACAGTAGAACTCAATAACAGTCTTCCAGAAGCAGCTTGCAGGAGACATTTGTAACCATTCAGAATTCCCCACCCAAGAAGTTTTTGCACTTGTCAGTTTACCTTGTGCCACAGGTTTTTAATTTAGCTGTATGGGAAGAAACTTTATATGCTCCAAATTTTACATGTGAATGCCAGATGTGAACACACCAGCACATGTCCTCTTCCTCTCTCTGCCCTTCCTGGGAAAGGATGCTTACCACTGTGCAGCTCCAAATCATCAGCACAATGAGTGGGGAGACCTGGAGCCTGAACCCCTTGCTCCTCAGCGTTTCCCCCCAGAGCCCTAGGGAATTCCAACTGACAAGACAATCTGCTGGCACATACTTCCCAGCCTTCTGAGCATGAAATATCCCTGGATGCAAAAGGATTAAAGACACAAATTTGATTTGCTAATTATAAAAGATAACAAGGAAACTGCTGAAGACCATGCAGTGTCTATTGCAACAGGAGAATGCATTCCAGCTGCTTCAGTGTATTGAGAGTGGACATTATTCATGCAAGCTGCCTCTACATTAATGAAGGTGCCAGAATTTTTCTCCTATGCAGACCTGAGATGAATGAACATGAAAAGCTGCAACTTCTTTTGAGTGTCCTGCTTTAAATCAATGAGCTCCTTTGTTCATTTTACTGCTGTTTGTTGGGTTTTTTTGGGTTTTTTTTCCTCCTGAAGTTAAATATTTTTGCAACTCTTGTCAGTTATTAAAGTGGAAACTCAATACATGATACCTGAGTTTGCCCTCCCGGGCTTTCAAGCAGTCTTCTTAACACATTCCTAAGGATCAGCCCTGCAACATTAATATTATAAAGCATTAGGAAAAAAATATTAGCATTGCTTGTTAGTGGTGTTGAAGCATTTGCACGTGTAAGATACTTTGCTCAGGCATCATCCATACATTCAAGACTCAGCTTGAAAGGTTTAAACCATATTATTACCTAGAAAGGTTGGACCAGATGATCTTGGGAATCCCTTCCAGCCTGGCATTCTGTGTGATTCTGTGATTTCTCTTACCAGTCTCACTAATGTAATTCAGGAAACATAGGCAAATCCAGGTCCTGCTCTTGCTCAAAGCCTGGGCTAGAAGAGACAGCCAGCCAAGAACTCTGCCTCCCCCAAGCTCACCTCTCAATTCCACGTTGATCCCTTAGCAAGAACTGCTGCTGCACATTCAAGGGAAGCAACACTGGTGCTGAGGACAGGCAGGATGAGCAGCCAGGCAGAGCAAACCTCTCTCCTGGCCTCGCTCTGTAGCAACCTGCTACCTGCCTCAGCCTCCAACTTGCAAGACTATAAACTTACTGATTTCAGAGCAGAGCCCATCCTTCACAGGACACTTCTGCAGTTCACAAGGACATGTGTTTGCCCCCAGCCAGCCTGCTTGGAGTGCTCTCTCAGCATTATAACCTTCAGCAAAGCAGGGGGGAGCAGGGGCCCCGGGCAGCTCGGCGTGGTGGTGCAGAAGCCACGGAGGGGCCCATTTCAGTTTGATTTGTTGCGGCATTCTAGATGCAAGATGAAATCTGAGAGATGAAATCTGAGCAATTTCTTGCTTCTCTTCTCTCTGGGCAGTTATTAACACTATAAAGAAGGCTGAACAGTGGGGCTTCCCAACTCCATTATTGTCAAGGCCTGTTTCAAAGGCAGTGGCTGCAATGCCCAGTGCTGCCTTTTGTTGATCCTGGACTCAGGTCTCCTCCATGTTGCACTTCTGTCAAACCAGGAGGCTGAGCAAATTAAAAATCAGCTCTCTCTGGAGGAGGGGGGGGGAGACAGAAGGAATATTGCCTGAGCCTACACACAGCACCCACTGCATTCCTCTTGTTCTCAGGTTCCCTGTGTAAAAGCAGGAGAAGCAGACAAGCCACAAGAGATGCCAGTTCTCTCCTGTACCTGACTTTCTAGGCACCAGTGTGAAGCTAACTGCAGCCCAACCAAGGCTGTCAGCCAGTCTGTCATACCTGCCACCAACCATTCTGCTCAGAGAGAAATACAAAATGCACAGACTCTTCGTTCTGCCCCCTCCAGAAGAGGGTTTATTTGTCCCCAAGACCCCTGGCAAGCTTATTACAGACCGCTTCGATCCGAATCAACTTGTCAAGAAAAGAAAGCGGGAAAAAAACCACATTAATTAAGCAGCTTTACTCATGCAGAAAAGCTGCCAGCATGAGCATTTTAAATTACCTGGGCACACCTAGTGCATTTGCATTCCCTTGGCACAGCTTTACTCTGGCCCACAAAGCATCTTCTACCTCATGCTTCCATCTGAGCAAGGAACAAAGGAAGCTGACAGCCCAGCACCACCTTCCCTGCTTGGGGGCTAGCGCCCCTTTCCAAGGGGATTTTGTGTCAGTTTATGCAGAAACCTTACTCCTGCTAGATGCAGGGACAGGAAGTTTGGATTCTTCTATAAAACTAAAGAGAAAGGGCCAAAAGAAGAAAAAAAAAAAAAAAAAAAAAAACAACAAAAAAAGAGGCCTTCCAGAAACAAAGGAGGTGGAGCAATGGCTGGGGTGGGGGGGAAGGGGTAACTGCATGTCATTGTTAAATATTAACACAAAATAAAGCAGCAGAAATGGATGTCCATCAACAGAATTAGAAGGAACTAAGTGTGTTTAAGAACAAAAGGTTTACTTATTTAAATTACAGGAGATGAAAACCAGCTGGGAACGCAATTTATAGCACAAAGTACAAAGCTACAAGACTGTTAAATGTAATTATATTTCAAAGTACTTTGCCCCCCCTCCCTTTCCATTCTAAACTAAACATGTACAATTATTTTAACTAAAATAAAACTAATGACAACGTAGCCTTTAGATGTTCCATCCCTTCCCTCAGTCGCTTTCATATTCAGCTCGTCCAGTTTACATTGACTAAATAGTTTGATTCCCTCATCCAAATAGAGATTGGCCTCTCAGATAGGAGACTAAAGCTGGGAGGAAGAAAACCAACTCTGAGCAGAGCTTGGTTTTTAAAAATCACATTCAAGGGCCATAGATTGTGGTTGCATGATTGTCTTTCTCACTTCTCTGCACTGAGTGGGGAAAGCAGCTGCCTAACTAACTTCACTCTTTCTTTCCTTTGGTTTGCACATTCAGGCACAGCAGGGATGTCTCTCGGTAAAGACGGTTAAAGATACTCAAAACCTGGAGGCTTTGGAGGTGTCTACCCTCTCTGAGAAAAAGAGCAGCAGTGCTGAAAGCCTCTGGGCCAGCAAGGCCTGGCACTAAGTTGTGGTCTGCATCATTTGCTGTGTTTTCCAAGCCACCCAACAACTGCCTTGGTTGTGCTTCCACCAGCACCTATGGCAAAACTCTCCAGATGAAAACTGCTTTCACCTCAGACCCTGCCTTGCCTGCTTCTCCTTCTGCATGGTGCTCTTTGGTTCCGCTGGGCTCAGGAGCAACAGGTTAGAATCACAGAATCATAGAATCAGTCAGGGTTGGAAGGGACCACAAGGATCATCCAGTTCCAACTCCCCTGCCATGGGCAGGGACACCTCACACTACATCAGGCTGGCCAGAGCCTCATCCATCCTGGCCTTAAACACCTCCAGGGATGGGGCCTCAACCACCTCCCTGGACAACCCATTCCAGGCTCTCACCACTCTCATGGGGAAGAATTTCTTCCTCATGTCCAGCCTGAATCTCCCCACTTCCAGCTTCATTCCATTCCCCTTAGTCCTATCACTACCTGATAGCCTAAAAAAGTCCCTCCCCAGCTTTCTTGTAGCCCCCTTCAGATACTGAAAAGCCACAAGAAGGTCACATCGGAGCCTTCTCTTCTCCAGGCTCTGAATCTCAAGAGGCAGCTCCATCACTGGGTTCAGGGAGTCCTGCCTATTAATGATATTTTTAATTCCAGGTGTTTCTAGCACCAAACCACACAACTGGATCCTGTTCTCCAGCACACTGAGCCTCTGGAAGCTGCCCCTTGTGTGTTACCTGATTAGACTCTTTATTTAGATGATGGTGGGTGCCACTTCAACATAACAAAGGCTTTATCCCACCCAGCAGAGGTGCATCTCTAATGGGCACTGCTTCAGGCTATGGAACATTCAAAATCAGAAGCCAAGAAGCTTTCAAAACTATCACAACCCACTTTAGCCCACTATTAGTTTTTCCAGCAAAAACAAACAAAAAAAAAAACACAAAACAAAAAAAACATTCAAGACCTTAGTCACTCATCAATACATCACATTTCTTAAAGTCACCTTCTATTATAATTTCCCCACTTAAAATATGTTCAAGAGCAAAATGAAACCTTTTTGCCTCAGCAAAAAACAAAAAAAAATTAATTATTTCTTTCAAAATTAAATGACTTGCAACTCCTTGCTGTGACAAATTTTTCTTGGTTTAAGTCATCTTGAAAAAAAAAATATTACTTGTATCAGATGCCAAGTAGCTGCCAAAAGGGGGAAGAAAATAAATAATCAATTGCTTGGACAGATCATTTTAAAGTTAGGAATACATTTCAAATGTTCTGAGCTGTACCAAGCCATTGGATTCACCTAAAAAAAAAAAAAAAGAGTACCCATTCACCAAAAATTCACTCTCCCCCCCTAAAAAAAAAAAAAACAGCCCATGCTAATGAGCTATAAAAAACAGATGCACATATAAATTAGTTTATGTTCTTCTGACAACAGCCTGTACCAGATGTTTCAGAGAAAGACACAAGAAGCCTTGAAGTAGACAGATGTGAGATAATCTGCCTCCCACCACGGGTGTCTTCCTAATCCCTTAAAACCTGAAGCAGAAGGTTGAGCATCTTTCCAAAAACATTGCAGCAGTTTCTGTTTGCATTAGCTATTATTAAAGACAAAGCTAGCAATGACATGTTTTACAAGCCCTGCTTTCAATTACTTATAGTTTTGCAAAACTGTGGACTGAAATTTCATGCCAGGTATCTCTCTTGGAATAAATTTCTGCCTTCCCTTTTTGATAGTTTCGGCGAGGTATTAATCTGCTTTTAAAAAAATGGCAAACTCTTGCTGATCACTCAAGGCACAGATAGCTTCCCAACAGAATAGTCCCTTCTGTTTCATGGAGGGATTTTGCTGCTGACAGAGATTTTGCTGTGCCTTTTGCTAATTGAGAGGGGAGAAGAGAGGGGAGAAGAGAGGGGAGAAGAGAGGGGAGAAGAGAGGGGAGAAGAGAGGGGAGAAGAGAGGGGAGAAGAGGGGAGAAGAGAGGGGAGAAGAGAGGGGAGAAGAGAGGGGAGAAGAGAGGGGAGAAGAGAGGGGAGAAGAGAGGGGAGAAGAGAGGGGAGAAGAGAGGGGAGAAGAGAGGGGAGAAGAGAGGGGAGAAGAGAGGGGAGAAGAGAGGGGAGAAGAGAGGGGAGAAGAGAGGGGAGAAGAGAGGGGAGAAGAGAGGGGAGAAGAGAGGGGAGAAGAGAGGGGAGAAGAGAGGGGAGAAGAGAGGGGAGAAGAGAGGGGAGAAGAGAGGGGAGAAGAGAGGGGAGAAGAGAGGGGAGAAGAGAGGGGAGAAGAGAGGGGAGAAGAGAGGGGAGAAGAGAGGGGAGAAGAGAGGGGAGAAGAGAGGGGAGAAGAGAGGGGAGAAGAGAGGGGAGAAGAGAGGGGAGAAGAGAGGGGAGAAGAGAGGGGAGAAGAGAGGGGAGAAGAGAGGGGAGAAGAGAGGGGAGAAGAGAGGGGAGAAGAGAGGGGAGAAGAGAGGGGAGAAGAGAGATCACATTTGGCCAGGTTGTAAATCTTAAGGGAAGAGAGAGTCAGCATAGTTCTCTTAAAACACCATATGCACAGAGCAGTCTCCAACATGGCTCAACAGGGGCTGAGCTGGATTTTTTCTTCCCTGCTCCCCAAAGCAGCAGGCAGAAGAGGAGAGGTTCAGGATGTTGCCACTCTCAAGATCCTGCTGCTTCTGGTACGTGAACAGGCTGCAGAAAACATGGATAGTGAGAAGCACATCTGGGAGAGAGCAAATCAGGGAGAAACACTGAGTGGGAGAGCTTGGAAGCACAGGACAGGACCATCACAGGAAAGAAGTGGAGGAAACATGGAAGAAGATGAAATGTTCAAAGAGACAGGGAGTACAAGATGACCACTCTACTGCAGGGACTGAAAAGGGCACCAGAAGTTCCTCCATCAACAAAACAAAACATATTCCTCAAAGGCTTCAGTCCCTCTCAATCAGTTCACACTTAAAGGTCTTTTAGTGTATTTTACTGCCTGCTCTATTTCAATTATAGGAAAGGCAAATAAAATCCATCCAGGACACTGAAGTCTTGATTACTGAAAGGCTGCAAATGCATTGAAGAGTGGACCTCTGTGGGGGAAACAAAAATGCCTGATCACCTGAAAAATCACAGGATGTTAGGGGTTGGAAGGGACCTATGAAGATCATTGAGTCCAACCCCCCTGCCAGAGCAGGGCCATAGAATCTAGCACAGGTTGCACAGGAACACATCCAGATGGGTCTTGAAAGTCCCCAGAGAAGGAGACTCCACAATCCCTGTGCAGTGGTCATGTCAGTACCAACACAGACAGCTCCAACACCCACATTTCTTCATCCCCATAAAAATAACAATGAACTTCATTCTGTCTTTTCTTTCTTTGGTTTTAATTGATTTAGGTGGTTCACCCAATACCAACATCTTAGTAGGGTTCTCTTCCACCCAGCTCTGGTGGCCACGAGCTCCACAGATGAACGCTTCCACACACCAGCCTGGACTTAATAAATGTTTAATAAATGTTTATAAATACCTGAGGGCTGGGGGTCAAGAGGGAGGAGACAGGCTCTGCTCAGTTGCACCCTGGGGTAGGACAAAGGGCAATGTGTTTATATCAACTACAGCACAGGATGTTCCACCTCAACATGAGGAGGAATTTCTTCACTGGGAGGGTCACAGAGCACTGGAACAGGCTGCCCAGAGAGGCTGTGGAGTGTCCCTCTCTGGAGACTTTCAAGACCCATCTGGATGTGTTCCTGTGCTGGATTCTATGGTCCTGCTCTGGGGTTGGACTCGATCTTCCGAGGTCCCTTCCACAGAATCAACCAGGTTGGAAAAGGCCTCAGAGATCATCAAGTCCAACTTATTACCTAATACCCAACACCTGTGATCCTGTGAGTGCATCCACTGCTAGATGGACCAGTCAGTCAAAGAAGGGGACAGGGCAATGAGGACCACGTTTCACATGCCTGGTTGGTTTAGACACACAGTTTTACTGGCTTGACATGACCTGAGGTCTTCAGTCAGTTCAGGCAACAAAAGCAACAGGCTAAGCAAACAACAGTTGTGTTTAAAGTGAGTCTTACTCCTCAGGACTATCTTAAACAGATTAGGAACAGGTTAAATTTAAGATCTCTGCTGGACCACTCCTCACTGTCTTTTGGTTTGAAAAGTGAAAATACACCCACAGGCAATCCACAAGCAAGATGGATATTGCCAGCATACTTCAGCAAAGTAAAGAAGGCCAGATGCTCAGATGCTGAAATAATTGCAACCACAAAGAGTCAGCTCCTCCAGTTCAACTGCAAACAAGATGCAGACAATCTAAGGAGGTGCAAGAACAAGTATTAGCATCCTGACAAAGGGGGGGAAAAGGAAAAAAAAAAAAAAAGAGAGTAAAAAGGAAAATAAAAAAAAGAAATCTAGTTCCCAGGAGATGACTGCCAGAAGAGAAGCCTTGTTAAGACATTGTTAATTTGTTAATTTTGCAAAATGAACCAGAAAGGCTTCAGTGCAATGATTCCAGATATACTGTGCTCAACAGTAAGAAGTTGTTTTTTTTCCCCTTATTTAAGAGGATGCATTCTCTTTTTATTGGGTTTGTTTGGATATTCATTTGTTTTTAAAGTCATAGCTCTACAAAAGTTTTGGGTTTTGTTTTTTGTTTTTTTTTTTTTTTTTTTATGTCTGAAAGTCAGAAGTCACAGAATGGAGTCTTGAAAGGACTGGAATCTTCCTGGTTTACCCTGCTCTAGTCTATACACCAGAGAGACAGCAAAAATCTCACCAAAACCAGGAACACTTTAATAATAAATAAAAGCTTTCCTGTCTTTGGAAAATATCTTTACCACCACCAAAAAAATGTAATGCATTTTTAATTCTAATGTTGCACATCTCTTCAGCATGGGGATGCTTGCCTCTGAGTGTTACCCTCAGCACAGATGCAGTGCTCACAGGCTGACCCCATCCACTCAAGCACTGGGCAAACACCACCAAAGCCAGCTTCATTTTACAGCAATGTAGCAGATTTGAAGCAGGGGCTCTCAGGACTGGGATGTCAGCAGTTTAGGTAAAGCAGGTAGTGGAGCCCAAAACTCAGAGAGGATCTTTGCACACACACACAAAAAAAAAAAAAAAAAAAAGGGTTGAATCTGATTCATTTAGACAAGGAAGCAACTACTTTACCTTCCCCTAACATGACATTTATGAATATGTTCTGGGTGAAACACATCTGGTTTCTGTGTCCTTTCCCAAGGATATTTTAAACAGAGACAAAAGAAAGCACTATACTGAAGGAGGAGAGACAGTTCCACCCAAAGCACAGCAATGATGGGGCTACACGCACGAGAGCCCAAACTGCACACCACTGCACTGCTGAGCCACCAAGCCCCTCTGCAAATCCTCCCCCAGGACAAGAAGAAAGGATGTGAGGGGCAGGATCAGCCCATATGGTATCAGACCTTGGTTATCCATCTTGGATAACCACCAACCTCACCCCTGTCCAAGTGTGCAGGGGTGATTACAGTATGTGGGAGCATGATCCTCCTTGTGTGGATGACCCAGGGTAAAAAAAGAAGCTTTAACAGTGTCCCATAAAAGATGCAGTCTCCACTATTACAGACTAAATCTCAGCTGTGCCCTCTGAATTACACACCAACTTCTTCACATACCATCTTCCAGGTGGGTATTTTTTTTTCCCCTTTTGGCCTGGCTACCTTTAAAAGCTTATTGCTGATTTTTCCACTCTTGTTGCATTAAAAAAAAAAAATCCTGCAAACAAACACTGCTACAGATCACAGCTAAGCATCTGCAAGTTATAAAACATTTAAAAGCTTTACATTTAACCTATCTATTGGCAATAAAAAAATACTCCAACACAAATGCACTATTTGAGACAGATGTTTGAAATATGAATGAATGTTTGAATATTCAGTTTTAAATACTCATGATAAAAGAAGCTGCAGAGACATGCCATTGATCTAATACTTGTTTGCACATTCCTTAGGGCTATGCATGAAGCATAATGGGATTTCTATGTTCCTAAACAACAAAAGGTGTAAAAATGCCTTTTCAGTTGCAAACTTTGTTCATTTATTCCTGTGGCAAAAGAATGCAAATCTTCAGTCATTTTTTTGTGCACTGACATCAAGTCTTTCTCACACAAAAAGTCCCTTAACGAAACAAGAAGAAAGTTCAGGATAAAGCCATGCTTCCTCCCCCACACATCCTTTAAAACAAAACAAAACAACACAAAAAAATAACAACTAAAAGAAAAAAAAAAAGGGAGAAAGAAAAAGAAAAAAAAGGGAGAAAGAAAAGGAAAAAAATGGGAGAAAGAAAAAGAACAACAAAAGGAGAAAGAAAAAGAAAAAAAAAGGGAGAAAGAAAAAGAAAAAAAAAAGGGAGAAAGAAAAAGAAAAAAAAAAGGGAGAAAGAAAAAGAAAAAAAAAGGGAGAAAGAAAAAGAAAAAAAAAGGGAGAAAGAAAAAGAAAAAAAAAAGGGAGAAAGAAAAGAAAAAAAAAGGGAGAAAGAAAAAGAAAAAAAAAGGGAGAAAGAAAAAGAAAAAAAAAAAGGGAGAAAGAAAAAAAAAAAAAAAGGGAGAAACAAAAATAAAAAAAGGTTATAAATAAAAAAAAAAAAAAGGGAGAAAGAAATAAAAAAATTAGGGATAAAGAAAAAGAAAAAAAAAGGGAGAAAGAAAATGAAAAAAAAGGTAGAAAGAAAAAGAAAAAAAAAGGGAGAAAGAAAAAGAAAGAAAAAGGGAGAAAGAAAAAGAAAAAGGGAGAAAGAAAAAGAAAAAAAAGGGAGAAAGAAAAAGAAAAAAAAGGGAGAAAGAAAAAGAAAAAAAAGGGAGAAAGAAAAAGAAAAAAAAGGGAGAAAGAAAAAGAAAAAAAAGGGAGAAAGAAAAAGAAAAAAAAGGGAGAAAGAAAAAGAAAAAAGGGAGAAAGAAAAAGAAAAAAAAAGGGAGAAAGAAAAAGAAAGAAAAGGGGAGAAAGAAAAAGAAAGAAAAAGGGAGAAAGAAAAAGAAAAAGGGAGAAAGAAAAAGAAAAAGGGAGAAAGAAAAAGAAAAAGGGAGAAAGAAAAAGAAAAAGGGAGAAAGAAAAAGAAAAAGGGAGAAAGAAAAAGAAAAAGGGAGAAAGAAAAAGAAAAAGGGAGAAAGAAAAAGAAAAAGGGAGAAAGAAAAAGAAAAAAAGGGAGAAAGAAAAAGAAAAAAAGGGAGAAAGAAAAAGAAAAAGGGAGAAAGAAAAAGAAAAAGGGAGAAAGAAAAAGAAAAAAAGGGAGAAAGAAAAAGAAAAAAAGGGAGAAAGAAAAAGAAAAAAAGGGAGAAAGAAAAAGAAAAAAAGGGAGAAAGAAAAAGAAAAAGGGAGAAAGAAAAAGAAAAAGGGAGAAAGAAAAAGAAAAAGGGAGAAAGAAAAAGAAAAAGGGAGAAAGAAAAAGAAAAAAGGGAGAAAGAAAAAGAAAAAAGGGAGAAAGAAAAAGAAAAAAAGGGAGAAAGAAAAAGAAAAAAAGGGAGAAAGAAAAAGAAAAAAAGGGAGAAAGAAAAAGAAAAAAAGGGAGAAAGAAAAAGAAAAAAAAAGGGAGAAAGAAAAAGAAAAAAAAAGGGAGAAAGAAAAAGAAAAAAAAGGGAGAAAGAAAAAGAAAAAAAAGGGAGAAAGAAAAAGAAAAAAAAAGGGAGAAAGAAAAAGAAAAAAGAAAAGAGGAGGACAAAAGAGAGATGAAAATTTGACTTAGCTCTGTTGTACCTGCCAGCTAAAAGCAAAGGCTACTTAAGTGATCTAAGCTATTAGGCATCTGTGTCATTAATAAGAATGGGTTTGCAAGGTCCAAGCTAAATATTTGTTTCAATATGGCTTAGCCTCCAGTCTACCTACCATGTGCATTTCTGGCCCAGCTCTGTAGCTAAGTGACAGACCCTGCTCACAGACACAAAGGGCAAAACAACTTCACCTTAAGGCAGGTAGCTTATAAACACAAGCAAGAAATTATTCTGTGTGAAGTAATATTCCCTGCTAAACCCTCTAATTTTATTTCCCAATCTTCTCTTTGCAGAGTAGAAGGGGAGTTGCTTTTTCATTTGGGGTTGGGGTTTTCTTTTTCCTCCCTCTTTTTTTTTTGTTTTGTTTTAATTTTACTATGAAATTGCAGGTATTTAAAATTAATACCAAAGCAGGAACTGAAAGAATGGGGTGGTGGGATGCTGTTTTCAAGGAGTGCAGGGAAAGAGTGGTAATGTCAGAATCAATCCTTGAGCTATGAATAACTTAACTTCAAAGCTGATGCTACTGCCTGACTGAGCACCCTATGTCTTCAAGGAAGATAAAGCCACATATGTAGTCATACCAATGTTTAATTCAGATTACTCAGAACAATACAGAAACTTGACTGCAGCCAATTAAACCAAGCTTTCACTGACTGATAAAAATGCCATTTCCCATCCTTTCTGCACTCAGCAAGGAGCAGTTGGAGAGTGCTGAGTGTTCTGAACCCACATCTACTGACCTGAGACGTTTTTGTACTTAGCACATCAATACCAGAATTTCAATTATAACATTTGATATTTTCCTTTCAAAACGGGAAGGATCTTTACTTCCACCAGACAGGCAAACCCCCAGAACCATGTAGGGACTATGCAGAAGAACAGAGGGTATTTTCCAATGGGGAAAAAAAAAATCCCATTTCTGTAGAGCACTAAAAACAGAGATGCTTGGAAAATGCAAGATACTTTGCTCAGGCATCATCCATACATTCAAGACTCAGCTTGAAAGGTTTAAATCATATTATCACCTGGAAAGGTTAGACCAGATGATCCTTGGAGTTCCTTCCAACCTGGCATTCTGAGTGCTGCTGTGATTTCTCCTATCAGTCTCACTAATGTAATTCAAGACATGTAGGTAAATCCAGGTCCTGTCCTTGCCCATGGGCAGGTTTTGGTTAATCACACCCCCACCAACTCATTTGTGGTGCCTCAGGGGAGACACAGTCTGTCTCAGGGCCCCACCATACCTGAAGAACAAGGACAGTTGTCTCCCAGCTCAGGTCCCTGTGGAGTAACACACCACAAAAAGCAGCAACTAAAAGCTGAGCTGCCCACAGACAAAACTTTTTAGGTTGACTTAGAAAAGTCAACCTCATGAAATGATTCAAACTTAAGTACAGAGACTCCACTGAGTCATGGTTTTTCAGAGTAAGGTACTGGCACTGTTGATAGGGAACACTAAAGTATTCAAATCCAAGAACTGATAGATAGCCTAAACAAACCTTTTAGGATCTGACTCTGTGATAGCCAAAAGATTTCATAGGTAACTCATGGATATCTGTAAAAGACTGCAGGTTAGCACAGCTGTGCATCAAGGCAGGCTGGTCACAAAGTGGCCAGGTAGAAACTTGAAAACAAACACGTTGTTCTTGCAGAAAGAGGCCAGAAGACTCCACAAAGCCCTGTTTCTAAAGGGCTGGTCCCAGTGATCCTTCTCAGGTCCTCAAAAGTCTAATTTCCCTGTGCCTCAAACACGCACCTGTAAAACAAAGAAAAAAAAAAACACCAAAAAAAACCCCCACAAAACAAAACAACTTAGGCTTGTTCTACATATTGCCCACCTGCCTACATAAATGCAAGCTTTTGGGGGTAAAAGAGCTGCAGATAAGGCCTCCCCCATTGGGGTTGTGGCCTTTAGGAGTAACATACAGATATAAAAACCATGTCTGAATGAAGAAGTGAAAGACTGTGAGCAACCTTTGGACAGGAGCAGAAGTCTGAAAGCAGCTGCATTACCTTAAGCCTAAACTCTGCCATTGGTATCAGCCCAATGGCATGCAAGTAATGTTATCTGCCAGCAGTAAACTCCTCCAACAGCCAGCCAGAAGTGGAGGGAAAGAACAATTGAGCTACTTTCCAAGAAATTCTGTGATTTTTCCATCTAACCATGCAGCTGTAAAACTGAAGAGCCCAGGCTGGTTATTGTAATAAGAGAAAGGAATATTACAGGCAGTCAACACATTTCAAAACACAGCAGTGTACTTTCTTTGGTATTTTTTTTTCCTCCTTCCTTGACCCTCATCTCTGTTTTATTACAATTTAAAACCCATACCGTTGACATCATTTCCAGGGACAGGGTCTGTGCTGGCCACTGCTCACTCCTCTGCCAAATAACAGCACTGGACCACGCAGATGCCTCAGTCCCTTCTCCTTGGCACACACAAGCCAGAAGAGAGATTAACAGAGGAGAGAAGGGTTTCGTAAGAGCTCTTCAGAAAGGACAGTGTCTGACTCTGTATAGAGGGATAAAAGGAGAGTGATAAACTCTGTTGTTGTCAAGAAAGAGAAGAGTGCTTAAAGAGCCTTTCAAATAAGCAATTTCCCCTCTCATCAGTATCCTCTTGACTGCTAAGCTCTCTCTTTTGTCTCTTACCTTGAATGGTGATCAGCAATGCATGATTGGCCAAGGGGCATCAGCTGGAAAGAACAACACCAGCCAGCTGAACCCACTGCTGCGAGAAAAGACAGTTCCTAAGGACCTATCTGCTTCGTGGAGGAGAAGGAAGAAAAGGCAAAGCATAACAGCTTCATTTGCCTTGCCTCTTTGGCCAAAAGCTGGAGGATTTGTCACCCTCCATACTAGATTTATTCGGCAATCCATCTCTGAGAGGGATCAAGATTGGATGTGAAAGCACCAAGAACCCCACTGCCAAACAAGTTTCCACCCTACAAGCACACAGAATCACAGAATGATAGGGGTTGAGAGAGCTCTCTGCAGATCTCATCCAACCCCCCTGCCAGAGCAGGTTCACCTACAGCAGGTTGCTATTCGGTTGGGAAAGACCTTTAAGGTCTTTGAGTCCAACCGTTCTCTAACTCTGCCAAGCCTGGAGCTAAACCATGTCCCTCAACACAACATCTTGGCATTTTTAAACACCTCCAGAGGTGGGGATTCAACCACCTCCCTGGGTACCCTGTTCCAGTGTTTGAGAACCCTTTCAGTGAAGACATTTCTTCTCATATCCAACCTAAACCTCCCCTGGTGCAATTTGAGGCCATTTCCTCTTGCTCTATCACTTGTAACTAGAAGATTTATATTTGTGAAGTGTTTAGAAGACAGAAGCATTTAAAAAAAAATACAGTTAGTAATTCTGTCCTCAGTGCAGGGCTTGTGTGGCATCCTGTGCTTACAGAGTCCACGCATATCAAACCTGCACACCAGGCAAGGACACCTGGCACCTGAGCCTTGTTTGTACACACAACGGCACTTCCTGACCATTGCATAGGCAAACTTCAGTGATTGACTTCAAACAACCCCAACACTTGATTAATGTTGGGCACTGTCTTTGATACTGCCCCAACAGGCTGAGAAAATGCTCTGAGAGCTGCCCGGCCACTGAGCCTTCTCAGTTCAAAGAGCTGAGGGCTTCCCCTGCATGTTCAACTATACAGAACAGAACAACCTCCCTCAGAGTTTTATACCAGAAGCTAATTCTGATCACCAGTGTGTTGCCATGTTATTTCTTCAAAGGCCAGACTCCCCTCTCTCCCAAGTTTTAGAAGTCAAAATAGATTTTTAACCAGAGCCAACCTTGCTATTACCAATACCAGTTGCTACCAAGACTTCAGTGAGATGCCCATTTCAAGAGCATTTTCAAGTGGATGCACTTTGCAAAATGAAGAGTGCCTTTTAGTGCAAGACCCAGCAAAGAAAATGTGGGCAGTAACTTCAGCTCATGCCTTTGCTGCAGGCATTTTAAAAGTTTTACTTACTCAAAACCCAAAATGCCTCTTCCATGGGAAGTTCTCCATGTCTTTATTGGTACTTCCACAACATACAGCTTCTGAAGGTTGTTTTTCCAATTTACAGAGATGTTAACTGCAATTACTTATCATTCACACTCTCACAAAGCCCACTGTGACACAGGATATGTGCAGAGCACTACTGTGCCAAGCAACACAAAGTCAGAGAAGAGACTCTTCCCCCCGTCTCCTCTTCCCAGTAACATGGGATGCAAACAATCCATCAGGAAATAGGTGGAAGAAGTATGGTCATGATCCTGCACCTTCCCAGCTCCCACTGATTGCAGGGGTTGCTCACACTGCTCAGGTCAGAAAAAGTATTAATCTTGTCCTGTAAAGTCTATGGAATCACAGAATTGTTTTGCTTGGAAAAGACCTTTAAGATCATTGAGTCCAGCATGCCCACCCAACACCACCATGCCCACTAAACCATGTTCTGAAGTGCCATGTTCATGCTATGCTCAGGTACACACCATAGCTCCCAGTTTTCCTAGTCACTCCTTGAAGGACAGCAGTTTAGAGGCTTCACTCTCCTCTACCAAACACTAACTTTCAAAGCTGCTTTGCTGGGGGGAGGGGAACTACAGGAACAGGGCTTTTTGTTTAGAAAACAAGAAAGGAGCAGGCAGAGTTTAAGCAAAACAAGGCAGAAATTAATGCAGTCTGTTACTTCTTGTGTGTGGTCATTTTTCTACAGCAAAATGTTATCAGGACAATCCTCCTGAGCAAGGATGACCTAACAAAGACATCACACATTACACCATTTGCACAAATAATTACACATCATTTAGATATTAGTCTTCCTTCTCCAGGCAACACAAGGGAGCCTTCACTTTCTGAGCACATGCATCTCCCATTAGCATTAATGAGAGCTGCTCACATATGCAGGAGGGGCAGGGGATCTCTTGAGAATCACTGCCTTCACTGTAGCTTGTCTGGAGAAACAACAGAAATGAAACAAAGGCAGATCCTAAATCGAGCAGGATTCGGCCACTGAACTCTCTACTCTACCCCGGCGAGACCTGCAATCCTATGGCCAGTTTTGGGCACCCCAGGTCAAGAGAGACCTGCTGGAGAGAATCCAACGGAGACACACAGGGGGACTTGAGCATCTCCCCTATGAAAAAAGACCGAGAGCCCTGGGGCTGTTTAGTCTGGAGAAGAGAAGGCTGAGAGGGGATCTGATCAATGTCTATCAATAGCTGACGGGTGGGTGTCAAGGGGAGGGGGCCAGGCTCTTTTGGGTGGTTCACAGTGATAAGCCAAGGAACAACAGGTTCAAATTTGAACATAGAAGATTTCAGCTCAACATGAGGAGAAACTTCTTTACGGTGAAGGTGACAGAGCACTGGAACAGGCTGCCCAGGAGGTTGTGGAGTCTCCTTCTCTGGAGACTTTCCAAACCCACCTGGATGCATTCCTGTGCAGACTACCCTAAGTGATGCTGCTCTGGCAGGGGGGTTGGACTTGATGATCTCTTGAGGTCCCTTCCAACCTCTGATATACTGTGAGACTGTGAACTGCCACGCTGACACGCAGCATTTCTCACCACTCCCCCAGCTCCCCCTGTGAATCATTGCTGTGGTGCTACTCATCATGCTCCTGAACAGCACATCTCTGCCTCCGACTCATCCTGGACTTGCTTCAGTCCAGGCAAATCCAGTCTCTCCACTCTGGGAGAAAGTGAGACCCATTTGCTGGGGATCCTGTTTCTCCAATTCCAATTAGCAGATCAGATTCTAGTTTTCACTTTGCACCTTTGCAAATTTTGTGCCCACCAGGTAGATGGTTTTGCCAGCAGGTTCTGTTAGGGTTATGTCAATCAACATCATGATTGTTCCCCTGCTGCCTTGGTGCCTTCAGAACTGACATATGCAAAGGAGAGCAGAAGTGCTAATGCTTTTCCACACAAGTGTGGCAGCCCTATCACACCCAGACACTACTGGCATGTATCTTAACCCCTCCTTTTCCATCTCTTCAGCCCTCTCTCAGCTGCAGAGTACTGAATAAACTGTTGTTCTCAGCTATGCCAGTGAGGAAAATGCATTTCCAAGTGCTGCACAAACCTCATTCCTGCAGGAATTCAGGAATAATTCAGCTAGAGCTCCAATAAAAGGAAGATGGTGGTGTCACTGTTGGAACAAAGGAGTAGCCATCAGGGGATTTGACTTCTACACCCAGTTTTCCTGGTGGGAAGGGAATGCTTTTTGTTGGTCTCAGTAGTAAACTTCACAGGGATTAACCAAGCCAACAGAATTTCTATGGGAAGTGAGACACTTCTGAGTTGCTACTCTTTATAGTAGCATAAATTACAGCCTGAACCTCACAAGCCATTAGACTATTAGCAGACCTAATTTTTCACTTTTATTAGTAGTAGGCTCTGTGCTCAGTAGACAGAAACAGAACTGATTTCCATGGCTGTCTCTCTCTGGATCCCTACCTCCAAATGCCTCCCATGATGTGCAGCACTGGTTTGGGGCCCAAGAAGTCCTTCACTTACATAAACTGCTGATCTAAATCCATCACTTTCCATGCATGACCAGCAATGGTTGATAAATTGTGTTCCCTTTATTTGTACCATTCCATAGTCATTATGAAACTCAGTAAAGAACTTTCTCCAGAGCAAAGTTAGGGCAGATGTAAGCTACTTCAAAGTGCTGATTCAGCTTGCTGGCACTTTATCACTCAGAGGAAAATATCATTCTGTAACCTAAGAAGACATGGCAGGACAACACTCCAAAGAAGACAACCAACATTTAAAAGAATCTCTGTAGCTTCTCTTCTATTAGTTACAACAAGAGCAGAGCTTACCTTTAAAAACCCAACTTAAAATATATTATTTCAGAAGAAAAAAAAAAAAAAACAAAAACCCAAACCCAGCTTCCAAGATCACTATGCCATATTAAATTCCTTCCCAAGCTCAATAAACTATGACTTATAAAACTTGTAAAATCTTTACTAGACTCTTGACAGCTCCACATGTGTCTGTGGCAAGAAGAATGGAACCTTTTGCTAAACATCTGCTAAATCTTGCATCTTGGCTAGAACGACTCTAGCCGATAGCAACACGCTGCCTTAACGCTTGCTGACTGCGGTCTGGGGCTCTGATGGAATCCCTCTTCCTGCATGAAAAAAAAAAAAAAAAAAAGAAAAACCATCCCACTGTTTTGCCATGCTGTGTTATCACAGCCCACATTTGCAAGCAGCCATTTCCAGGGATACTGCACCTCTGAGGGCAGCTGTGCTTCAACAGAGGCGTGCTGCTTGTCGTACGGCTGCCTGCTACGGTTTCAAAGAGGGTGTATGCACAGAGCATCTCTGTTTGTACACACTGCTCTGGAAGATAGGAGCCCAGCAGCTTTGTTTGTGAGCAGATGAGGTACAAATCTAGAGACAGCTTAAGAACAGCTAGGAAGTTTAGCCAAAGAGATTTCTGAGAACAGCGGGAGAAGTTAGGGGAAGTACATTGCACAACAGAGCAATGTTTATCTGGGAGATTCTTCTGCAGAGTCTAACTATAATTCCTCACTCTACAGAATGGTGACTTCTGGTTTTCCAGGACAGAACAACATGGAATCATTTTGGTAGGAAAAGACCTCTAAGATCAAGTCCAACCATCAACCCAACCGCACCATGCCCATTAAACCATGTCCCAAACTGCCATTTCTACACATATTTTTTAACACCTCCAGGGATGGTGACTCCACCACCTCCCTGGGCAGCCTGTTCCATTGCCTGACCACTCTTGCAGGAAAGACATTTTTCCTAATATCCAACCTAAACCCTCCCTGGTGCAACTTGAGGCCATTTCCTGTGCCTGTGAAGCTGTTCTGCCCACTCATAAGCAAGTATTCTGAAAACCTAATACATCTGATGTTTCTAACTTCACACTGTCCTGCCATTACTTGACACAAAGAGGTCACTCAAGGACAGCCTTCTCACATCTTAGAGGAGGCCTCTCAGAGCTGCTTCAGAAGCATTTTGCAATGAACAATTGCTAGGAACAAGACATTTGGCTAGTGGCAACTTAGGCTTGGTCTAGCACAGCAATTAAATGTTTCCTACCTGATCCTTTAGGAAAGATCTTTAACCAGAGTCTTTCCTTGACATAATTGGCATTTGAAGTCATCCTATGACTCTTGATAAAACCCTCTCATTCAAAAGAACTCAAGTGTCTTGTGTTAATATTTAGAACAAGAAGACACAGTCTCAAACTGTGCAGGGGGAAAGTTTAGGCTTGATCTTAGAAAGAAGTTCTTCTCAGAAAGAGAGATTGGCCTTTGGAATGGGCTGCCCAGGGAGGTGGTAGGGTTGACATCCCTGGAGGTGTTTAAGAAAAGCCTGGATGAGGCACTTAGTGCTGTGGTCTGGTTAATTAGATAGGGTTGGGTGATCAGCTGGACTTGATGATCTTGGAGGTCTCTTCCAACATGGTTGATTCTGTAATACTGGTTGGAAGAAGTTGCTGAAACAGTTCAAAACATGGAGTTTACAAAAGCTTCACTTGCTTGTCCCAGAGGAGCTTTTCAGCTTCTCAGATAAGAATTTTACACTGTCCTGTGGGGATGCAGAATAAAATCACTGATGTCCCATTGTCCACTGAGTTTACTTACAAAGCCCAAGGTAGAGATTTGTTGAAAGGAAGCTTTGCCCATCTACACCCTTCATACATGCTGGCCCATGATCTGAGTGTGGAAAGAAGTTGCTCATCTATGGAGCAGCTAAATTTCTCAGTATCTGATGGTGTGATCCCTCTAGCTCAATTCTGCTTCCTACTTTGAGACACTTACAAACCCAAATACATTTCTTTAAAGTCCATGATGCCAAAAGAAACTTCCCACCTCTTGGTAAGCATAACAGATAGCTACACCAGCTTTCTTTGCCATTTAACATTTTTGCAAGCCACTTTTTTCTTCTTTCCTGCCAAGCTACCCAATGACATTTACAATCAATAGGTGTTCCCTCACACCACCCCTCTGCATGGCTGTAGTACTCTGAAGATATTAACCTCATGGTTCTGACTGCTTTTTGATAATCATTTCTTTCCCTCTATTGTAAAGCCTTTTATTTTCTGAGGCTGTTCCTAACACTGGGAAAAAAAAAAAAAAAAAGATGCTATCTAACCCGATTAGCTTACCTTGGAGTACAGAAATGCTCAAGACATCCTTTCTGGCTTGGGCATCCTAAGGCATGAAATCCAGAAGCATTTATCCCTCTATATCACAAGGATTTTCCCTTACTGGGAAGGTTTATTTGTTTTTTGTTTTGTTTTGCTTTTTTTCCCCAAACTGGTACATCATCTTGACAACCTAACTCGAGAAGACCCTTCAGGAAAATCTACACTGTATCACCATGTTTGTCCCACACACCTTCTTCCTCTCAGCTGGCAAGAGAATTGAAAGACAAAAAGCATGCCTGAACTCTTGCATGACACACACACACACACACACAAAGATCTTCTCACATCTGAAAAAAAAAAAAAAGAAAAGAAAAGAAAATGCTATGGCAATCTGGGAACTCCAATGCATTGGAAGATGAAAGATAAATCGTGTTATGTGAATGTTGCACATGTTGTTGTTATTATCTCCAAGAGGAGGACCCCATTGTGTTAAATACTGCACAGGCTCAAAATAACAGCCAGTTCCTGCCCCAGAGGCCTCATAACCTCAGATAAAAGCAGTATTGTTGTCCCCTTTTTATAAAGGGGAAGTGGGACAGCAGAAGATTCAGTGACTTGAACAAGTTACTCAACGGCAAATTGGTTTGGGAATTGAACCCAGATTCAAGGCTCCATCCCATGATTTAATCTACACATCATTGCTCAAAATCACTTTAAGTAGCCACACCTAAGCTTTAAATTAGTACCCATGATTATTTCTCCTTATTTAATGAGAAAGCAAACCACTTGCTCTAGTGTTCACTCCCCCTTTCATTTTAGATTCCTGAAAGATTCATATTTAAATATGACACTGTGGCATTCGTTTGGACAGTCACAAAGAAACCATTTGTGTTCCCTTCACATGCACCTCCTGTGACACAGGAGTCCATTCCTAAGTGGAACACTTTAGCCCCATCTTTGTGTTTAATTTTGTAGGTCAGCACAAAGGACTAACTTAAAAAGATTTATGGTGTTTCTAAACATGGGATGTGGAACAACAATGTGCTCGGAACAACAATGTGCTCTTGTAGCCAAGAGAGCCAATGGGATCCTGGGATGTATCAGGAAAGGTGTGTCCAGCAGGGCTAGGGAAGTTCTTCTACCTCTCTACTCTGCCCTGCTGAGACCACACCTGCAATCCTGTGTCCAGTTCTGGGCACCCCAGGTTAAGAGAGACAGAGACCTGCTGGAGAGAATCCAAGGGAGATGCACAGGGGGACTCGAGCATCTCCCCTATGAAGAGAGACTGAGAGCCCTGGGGCTGTTTAGTCTGGAGAAGAGAAGACTGAGAGGGGATCTGATCAATGTCTATCAATAGCTGACGGGTGGGTGTCAAGGGGAGGGGGCCAGGCTCTTTTGGGTGGTTCACAGTGATATGACAAGGAACAACAGGTTCAAACTAGAACATAGACAATTTCAGCTCAACATGAGGAGAAACTTCTTTACAGTGAGGGTGACAGAGCACTGGAACAGGCTGCCCAGGGGGGTTGTGGAGTCTCCTTCTCTGGGGACTTTCCAAACCCACCTGGATGCATTCCTGTGCTGACTACCCTAAGTGATCCTGCTCTGGCAGGGGGGTTGGACCTGATGATCTCTTGAGGTCTCTTACAACCTCTAATACACTGTGAGACTGTGATTATAAGACACTAAGAGATTCTAGCTGGTGGACTGCAGAAGAGAGGAGAAACTATCACAGATTTAAAACCAATACAAAACAGCAATCTGAAGATGCTTGATAAGTGAAGGAAGAGAAGAAGATGCAGGAAATATGGAGGCTAAGGAGAAAGAAGATGGAAAGGACCCAAAGGGCAGTTAACAGCAACTTCAGGAGGGCAAGGAGAGCAGAGCAGGCTTGACTCTGAGCTGTGTAGGGCATGGAAGTTAGGATACAAGTACTTGAAAGTCCTTGTTGATAATTTAGATTCCATAAGTCCAAGTTTAATTGTGTATTACCATGTAATTACTGCCAAATGGGGGAAGAACCCCTCTCCAAAAGAGTCCAAATGGAAGGCTAAATTGTAAAGAACAGAGTGAAACAGGGCCAGGTGTCTCAGGACAGCCCTGATGAAGGAACACAAAGCCTTCTGCTTCTGTGCTACTGTTTGGGAAGTCAGTTAAAGGGCAGGAGAGCTCAGAAACAATCTGGCTGCTGAGTCCCAGCAGTGCACACAGAACTGTCCCCTGGCTCCACAGAACTTACTGCAGCAGACATGAGAGTGCCCAAAAAACGAGGCTTTGCTAAAGAGAAAGATGAGTCAAAGGGCTGGCCTACCAAAACCAAATCACTTACATAGTCAAATCCTGACATCTAGCTTTAAACAGGCACTTAAAAAAATATACATAGAAATTGCATGCAAGTGCGCCCAGCAGCAGGTTATGCTTTGTAGGTGATCACAACTTAGAAAAAAAAAAAAAAATGTTACAACCCTTGTCATAATAGGAGCAATTCTGGTTTTACCCATGGAGGTACCACTGAAAACTGAGTTGCTCAAAAATTTCTGAAAAATCATAGCATGGTTTGGGTTGGAAAGGACCTTAAAAATCTCCTAGTTCCAATCCCCCTCCCTCATGGGCAGAGACACTTTCCACTAGCTCAGGTTGCTCAAGGTCTCATCCAACCTGGCCTTGAACACCTCCAGGGAGGGGGCATCCATGACCTCCCTTGGCAACCTGTTCCAGTGTCTCACCACCCTCATGGTAAAGAATTTTTTTTCTAACATCCAGTCTAAATCTACCCTCCAGAAGCTTCAAGCCCTTGTAAAAAAGTCCTTTCGCAGCTTTCTTGTAGGCCTCCTTCAGATACAGGAATCAAGGCAGTATGACTTGGGCACCTAAAAAACCCCTTCAAACCTACAGGCTATCCCAGCTAGCACCTTCAAATTCCTGCTCCATTGCACAGTATGAAACAAGTTAGGAAATCCCACACTTAATAAGCAACCTACACATTTGCTCATTTAATACCTGAATCCAAATCAAGTCTTTCAAGAGTCTTGAAAACGATTTCCCCTCTTGGGAAATTAGAGACAAAGCACTCTAAAGACTTAAAACACACCGAGGAGGGATACAAGTTCTTTGGAGGTGCACAGAATGAGATGAGACTTTCTAAACCTAAAAATACTACTGTGAGAGCAAACTCACTAAATGTAGAGCACTGTGAAACCATGACCTTTAGAAGAGTTATGCCTGGGCCTAACAGAGAAGCTGAGGTGGAAGAAGACATTTGCACAGCAACAAGGCTAGACAGGAAGCTGCACCCTGGGGAGCCACCAAGTTTGTACAGGACAAAGAAAATGAAAACTCATACTGAACTTCAACCACTTTGGGATGGAGGGAGAGCCAAGCTGGATGGCTCTACTAAGGCTGGAAAATGGCCTTGCTCACAGTCCAAGAGTTGCCTGAGCTGCAGCAACTTCTTCCAATTATTTTAAAGAAAATATTTGCAGACTGAATTCTGCTCCCATCCAACTGGCTTTACACACCTTCAGGAATAAATCAAATTTGATTTATTCTCAATATGCAACCAGAGACAGGGGTTTGGCCATGTTTTAAGAGAACTAGTCATTAAAGGTCAGAAGTATATGAGGAGGGAGCAGAGTTCTCCCAGCAGACCAGACTGCTACTGCATTAACCTGAAGGTCACCATACTGATCAGAGCAAAAAAGCTAACTATGTTTGAGAAAATACTAAATTCAACTCTTTAGAGAACTGATTTTTTTATTCTTCTCTCTGGAGCAGAGACTGGGAATTGCCTCCCACTGCAGCTCCTGGGACCCAGTGGAATAAGAGCCAAATAAACCAACAGTAGAAACTGAGATTACACCCAGGATTTTGAGAGTGCATGGGACTGGACTGCTCCTTTCACTGGTGGCATTGAGCCATTCTCCCTGCCCAGCTGCAATCACTGAGTTTTAAATTATTGAGCTCTATTTATTCCTATGATCTTCTCTGTCTGGAAAGAGTGAATTTATTTCTTTGGTTTTAGGCAGGGGAAAAAAAAAATACATAGGACTACATAATGGTGCTAGGCATTACATTTGGCAAATTGGGAAGAATAAAACTATGTTGGATTACTGAAGCTGCACAGGAAAATTTTCCTCTTAATGTCTAACATTTCTACTTGGTCCATTCTCACAGCTTTCTGGCTTTTCAGCAAGAATAACTAAAACAAATATTTTCAAACACTATCTCAAGAAAATTAAGTTTGCAGAGCTGTCCTTTAGGCAGGATCTTTCTTTTTTTAACAATAATTTTATTTTTTTTAAATCCAGACTAATATAGATTTTAATATAGATTTGTTTTCTCCTATCACAGAACCATAGAACTGTTGAGGTTGGAAGAGACCTCCACGATCAAGTTCAACTGCTCAGCTAGAGCTCACAATGCCACCACTGCAACTAAACCATGTCCCTCAGCACCTCCAGCCATGGTGACTTCACCACCTCCCTGGGCAGCCTGTTCCAATGCTTCATAAACCCTTTCTGCAAAGAAATTTTTCCTAGCATGCAACCTAAATTTTAATCTTCCATTAATATCCCTGAAAACTAACAAACACTTCTGCCAATGCTTTCGCTAGGGAATGATGCACTAGCTCAAATTCTGCCTTCACTGCTGTGTTCTTTCAGTTTTTACCTGAACAGTGAGACTGTAATTCTTTCATTACTAACTTTGAGAGAAAGAATCATCCTCTCCCTCAATCTTCTCCTTGCTGCTAATAGATCATCCAGTGTTTGGGAGGAAAAGCCAAAAAAAAAGGAAAGAAAGAAAATGAGAAACGTTATATTCTCTCAGGAAAAGTCAGATCTGGGACACTACACTAGGAAAAAAAAATAATTGGTCCCATTATTATCATTGTCTCTAGCTTTTACACTTAAGGGAGAAATCTGTCTGAAGAGCTGGTTACAGCAGCAAGGGGCAGAAGAAGCAAGAGAAGAAATTCCCACAGTGTCAAGTCAGCCTTCACACACTCGCAGAATGTGACCACACACAATCCACATTACAGTGGAGAAGAACAAAGCAACCTCAGGAAGTGTCCCTGATTGTTTTCAGCTGATTAAGGACATCTGCCAACAAGCCTCTGGTTGTTCAGGGAAGCTTTGCAACTCGGGGAGGCCAAATTGACACAACGCAATGAAAGATACCGAAGGGGTTCGGCTCTCTGCGGAACTGCAGGTCGGAACAATGCAAGGTGCAAGTTTAAGGCAATTTTGTTGTTTCAGACCGGTTCAACCAAGGGACAGCTTTATCTCTCAAAGTTAAAAGAGTGGAGGGAGAGATTAAAAGTCAGCTTACCTAATGTCAATAGCCAATTTCCATTAACATCAGCCATTTGTTTCAGAATCAAAACACACAGAGGCTTCAAGCAGGAGCAGCGGGTTTAGAAAACAGCATTAAGCCAGCAGGAACATCAAGCCTTTGAACAAAGATACTGCCCAGCACTTTCTTCAAAAGTCACTGCACAAGGATCTGAAGCCTCCTTTTTTTTCCCCCCTTGATAAAATAAACCTCCAAAAGCTACACTGAAGTTAGCAGGAATTTCCGAGGTTGTTGATCTTCCCAGCAGAGGAGCCAGAAGTCCCTGTACCAGGTGTTGCAAAGAAGCAACCAGCACCAAAGGCTGGGGGTGAAACATGCACTGCTGGGTGTTGCTGATGCTGCTATCACCCCCAGAGCTCATCCACAAGAGAAGTTTTGAGTTAACCAACTGCCAGCATCACCTTGGTGTTGCGGCAGGAGCGCTGAGAGAGGCTTTGAGAAGAGCTCACCTACACAAGGATTGCTCACTTCTCCTTCCCCAGGTCAGCCAGCCTAACAACAAAAGCATCGCATTTTATAGAATCAGAGAGTTGTTTCACTTGGAAAAGACCTCTAAGATCATCAAGTCCAACCATCAACCCAACACCCCAGTGGCCATTAAACCATGTCTCAACCTGCCATGGCCACAGGTTTCTCGAACACCTCCAGGGACTCCACTACCTCCCTGGGCAGCCTGTTCCAATCCCTGACCACTCTTGCAGCAAAGACATTTTTCCTAATCTCCAAACTAAACCACCCCTGGTGCAATTTCAGGCCATTTTCTCTCATTCTGTCACCTGGTACTGGGGAGAAGACACCTACCCCCACCTCACTCCAAACTCTTTTCAGGAAGTTGTGGAGAGCAATCATAGAATCAACCAGGTTGGAAGAGACCTCCAAGATCATCCAGTCCAATTTATCACCCAGCCCTATCCAATCAACCAGACCATGGCACTAAGTGCCTCATGCAGTCTTCTCTTTGACATCTCCAGGGATGAGGACTCCACCACCTCCCTGGACAGCCCATTCCAATGGGCAATCTCTCTCTCTGTGAAGAACTTCCTCCTCACACCCAGCCTACACCTCCCCTGGCATAACTTGAGGCTCTGTCCCCTCATTCTGCTGCTGGTTGCCTGGGAGGAGACCAACCCCCACCTGGCTACAACCTCCCTTCAGGTAGTTGTAGAGAGCAATGAGGTCTCCTCTCAGCCTCCTCTTCTCCAGACTATACAACCCCTGTTCCCTCAGCTGCTTCTCACCAAAGCTATTCTCCAGACTCTTCACCAGCTTCATTACCCTTCTCTGGACATGCTGCAGCGACTCAACATCCTTCTTGGAGCGAAGGCCTCAAAACAACACAGTATTTCCCTGCGGATCATTCAGACTTCTGCAGAGAAGCATTAAATAAAAAAAAGCCACAGTCTTTTTTTTTTTTTTTAAGATATAAACTAAACATAGTACTTGGAGAAAAATGTAAGGCTTCCTGTAAATTAAACTGAACCTTTTTACATAATAGATCGCTCACAGCTATTTGTAAGGAAGTGACAAAGCTGCTGCAGATCTTAACGACAGTGTAGCGAGGCTCACAGATGCACTTATGTAAATATTTTCTGACAACTCAGCTGTTACCAAAAAAAAAAAAAATTTTTTTTGAAGTTATCAAAAAGAATTTAAAGTGTTTTCCACTCTCCTCATTAACTCTTCATTCCCACAGAAGTGCTACTGGAACTCTTAAAGCGAAACCGTTCCCTTCTCCACCAGGCATGAGCACAGACAGCAAAGGCTTCAAACGTGCCACCAGAATCTGTGCTCCAACACTGCTGTCAGAGGGCAATCCACCACCATCTGCCTTGCTGACTTTGTCTGTATTCCTGTTGTGGCTAAGTACTACAAGTTTTAGATTATGCCTTTAAAATTTTTTTCACATATTTCGAGCAGAAAGTAGTAAAAATGTAAATAAATCACTATTGGGTGTAAAAAAGGAAAATAATCATTATTCTAAATTATTCCATTGGAGGGATATCACAGAATCAAAAAGGTTGGAAAAGACCTCAAGGATCATCTAGTCCAACCTGTCACCCAAGACCTCATGACCACTAAACCATGGCACCAAGTGCCACGTCCAATCCCCTCCTGAACTCCTCCAGGGATGGTGACTCCACCACCTCCCTGGGCAGCCCATTCCAATGGCCAACCACTCTCTCTGTGAAGAACTTTCTCCTCACCTCCAGCCTAAACCTCCCCTGGTGCAGCTTGAGACTGTGTCCTCTTGTTCTGGTGCTGGTTGCCTGGGAGAAGAGACCAAACCCCTCCTGGCTACAACCTCCCTTCAGGTAGTTGTAGACAGCAATGAGGTCTGCCCTGAGCCTCCTCTTCTCCAGGCTAAACAGTCCCAGCTCCCTCAGCCTCTCCTCATAGGGCTTGTGTTCCAGACCCCTCCCCAGCCTCATTGCCCTTCTCTGGACACCTTCAAGTGTCTCAATGTCCTTCTTAAATTGAGGAGCCCAGAACTGGACACAGCACTCAAGGTGTGGTCTAACCAGAGCTGAGCACAGGGCAGGATGACTTCCCTGCTCCTGCTGGCCACACTATTCCTGATCCAGCCAGGATGCCACTGGCCTTCTTGGCCACCTGGGCACACTGCTGGCTCCTGTTCAGCTGCTGTCAGTCCCCCCAGGTCCCTTCCTGCCTGGCTGCTCTCCAGCCACTCTGACCCCAGCCTGTAGCTCTACATGGGGTTGTTGTGGCCAAAGTGCAGCACCTGGCACTTGGACTTGTTGAATGCCATCCTGTTGGACTCTGCCCATCTGTCCAGCCTGGCAAGGCCCCTCTGCAGAGGGATATCTCCCATAAGATTTGGTTCCCAAAATAATTCTTCTCTTCTTACTTCTTTACTAGGGAGATACTAACAGGCTTTGCTGAATTTGGCTGCATTGTTTTGTCTGCTATTAACTTTCTCTATTTCTCTCTCTTCCCTTTTGTATAGGGTGAGGGGGTAAGGGGGTGGTACTGAGGCAGCTTGCCTGGTCTTTTGGCCAGAGAGGGGTCCTAGTGGTGTCTGTTAATTGTAAATCCCTGTACATATTGTATATTTGTACATATTCATTGCATTCCCTTGTAGAGTGTAGTTTTGCTTGTGAATACAGCTCAATTTGCTTCCAAACTGAGCTAGTCTGGCAAAGCTCATGTTGGGGGGGGGAGGGAGAGGAATTTTCAACCCACCACATAACAAAATTAATTAGCACCCAACATGGGGCACAACCCTGGGATTAAGAGTCCTGTGCTCTACCAACCGCAAAAGTTTCTCAAGTAGATACAACCTCTGATCTTGATCTGGACTGGAAGCACTGAGGTGAACTATTCTTAGCTTGGTGGGCTCACAATTCATCAGGACATCAAGGCAGAGATGCAACCTACCAGTGGGCTGGTGACAGATCCATTGACAAAACTACTCTCTGCTTTTCTCCCCTTTTCTTCTTCCCTTGTCTAGGGGAGGGGACAGGAGGAAGCTGTTGGTTAGCCTCCTGGTTTTGTCCAGGGTGGGGTTCTTGTGCTGTTTATAAATTGCAAATACATGGAAATATTGTACATTTTGTACATATATTCCTTGCATTTCACATTTCTAGACTGTAGTTCTGCTTGTAAATATAGCCTCATTTGCTTTCCAACTAAGCTGGTCTGGCAATTTTATTTTGGGGGGTAATTTCAACCCACCACACTTTGTTGTCCCAAGCCAGCATGAAATAAGTTTTTACATTCAGAGCCATCATGTTCCAAAGCCCATGTTTGATGCCAGATATTTAACTGAAGTCCTGTGTCCAGGTCTGGGGCCCCCAACACAAGAAGGACATGGACCACGGTGGAGAGGGTTCAGAGGAGGGCCACAAGGATGATCAGAGAGCTGATGCAGCTCTCCTACAAGGACAGGCTGAGAGAGTTGGGGTTGTTCAGCCTGGAGAAGAGAAGGACCAGGGGAGACTAATAGCTGGAAGAGGACTTACAGGAAGACTGGGGAGGGACTGTTTAGAAGGGCTTATAGCGATGGGCCAAGGGGCAATGGTTTGAAACTGGAGCAGGAAGAAGTTCTTTACAATGAAGGTAGTGAAACACTGGAACAGGTAGCCCAGAGATGTGGCTGAGGCCCCATTCTTGGAGACATTCAAGGTCAAACTTGATGGGACCCTAAGCAACTTGTCCCACCTCAGCTAATGCAGGTAGTGTTGCATGCTAAGACAGCAAGAGTCAGAGCCTGACCACGCTCAGCTTTAGCAGCCTGAAAAAGAGACCAAATGCTTTCTCTCAAAGCTGTTATCAGTTCCTTGGCATTACAAGGCAGAAATACTTCATGGCCTGGCAGTGGTCTGTATATTTTCCCCACCATCACATCTGCATTGCCATCTAGCTGCAGTTTCTTTTGCAGATGATTTTTCTCTCCAGACATTACAATTGCATAATATTTTTACCATTAAGAACACACAAAGCCATTCATAAAGGGAAGACTACACAAATTAGAAGACAATTAAGAGCAACCCATTAATGGTTTGCTATCTTTCTATAGCAACCCTTGAGGAATTATCAGTGGACATACCAGATCTTGCTAGATTCTGTATTCATGTCTCAGACTTGAGACAAAATGCTTTGCAAAGGCATGTCTGCCAACAGCTTTCCCTACTGGGTACTTATCCAAGCCACCTCAAGCATGCAAGACAGAAGATATTACTGCTAAGGTCAGCAGGAATTCATATTACTACCAGGAGCTCTGTTTCAGATGGCAAAACAACTTGGTGCTTGAGGCTTGCTACCAGTTGCCTGGGTTTTCCCCATATAACACACCCTTGGAGAGGAGTGAGGGCAAAGGATAGGACAAACCTTCATTGCTAGGGAAGAGCAGGTGATAGGAAATTGCCAGGAGACCACATCTGAGGTACAAAAAAAACTGCATGGCAGCTCCTCAACCACATAATTCATTCCTCTTCTCAGAGCTACCCAGGGCAGATCTCACAGCAGAACAGATCTTCAGGGCAATCTGCTCTCAGAGTTCAGTGCTGCATAGCACCAGGGATGCTTAGAGAAGTGTAGAAGACAGCTGTACATATTCACAGCACCATCTCCTGACCAAAGTACCCAATTAAAAATCACACATTACAGCCAAAAAAAATACATATAAATTGGCAATTAAATCAATTTACTTTTTGTTTTCCTTAAGTGTGTGCTCACCTACCTATCCCATACACAGATTTCTACTCTAATAGTTTTAATTCATGTCTTTTTAGCTGTTTCCTTTTAATTGTTACCTGATTTCCCCATATGAGTGAGAAGTATTTACAATACCATTCACAGCACCACCAGATCAAGCAGGTCATACCATCCTGGGGAGATAAAACAAATTCTTCCCTCCAGAGGAAAAGCCACATTTAAAGTCAGGGAATGGTCCATGCTGGAGAACACTCTCTCCTGATTATAAAAAGCAGCATAGGGAATTTAACCCTACAAACACCACCTACCCCCAGGTTTTTTCCTGTGCTGTCTGAACATGCACATACAAGTTTGAGAGCCCTGGCACTGCAGCTGTGACACTTAATTTCCACAAAGGTGTTCAGGTTGTAGAGCTTTGGTAGCAAACACCACAATGGATGTAATTCCAACTCTTTCCCCACGCAGCTGGGGGCAAATGTGGATGTTCCTGAAGTTCAAGAACAAAACCACCCCTGATTTCAGTGGTGCCTGAATTTCACCCTAGTTTTACAGGGATCTCTCATTTTTGGCTGGCAAAATTTCAACCCTTTTTAATTCCCAGAAGCTCAACCACGAATCCCTCTTCTCCTCCCACGCAGCTGCTCTGAAACTCCCTGAGCTGCTCTTAGACAGCAGCCAAGCAGACCTCCTTGGGAAGTCACAGGGCTTTGCTTTCAGGAGATCCCCACCTCCTCAGACCATCTCCCAGCTTGAGAAACCCAATCTGTAAAAATCTTTAAATTGATTAAGAACAGACACACCACCACCCATCCCCCCCCCCCCCTCCACCTCCCCATGAGCTTCTCTTCCCCCTCAAGCTCTTCATCTCACTGCCCACAGCAGCTTGCTCCTTCCTGCCTTTTCCCCCACACTGGAGTCAAGGGAACACAGCCCTGGCACAGGCAGAATTACTGAGCTACATAAGCATGGCACAGAGTCTGGGGCAGAGCAAAGTACTCCAGGAGGCAAAGGACCTGGTTGCTGGGCTCAGGAATCTGCAACAGTCACAGCATTGGGACCTAACTCAGAGCCTGACCCTCCCCTGACAGTTGTTTTTAAAGAAAGCAGACATTAAATCCAGATAAAACGAAACCACAGTGACAGGAACACAATAAATCAAGTATTGTCCAGTCAAAAATTAAACCCCCTGCTTTTTGGTGTCCCCAAGTGTCTTCCAGATCCAGAGCTTCTCAACCATCTGGCCATCAAACGCAGAGACAAGACAGAAATAGCCTAACAGAGGGATAGATGTCAGAGAGTGACAAAGCAACACTGAACAGGGCAAATTAAAGGAGGAATGAGGCATCCTGAGAAGGAAGCCTCACTGTGATGGGAAGGTGAAAGGAAAGAAAAAAAATCAAGGAAGGTTTTCAGGCTAGGAGCTTACAGATACCAATATACACCAACGATCCACAAGCTTTGGCACATTGATGTTAGGTTCCTTTGACAAAACCTGGGGAGTTCCAGCAGAGCAAGCAGTTGGCACACCAGGGGGATGAGGGCACAGCAGGAGCAACTGAGCCTGGGAAAGTGGTGCCAGGCTAGGTTTAGTGTGGCTGGAACACTGCACTGGGCACGGTGTCCTCAGGTGCCAAACACAGCATCGTTAGGAGGTCGTGGAGGAGCTAAAACTCATTCTACAAAGGCTCCCCATGTGCTTCACACTGGCTGTGGAAATACTCCCACCCACACCAGTCTTCAAGGGATGGAGGACTCTGTGTGTCTCAGTCTGGGAGAGAAATAAAAATTCCTGGGGCTTTTGTATCTCTAAGGCAATCTCATTGCTTTTTTTTTTACTCCTGGTACAGTAAAGCCTAGAGAGGTTTCAGGCAGGAACAGGAGCCAGTGAGCACCAATGTTACAGGCACACAGGAAAAGACAGCCCCTGCCTGACCACAGCACTTGCCTCTCTAATATGATATATAGTCACAGAGTTACAAAATCTTTCTCCAAGCCCAGAAATCCCTTGGGGAGAACAAAAGGAAACAAGATGATTTCATTCTTTGTGGAGGTTGTCATCTTCTCAGTGACAGGACAAGAAAGGGAAAGGGCTTAAGCTGTGCCAGAGGAGGTTCAGGTTGGATATTAGGAAAATTTTCTCCACAGAAGGGGGTCAGGCATTGGAACAGGCTGCCCAGGGAGGTGGTGGAGTCACCATCCCAGAGGTATTTAAAAGATGCATGGATGTGGTACTTCGGTTTAGTGGCAGTGCCTTAGCAGTAGTGGTGGGATTGTGAGCTCTAGGGGAGCAGTTGGACTTGATGAGCCCAAAGGTCTTTTCCAACCTCCACAGTTCTATGATTCTATAGCTAAAAGGCACAGGCAACACAAGTTGTCAAACAGAGGAGACAACTATTTTTTCCTGCTCAGAATAGGCCTCCCAGGTCAACCCAGTGACAAGCCCTTGGGCTTACATTTCTTCGCCCTATAAGCACTCAGGACAGCACTGTGTCACCTCTGGGCTCTAGCCTCTCATTCCCCCTGGACATTACATCAAGGGCCATTTGTTGGCACATCCTTGCTTCTCACCCTAGGCCATGCAGGGGAGAAAAAGTGACTTTTCTGTCCCTTGTAGGATTCCACAAGGAATCCCAGTTGGCATTGCTGGTGTCCAGTCAATCACCTTGGATCTGATCTCTTGCTAACCACGTGAAACAGCCCCACAAAACTCCTCTTAACAGCTTCTGCTTCACATGTGTTACACATCTTAAGGCCCCCATCACAGTGCAGCATTCAGCAGGGAGCTGCCATCAAACCCAACACACAACAGGACAGCAAAAGTTATTCTGTTTGAGGCAAAAAAAAAAAAATCTGAATTACAGAGCACTTCCAAAGATGGACCATGCAGCAGCTCCCAGGGGTGAGCCCTTTGTGAGCCACAACTACCTGTCTGCAGGAGCAAGGGTGACAGTCCCCAGAGCCTTTCCTCAGCCACAACATAACCAGTTCCCCAAGATTCGCTGAAGGAGCAGAGAAAAGAGTTGCCTGAGGAAAAACCTCTCATAAAGCACAGTCCAACCCTGGGCTCTGGCTCCCTAACCTGGCCCTGTCACCTCTCTTTCTGCAGAAGAGAACCCCACCAGCCCTGTAGTCCCATTCACAGTGCAACCCTTCCTTGGGTCCCTGAGGTGCCCCCCTGTTTGGCAGGATCTCAGAGCAGCTGTGTCACCACTGGGGAGATGATTAGGCCCTTCTGAACCCTTTGCAGGCTGCTGCCATTGATGTGCTCCACAAATGTATTCTGCTTCACTTGCCAAAACCATACAGGAGCTATAAAAGAGGAAGACATCCTTCAATAGCTCCTAAAATGACTTTTGCTCCCTTCCCTAAAAAGCTGCCACATAAATTAGGACAGAGCTGGGCTGCTAAGGGAAGCTTCTTTGTCCCTGTTGGCGTTAGAAGAGAAAAATAATTGTTGGCTTTCCTTCAGCCAGCAGGAGCAACTGCTGCAGCGCCATGCCAAAAGGATTAGCACCTCTCTGTACTTCTTTGTGGACAGCTATGATCTGTTCTCCAAGTCAGTGTTTCTTTATCATGGCAGGTATCAAAAGAGCACCATTGTTTAGAGTATGCTCCTTATTTCACATTGGAAAGGGGAAAATGATAGGAACACAGGGGCTCAAAGTTTGGAAGATGAAAAGGAGAACACAATAAAGCCTTTGAGCTTACAAGACTCTGGCATGTCACAACTGTAAGCACTGAATCATCTCCCTGCTATTACCTTGTGAACCACTTCCACTTCAAAAATAAAAATAAAGCACTACCTTGCTTTCTGCTCTTGACAAAATCTGCAGTGGATGGCACTGAGCTGTGTCACACTGCTTCCCTTACAGGTGACCTGGGAGGAGTTTGGAGGAAATGGATTTCTGTTTACTTTCTTTGGTTTCTTTACAATGGATAAATAAAGTCTGAAGCATCCTTCCCTCCCTCGAAATCTCTTGTCTCACTCACTGCCATCAAACAACTTTATTTCTCAGCAACCAGTGAGCCAGTGTCATCCCTCTACAGTGGCATGCATGCTGGGATGTTTCCCCATTGAAAGAAGGGATAGAAACATCAGCCCAAAATGTATCTTTCATTGAAGCATCCAATTGTCTGGGTTGGAAGGGGACCTTCCATCTAAGTTCCAACCCCCCTGCCATGTGCAGGGACACCTTCCACTAGCTCAGGTTGCTCAAGGCCTCATCCAACCTGGCCTGGAACACCTCCAAGGAAGGGACATTCACAGCTTCCCTGGGCAACCTGTGCCAGTGCCTCCCCACCCTTACTGTAAAGAATTTCTTCTTAATACCCAGTCTAAATCTACCCTCCTCCAGCTTTCCCCCAGGCATTTAAGAGTCCACTATTACACCAGGCTTTCAGGTTAAAAATCACAGAATCACAGAACATTAGAGGCTGGAAGGGACCTCAAAAGACCATCCAGTCCAAACGCCCTGCTAGTGCAGGATCACCTAGAGCAGACCACACAGGAATGGATCCAGGTGGGTTCTGGATGCGTTCCAGGCCAGCTCTCATGTCTCCTGACCAGCCACCTGCAGTAATAACTTGCACAGCTTCTGCAGGTGCTCCCCTACTGCATGCAGCAATGTCTCACCACTCTGACCTGCAGCCAAGCAGTTACTGCTGCACAGAGCTTTGCCTGAGGCCAGGTATGCAGCTTTGCAACAGCCTGAACTACCTCAGCTAAGGTACAGAATCACAGAATTAACCAGGTTGGAAAAGACCTGAGAGATCATCAAGTCCAACCTATCACCCAACACCATCCAATCAACTAAACCATGGCACTAAGTTCCTCATCCAGTCTTATTTTAAACACCTCCAGGGATGGTGACTCCACCACCTCCCTGGGCAGCACATCCCAATGGCCAATCTCTTTCTGTGAAGAATTTCTTCTTAACATCCAGTCTAAACCTCCTCTGGTGCAGCTTGAGACTGTGTCCTCTTCTTCTGTCACTGGTTGCCTGGGAGAAGAGACCAAGCCCCACCTGGCTACAGCCTCCCTTCAGGCAGTAGTAGATGGCAATAAGGTCTCCCCTGAGCCTCCTCTTCTCCAGGCTAAACATCCCCAGCTCCCTCAGCCTCTCCTCATAGGGCTGGACACTGTGAACACTGGACACTACACAACAAAGCTACCAGTTTCATTGAGAGTGGCAGAGCCACTACCTAAAAAATCCCTGCCTTTGCTCCCAAGCAAGAGACCTTTCAAATGTGTTGAAGCTTCAGCAAAGCACACACAAATCCACTAAGCTTGTGCAGGCAGCCCAACATCCAGAAATCAGACATTTGCAACCTCTAGATTTTACCTGCAACTTCAACTTCATTATTTTTTGTGTCCATAGGAGTATGAGGTAGCACTGGACCTCTCTCCACCAGCAAGCTCGGGAGGATGAGCTCTGAATACACTGATCAAGTCATAGGCCATCGTAATATCCCAGAGTCACAGAATGGTATAGGGATTGGAAAGGACCTCTGAAGATCAGAAGATGTTAGGGTTTGGAAGGGACCTCCAGAAATCATCAAGTCCAACCCCCCTGCCAGAGCACGACCATAGAATCTACCACAGGTCACACAGGAATGCATCCAGGTAAGTCTTGAAAGTCTCCAGAGAAGGAACATTTGACTGATTCTGTAAATCTTCACTTTGGAGAAGAAAGATGAATCTGAGAAAAATGAGCAAATTGAAATGGCAAAGTCAGGAAACAGTATTGCAACTTAAATTACTTGAGTGAGGAAACGAACTGAAGGGGTGTCACAATTTAGGTTGCAAAATGTACAACCACCAAATGTAAGTCAAAATGCACCTGTTATTAAACACATTTTTCCACTTTGACAATTCTTTCCACCCCCTCGCCCCCCCTCCACAGATTGTAGACCTTTTTCATTTCAAGTGGAAGTAAAAAAGACACTGAGTTCAATCCCCACTGTCAGAGCAGCATCACACAGGAACACACTCAGGTGAGCCTTGAAAGTCTCCAGAGATGGAGACTCCACCATCTCTCGGGGCAGCCTGTTTCAATGCTCTGCCACCCTCAAAGTCAAGAAGTTCCCTCTCATGCTTAGATGGAACTTCCTGCGTTCAACTTCATGGCCATTACCTCTTATCCTGTCACTGGGGACTTCACTCTAGTATTCTGCAAAACCCACCCTGCTCCAAATCCCATAGCAACAGGATGAGCATATCCTGAGCCCCTGCAGCAGAGGACATCCTGCCTTGATAATAAAATTTCTGGTGATTCCAATGTTATGCACTCCTAAAGTGAAAGATGACACCTTTACCACCCTGGACACTCCTCCTGGAGGAACTGTTCCTTTCCTCACAACACTGAAGAGCCCTCTGTTCTGAAACAGCTGCTCCCATGTGAGTAGGTGCAAACTATGAGCACCTAACATGGTCTTAATTTGCTTGATTCGAAGGTGCCCATCAGTGCATTGCCTGCTCTGATGGCTGCTCTGAGCCCCCTGCAGTACCTGTCTTAGAGGGTAACACAACAGCACTGGGCACCATTGCAACAGAAACTAATCCAATAACCCCATTCTGAATAAACAGCCACTGGCTAGTAGCCCTGTCCAAGCATTACAAACCTGCAAAGACCTCAGGCATTTAGTCAGACCTTTGCTTCCACACCCAAGAGCAGAGAGGCAGTGGTGTTTACTGGGTTGGCAGGAACACACAAATCCAGGGTCTCAGTTTTCCCAGTGACTCTGGCATCTCTACTCCTCTGATTTCTGCTGAAGATGAACAAGTCATGGCAGGCTGGAGAGGTGAACTCAAGCCAGCCTCATGAAGTTCAACAAGGCCAAGTGCAGAGGTCTGTCCCTGGGTCACGGCAATCCCAAGCACAAATCCAGGCTGGGTGAGGAGTGGCTTGAGAGCAGTCTGGAGGAGAAGAACTTAAGGGTGTCAGGGGATGAAAAACTCCATGTGAGCCAGCAATGGTCACTGGCAGCCCAGAAGACAGCCATGTGCTGGGCTGCATCAAGAGAAGTGTGACCAACAGGACAAGGGAGGTGATTCTGCACCTCTGCTAAGACCTCACCTGCAGTACTGTGTCCAGTTCTGGTGCCCCCAGCACAAGAAGGACATGGAACTGGAGCAGGTCCAGAGGAGGCCACAAAGATGATCAGAGGGCTGAAGCACCCTACAGGGACAGCCTGAGAGAATTGGGGCTGTTCAGCCTGGAGAAGAGAAGGCTTCAAAGACACCTCAGAGTGGCCTTCCAGTACCTGAAGGGGGCTGCAGAAGAGCTGGGGAGGGACTTTTGACAAGAGCTTGTAGTGTGAGGATGAGGAGCAATGGCTTTGAGCTGGAAGAGGAGAGATTTAAACTGCACATTAGAAAGAAATTCTTTAGAGTGAGGGTGGTAAGACCCTGGAACAGGTTGCTCCAGTGTGGATGCCCCCTCCCTGGAGTTGTTCAAGCCCAAGTTGGACGAGGCCTTGAAAAACTTGGTCTAGTGAAAGGGGTCCCTGTCCATGGCAGGAGGATTGGAACTAGACCATCTTTGAGGTCCCTTCCAACCCAAACCATTCTACGAATCATGAATCTACAGCCATCTGAACCTCCTGGCTCTCAGTGTTGACAACAGTACACCTTTGGGCAGCACTCTCCCTTGGGAGCCAAGCTGCCCACATTCAGGTGCATGCTCTGCTCCCCATCCTGCCACCATGTCCAGATGTTCCCTCTTGCAGCTGCCAGTCCCTTCCCTCACTCCCAGAGAGAAGTTATTCATCAGGCACAGCCAGCTCTCCTCAGTTTTGTTTTCAGGGGCAGCTGCTGTCTCTCATTATGGGTTTACCCTTGGCCTTATCAGCAATCAATGGAGAAGTTAGAGACCCACTCATCCCTCATGCACCACGAAGCAGAGGGCAGGAAACTGCAGCAGAGCAAGGCCCCCTTGCTGCTGGGTCACTAGTCCATGGCTGGTCCACGAAGCACGGCAGAACTCCCCGGGGGTGACCGGCTGAAGGAGTTCTGAGAGCCAGAACAAAGCCCAGAGCACTAACTATCTAACTGGTAATTACTTTCTGGTGAAGACTGAAAAATGGGTCATTAAAACCATATTAAACTGTTTTCATTAATACAAAAACCTGATTTACATTTTTTTTTTCCCACAGAGCCATTATGTTCCAAACGCGCTGCACGGATGATTTGTTTAATCACAACCACATGGAATAGCAATTTTAAGGGCCTGTGACAATCACTTTTTTTTTCTTTTCCTTTTTTTCTATCCTTTCTAAACCCAGGAAACCTGGTTTGCAATAATTGTCATGTTCTCTGTTAGCACCCTTCCCCACTGCTGTCATAAACCTTCTCCTTCCCAAACAGGCTGCCTGCCTGGTTGCACATAAAAAGCAGCAGCAGCAGCACAATCCACTGATACAATTAATAACACTGAATATTTAGGTCAACGTCAGTTCTATTAATTTTATCTCTTAAAGACTCACACATTTTCTAAACAAGCCTAGCCCTTTGGGGGGTTAAACTGTAATTTGCAGTCTGGTTGCGAGGCCCTATCACATAATAGATCAATTAGGTTGAACACTCCACTGTATTAATCTTATTCACACATAGTAAAGGCAAATATGGCTAATTACTGCATTACAATATTGCCTGCTTTTCCCCAAATATGTATTAAGGAGAAAAGGGGAGTTTATTACATTGAACTATCAAATAAAATTATCTTGATAGGAAACTGACAGGGAAAATGAATGCCTGGATTAATCCATCTTCTTTTGCCTAAATCAAATATCCACTGGAAGATCTGTTTATCATCATTGATGTGTTGGGTCTGTAGAAGAGGTTTTTTTCCCCTCTTTCAAACCAAGGCCTTGGCATACCCATTTAGAGCACAGCTTCCCTCTCATGGCACTCTATGTGATTTCTTCTGCCATCTCTGTCAGCTATTTGTACTTTCAGGTTAGGAATTAATGGGTATGATTTCAGTGACTCCAGAGAAATGCAGGTGGAGAGCCAAACCTATTTTCTGTGCCTCTCCTTGCAAACCCTCATGGCCAGAGGGCTCCTCTCTGGGATGAAATTAATTGAATTCACTTTTTAAAACTACCAAGTTAATCAAGATTGGCACAGCATCTAGCTGGTCAGTGGAAAGAAGAAAAAGTCATGGCCAGCATGAAGTTTACCCCAGGCAAGCTGAGGTGAACCGGAGCTGGGTTTGTCCTCGTCTGCATTTGCTAATTAGCAGGCACCAGCTAATTCATCCATGGGCTTGTAATAAAATGGGCCAAAAGAAGCACTGAAAGAAGCCACCTAGTCTGCCTTGAGGCACCATGAAAAATGAGTTTAGATGTGCCTAAATACTCTAGCAGAGACCTAATTCCACTCCCTCTTCTGCCACTGATCTGCTGTGTGACCGAGTCACTTCATCTCTTTCCTCACTGCAGTGACTTCTCCCAGCCTCTGTCTCCTTTAGTTCCCACTCAAGACTCCGGAAGGCAGGAATTCCCCCTCCTACCCACGTGGCATCCACCACGATGGGGCTTGACAGGAGCTGGTGCTCTAGGCTTTGCTGTTGGCAGACCTTACTCACTGTTAGTAGCAAAACCAGGGCACACATTAAAAGGATGGCTTAGTACTTAGTGCTTCCTTAATGTTTTGCACATTTGAATTTTCCAGCAATAGCTCTGCAAAGCTGTGAATTTGTCAAAAGTGGAAAGCAGGCCAAGAAAAATAAAGACAAAAATCTAAATGCTTGGGCTGCTGTAACAGAAGCCTTGAATGAAACACCTGAGCAAAAAATAAACAAACAAACAAAACAGAGAGATTAATTTGTCCACATACCAGACAGTAAATTCAACAAAAGTATGCTACTGAAAGAAAAAAAAAAAAGGAAAAAAAAATAGGTGCTATTTCCTCTACCCTGCAGCAGCATATGAGCATATGGAACAGCTTGGAGCTCAAGATCATTCCACAGCACACCACTGAAACTTCAGTGTTTCTAAGGACATGAAAGTGTTTATGTTAAGCACCTACACATCCCAGAAGTCTGTCACTCTAAGGCAGCCCCTACAACACATGAAACACGTTGGGGGGAGTGATTATTTCTAGGGTTCCAGACATGCCCACTCTCCCACACGCAGGAAAGAAGCAGAGCCATGGAGGACACAGCAGCCAAAGTGCTGATTTCCTGTCTTTGGCTGACAGAATTGGTTTACTCTTTGCTCTTGGAATCCTCTTTGCTTGGAAGCATTTCCCAGACTTCTTGCATCTCTTCCCTGCAAGCTTTGGGAAGACAGACTATTCTCAGGTGAGCTACAAAATAAAGTGTTCCATAATTGATTCTGCTGAGAGCTTACACAGCTGCCTGCATTATAAGTTATCACCATTATTATTTCTGCCTTGCAAAGCATTATTACGTAGTCTGAGGCTACACTTGGACTTTTCCATGGCTAGAACTGGTCCCAGCTAGAGCTGCATCAAACATGTTGCTGTTCCATAAGCAAATCCCATTTCTTAAGTAGGTCATCAGAGGTCAGGAATACTTTGGGTTCACCTTCTCACCCCATTGGGCTTCTAACTTCAGATCTTCTCCAGAATTTTTTTGGAACTGCTAAACCTAAGGACTCCATGGCCAGAGGGTTGTTACCAAAGACCCAGGATGCAAGTAACAGTGCAGAAACATTTCCTATCTGCTTACAGCACAATCAGGTGATCTCTGGACTCAACCAAAAGCCAATTATTTAGCTGAATCTGCTCCTGTTGTTTAGAAGAGTAGCTTTAGAAAGTAGAACCAGTCTTCCAGTGCTAGAAAACCTTTGCAAAGGACCACCCTCCTCTCCTTGATTGCACCAAACTGTAATACAGATCAATAGTTTAATTGTATCAAACCCCACCCCCCATGGCAGGGGAGTTGGGACTAAATGACCATTGAAGTCCCTTCCAACCCCAATCAGTCTATGATTCTGTGATCACATGGAGCCAACACTTGGACTAACCACTGACAAAAGCATGACCAGCAACAGGACTGTTGACTTCGTAGTGCCAGAAGTTCACCAGGACACAGACTCATCCCATTCAACAGACTAACACTTAAGGATGCTTAGGAACAGGAAAAATTCTCCAGGAGAATCTCCCAAACATGAAAGCAATGCACCTCCTGCTCCCCAGAGACACTTCCACCCAGCCACAGCACCCTGGAGTGTGTGGTCAGTGCTCAGCAAGGAGGAGCTGGAGGAAATGGCTGAAGGAGCCAGAGCTGACATTTCCATCACTGTCCCAGGGGAGGGGAGCAGTCAGCTCTGGCAGAATAATCATTTCAGGCAAGAATACACACTGTCTTCAGCATGTGGGGAACACCAAAGGTATTCCAGAGCTACAGCCATTGGAATAAGGATTACTCATCCCACACTCAAAAAACTGTGAGACTTAGAATCATAGAATGGGCTGGGCTGGAAGGGCCCTCCAAAGGTCATCCAGTCCAACCCCCTCTGCAGTCAGCAGGGACAATCCTCAACTAAGATCAGGCTGCCCAGAGCCCTGTCGAGCAGAACCTTAAATGTCTCCAGGGACAGGGCCTCAACCACCTCCCTGGGCAACCTGTTCCAGAGTTCCACCACCCTCATGGTGCAGAACTTGTGTCTAGCATCCAATCTAAATCTCCTCTGCTCTAGTTTGAAGCCATTGCCCCAGTCCTATCCCCACAGGCCTTTGCAAACAGTCCCTTCTCCATCCTTCGTGTAGCCTATTCAGGTACTGGCAGGCTGCTATTAGGTCTCCCTGGAGCCTTCTCTTCTCCAGGCTGAACACCCCCAGCTCCCTCAACCTGTCCTCATAGCAGAGGTGCTCTAACCCCCTGATCATTTTCATGGCCCTCCTCTGGACCCTCTCCATCAGGTCCATGTCCTCCCTGTATTGAGGGCTCCAGACCTGCACACAGCACTCCAGGTGAGGTCTCAGCAGAGCAGAGCAAAGTGGCAGAATCACCTCTATGGATCTCTGGCAATGCAGTTTCAGATGCAGCCCAAGCTGTGATTTGCCTTCTGTGGTGCAAGCTCACACTGCCTGCTCATGTCCAGCTTCTCATCTACCACCACCCCCAAATCCTTTTCCACAGGGCTGCTTTCTATCACCACCTCCCCCAGTCTGTATTGATAGCAAGGATTGTTGCAAGCTTTTGCCTTGGCTCTCTTCATTCATGCATAGTTCACTTGTTTTCCTCTGAAATTTGGCATCTTTTGCTAGAGCCCAGAAGCCCACTCTACAGCAATAACTGTCAGCAAGCCTTGAACACCATGACCAGTCAGCTACAAGGACATCCAGCAAGCCCCTGCTCCAGAACAACTCCAGGCAGAGGTTTACCAGCTAAGTACATCTGTTGGAAATTTACTGGGTTTTGGAACTGCAAATACAAAGTCTTGAAAATGATTTTTTTTTTAGGTGTTCTTTTACAATTAAATCACTTTGATGAAAAAAGTTAAGTTTGCAGGGCTTGTGATTTAGTATCTCCAGGTCTTTCCTGCTACTGCAATGTATTTATGGGGAGGGTTGTAAGGACTAACAGGAATAGACCTAGGCATGTGAATTGCTGCTACTGGGCATACAAATGAGCAGTTTTCAAGATCTGCCTTTGTTCTGCAGAGGTTCTGCACTGCACATTATTTTAAGGTATGCAACCAAGCATCAACGCAGCAGGACATGATTTTTAAAGACTCCAAAGGAGCCAAGCATGTCAATAATCCAGGCATTAAATGAAGGTCCATACAGAACACACAGGAGAAGAACTCTGGGGAGTGTAAAGTATTCTACAGAAGAAAGATTGGCACTCAGAATAGAAGTGAAACCAAGATAAGGGTTTGCCAGGAGCTGTAAGAGTTAATACCCTCTCCCTCCATTAAGCACATCAAGAGTGTTCTCTTCCTAATGAGTTAACCTCTTATTATTCAAGTTTAATGGGGACATATATTTGTTTAACCCTATAGCCTCAGGAGTCAGAATTTCCTGGTGTTAATTATATGGTGTGTATGCAGATTCTTTGCTAGCTATGTGAAATGGCAATTCCTGTCAAACCTGGAGAAGGAGGAATCTGGGACAAAGCCTTGCTCGGCTTGACAGAAGAAATACTACCTGAAGGTTGCAACTCCCTGTAGTTCCTGAAGTCCAAATCCTGCCCTCCTTGCAGGGCACACATCTTACTTCAGCTTGGACTTGTGCAAACTGAACAGGCAGGGTGCTGCCAGGAGAGAGCTTCACGAAGAGCAGGGCAACATCACCTTTCCTTCATCAGGAAGTGGAAGCGATCCAGACAGACCACCCATCAGCATGGAAATTCCACCTGGGACTTCCTATTTTACCTCAAATGCACCCATAGCACATTCTGCAGTGCTAAAATGACCTGACCTGAGTTTGTTGTTTGGCTTGGCTTTTTTCTCAAGAGAGAGACTTGTTTAGCATCAAGCCTCTCAGAGAGCAGGACCACCATTGCAACAGGATCTCCAGCAACACCATAAAGTGTTTTAAGCAAGAGGCCAGCCCAGGAGATCAGGAACCATGAACTGTTCACAGAATGAGCAGGGAGTACTTGAGGCTTCTGTTAGCTCTAAGTGGGGACCCAGCTCCTCTGTACACATTCCAGCTACTTCACATGATCCAACAGGAAGCAGGAAGTGCAAAGACTCTTACCTCTTCCAGTGACCTGCTGGATGAGATAGCACAAATTCCTCCTCCCATTCTCCAGTTTTTCTACTTTTGGGCAGCACAGATACCCAAATCTTTGCACCAGGCTGGCTCTGTCAAAGGGGACAGGCAAAGGGCAGAATTTCACATCCACCTATTGCTTCAGTTGCAAGCAAACCCTCTCTGATCCTCTCTGGGCCTGAGGACACCGTTGCTGTGCTATAAAACAGGAGAACGCCCAGCAGAGGCAAGTGCTGCAGGTCCATGCTTCCAGGATGCTTATGCAGGACCTGCTGTCCTAGTGCAGGACCACTGCCATCCTACAGCCCACTCAGGAGGACAGGTAGAAGAGATCCCTCCTGCCATGTGGAAGGGATGCACATGGGACCTGCAGTCACACACCGCATCAGACAGTGCTAGATGTGGAAGGGAACACATTCAGGCCCTCACAATTCTCCTCCACGAGCTTTTGCAGATAAAAGCAGACACTTTGGTAAACACAAACCTCTGCACAGCCAAGGTTATCCTGATTGTTCATTTGTCTGCCTAGAAGAGCACAAAATCCACGACAGTAACACGACAGACTCATGGATATGCAGAGGGATAGATACACATCCAAACTGTAGCAGGTCCTCCAAAAGTGATCTCCTAAATCCAACCCCTTAGGCTGCTTATTGTTACCCCAAGAGGGAAACAGGAAGTCACAATTTGAGTGCAGAGGCAGACATGCAATGAATATCTTTCTTTGTTTCATCATGCCTGTCAGAACTCCACCAGAGTCCCACCAGCATCAACAGCTCAGAGCTGCAGGTCCAGTGGCCACCTCCTTGAGACAGTCACAAGAAGCCACTAGACTTCCACCTACTGAGCTTACCATCAGCCTACTATTTCCACTCTGCTTATTGCAATGAATAACTGTATCAATAATTAACAGCAAGGAAGAAGATGATTTGCACTTCTGTAGGGCCCTTCCTCCAAGGAGCTCGTTAACAGCCTGACAGCCTCACCAGACCTATTGTTCTCCCATTTCACTGCACCAAGGGCAGCCTCCTCCAAGGCTCTTGGAACAGCCCACCAGCAAGGAGAGGAACACCAACTCTCTGCCCACTAGGCTGCAGGTCACTTAAGAGGCAAAACCAGCTGAGAGCACAGAATGCTTTCCCAGAGCAGGGATCTCCTTTCAAGCCCTCCTCGTGTGAGAGGAGCAGGTTCCTTTTTGTTGGGAAAAAGAGAAGATTTTTGGGGTGGCAGGCCATGTGGAGCAAAAGAAGGGGGAAGTAGTTATTTCTAAATAAGCCTATAGCCATGCATGGCTTGTGAACCATGGTTAATTTAATACCCACACGTGCTCATTAGAGCCATTCACTGCACCCACTGCAATCAGTTTGTTTACACACTAATCAATGACAACTCTCAGATTATTACTTTAATTAAGAGGAAAAAAAAAACAAAACAAAACAACAAACCAACCTTCCTTCATTGGGATTGTGTTACCCAAACACTTCCCTTTCCACTGGGGGAAAATCAGCACTTACACAAGAAGCTGCCAAGGAGCGTGTCAGTAGAGCTGCCACTTGCTCTGTGGAGTCCACACCTTGAGGAGAAGGAGACATGGGGAACATCAGATGCCTGCAACAAGAACAGCAGAAGACAGGACTGTGATGGACCAGGACAAGCCAGCTGTCAGTTACAATTCAGCTGGCTGAAGATGAGCCAGTGTGTGCGCCCAGGTGGCCAAGAAAGCCAACAGCACCCTAACCTGCACCAGGAACAGCGTTGCCAGCAGCACCAGAGAGGTGAGGCCACACGTCAAATACACCTCAAATTCAGTTTTGGGCCACTTACTACAAGAAGGACATTGAGGTGCTGAAGTGTGTCCAGAGAAGGACAATGAAGCTATTGAAGGGTCTGGAGAACAGGGATGATAAGGAACAGCTGAGAGAATTGGAGGTTGCTAAGTCTGGAGAAGGCTGAGGGGAGACCTCATTGCCCTCTACAACTTGAAAGGAGGTTGGAGTTGATCTCTTCTCCCTGGTAACAAGTAGAGAGGAAATGGCCTCAAGTTGCACCAGGGGAGGTTCAGATTGAATATTAGAAGAAACGTCACTGAAAGGGTTCTCAAGCACTGGAACAGGCTCCTGAAGGAGGTGGTTGCATCCCCATCCCTGGAAGTGTTTCAAAGAGGCAGAGATTGGTGCTGAGGAACATGGTTTAGCAACAGGTTTGTCAGAGAATGGTTGGACTTGATGATCTTAAAGGTCTTTTCCAACCAAAAGGATTCTGAGATGATCAAGTCCAACCATCAACCCAACACCACCACGCCCACTAAACCGTGTCCCAAAGTGCTGTGTCCACACATTTTTTAAAACCCCTTCAGGGATGGTGACTCCACCACCTCCCTGTTCCATTGCCTGACCACTCTTGCAGGAAAGGCATTTTTCCTAATATCCAATCTAAACCTCCACATGAGCTACAGAAACACCTTCCTTCCACCAGCCCCACAAAAGTTTGTACTGGGGCACCAGATCCTCAAAATCTGGTACAGATGCTCCCCCGAGGTCTCAGCTCAGGATAGATTTCTCCACTAATGCCAAGAGAATTGGGGCTAGGAGGAAGCCAGGTGGAAGCCATCAGTGCACAGCACCAACCAGTGCTGCTAGCTTGGGCTCCACACAAACACCTCAGCACCAGCTGCCTGGTGACTTGCTAGCAGATTAACACTGAATATGAGTTGACCTGATTTTATCACACTAATAGAAGAATTCTTTACAGTTCTCCTTAGACACCAAGTCCAGCACCACAAAACCACCTGCAACTCAAAAGGATCAGCCCATTGCCTTCATTTTCACCTGGAGCAGGTCTCAGCTGGTAACAAACAAGTGATTAACAACTGACCTGAAATTGTGCAAGAGGAAGGTTGGACATTAAGAAAAAAATCTTTACTGGAAGGGTGGTCAGGCATTGGAACAGGCTGCCCAGGGAGGCTGTGGAGCCACCATCCCTGGAGGTGCTCAAGAAATGTGTGGACACAGCACTTTGGGACATGATCTGATGGCCATGGTGGTCTTAGGTTGATGGTTGGACTTGATCTTCAAGGTCTTTTCCAATCAAAACCAATTCTATGACTCTATGGTTAACTCCACTGGCGTTTCATAACATAGAATCATATTATTGTTAGGATTGGAAGGGACCTCAAAGATCAGCCAGTTCCAACCCCCCTGCCATGGGCAGGGACACCTCACACTACAGCAGGTTGCTCACAGCCACATCCAGCCTGGCTGCAAAAACCTCCAGGCATGAGGCTTCCACCAGCTCCCTGGGCAACCTGTTCCAGTGTCTCACCACCCTCATGGGGAAGAATTTCTTCCTAACATCCAATCTGAATCTCCCCATTTCTAGCTTTGCTCCATTCCCCCAAGTCCTTTCACTACCTGACACCTTAAAAAGTCCCTCCCCAGCTTTCTTGTAGCCCCCTTCAAATACTGGAAGGCCACAAGAAGGTCTCCTCAGAGCCTTCTCTTCTCCAGACTGAACAGCCCCAACCCTCTCAGTCTGTCTTCATAGGAGAGGTGCTCTAGCCCTCTGATCACCCTCATGGCCCTTCTCTGGACACATTCCAGCATCCTCAAGTACATGCCCTCAGTGGTAAGATATGTGCCATTATTTCCCAGGAGGGGATTTGAACATTGTCACTATTTTATTGAGCTAAAAAGGCTGTGTTAATAAAATGCACAATTGAAGTTTACCTCTCTTTTCATACTAAGAAGCTATGAAACTTCTGTGCTGTCTGTCCTAAATATTTTAGAGGGTTTGTTTTTTGTTTTGTTTTTTTTGTATTCCACATTTATAACTATTTCCCCCAACAAGTTTCAAACTGACACATAAATCAGTGTAATTTTTTTACTGGCTATTTCTGTAAAGGCAGTGAAATCAATCTAGGTTATGGCATCTCACTATAAAGTGTCTCACAGATTGCTTTTCTATATTTGCCAAATACTTTCCAAAATGCTGCATGGAATAAGTAATAGATAAAGAACACAAACTCTGGAAAAAAAGAAAAAAACACACTAAAAATTAATAATATTTGTCTATTTTTTCCAGCTCATCAATTCCTCTGTGTTTTTGCTGTTGTGTTGCGTATTTTTTTTTCCATGCATAGTTCCAATTTTCCAGTCTCCATTTCAAGATCCACTTTTTCCTCTTGTTTGTTTTAAATTAAAACTTCAGCTAGTGACACAGGGAGTGCCTCACACTCTCAGCAGACTGCAATAATGAGTTGTTCAAAGGAGGAACCTTCTACAAACCACTGTGAACAGAGGTGCCCAGCTCAGGCTGTGTATGAGCAGCAGGGCCCCAACCAGCCACCAGTGCCTCTTTGGTCTGATTTTCCTCTACATTATCCAAGGCTTGGTCTACAAGCTAAAAAGGGAACAAGCAAAGTCACTTACTCCATTTTCCTCCTGTACTCATCTCCCATGCTGGCACAAAAGTCATTGAACCACTTGGGCAAATCGTGCATGGGGCTGCCCCAAACTAGGGCAGCTTGGGTTCAGTAGTAAAACACCTCCTGATTTTAGCAGGCCTCTTTTTCTCCACCCAGAGTCACTGCTCCAAAGAAATCCTACCACAAGGGAGCGAGGCAGAGCCCAGAGAGCATCACTTTCTGGAGTGGGACAGTGTTGCATCACAGAATCACAGAATGCATTGGGTTGGAAGGGAACCTTGAAGGTCATCTCGCCCAACCCCCCTGCCATCAGCAAGGGACTTCCCCAACCAGATCAGGTTGCTCAGGGCCCCATCAAGTTTGACCCTGAATGTCTCCAGAGATGGGGCCTCCAGCACATCTCTGTGCAACCAGTTCCAGTGTTCCACCTCTCTCACTGTAAAGAGCTTCTTCCTGATGTCCAACCTGAACCTACCCTGCTCCAGTTTCAAATCACTGCCCCTCATCCTGTCCTACAAGCCCCTTCTAAACAGTCCCTCCCCAGCCTTCCTGCAGGTCCCCTTCGGATACTGCAATGCAGCTATGAGGTCTCCTTGGAGCCTTCTTTTCTCCAGGCTGAACAGCCCCAACTCTCTCAGCCTCTACTTGTAAGAATCACATCCATTCTCTGCACAACCAAGCCTTGTCAAAACCTACTTCCAGGTTACAAATAGGTGGCCACAGAGTCATTTGTAAATAGATGTCTACTCTAACAATTCAGGAAAAGAGAAGATTCTGAAGATGCTCACCAGAGTCTGTAGTAAAGCCCTGAGCAGACACAGTGCTGCCTTTCAAAGCCAGACCTGACTCAGGAAACGTCCCAGACCTATTATCTCCAGCCCATGACCCACTCAGAGAGACAAAGTTATTTTCATTTCAAGGCTCAGCCTCTAAGCACCCATTCCTGGGATCATACATACAACTACACACATACCCCCAGGTTAAAGGGCATTCAGGAGGGGCAGGAACTCTATAAAGCCTTCACCTCTCTGTGAAGCAAGAACTTTGCACTGCAGGTCACCTGCCTGCTCTGGCAGGTACTGCTAGGAGGACTGACAATCAACTCTCCTGGTGCCAAGCTGCTGCACCAGCAGGCAAAGGCAAGAGCTCTGTGAGAAGACAACATGCACTTGGTGGTACTTTATGCCTACAGAGTCCTTGGTAGGCTCAGCACCTATGCAGCTTCTGAGAAGTTCTCAGTTCTTCCTCAGGCAAGTAGGAGTGGAGGAGAGGTGGGTTGTCATAACCAAGTTACAGGAGTCTTTGGAAAGAAAAAAATCCTTCTCTGGGGAGTCCACTAACACCCAGAAAACAGCCCAGGATCTGTAATCCTGGTAACATAGCTCAGAAAGGGTGAAGAAACACCAGTCTGAAGACTCTGATAGACAAAACCAAAACCAAACCATAAATCTAACCCACATTCCACAACAGGACTGCCTCTGCTAATCCAGCCTGCTTCACCCAATGCCAATGTGAGCTCTGCCATCCCCTTGGATACGATTAGGGCTCAGCTCCAGATAACCAGCTCAAGTGGGAGCCACAGAACACGCATTGCAACTGGAATTACAAGGCAGATATAGAAAGCTACGACTCAAATTGTGTCACCTTTACTCAACCCTCCTTCCTCCACTTCAAGCAAAGCACAACCCTGGCCACCAGACCAGCCCATGTGCTGCCTAGCAGATTCTTGGTCCTTGCTGCTGGATACTGGGGATTTACAAGCCGTGTTTAGATGTAAACAGAGATCAGTTTCTAGGCAGGATCACACAAGGGCAGCCCGAGAGAGGCAGCCCAGCACTGATGACACCGATTAAGAAGGTATACTCCGAGAAGCCAACCAGCAGGAGACTAAACCAGCACTGGCACCAATGCCAAATGCAGCAGGAAGACTAAGACCCAGTGAGCATGAGAAAGGTTAGATGCTGTGGGCACTTGCAGTGCCCCAGATGTCAGAGCAGATCAGTGGAGGGGGTAGCAAGGGTGCTGCATCCCGGGGTAGGGCTGCCTAACAATGCGGGGCACAGACAGAGCAGGGGCTGGTCATTAAAGCTTGAATAGGCAGAAAGGAAAAGGAATCTCCTAATCATTTCCTTTAGCCATCTCAGCTCCCTTCCCAGCCTTTCCCCCCCTCCTGGCCTTTTGAAGATGCTTGCTAATAAGTGTTAACGAGTTGCCTGACAAAGGAGGAGGAGAAGGGGGAGGGGGAAGACACTGGTGAGGAAGAAAAGGGACCAGACAGAGGGCTGTGAATACCATGGTGGATTCTGGATGTAAAGGATCCCCTGGACAGGACCCCCGCCCCTGGGAGGCTCATTTTAAGAGCTGACCTCTCTGACTGAGCTTTTCGATTAATTTTTATTTTTTTTCCTTTTTGCACACCACATGTCTCCTTTCCTTTCTTCCAGTCCATCTGAGACACACCAGCAGTTCACACACACCAGCCACCAGCTCACCACTGTGTCAGCACTGCCATCTTCTTCAATTCCACCACTTGCTTTCCCTCTCTCCCTCAGTTTCAGACCTCTCTGATGGAAGCCAGGACACAGCTGCAGACTCTAAACCACCCTGGGCTGCCCTCTTTACCCTGTTTTTTTCTGCCAGCCACAACCAGGACATGGATCTCCCACAGCCCAGGCAAAAGACTCCCAGAATACTCTTGTTTTCCAAGCACCTCTACAGCAGCTGCTCTTGCCACCTTGGAGGAGTCACCTTCTTTGTCAGATTTGTTTCTTGCAGCCTTGAGGGCTGGTATTTGCATCCCCCACAGCACCCACCCTTTCTATGCAAGAGCTGTGCTTCCCACCAGAGCTTCTCTCTGGACACAGGATACTGGTGTTCCTCTGCCCCTCTAGGAATCATTCATTTACTCAGTATTTCACATCACTTCTGCTACAGACCAGCAACTAACAGAAAGCTGTGAGAGAAACCAGAACTGGGCCCCATCACCTTTTCCCCTGAGCATTTACCTCAGCCAGCTTCCAGCATGGCTCCATTTGCAACACTCCACCAACCAGGCTGACCAGTCTGCCCTCTCAGTTGGGAACTGCAGCACCAAAAGGGGAACGCCACAGAGCCTGAGGACCACAACCACTTCACTCCCATTCATTACAAAGCAGCATCTCAGCCCTTTCAGGAGCACCACCAGGACCCCAAAGAAAATGCAAAGCATAGGTTGCCTCACCAAAATCTGTAGGAACAGCCCAAAACATTAACTCCTTGCAACCAAAACCTCCAAGCACCAAAGCTGCCTCATTTACGAGCCCTGATGCTAAGGCAGCCTCTCACACAGCCCTCCCCCAAAGCAATCAGTTCATTTCTCCCACCTGGCTCATCTCTACTCTCCTACAAATCACTACAGGCCTTCCTCTACCTAGTACCAAGGGGCTCATTAACTCCTCCCCTCCCAGCCACTGAAGGTTTGTCCAGCTTGTGACAGGTCCTCATCTGGATTTCCTCCTTCTAATGCCTCTAAGATGAAAATGCCTCTCCCTGCCATAAACACATATGAGGCCCTGTCTACAGAAGAACCTGCCTACAGAAGGTCATAGATTCATAGAATCATAGAATTGTTGGGGTTGGAAGGGACCTCAGGGATCATCCAGGTCCAACCCCCCCCGCCATGGGCAGGGACACCTCACACTAGAGCATGTTGCTCACAACCACATCTAGCCCAGCCTTAAAAACCTCCAGAGATGAGGCTTCCACCACCTCCCTGAGCAACCTGTTCCAGTGTCTCACCATCCTCATGGTGGAAAACTTCTTCCTAACATCCAATTTGAATCTATCCATCTCTACTTTTTTTCCATTCCCCCTAGTCCTATCGTTACCTTCATCTAAAAAATCACTGCTCTCATTTATAGTCCTAAATGCAAATCTGTGCTTCCAAAAGTAGGAAGTGGTTCAACCTGAAATCTCAGCCCTGAGGAATCTCCCCCACCTACCACTGTCCCCTACTGACCACAGACCTCTCCTCGTTTCTTTCTGCCGGGAGAGAGAAGGTGAAGCCAGACTCACTCCTGCTGTCAAGGCCATTAGGAGAGATTTGTGCCAGCTGAATGCAACTTCAAGGGAGTTGCAGGCTAAATGGATTTGCCCCATCATTTTGCTTTCCCATACAGTACAACTGAGACCCCCCTCAACATATGGTTCTTTCTTAAGGAAGTGATTTTCTGAGAACAATAGTGAACTTGAAGAGACTGACAATGCCTCTGCAGCGGTTTGGCTAGTAGAGGAAGGTTATCAAGTTGTCCCAGGAGGGGTTAAAACAAAAAAAAAAAAAAAAAAAAAAAAAGTGAACTAACTCTGAATTTGATGTGCAATTCTTGAATTGCCAGAAACCCATTGATTTAGCATCTAATCAGATCACTGTGTTTTGACTCATTCATGCTCAACTCCTGGAGCAAAGCAGTTCATTAATCTGGAAGAAGCAGGCATAAAATTTATGTATCGACTACTCTGTTTTATTGCCAAAGCCCTACTGTATTAGACTTCAGTTTTATGTGTGCTGTAATAAAAAGCATGTGTGAATGCTCAGATTTTTTTAAAGCAAGCCGTGCATCCGTGTGGTTTGAGTTACAGCACTGTGAAAACGGAGGAGTCTCCGCACGGTGCTCTCTGAAAATAGAATCTGCCGCTGATAAAACTTTTTTAACTCTTTGAGATGTGGTATCAGAGCATTTGGGGATAAAAAGAAATCAATTTTTAGAGAAGGGGCTTTAGCCATGTGCTCAGAACTTTTTTTTTTTTTTTTGAAAGCCACAAAACTGCTAAGGAGGCGACTGCAATACAAAAAAAATCATCTCAGCTCCACCAAGGAGAGAAAAAAAAATACTTCAGGATGCTGCAGCATGGGTAAAAAAATTTGAATCACAGAAATGGTGGGGGTTGGAAGGGACTTCTAGAGAACATGAAGGCCAATCCCCCTGCTAAAGCAGGTTCACCTAAAGAAGGTCACAGAGGAACACATCCAGGCTGATTCTGAAAGTCTCCAGAGATGGAGACTCCATCACCTCTCTGGGCAGCCTGCTCCAGTGCTCTGGCACCCTTAAATTAAAGATTCATAGAATCATAGAATTACCCAGTTGGAAGGGACCTCTAAAGGTCATCTAGTCCAACCCCCCCATAAACAGGGACATCCTAAACTAGATCAAGTCACCCAGTGCCCCATTGAGCCTCACCTCGAGTATCTCCAGGAATAGGGGCCTCAACTACCTCTCTGGACAACCTGTTCCAGTGCTCAACCACCCTCACTGTAAAGAAGTTCCTGGAAGTCCCAGCCAGGTTGAAAGGCTAGAGGGAGTAGATCAGTAATGAATCCATCTATCTTACCTGAGGAAGGACAACAAATATTTCAGCACAGGTACAGCTTAACATTCTTGAGTTGCATGAGTGCTATATGCTGGGAAACTGGAAACATGCTGTTGGCAAATGGCAGGATTAATCTCTGTATTCTTCACATATAATGAAGCCTGCACTTGCAGGAGGATTATGAAACAACCATTTGTTCCCACTTAACTGAGCCTATTTATCAACAGCAAATATCAGCAGCAGAGATAAGAATAATATCCAGTTTTGTTTTGTTGTTTTTTTTTTTCCAGGACCCCATCGGAGAACAAGACCTCCTGCAAATAATGAAAAGAAGATGAAGGTAAATGAGGCTCTAAATATTTGTGCAACATAACAACTGACATTACTCACAGGCTGGAGAATAATACTGATGTGGAATGATGGCTGTGATTTTAACCATTTGCATTTCCATGGGGTTTGAGACCAGCTCTGTGTGCTGGGGAAGATGTGCTAATGCAAGAAGCAGCCTGTTTACAATGCTGGGTGTCTGACATATAAATAGAAGTGCTACACCATCTTCAGTTGCTTTGCTGCTAACAGGTGCTACCATCTCTAGTCTTCTCAAAGGTCAAATACAGCTTTCTGAAGAGATACTGAGCTCTATTATGCTAACAGACTTCAATGCAAATGGTTTGGCTTTTTTCCCCTGCTAAGGGAGAATTCTGTTGAACAATCAGTGTCACAATGTGGCCTGTTGTTACAATGAATTACCCAGGCCATTAATTACACAGCTACCAGGTAGGAAAAAAATAATACTCCCAATTACTTACACCTTCTAAGTAACCTGTTGTTGCAGTAGGGCCAAAACAAATGGTGATGTGAAAATCATTAGCGGAACTCCCCTGGCTCTCCTGGAGTCAAACCAGGATGGTTTTGGCCCATTTGTCTAAGGAAGTCAACACTCTTCTTGGGGGACTGATTTTTAGTGACAATTTCTAAGCAGTTGTTATGTTCTGAAGATGCTTACCTTGCCCTCCAGGGACAAGAAGCCTACTTGAACTTGGATGTTAGGAACAAGTTCTTTACCATGAGGGTAGTGGAACACTGGAACAGGTTGCCCAGGGAGGGGATTGAGGCCCCATCCCTGGAGATACTCAAGGTGAGGCTCGACAGGACTCTGGACAACCTGATTTAGCTGAGGATGCCCCTGCTGACTGGGGGGTTGGACTGGATGACCTTTGGAGGTCCCTTCCAACCCAACCATTCTATGACTGTGTGGACTAGTATTTGTATCCAAACACTGGGAGCCTGACTTTGTTGCCCTCCTGCCCTGGGGTGCAGAAGCAGTGCCAGATCAACACCCTGATGAACTTTGGTTATAGCACCTAGGCATTGTAGTCATGGAGGTCCTTGAGCCAAGCCTCTGCTTCTCAACTCTCTGGGTATGCAAACCAAAAAAATCCTGCAATTAAGGACAAGAATCTGGAACTTCCCCTTCTCAGGAGAGACACCTGGGCTTCTGAGTCCACACCCTAAGGCTCCAGCAGTACTTAGTTACTGCAGTAACAAACTTCTCAGCAAACCATCCATTGCACAGTCACTGGTGACATTGTGCCAAAGCTTCAAGTGAATCAAAATCATTCTTGTCTATACAATGCATGATCATCTTCAGAACACTTTTGGGCAGTCACAAATTAAATAACTAGGACTATTTTTTTTTTTTTTGTTTCCAACTGTTAGACTTCATTATTCCACCCAGACAGCTCCTGAAAGGAAACCAATGTTTCAGATGGCAAGAGCAGCACAGAAAGTGGATTACACCATTAGAAGAATGGGGACCATATGAAAAATGAGTGTATGGTTCCCCCTGTGACAAGATCTGAGAACTCCAGCAAAGCCTGGAAAGGTTTCTGTCACATCTGGTTGCTTCCACTGTGTATTATGTCCCTCAAAATATGTTCCTCTTTTGTGCAAATGGGAAAATTCATTCACTCTGAAAGGAATCCAGGGCAGCATCTAATGACACAACCAAGCCAGCTCAGTACTTCACCTTCCACAGGGCATGCAGAGCAACAGATGAACGTGACAGTGGTATGTCATGGGGTCACAGGATGTTAGGGGTTGGAAGAGACCTTCAAAGATCATCAAGTCCTACCCCCCCTGTCAGACCAGGACCATAGAATCTAGCTCAGGTTGCAGAGGAACACACTCCAGAGAAGGAGTCTCCACAACCTCTCTGGGCAGCCTACTCCAGTGCTCTGTGATGCTCACAGTGAAATAGTTCCTCCTCATGTTGAGGTGGAACCTCCTGTGCTGTACTTTATATCCATTCCCCTTGTCCTATCACAGGGTACAGCTGAGCAGAGCCTGTTCCCTCCCTCCTGACCCCCAGCCCTCAGATATTTATAAAAGTTCATTAAATCCCCTCTCAATCTTCTCTTTTCCAGACTCAAAAGCCCCAGAGCTCTCAGCCTCTCCTCATAGGGCATATGCTCCTGTCCCTTAATCATCCTGGTAACTCTGTGTTGGACTCTACTGAGTGTCTACTGGCTGTCTACTGAAGAGTCACAGACAGACACCCTTTCTCCTGCCCCTCAGCCGAGATTACCAGGTGAGATTCAGCACCACACTACTTCAGCTCTTCCTGACCAAGGCTTTCCTGAGTGTGTAGCCAGCTCAGAAGAGGCAGCAGGAAATGGGGCTGCCTTTGTGTGCCCTGAGGGACACAGCCAGTACCTAACAAAGACTGCAATCCACAGCAGATCTGCATTCCTGGGATTGGCGCTTCCAAGGTGGCAATGGAGAAGCAATTCCTTGGTCTGACAACTCCCACCTGGGCTCAACACTGAAAAAAGAAAAAAAACAAAATCACAGGATTAAAACAAGCCACAGTACACAACGGGTCCGAGGTCGTTTGTTTCCCTTTGTAACCTCTCTGGTTAAATCCTGCTCTCAGGGTTTGTCTTTCACAATTTTGGTAGGAAAGATTTGTGTATTGCAGCCACTCCATCATGACCATTCCATGAGAGCATTCTCTGTTCACAGAGCACTACCAACACAGTGAGTTTGGAGATCTCTATCACAGCACACTGCCTCACACCTAAGCAGCAGAAATCAGCTCCCTCAAATACCTGGTTTTGTCTCGCTTAATACATCTATTCAGCAAAGCTGAGGCCATCAGGGAGATTTAAGCATATACATAAAACTAAGCATACATCTAAGAGCTTTCCTGAGTACATGTCCCTTGCAGCCTTGTGATAATCATGGATGTATCTTCGCAGAAACAAAATGTTAATGAGCATTCGTCAGAATCCTTTTTGCTTCACATTAAAAATACTCTTTGTGCAAGTGTTCCCAGGAGAACAAGGAAGAGAGGATGGAGATTTCACAGCTCTCTGAAGGCTTTTATACAGCATTCATCCTATTTTGTCCAACTCAATAGCAGCTCCTGCTTCAACCACAAGCATACGTCATCATCGCCACCACCCCCTAAAAAGGCAGATATGGATTCACACTAAAAATGACTGCGATGAAGACAAACTTGGCTGAGTATCATCTTGTAAAAAAAAAAAGAAGAAGACAGAATAGGCTGAGTGGAGGTTGTAAAAGAAAAGCAGTGGGTGACCAAGAGCACAGGCACAGAATACAAGCTGAAAGCCAAACCCATTTAAATAAGCCCAACGATGATCTCAGATAGAGATTGCTTTTGTGAGGGGCTGGCTGAAAGAGGCTTGCAGTGGGAACAAAAACTGACTCTTGACTCTTTGCTTACTGCAGCATCCAAAAGCTGGTGCACCTTCTTGGTAAAGATGTAGAATGGCATCAAACTCATTTCTGTTTCCTCTCTTAGAGGCAAACAATCTGTGTGCCCCTGATTCAAAAGCTGTGAGGCTCCAGAGCAGGCAGCTGGAGCAGCTCTTTGCCCTCAGGCAGCAGAAGTGACGCTACCACTGAAGTTAAAAGACACTGAGGCCAAAGTGAGTGTGTGCCTGAACTTCAGGTTCATGCTCACACTTTTAACAGGTTTCAACACAACTGTAAGAACATATGGTGTCCTTGACTCCCGCAAGTCAAGTTTTACCAGACATTCAGTAGTGTGACACCATTCCCCAGCACTCAGCCACATCCTGGGGCTTTTCAGCTCTTCCCAGACATTTGGGTCCCATAAACAAGCAGCAACGTTTGTTAGCACTGGCTGTGGAGGCTCCCTGGGGAATGCCCTCCACCACCCTTCCCACGATGGGCACACTGCACTTTCCAGCTCTCACAGCCAACCAGCCCTGTGCTCCTGGCTTTGGACTTGAATCGGCAGCCACGACTCCCCACTGCTTCCTCTGTGACAATCACCTGAGGAAATGCACCACAGGGGCAAACACTTCCCCAAATATTCCACAGGCTTTTCAGGATTAAAAATAGCAAGTTTGAAAGTCAAACTGTACCCTCAGAAGAGAGTGGCCATCTTGCTGTGCTAGTGCTGTGCAGACAGCATCTCTCCACGCTGCCTTTCATGCGTCCCAGTGGTGAAGCAGGATGCAGATTCCCATTATGAGCAGCTCTCCAAAGTACAAGAGACCAATTATTGCCTGGTAATAATTATTAATGAGGAGAGTATTTTATACTCTGAAGACTTTTGTTTACAATCTTGCATTGCAAACAAAAAAAAAAACCCCAAACAAAACCCTCTGAATAACCTCCAAGCCAAAGGAGCAAAGAACACAGGCACAAATGCGGCACCAAAAAGCACTGTTTGACCCAGGCACAGCTCAGACCTAAAGGCTGCCACCACAGTACCAGGGCATGCAAAGCCACCAACCCTGGTGGTACAGATCTGCTTTGCAAATACAAGGAGCCCCAGCAGACTGGAGGGATTTAGCCGTGCTCTTGTTGGCTGCTTTACGTCACTCCTGGAAGCCAGGGCTCGGACTTCCCAGGCCTGTCTCCTAACTGCAGGAGCGCGGTGCCCTCCCGAGCCCTCTCCACCCTTCTCTCAATGCCCTAAACTGACTGATGGAATTAGATTTGTGGAGTGAACCCAGCTGCTTTTGATCTCTATTCAAGGTGCCATCAAGGGATCTTAATAGGTAGTATCTTAGCAAGCGCTCTAAGGCCTGAAACCGTCATTAAAGAAACTCCTGATTCTCACACTTGTCTGAAAGAATAGAGGAGCAAGCTGGCTTCAAATGCCAGCTGACAGATGGGAAGACATATGGACTATAGGATTGCTGATCTAAAGAGTCAGAGCCATGGTCAGGCTGAGGAAACATACATCTTTATTTTGATGTTGACCTCAAAGGGAAGAAGTCTGAGCCAACAGAAAGGGGAAAGGGCAGAAAATATCACAAGTCTGAGGCCAGGATCGCTTTGAACTTGAGGACAAATATACTAAATGGCACCAAGTTGACAAAAAGGCTTCCTGACACTCCGTGTCTACACATTTAGCAGCCTGACCCATATAGCTGCTTGATGCATTTTCAGTAAGGAGGCGAGTGAGGATCAGTAACGCTGATGCAATCTCTTGTGGCACCCAAGAAGTTTGTCATTTCTTCCAGCACCAGCTATTCACGGAGCCCCAGCACGGAGCAGGATGGAGGCACATGGGGGAATTCTGGGGTTATACCCCCTCTATGATCCTTCTGCCAGTCTTTGGGGGGATGGCTGCAGAAGTCCAGGATCACCCCACAGATCCCTGCAGATCGTTTCTCCTTGGGTCTTGAGTATTCATTTCCGTACTGGCTCTATATGGAAAAACGTGTGACCCCATCCCAACTCATTAACATTGCACATAGCATTTTCTGTAAAACTCCCCCTGGGACACTTAACTGTATTCCTTTCCAGCAACTGAAATAAAAACACCACCGCTCAGGATAAAGTTTAGACATGTGGAGCCTTCTGCTGAATTTAAATGGCTGTGCGAGGAATCCGTGAAACAAATGAAGGGACAGAGATCCTATTTTCTTCCCAGGAAGGAAAAAAAAAAAGAAAAGGAAAGAAAAAAGCAGGGCCTTTTAGTTCACTGTCTTTCTTCATGTCATCTTTTTATCACAAGTGTGCACTGATGAAACTACTTTAATGCAGTCTGTTCCAAGAGATTAAATTGAATGTCTGTGTAGAGTTTCAGGGCTCAGCAGCATAGCATGGCAGCTTCGTTTCACATCTCTGGGACACTGGGCAGGCATAAAAATAATTGCAGACTCTGAAACGATCAAGGAATGTATCCCGGCTGCAACAGATGCTGTATTAAAAGGAAAGACAAAAGCCAAAGTGCATAATGAATTTTAAAAGATTTCTTTATCAAACATGTCATTTGTTTGAAGGACTGAATTGCTGGCATCAGATGTGGCAGATCAGCTTGTTACCAAAGTGAAACATGAGGACTGCTATTGCAATGGCAATTGATGAGTCAATTGAAATCACTGATGTTCCTCGAATGCTCATCTTCATTTAATATGTCAATGGTCAGAAGTTAACCAAAGACCTGGGTTTTGTTGCCACAGAAGTAAACCAAAGGCTACAAAACACGGTGTGCTAGCACTGAACCTCACAGGCCCTCAGACACTTAATGGGAGCTGACGCTCCAACCACAGTTGCCTGTGAACGATAATTTCTGACATAGCCCTAACAACTGAACTCAGGCTCGTGAGCATCAATGCCTTGTCCATCAAACCCTTCTTTGAGCTGCATTAAAAGCAAGGTATTAAAATGGCATTAGATTACCCAGAAACACAGCCGTCTGTCTAATGCTGACACCTATTCCTTGTGCTGCTTATTTCAGCTCTCTCGATGGGATGCTGTGGAAGAGAACAGTTTGCTAAGTACTCAAGTGGTTTGTTGATTGATAAAAACACAAATAATGCTTAGTTAAAAAAAAAAAAAAGAAAGCTATTTTTAAAACTCTTCTCTTCTCCAAAACAAAAACAAAATAGCAACAGCAACAACAAAACCCCACAACCCAAGACACATTTCTTCCCCTCTTCCTAGCTATTTCTTGGTTACCTGGACAGAATTTCTCAACAGTGACACAACAAACCTAAATTATCTCACTGAAAATCTCCATGAGGTTGAATTTCCACACTTTAGAACCCCAGAGTGAGAAAGTGGAAAGGGTGACTTTATACCCACCCATTTTCAACACAGCACCCATCTGGATTTTTCACTACAGAGCAAACTGACCAATAAAGTGTAAAATCTCCCTCGTGGCCTTTGGGACTTGTTTTGAAGGCTTTATTGAAGAGGCAAGTAAAAGTAAAGAGTTTGTAAATAACCCCCTGGGCTAAACTCACTGAGAACAGGCAGACAGATTTCACTAGCTGGGAAAAGCTTCCAGCATGGTTTGCCTTTTTTCTGCCCCACTATTTCCATCTCCCCTGTCGATGGAGGCAGACAGGAGTGAGAGGGGAGCAGCCCAGGGTGGGGTCTCCCACTGACACCGATTGGGCTGACCCGACAGCGAGAGAAGTCACTCAGCGCCTAGGGAAATGGAGAGAAGACCTCTGCCTAGGACCAGCGTGCAGCCTCAATCCAGCTGCAGCATGATGCCTGGTAAACGCTCTGGGATTTGTTAAAAATGAGGCTTTTTTAATACACTGAAGATGACAGACCTCAAGTTGTCATATATTAAACTGGGGCGTACATTCCTTCCTCCGAGTAACCAATAATGGGACCAAAATCCTTGCCAGCTCCAGCCTGTCCCTCCTGCCAAGGATTGTTCGAGCTCGCCTCATCCCGAGTGCCCCCATTGGGATCCAGATATAGATTAACAAAGTTTTGAAATGCACAAGGGCCACAATCATGCAAGGTTTGATCCAACCCAGACTGGAGTCCACGGAAAGGTCTGCATTGACGTAAGTGGATAGAGAGCAGCACCACTGCGCCTGCTTCTGAGAAACCAGCCCTGGTCCCTCTGCCACAGAAGGACGAGGGCTGTGGCCTCCAAGAATGGATGGGAGTGCAGGAAAGCAGATTCCCCAAAGGTCCCTCTGGTCCTGAGCCAGGTGGGCACAAAGCTGCCTGCAGGAAGCCACGCTGTTCCTTCTTCCTTACAGCTCAGCTCTGGATTGCCAATGGGCATCATCACCCAGCCACATCCCAAAACCCCAGTACAAGAACAGCTGTGACAATGCCCAGGCACCACACCTGGACACATCCCAAAGCCTCACCATGGGAACAGCCCCAGAGATGCCCTCACACTGCACCCAGCCACATCTCAAAGCCCTGGCACAGGAACAGCCCCAGAGATGCTCACACACTGCACCCAGTCACACCCCAAAAAGTCCTGGCATGGGATCAGCCCCAGTGATGCCTGCACACTGCACCCAACCGCATCCAAAAGGTTCCAGTCATGGAAACAGCTCCAGAGATGCCCACACTTTACCCAGCAACATTCAAAAAGCCCTGGTAAGGATCAGCCCCAGTGATGCCACACACTACACTCAGCCACATCCAAAAAGCCCTGGCATGGGATCAGCCCTGCTGATGGCCATGCACTGCACCCAGCCACAACCCAAAGCCCTTGCATGGTAACAGCCCCAGCAATGCCCACATATTGCACCCAGCCACAGCCCAAACCCCTAGAATGGAGAGCCCCAGCATTGCTCATGCACCGCACTGAGCCAACAGCCACACAGGGCTTTGGCACAGGAGCCAAAATGGCATAGCACAGAGGGTCCCTCACCCCAAACCCCACAGGCTGCTTCCCACAGGGCAAATCCCATGCATGTCTCCAGGGACTCGCACACTTTTGTGGGGGCTCTGCCTGAACAGCCTGCCAATGCCAAAGGCTCAGCTGGGTGCATTCAGAGGCAGGGACAAGGAGCAGCTCCTCGCCGCTGCACCAGCTTGCCCGCCTTTCACTCCCCGAGTCCTCCTTCGCCAACCCACATCTCTTTTGTTCCTCCTTTCCTCATTCCCACGTTTTTGTGCTGCCCTCCCAGGCGTCCCCTGCTTTACCCAGCAGCCTGCCCTTCTCCCAAGTTTACTTCTCAGTCGTCATTTCTTTGGGATTTGCTGCAGTCACAGGAGGAAGAATCCAATGGGGAAATACCAGCTTTGGGGCCCTCTCCCTTTTACAGTCCCTGGTGCTGGTACAGCGCTAGCAGGAGACAGAACCACGCCAAGGGGGGGTGGCATTCACGCACGCAGCAGCCCCCAGCTTGGGGCCTTCTACTTTAGCACAGCAATAAAAAAAAAAAAAATGCCCATTCAAGTCCCTTTGTCTTAAAAGATTTCCATCCTGGCTAGAGCAAGTGCAGATTTATTGGTGGGAGCAGCAGCAGGCAGGAGGCCCTGGTGAACAGCACGCCATGCCAGCGCGGGATGCCATGCCTCCACCCAGCATGGCACAAACTCAATGACAGGCAAGATGAAATATGTGACAAATAGAAAATGGGCTTCCTGGTACACTATAAAAAATATAGGAATAATAATAATAATGATAATTTAAAAAAAGAAAGAAAGAAAAAAAAAAAAAAGAAAATAAATTGTTTGGCAGCTTCTCTCCTGACATAGGCAGCACAGTCGGAGTGTCGTGGGCAAGGCTCTAACGGGGGAGAAGTGAAGGCAAGGAGAGATGGTTGACTTATGCTGGATTTGAGGGATCAGACACCTGCCTTATCATCAACACTGATGCACAGCATGGCCTCTGCTGTCTCACAGGCCTCTACCCACCCACACGAGCTAAATGGCACGACCGATAACCGTCGCTGCCTGCTACTGCCCTACTAAAAGCTGCAGCCTTCCACCCACCACAAGAACCTGGGCCAAGGGGCAGAACAGACCCCAGGCTTCCCACCCGAAATCTTCCTACTGCAGCCTCCCAACTCTTCCACAGAGGCACACGAAACGCTTCCACCACTTGTTGACACTCCAAACTAAGACGTTAATAAATGATAAAAATCAGCAGACGAGACTTTCGTTGACTTCTGTCGGAATTCTGCAGCAGGAAGGATGGCAGGACCCAACTCCAAGCATGCTGCTGAGTGACATCTTCTATTTTTCCAAACCCTCCTTAGATTTTTTTTTTCCTTCTCTTTTTTTCATAACATCCAGCAAGTGAGTTGCTGACAGGAGCAGGATGGTTTGCCTGTTTTGTTGGGCAAGGCGGCTTGGCGATTCGGTAGAATACCAAATTTGGTAGAACATCTCCCGCTTTGGTAGAAGATATTACAAACAACTGTGCATTTTAACACGTTTTCGCATCACACATCATTCATCCTGGGGAGGGAAAGGGGGGGGGGGTGTGGTGCTGGTGGTGGTGATCATTTTCTGCAGACAGCTAGTAACGCTTCCAAGAATGAAAACGTTCATCGAAAGATAATGAAAAGCAGACGGTTTTTTAGTAACATTTTCATTTTGCATGTTTAAATATTTATAACTATGTTCATAAAACCACATGTTTGCTCTCCTAATGCTCTAGTGATTGTGTTTATGAAATGCAGTATTTCTCCCATGCCCCGTTCCTTGCCTCGGCTTCTCTGCCGAAGCACTGATAACAAAGCTTTCACGTGAAAAAAAAACCCAAACAAAAAAACCCAAACAAACAATAAACCCCCAACAAACAGATTAAGAACAGATTATTACTGAAATCTGAGATTCAATTACTTAATCTGAGATTATGAACTGAAAATGATTGAAAAGGAAAAACAGCTTTTCAGGACACTCATGATGAGATTTTAAACTTCGTAAGGGACATCTACGCTGGCTTCATTCTTGCTCTGCAGTTTCTGGTCCCATCTGGGAGGAAAATATTTCTTAGCCTCCAGGAAAACAATGAAATCTAGAAATAAAAGTGTAGATCAAACTAAAATGCTGATAGAAATTATTACTCTTTTTTTTTTTCCTCCTTAGCTTGCCTAAAAGTTAAATGACAACAAAGAATTTTGCTTTAAGACTGCATTGGCTCAAGTTTGTGTTCAAGATTTCTAAAAGGCTGATCAAGCTGCCACAGCCTGAAATTGGGACCATTACACTTAAGACTCAGATGTGAGCAAACTCTTGTTCTTCTCTGTCCTCTGCTAACACACACCACGATGCACCTTGCATGGTCTGCTCTGGTGTATTAAACACACAGAGAAAGCATGGCTGCAGAGCAAGGCTTGCAGAGCCCCACAGAGCTAGGGACCCATGGCAGGAGCCAGTAAATTCTTTATCACATCCTAATTCTCAATAAGCCCTGTGTCAGCTTGTCATTTCAAAAAGGATCTAAGGGAATATGCAGGTCTTATTATTTTTTGTTTTAATTTGGGGGTTTGTGGTGGATTTTGTTTTGGGGTTTTTTTTAACACCTCCAACCTGAGATTTTTGAAAGGGGCAGAGAACTTCTCTGAAACCACATCCTCAGTAACACCAAGAGTGTGTTCTTATTTTAATTTCAGCCCAGCATCCTCCCAAAAGTCCAGGGAGTATCTCCAAAGTGCAGTTTTAACTCCCTTGGGTTCTTTTTCGTGCCTTCTCCTTCCCCATCAGCAAAGCAAAACAAGGAAACAGGGGGAAAAAAAAAAAGAAAGCAGTAGTTTGCAACCTCACACTGGTACCTCATTTTAAAAACAAAAATGAGTGGTGCAAAGCCATTGATCACTTAACTGCATTGGTTTAAAACTCTTCTGCAGGCCAAGATCTAAAATTAAATATATATTTTACTGCTTCAGCGTTGCCAATTCTTATGATATTATCAAGTAGCTTCATTTTGCAAAATAGAAGTCAAGCTCCATAATCAGACAATTAGATGCAAACTTGAACTGCACTTTAAAACACAAGTATATGCCTGTATGGCACTACAGCTGTCACCAAAAAAACAAAAGGCAAAATCAAATCTGAGGCTCACAGCACTGGAAAAAAAGGAAAAAAAATGAAAAAGGAGAAAAGGAGAAAAAAATTACGCACTTTATGTCTTTCTGTATCTTGTCAAATTAAGCAAGTCCGTTTCAGGGGTGCCTGGAACATGAGTTTAAATATTTATGATGGTTTCAGCAAGTTCCTGCAGCATCTTCTTTCTAGCAAAAACAAATATTATGGGAAATATGAGCCTTCTGGGGAACACCTGCCTTCCCCAGCAGCAAGAGCTTGTGCACCAGTGAGCAGCCAGAGCCCAGTCCCTGCAAACTCCACATCCATCAACAGGAACTTCAGTCACAAAATCTGCTGCACAGGGATTTTCCCCTCTTAATTAAAAAATAGTATTTGAATCCAAATTCACCTTTTCCTATAGTTAAGCCTGAGTTTCTCTCCCTGATCTCAACACAAGTTTTACTTTTTTTCCTTGTGGTTATCAATAATTAATGAGAAGCTCAAGCCAACAAATGCAAACAAAAGAAACATTTATTTTCGGCCAGAAGAGAGTGAAGTGGCAGAAACCCCAAATTCAACTTCATTCTACTACCACAGGTAAAAAAAAATTAAAAAAAATTAAAATAAGCAGGGGAAAAAAGTGAACATTTTACCTAAAGGGTAAAAGAATTATGCTCTGTAAGCTATGGAAAGCAGGAAAAAAATACTTTAAAAAACCCAACAAAACAAAACAACTCCCCACACAAAAAAAAAAAAAGTGAAATTTTACACTGGAATAATGTCTTAGTCAAACTGGGAGGAACTTAAAGAGATAAATTAGTAGATAATTTTATTTAAAGCAAATACTCTGTGCTGATTCACTGTCTCTCGAGCCTTGCTGGCTCTAGCTGCATTTTCTGAAGTGGTTATTCTCCACAGCATACAAATGCAGCAAGCCCATGGCTAGCAGAAACCAAAATCCTGACGTTTTCTAGCCTGCTGTGACCCTGCCAGCTAAATGCCACGTCCTAGACTCTGAATAAAGCACAACACTCATTTCTGCTGCAAACCCCCACTCTGCTCCCTCTAAAGCACGGGGAGTGGCGACAGCCCTGCACCTGCCTGGGCACAAGGACAGAGCAAAACACTTTTCAACCCCTGCCACAATACCAAACCCTAACGATGTCCCACCTTTTTCCTGCCCACAGATTAGTTTCTGCCCAACCACCAGAGATGGAGACGCTGGAAGCCGGGGACACAGCCCTCTCAAAAGCTTTGGGATCTCTGCCCAGCCCCTTGCTCCGCCGTACCAAGCACCCAAAAAAACCTGCCCAAGAGCCACTCTGTAGCTGCAGGACCACCACAGGCCCAAACTGGGATTATACAACGCCCTGAAAAAGGAGAAAACCATGGGAATAGCCCAGTTCTGCATGTATCCTTTATGCTCCTCAGCCATTAAGCCTCTCCAGCCTCTTTCCAGCCTCAGAACTGCTGGTGACTTTTCCCCTCTCCCAGTTTTCCAGCTGTCCCAGGTCGTGCTACTCTGCCCAGTATGCACAGGAACAAACCTCCAACCTGCAGGCTGTCTCTCCCTGGAAAGGAACCTCACGTTATCACCCATTCAACCATTTCAAAGTCGAGCTTTGGCAGTTTCAAAGCTGCCACTATTGAACAAGTTGCCAAAACAAAATCATTCAGCTAAATTCTTTTTTCTTTTTTTTTCTCCCCAGCCCTTTTTATTAGTTTCTTTTCACACAAACATTTGAAATGGAGAAACATTACCAAAGCATCAACTGAAAAAAAAAAAAAAAAGAATCCAAGCAGCACACAATCTTCTTTACAGAGAATAAAAAGGAATAAAAACTAGCTTACTATTGAAATGTGTCTGTGCCTCCTTAGACAGCTGCCTCCCTCTGTTTCTCCATGGCTAGGACAGAGCAGATGTCTGTAAGGCCACCCTAAAGTGTCTCCTTTAGCAGGTCTGCAGGGCAGATCTGACTTTGCTATTCTCACTCACCAGCATTTTCACTGCCTGCAGTAAGGTTCAGATGAGCCAGGCACTTGCAAGACCCAGATTATATTTTTAACATATACAAACAGCATAGTGAGGTTAACCAACGGCCTTACTTCAGGGGGTGGACAGATTAGTCAGTATGACACGAGTTATTTCCTTCTGCACACTCCCCAATAAAAGAAGATTTCTGCAGAGAAGTGAAGGTCTTTCTCCCAGCCTTTTACCTCTCCAAAACAGGAGAGCATCTCTGCAAAAGTATTTTCCATAGAGTTTGATCATACCAACTGCAGAAATAACAGGAATGATTTATCACAAACAGTCATGAAAGTTAAGCTCAGCTGCTGTTACCATGAGATGTTTTTAACCTGGGAATAGTATCTTAAAAAAAAAAAAAATAACAAACGCAAACACACAATACTACACCCTACCCATCACTTCAGAGTTTCACAGTGGAGAGGGTTACTACAGGAACTTAATTTCTGGTGTGCTAACACCAAGACACTTGAACATAACCTGATCAAATGCCTCAGGACTCTGCCTTCACTGTATGCAAGCACTAGCTGCTAACAGTATGCACAAAGCTTGAAAAAAGAAATATATTATTATCATAGGGTTGCACCAGACACAGATACAGATATGCAAAAACACTGCCACTGAGGGAATCCAAATATTCATGGCTCATAAAGCGTGGTAGAGAAGGACTGGCTCCAGCTCACTGCCTGCCTTTATCGCACAATGAATCAGTGTTACCCTTTTTAGAAACCATCCCCGGTTCTGTTTATCTGGGGACAAATCCACCTAATCCCAGTGGTACAAGCAAAACACAGCAATTCTGAGGGAGCTACCAGTCTGGGGGAGGAGAGCAGAATGGGTCCCTGTCTTGTTAACAGTCCCAGGACTCTCCTGGGGTACAACATGAGACCCAGAATTAATGCCGCACTAAAAGCTGAACTAACGTGGCACCTGCTCTGCCACTGCCGCCCTGCCCCAGCCAGCTCTGCAATGCCTTCACCCATGCTGTGAGCACAGGGGTTGTTCACGAGTCCCCACTGCCAGGCCCTGGCACTGAGAATCGTGAGCTGTCAATCACCCCCAACTCACAAAACCAGCTTGAGAAATCTGGGAAAGAGGATCTTCCCCGCTCTGGGATTCTGCAGATCCTTGCAGTGGGCAAGGGACTGAGGTTTTTAGGTGTTTTTTACAGCATAACCGCTCTTATTTGTCTGTGAGAGCTCAGGACTCAGCTGCAGGGTGAGACAGCTCCTCCCTGGCCTTCACCCCAAGGTCTCAGGAACAGTAGCAGTTGTACTAGCCGGTACACAGCCGGTAGTGCCCACCAGCACAGCGTGGGTGCTCAGAGGACATGGCCCTCCTGCCCCCACAACAGTGCTGGTGCTGAACCCTGCGTTTTGCAAGCACTGCACAGCTAAATGGGTCCCCAACCAATCCCAAACCCACTCCTCCTCCATCCCAGAGCATATACACACATCAGATGCCCCTGCCTCATCCATGCCCCATTAGCAAGAGGGACTCCACAGAATTGCTGAAGGAAGAACCCTGACCTTAGTGGGGTGCAGACAACAGTTTTCTCCCCCCTTTCCCACACTGGCTGCCTGGGGAGGCCCCAGCTTCCTACCCAAAAGAAGCCAAATGATCCAGAGATGCTGCTTTCCAGTCCTAGATATTAAAATGGCTAGGGCTGTGCTATCAGCCCCAAGAAACAACTGCGCGGGTGGGGGTAGGGGGGGTGTGGAGAGGCAGAGAGGGCAGGCAGGAGACCAGGCACACGCAGCACGGCCCCGGGGACCAGCCGGAACCGCTACGGGGCCAGTAAGAGCCTCCGCACTCAGCCCTCAGTGGGACCGCTCCTCCGGGCGCCCGAAGATGCTGCACCCCCTCGGCCTCACTCGGATGGGGCTGCCCAAACCGGACAACCTCGACTCCAGCAGATCCTCCCCCCAGCTCTGGCTCGGTGTTTCGGGGGCTCAACAGCAGCAGCCGCCCTGCTGGTACCCGTCCGGGGCAGGACAGAGTCCGCCCGCCGCAGCCCTGCGCATTCCGCGCCTCCCAGCAAAGCAGTAACGAAACCGAACTTACCGGCACCTTTCCGAGCCTGGCGCGGTCCGGAGCGACGCAGACACGAGCCAGGTGGTTGTCCAAGAACCGACGGTTCCGCTCTTTCTCGCCTGCCGCGGTGCCCGGCGGGCCCGTTCGCCCACTCCCGGGAAAGGGCACGGGTCAGCAGCGCTCCGCAGCGCTCGGCAGCGCTCGGCGTCCAGCTCCCGGGTTCGGCTCTGCACACAGAGAGAGAAAGACTTCGCAGCAGAAAAGAAGCAGAGATCCACGTCTGGCCAAGACACCTCGAAGGGAACGATTTTAAAGGATTAGGATAGGCAGCGAGGAGCGGGGACGCTGCCTGCACCTTGGGGTGTATTTGGGCTGTTTTAGCTGTGCAGCCGCAGAGGCTGTGCCCCTCCTTTTCTCCTGCCTTTTGCTGCCTGATAAACTCTTTTAAAACATTAATTATTTATTAGAAGGAGGAGAGGGTAGATTTGTGGAAATTTAAACGTTAAAGCACTCGAAGCTTCGCGGGTTGCTTGCCCGCACGGACCCTGGGGCAAGGTTGGAAGGGAAGGAAGGGGCCGCCCCATCCTCTCGCACTGCCCCCAAGTCAAGTTCAAGATGGGCCCGTCTGGGGTCTCTGCCGGTCAGCCGAGGTCCGCAGGCCGTGGTGCGAACCCCGGAGCTAGGGCCAGCCCAGCGGTCCCTGAGGGAAGATGCGGCTGCAGAGCCGTACACTCGGGCTGGCCGCACTGGAGGAGCACCGGCCGCGGTGCACCGAGACAGAAGAGCGTCTTTAGACCCGCCGGAGTCCGGTCACCAGTGGCACGGAGGTTTTGCCGAGGGAGGGTTTGGTTTCCACCGTAGCTCTGGCTGCTAAGGGTACTGCTGGAGGGTAAGTTTCTCCGGTGAGACGTCCCCGCTCGACCCCTTTTATCTCCTGACGGCGGGGCGGCTTTTCTGCATCCTAGGCAGAAACAAAACAAAACACCCACAACAAAACAACCAGGCGATAACGGAAAGGGTCCGGCGCGCCGCGACGTCGCCGCGGGGTCCCCTCTGCAAGCAGACTGGGACCGAGCTGGGTTCGGTCCTGCCCGGCCCTCGCACCCCCGCGGGGTCTCGGTACTCACCGTCGGGGCCTCCCCGTCGGGGCTGCCCCCCCAGCACTGCTCCTCCCTGGGCGATGCCGCGGCACCGGGCCCCGGCCCCTCGGGAAGGTGGCGGGGGAGCGGAGCCGTTGGGCGGCAGAGGGCGGGGACAAAGGGAATGGAGTTAAAAAAAAAAAACACACAAAAAAAAAAAAAAAAAAAACAAAAAAAAACACCCAAACAAAAACAGCAGCGAGGAGGAGGCTTCACCCGGCATCGCCAGCCCGAAAACACCGGGCCCAGCCACAGCGCCGAACCGGGTCCGCGATGGCAGCCGCGGCTGTCCCATCCCCCGGAGGAGATAAAAAACGGCGCTTTCCAAAACAATAAACTTTTAATGCTAACGGAGTTATAACCAAAAGCTGTACAGAGGTGGAATTAATTTTTTGTTCTTGTTGTCGTTTGTATTTTTTTCTTTTGTTAGAAAACATTTTTTTTCTCCCCCATAAATACTGTTCAGTTCCCGGCACTTTGTATCAATAATTAAATTACGAACGATAAATATGGCATCATGGATATGTATTTACAAAAGAAGTTATTACAAAAAGGCAACTGTTATACTAAACGTCACAATCTGGGTAGAATAAACACCACATCCTCATCCTGAAAAATACTGACCGACCCCATCAGACGAGAATACATTCACAAGTGTAATGCTTGAAGAGAGAAAGAGAAGAGCAGAGAAAAGAAGCAGCAGAAGAGCTTGAGAGGAAAGTTCAAGACATAACAGGACTTTGGCACGGTTTAAGACTGTAAGTTTAAACAATCACCACTAAGGCGAAGGAGAATTTTCATCCTCATGTCAACATCCCACCAAAAGAAGGAAAACCAAAACAAATTAAAGAATTTTTTTAGAAGTGGGGAATCAGAGGGACTGGGAAGGAAAAAAAAATACCAAAAGAAAGGACTGCAACTGCAAAAAAAATGACAAAAAAAAATTCCAATCCTGAGAAAAGGACATGGCTAGTCCAGCGTCTGGGCTTGCAAAAAAATAGTAATAATTATAATATAACAATAAAAGATCCCCCTCCGGGTCCTGGCAGTTAACTAGGTGTAGCCCTATGCGGTCGTCGGTGTGGAAATTCCTTTTCCGTGGCAGCTAGCTGCAGTTGGCTTGGGTTTGTCCTTTTTTTGTTTTCCTCGTTCCCAACACATTTGGTCCAGTCTCTGGCCGGGCAGCAGCTGCATTCACACATACCACTCATTAAAATTGGGGGGCAGTCCAGGGTTGTGGCCGGGGTTACTCTGAAGGGTGGCCGGCAGCGTTTTAGTGGAGTCCTTACTGCCGGCGGAGCCCACCGCAGGGGGGGTAGAGGACTCGTACCCCGAACTGGCGGCAGGAGAAGAGTCCGACCCCTGGGACTCGTGCACCTAAAAACCAAGAGACAGAGATGGGAGCAAGCTCGGAGGTCCCCACCACCCCCACTGAGCCGGGCTGGGATGATCCCCCATGTAGGAGGGACACCGGGGTCCAGCGGCTCAGCCCCTGCCCAGCCTTGCCGACCACCCTGAGCACCAGCGGTAAACGCCTGATCGGCTGCGGCCACTTCGCTGCACCCTTCTTGCTTGTGGAGCGGCGGCCACAGGCCAGGCTGCATTTTTGCACAGCCCTCCAGTACCAAACCAGGCTCTGGAAGCCAAGCAGGGCTTGCACTGGTGCAAGCACAAAAAGAAACTACGCCATTTCCCAGGGCTGCGCTCCAGCCACGGCCTAGACGCCGAGGCCGGCTTGGGGCCGTACTTGAGAGCGTGGAGTGCTGCAGCGGGTACTACCCAGCTCTGCTCTGCCCCGCGGAGTCCTGAGCACGCCAGCGACTGAGCAGCCCTGTTCAGGGAGGAAAGAGCTTGGGGCACAGGGGTGATTACCTTCATATGTTTCCTAAGTGAGCTGGGGTGGGTGTAGGATTTGTCGCACACCTTGCAGATGTAGGGCTTGTCCGAGGTGTGGACGTGCATGTGTTTCTTCCTGTCGCTGCTGTTGGCGAAGCGCCGGTCACAGCCCTCAAACTCGCACTTGAAGGGCTTCTCACCTGTGAAATTCAGAGAGGGTGAAGGAGAGCTTTTCCCCTCTCCATCCCCACCTGCCTCCTCCCAAAACAACCTCTGCCCTGCTCGCCCCACCTTAGAGATGACACAAGCACTTTAAAAAAAAAAAAAAAAAAAAAAGACAAATGAAGCGGAAGATGGACAAGAAGGGTTTGTTATGTGCTGGACAAATTCGGGTCAGCCTTTATTATTTTTAATTGATCTCCCGCCAGGCCTGTGCTGGGCTCCGGTGGGGACAGCAGCTGGGTGAGCCCAGGGAGGGAGAAGACCCGAAATAAATTCAGAGGCGCAGAGACTTTTACGAGACATACTCGAGAAGCCAAAATACATTTGCTTCCTGCCTTCCCCGCCTCTTTCCTCCACCCCTGCGGAGAGCTGAGAGGAAAACGGGGCTGCAAATAAAAATACTTTTGTCAAAAGTATCGCCGATTTAATTAGGATAGACGCCAATCAGGCCTAAAAATAAAATAAAAAGGAGCGGAAGTCACAGAAAACGAGATTTCATTAGCATTTCTATGGTTCCCTCCGCAGAGGCACGGCGCAGGGGGGCTGGGAGCAGCGGTAGCCGCCGGTCTGTCCGCGCAACCCGGCGGAGCCGGGTGCCCCGGGTGGGGGGACACGGGCCTTACCTGTGTGCGTCCGCTTGTGAATCTTGAGGTTCTCGGAGCGGGCAAAGATCTTGCCGCAGCCCGGGAAGGGACAGGGAAAAGGCTTTTCCCCCGTGTGCACCCTAATATGGTTCACCAGTTTGTATTTCGCCTTGAAGGACTTGCCTTCCCGCGGACACTCGTCCCAGTAGCAGATGTGGTTGTTCTGCTCCGGTCCCCCGACGTGCTCCATGGTGACATGGGTCACCAGTTCGTGCATGGTGCTAAAAGTCCTGTCGCAGCTCTTTTTGGGCCGGCTGAGCTGGCTCTCGTCAAGCCACTTGCAGGACAATTCTTGCTTGATGGGCTGGCGCATGTACCGAAAGAAAGCCCCCGGGCCGTGGTGGTGATGGTGGTGGTGATGGGCCGCCACGTTCATGCCCATATTCATGTTCATGTGGTTGTAGTTGTGGAACTGGGCGCCAGCGTAAGGGTCCGTGCGGGGGCTGGAGACTGCCCGGTAGGGATCCGGTCGCCCGAAGAGGTCCCCACGTAGCCCCAGGTGCATCTGCCCGTTGTCCACATGCCCGTTGGGGGATGTGTGGCTCGGGCTCTGCTCGTGGAGCCCGGGAAAGAGTAAGTAGCCCGGGGTGTCCGGGATGCCGCCGGGCCCGTGCAAACCGCCGGGGGAGCCGCCGAAGAGCCCGTGTTGCGCCGTGCCAGAGGCGGCATCCGCGATGCCGGAGCCGCGGTTGCGGAACAGAAAGTCGCGGGTGGAGTTGAAGGCGGCGGCCCCGCTGTAGGAGGGCACCTGGCCGGCGTGGTGATGGTGATGGTGGTGGTGACCCAAGGCGCTGGCGTAGCCCGGCGCCTGCGGCGTGAACGCCGAGCTCTGCCCGGCGGCGAGGTCGTGCGGGGCCGTGTTCAGCTTGAAGGCGGCGGCGTGCGAAGAGTCCCCGAAAGGGCCCAGCCCCATGCCGGCGGCAGCGGCGTCGCGGCCCGGCATCTCGTGGTGGCGGGGTGCCGCGAAGCCGCCCACCCCCAGCGCCGGGAACTGCGGCCCGCCGTCCAGCAGCATCGTCATGGGCGCGGGGCCGTCGGCGCGGCGGCTGCAGCGTGCCCTCCCTCCCCCCCCCCTCCCTCCTCTAAAAAAAGTACAAAACCACCCCAAAATGTCCCCCCAGCCCTCCCCCCTCGCCCCCCTCCCCGCTGCGGGAGCAGGCGCGGCCCCGGGCCGCAGGCGGGCAGCGAAGCGAGAGCACCCCCCGTCCGACACACACAAGAAAAAAAAAGAAAAAAAAAAAACCAACAACAACAAAACCAGCCCCAAAAAGCCAGCCACCCGCCCCCAGAGGCGCCCGCCCCCCGCGCCGGGCCGGGCCGGGCAGGGCAGGGCGGCGCAGCAGGGCAGGGCGAGACGCAGCGCAGCAGCACTCCCGCTCCCGCCGTCGGGGCACTGACGGGGCGCCCGCCCGCGCCTCGCACATAAAACCAACTCCGGGGCCAGGCCGCGCCGCGCCAATGGGGAGCCGCCGGCCGCCTCGTCACCTGACCCGCTGTCTGCCGCCCCATTGGTGGCGCGTCGCTTGATTGGCACGCGCCCCGCGCCGCCGGGGCCGCTGATTGGGCGGCGGGCTTCTCGCAGGTAAAACAGGGGGGGAGGGGGGTGTGTGGGGGGTGTGGGTGTCAAACGACACACAGACACAGGGGGACGCTGGACGGGATGGGGGGAGCGGCGGCGAGCCCCGGGACCCAGCGCGCCGTGCTGAGTGGGACAGCGAGCGGGCACCTCCATGAATGCACGGTGCGCGTCCCAGTGTCCCGCTGCGCGGTCGTGCGCGGTGCCCCCGCTGCCGCCGTGCCCCCGCGCCCTGCCGCGCCGCACCGCACCGCACCGTACCATGCCCTCCCCACCACCCCGCGGGACGCTCGCCCCGAGCGGTGCCGGCAGAGGGAAGCGTAAAGCCACTGCAAAGTCACTGCGTTGCTTCCGAAATAAAACCCCGTTAAAACTTGAACCGGTGCCTTTTCCTGGTTATTTTCATTTTAATTTAGTTTATGTTTCTTTGTATTTCTCTTTTTACTGACTTAAACGCCGGGGCAGAACCGCCCTGAGGCGAGCGGGAAGATCCCGTTCCTGCCTCGCCAGCCCTGCGGGATACGCAGCCTTCCCGGGTCCGGGGCTAATTTCACAGGCTCGAGGTTCAGCCGCCGCTTTCCTCCCTCACTTCCCGGCAGGGAGTCGCACCCCGCTCCGCGGACAGCGGGGCCCCGTTCCCTCCCGCCCCGCACGGCTGAGCAGCGCCCGGCACCGGCACAGCGGCTCCTGAGCCCTATTTTTCCTACAGTCGTTGATCTCTTTTCTTTCTTTCTTCTTTTTTTTTTTTTTTCCCCGTCTCTCTCTTTTTTTTTTTTTTTTCCTTTCCCCCTCTCTCCCCCCTTCTTTTAAATTTTATTTTGCAAAGGCAACGTTCTGCCTTGGAATAATTATCAATTGCAGACAGCGCTATAAATCCACTCATTTTCTGTTCTGGAAAGCATTTGCAAAGAACTATGGGGAGCAAGAATGGAAATAAAAGGCAGAAAGAAAGATGGCTGTAATTGTAATATCCTGAGATTTGCTGAGCCCCCAAGTCTGGCTATTGGGCAGGTCTCAGGCTCGCCGCCGGCTCTCTGCAGGAAACGTAAAATCTGATCAAGTTCAGAGACGCATTGAGAGCCCGCTTCAAGCAGCGCTTTATAACCGCGGCCCTTTCACATCCTTCCCCCCAATCAGCCCAGCCAAAGGCTTCACATTCTTTATCTTAGGGTTTGCAGGGAGGGGAGGGAAAAAAGAAAAAAAAAAAAAAAAGAATAGAAAAGGGGGGAAAAAAAGCCACCGATATAAAATCTCCCCGAGAGGTAACACCGGTGCCCGTCAAACACTCAAATTTCCCAGGCCAACAGCCGCCAAGAACAGTCCCAAAGTTGGAAGGTGAGTCCCTCGCTGCCGTTACTGCACCACTGCAGCAGAACAACACGAGGCGGGAGAGGACCCGGGGGGTCCCCGCCCGCGGGGGACTCGCCCCGGGTGGGGGAGGATGTGTGGGAAGCCGGGGCCGCCCGCGCTGCGCACCCGCGCTACTCCCTTCGGCTGTTGCGCGGGATGGAGCTGAGGGGGAGACCCGGTGGGGCTGTAGCCTTCCTCCACGAGGAGCCGAGGACAGACGGGCGCGGACCTGCGGCCTTCGGAGCCGCGCTCCCCGCTCCGCGGCGGCTCTACCTGCCTGTCTCCAGAGGGCTGCGGCGGGGTAATTAATTACCTCCCGCACGTGTTGGGCTTTCTCGGTAACAACACACCCATCCCAGATGAAAAAAAGAAAGAAGAAGGGAAAAAAAAAAAAAGAAGAAAAGAAAAAGGGGGGGCATAATTCAATTAGCCCGTCAGCTGAGCGCCGGGGAGGGCAGCGGCCTCTGAAGTCACCGACCTGGGGCGACCGAGGGCGACTGACCCCTGCTTGTGCAGCAGGCCTCACGTGTAGCATTGTCTGTCCCTAATGGGATGCGCCGGGGCCGGTGGCGGCGGCGGCCGGGAACGGCGGAGAACAGGGCCGCCGCTCTGCCCGCCCAGGTGCCCCCAACACCCGGGGCGGCGGCTCCTCTGGGTTCCCTCTGAGGGAACGATAAGAAACCCCCTCTGCTTAGGTAGAAGGAGCGAGCGTGACTCCACGGCAGGAGAAGCTTTAAAAATAGTTTAAAAAAATTTTTTTTTCGACTAGAAAAAAAAAAATTCCCTGTGCACCGGCGGTACAGGGGCGGGGGTCATATGCAGGAGAAAACGAAAGGGAAGAGGCGAGGAGGGGGCTAAAAAGAGGCAATGGTAGCTTTGGACGAGGACTCGCCGTTTCGGGGAGGGTTTGATGGCTTTGCACGCCGCGGTGTACTTGTGGATCGGGCTACGGCAATTATCCTATAAATCTTTTTTTTATTCGTTTCCATTTTCTTCTCTGCCAGCGTTGCCTGGGTGTATACTCCCAGCACTTATTCGCACTGGTGTGCAGGATACTGTTTACAAGCGATCTTTTCCCGCCTGGAATTTGACGACTTGGGGACCAAAAATGGGGGGAAATAATTTTTTTTTCCTTTTTAAAAGGACATTGTCAGTATGGCCTTTGACCCCCCCCCCCTACACTTTCCTAATTAAAAGAAAAAGAAAGAAAGAAAGAAACAAAACAAAGTATGTATTTTAACACTTCAGTAAATTCCGTTTTTAGTTAGCCATATTTCTGGCCGATCGCAATTATTTTTCCAGAGGCGGGGGGAATATCGCATCTCTCTCATTTTTAAATCTATCTGAATTGCAAACGTGCAAACAGCAACCGGAAAAGTAGCCTCGCAGTCTCCTTTTCTCCCGTCGTGCTCCCAAAGCGAGGGGAAGGCGGAGGAACCCCCCTGTTTTACGTCAAGAACAGAAATTCCTGTAATTCTCCGCCGTCACCTTTTTTTCTTTTCTTCTTCTTTTTTTTCCCCCCCTCTTTTTTTGTCTTTTGCCTTTGGGACGATTTAAAAATGTTAACAGCCACCAAAGTGTAAAACCCTTGGAAGGCAACGCGGGTCCCTCCTCCGAGCTCGGAGACCCACCGGTGCTCCTCTCTTCATAAGTGCCCTGCACGGCGGCGTCCCCGGACCTCCCTGACCGGCTTCCCCCTCTCCTCCGGGGCTGCCCCTCTCCCCGGTCTGGGGACTGCTGCCCGGCCCCAGAACCCCGGGGAAAGACCACAAAGTCCGGGCCAGACAGCGCAGGAGGATAAAATGGTCCCCGGTGGGTTCCCCCTCGTTACAGAGGATTTCGCACCGGGGCAAGGGGCAAGTGAAATTTCCACAGCGGCCCCGGGAGCGAGAAATCGGCGGCTCCGCCGCTTTCCCTCATCCCTTTCCACTCAGGGTTGGAGGAAAACGCAAAACAAACCCAGAGAAACAGCAACAAGAATCGCCCGTGCCGAGCTGTAAGCCGGCCGGCCAGGGCAACGCTCCGTACATCCTAAATGACTTTTAAACCGCGCTGTCTGGCGGGTAAATGGATATCCCTAACAAGCGTAAAGACAAGTAGTTTTTCTCCTGCCATAAACATATTGCATCTCCAGTGTAATTAAATGCAAACCAGGAGCGAACGAGACATTTCCATTGTCGCTGTCACTCAGCGGAGGGGGAAGCACATGTACATTTGAACTTCAGAGATACGGGCTGGAGTAAACAGATCTGAACTTCGGCAAGGGGAGGGGGCAACGGAAATCAAAGGCCAGGCGGAGGCAAGCAGAAAGACTTGAGCGGTGAGGGGAAATGTAGGTGCCAATGGGCTCTGTCCTGCAGCACGGGGAGCCGGGCCGGCACCGGCATCCTTGCCCAGGGGGTCGGAGTTTGCCCCGTATTTCGATGGGGAGAAGTTTCTCCCCAAGAAATGAAAAACGCAAGTCAGCTGCGTGTGAAACACGCGTCGATCTCGAAAGCGAGTGGGAAAGCTGCGAGGAGGAGTTAAAAGGTGCTGCGGAATATATGGGTCCGGTTATCCCAAGGCGAGGGGGGGCTAGGCAAACGGGAACGGGATGGCCGGGGTCGCAGTCCTGAGGGATGCCGGGACTGCTCCCTGAGATACCCACGCACCTCGATGACCATTCTCTGGAGTGGGCCCGCGGGAGACCACCCTCTAGTAGGGGGGAAAGCCCGCTACAGTACGAGGCGCGGTGCAAGCCCGGGAGCTCGGCACCCCGGCCCGACCGAGAGCATCCTCGCCCTCGAGCAGCCCCCTTGAAATCTTCCTGCGCCTCCGCGGAGCGAAGGGGGTGAGGGGGAAGTGGCGAATATCTCAATCAGAGAGGAGGTGACCTGTGACCCGGAGGGTGGCTCTATTGTCCCGCTCTTGCGGGGGACACAGACTTTAGTCAGCCTTTCTGCGTGACTGAGCCCTGAGGGGCAACCGCAAGCCCCGGACTCCGGGGAGGCATCCTAGCCTCAGGAACCCCCCGGTCTAGCATCAGTTTCTGGGGCAGAGCCGTCCTTCCCCGGGAGTGCCCGGACTGCTGCCGCGCCCTGGCTGCTTCCGAGCCGGCAGCAGGGGTGCCCGGCCCCCTCCTGCCCCAGAGACATTTCCCGTGATCCGGGCGGGGCTGGGCAGAGTGGTTTCTACTCTCTGGCCAGCCAAGGTGGGTCGAGTGACCATGCTGGGTGCCCCCGGCCGTCCTCAGATTGGCGTTTGACCCGCGGTGAGCGCGGCTATGCTCTGAGGGCTCACGGGAGGAGAAGGGCAGGAGGGGTTATGCACCCCCGTCTCGCTTCTTCAGCCTCCCCAGAAACGCATCAGCACTGGGCAAGGCTGGGAGCGGGGCTGTGGGAGCCACCTTCGCCCGTGCCCGGCTGGTGCGGCTGCCGCCAGGCCTCGCAGCGGAGCCGGGCACGAGGCGGCGCTGCGGAGCGACCCGGCCCGGCCCCGAAGCCTGCCGAGGCCCGGGGAAACTCCGCGCACTCACAGGGCACCCTCTGAGCCGCCCTGCACCCGGGCCTGGACTCGACGGGGTCTCCCGCAATCTTCCCCGCAACCCCGGACGCACCGCAGAGCACGGGGCAGGTGGAGATGTGGGGGTCCATCCCCAAATCAACCAGGTCCAGCCCGTCCCCGGGCCCTGCTTCTTCCCGCCGCGGGGGCTCGCAGCAGGTGCAAACGCCAGTGACAAACCCATTCCCCGAGTGCAGATCGCCCCGTTTGAACTGGCACCCCCCAGGGCAGGAGACAGTGGTCTCTAGCTGCCGAGGGCCGCGCGGAGCGAGCTCCAGGCTCCAGGGCGGGGGGACCTGAAGCTTATTCTGGGGACCTCGCCCCGGCCTGCAGCAGGTCCCCGTGGCCGCTGCGGGAACACCCGCTCCTGCGACATCGCGAGCCCCCAGGGCTCTCCCTGCTGCGGGGAGCCCCGAGGAGGAGGTGCTGGCGGGGAACAAGAGGTTTCCTCTCGCTTCCAACTCCTTCCGCAGCCCTGGGCACAGCCGCGGCCCGGAGCTGGAGGGTCGGCAGAGGGAGAGTCCTATCCCCGAGGCCCCCAGGCTAGGAGCTGAGACCTTCCGGGATCCTCGGAGCGGTCCAGAGCCGCCGGGGAACCGGAGTGCAGGGCGGCCGGGTGGGAAGAGGGGCCCTTGAATGGCCTCAGATAGGCTCACGGTCGAGCGAAGCTGGGTCGCTCCGGACTCAGCCCACGGGGTCGGGCCATGCTCCCATCACCAGCTCTGGCAGCGCTGCCCTGCCACCAGGACCGAGGGCACCCGTAAGAGTCTCCTACCGCTCGGTATCCCATAAAAATAGGGACACGACTTCGACAGCGTGGAACAACGTGTTAAACGTTTTAAAGTCAAGGTATCTCTAAAAAAATAATAATAAAGCGAGGGTTGTGCCGCTACCAGCGCTCACTTTTCGCCGCTTTTCTCCTGGCCGCATCGCCCACTGCCTCTCCCTCAGCCAGGGGGCATTGGGGACAGAACCGAGCCTCACTTTGCCCCTTCCACTCGGGGACTCGTCCCCGCCGGTCCTTTGGGGGTGATGTGTCCATTCCTTTTTTCCTCTCGTTTTTTTTTTTTTTGATTGTTTGTTTTCTCCCCGAAAAGCGGTGCCGCCTCAAGGCTGCGGAGTCTGACCCGCTCCCGTTCGTTTCTCCTCTACTCTCACTCCCTTCTCCAACGCAGAGAACTCCAGGGAAAGCAGCGCTCCAGCTCCCAGCCCCGACGGAGCCCACCCGCCCCGGGGGTCGGACAGGGCAGGCTGGGGAGCCGCAGCCACCGGGAGGAACAGTGCTCAGCACACTGGCACACTTCCTTGGGTTAAAATGCCTCTCAAAGAAGGCTGCTTTCTCCGGTAAAATCCCACTCGAAGCCTTGGGGCCAAAGCGGGGTGAATAACAGCAGCGGGACGTGGGGTGGAGGCTCTTGCCCAAATGCCCACTCCCGCGTGGTGCAAAGCTGGACCCAGGGCGGTTCACCCTCTGCCTGCCACCGGGGGCTTTGCAGAGCCACCGGCTCTCTGGCTGCCGAAATCCCCCGATTTCGGGCCGATAGACGACCCCTCGCCGGTCTGACCCCACCCTCTCCATTTTTGCTATTGAATTCCCCTTGGCAGTGCGATTCCTCCGCCGCCCCACGCAGGCCCCGCGCAGCGGGACGCGGGCGCGCAGGGAGCGCACCCCAGGCTCTGGGAGCAGCGGCAGGTCCCTCATCACTGTTACCCCCCCCTTGTAACTAGCGTGTTCGCTATGGGGTGAAGGAGTTGATGCCTTTTAAAAGACTTTTATTCCCCTCTCCGGAGAATCATTTCCGTAACGAGAACCTTGTCTTGCAGAGGCAGGGGAAGATCGCGATAGAAAGGGTGCCTCAGGTAATTAACCCGGGAGCGGGCGATGCCGGGCGTAAGGGCGGGGGCACGAAAGGTTTGCGGTGACCTGGGATTCAATGGAGACCGCGCACACACACACACACACACACACACACACAAAAAAGAGAGAGAGAGAAACCCCAAACAAATCTAAAAGGCAACCAAGCAAACCGAAAGCCCCATCGCAGCCCTTCAACTCTCAGATGAAGGCAGCTTCTGTGCCCTCGTTGCGTTTGAATCCCTCCCTGCGCGGCTGCGAGCCCGCGGTGAGGGCAGGGCTGCGGGCAAAGCTGCTGGCAGACCTAGGGGCTCGGTCGCCCACGGGACTTCGCTTCCTCTCAAGTTGTCCAAGCTAGGAAACAGCCATTTCCCGCTACCTTCGCCCATTCCCCGATAGCTTTCCAGGCGTCCACGTTTATTTTAAAAACTATTTTGCGAGCTGTAGTAAATTGCGTTTGCTTGTAGCTACAAAGGAGAAAGTTAAGCATTTGTCTCTGCTGTTGTATAGGCAGCCAGTTGTTTTAATTAAAGGGTGGAGATCCGTGATATATACACCAGATAAAAGCAGATGCACAGAATAAACTAATTAAAACATTGTGTTTGGAACACATTTTATTTCTTTTTTTGATCTTAGTTGTGTTTTAAAGAAATGTCAGCGCACTATAAAGCAACCTTATTTCCCTTATAGTGTGCGGCGCTTTTCAAAGGCTAGTGTGATATATTTTAGAAAAGAAATCCCGCTGTGAAAGCTTGCGTGTCTTCTCTTTACCAAACTAAGCTCTTGTCAATCATGCCAAGGCATATCCAATCACCAAGTCCCTTTTTGGAAAGCAGCTCATCCCGCTGTGCTTTTATATATCACACCGCAGCATGTTTAGATGCATTTTTACTATCACTTGAGGAGCGGTGACTGATGAGAGCGCAGTTACAGTACCGGCTTCCCGAACGCCGGAGTTGCTAACAATTTGCCTGGCTATTGTCTGCGTTTCTTTCTCTCTCTCCTCCCCCTTTCCTGTCTAGCATTGCCTCTATTTGTCACGGACACTAAGATGCAAGAGAATATCGGGGCGCGGGGGGTGGAAGATTAGCTACCAAGGTACCCATCACCTGCCTGGAACACGGTGACAGGAGGAGGTTGCCCAACCCCGGAGGCTTAGGGCTCCCCCGATGACACAGGGAACCAAATAATAATAATAATAAAACATTGAAGGGCACCACACCTTGCAGCGCCCCAATCCACCGCCCCTTGCACGCCCGGCAAAGCACTCCGGGACCCCCGAGCTGGGTCTCCCCATTCCGCCGCTCCCAAGCCGCTCGGGGGTCCCCGTCGGGGGTCCTGCTGCTGGCGGAGAAGCCTTTTTCTGGGGAAGGGGGCGGGGGGAAGCGGTGAAGCACGACGAGGTGTGTGTCGGAGCATCAGGAGGGGAAGGGGGGGTGGGTGGACGGTGAGCAGGGCTCGTTGCCTACCCCCGCAGCCGGTGGCACCGACACAGATCGCCACAGTATCGCTGGTGTTTTCCCTCCCCTTGGAAAGCTAAGCACTGAAGTCGTTTGCAGGGGCGTTTACCTCATGATCCCGACGGCAAGTGAGAGGGGAAAAAAAAACCAACAAAAAACCACACACACTTTCCCCCCCTTTTTGCTAAATTTCTAGACCCTAATCGAATACAAGTGGCAAGTGGATTTTATTACCCCCCTCCCTCCTCCCTTTCCTCCGCCTCCAACTCCGGGTGTTTTCAGGCAAACTGGGTAAACCTCTGCTAACGCGCACTTACAGATACAGCCCAGATATTCATTATATTCAGCAAAACATTAATATTGCCTGGGTTTCTTTCTCTTTCCAGGCATAAATTTCGGGGACACGGTTGCGGACAGACCTCCCCGGCGGCTCCTTTTGATGTGGGCACGTCAGAGAACACAGAAAGGGGAGACGGGAGGGAGGGATGGACACCCCCGACACCTCTCCATCTTCCAAGGCGACCTGTGCACAAAGGCTCCTGATGCTCAGCCTATTTACAGAGACCTTCCCCCCTCACCACCCCTTGGCTCCAGCATTTTAGCTCACAAGATTTCGCACCCCTCGTTTTCAAGGAGAGGGTTGCAAGTTTTCTCCCAAACATTGGAGTCTCCCTACGGTCCTTGGGTGGACCTGGATGGATCAGGAGACACGAAATAAATTTGTGGTTTGTCTGGAAAACGAGACAGCTGTAGGTATTTATTTCGATTTTATTTCCCGTTTAACGCCTAGGCTGTGACTGCTGTTGCATCGCAGCCCTCCCTGAAACGAGAACTAAAGGTGTAAACGAAGCCAGGGCTTACTGATGCGGGGGAAAGAAATAAAATACATATACTATATAATAAACGTATTTTACATCTTTACAATCCCTGGCACTTCGGATGCCAAGAGCCACCCGATGCCCACCCGATTTTTCCTGCAGGAAGAAACGCTCGGGCATCCGCGCTGCCATCCGCACCCGCGGAAAGTCCTTGCGAGCATCCCGCCCCCATCACCTTTGCCGCAACACGAATGGAGAACCCCTAGCCTTGGGGGCTCCCTATCCTAGGACTCCGGCTTGACGCTTGGCGGAGGCGTGGGACGAACAAGGGGTGCTGCCGGCAGAGCCCCAGTCCCTGCCCCTCTCCGCTCCCCATTCCCCGCCCCAAATATGTCTGTAGTGTCCAGTCTCATCCTAGTCGTGTCTTGTCCGTCCTCCCCCTGGCCCCCGACCCATACGAGCAGTAATTAGGCGGGTTTTTTTGAATGCCTCTAGAATTTTTCCTCCACACCACGCAGAGTGAAGGTCTTCCAGGTCCACCATTTGTCTTGTGTTTCCCCTCTCCCCCCAGAAAAACTCATCTCTCCGACCCTCAAAAGCGATGCTCTGAGCCCTCCTGGTCGGGCCAGGCAATGGGGAATTTCAGGAGCCCCCGGCGTGTGCCAGAGCTGCTGCTGCATTCCCGGGAGGCTCCCGCTGAGCCGGGATGGTGTCTTCATCCCGCCCTCCCCCAGAGGGGACTTTCTGCCCCTTCACCTCAGCTTGCAGAGGCAGACTTGGAGCTGGTGCCTTCTGGGGTTCTGAAGTAGGGACCATGCTGAGAGGAGGTGGCTGCAGGGGCAGAGACCTCCCAGCTGGAGGTCAGTCTTTGGGTACAGGAGGCCACCTGGGTAGACACGTGCCCCAGGGGGCTGGTTCCCTTTTAGGACTCCAGAGGCCCTGACACTGGAGAGCAGAGCTCTGATGTGGCATTTGGCAGGCTGGGGCTGAGGGGCAGCACCCCATATCCATAGGCCAAGCCCTACATGGTGGCAGGAGCCACATCACAGGCCCCCATTGCCACATGCCTTGAGTAAGAAATGTTGACACTACTACTCTTTCCAGGGCCTCTGTACAAATAGGACAGTGGGGCTTTGCCTGATTGGGAGGAGCAGCCCTCTGCCAAGCTTTGTTGGGAGGAGAAGGGACCATGTGGCAAAAGCACCTGCTGAGATTGCAGCAAAATAAGTGCAGCTGCAGGTGCCAGGAAAGCTTCAGCATCACCTGCACACACCTGCCATAGGTAGAAGTCACTCTCAGGTCTATGATATCCAAGACACTCACTTAAAACACAAAACCCAAGACTTTTTCAAATGCTGCTGTTGCAGAACACTGCTGCTTGATCCTCGCCCTTCCTCTTCTCTGCAATTTTTGAACCTTGAACCAAAACACACTACATTTGCATCTATTTTCTACTCTAAATAATAAATATAGTAATTCTTTAAAAAAATTTATAAAAGGAAAAAAATGCAGTTAAGGTAAAAATAAGCATGCAAAAGTAATCAATCTAGTTGAAAACACAAGATAACCTCCAGCCCAAATACCCAGGCAGTGCACACAACACTAAAATAAGCCCCCTGAAATGCAAGAGGAGAAAAACTTCATCTCCTCAGTCAGAACTAGAAAACATTACAAATGAGCATTTTTATCAATCTCCTTCCAAGTTTCCAGGAGGGCACAGTCCCTTGCCACCCCAAGACCGCTTCCCTGCAGCGTACAAGGTAAGAGGAAACAAAGAATGCCTAAAGAGGACCTCCAGGAAACCTGGAGAGGCACTTTTACAAGAATGCAGTGATAGAACAAAGGATAATGGCTTCAGACTGCAGAGGGGTAAAGCTAGATTAGGTACAAAGAAGAAATTGTTCACTGTGAGGGTGGTAAAGCACTGGAACAGATTGCCCACAGAGAGGTTGTGGATACCCCAATCCCTGGAAACATTCAAGGTCAGATTGTACAGGGCCTTGAGCAACCTGTTCTAGTGGAAGGTGTTCCTGCCCATGGCAAGAGGGTTGGAACCAAATCGTCTTTAAGGTCCCTACCAACTCAAACCATTCTATGATTCTGTGACTCCACTTCTCAACAGTAACAGCAGTATTGATCTCTCTAAACGGTAGGATTTTGGCCTCAAGGTCTTCAGCTCATTTTTACATGTGAAAGGTTTTTCCACTTCTCCCGTAGTGCCACAGTGTGGAAGGGAAGTAGGTCCCAGTTGTGGCAGCCCTCCCTGCTGAGCACAGCTGGCAGAAACACACATTCCCCATCTTGAAGCAGTATCAACCACTGCACAAGTTATCCAGAGGCTTGCACCAATCCAGCTTACGGAGAAACACCAAATCTGCCTATGCAGCACAGGCAGCTACCCAAGCGGGGAACCAACCATTCACCAGGAGAAACACAACAGAGCTCAAAACCAGCATTGAAATACGTTTGAAAAAAAAAAAAATCTGCATTTCACATACCATAGAGAGAGTCTGATGCAAAGTCTAGCAAAACCAGGAGGTTGGAGTGATACTAAAGAAAGCTGCATTTCCACCTCTTCCTCCCCCCCCCACCCCCCCATATAAAACTTCCCCCATGAGGCACACACCCAAGCTTAAATTATTGAACTCAGTGATGCTTCTCAGCTGGTGAAGGCTGTGCAGGTGTGAAGTGCTCATGTAGGAGCAACATGGGGCTGGTTTGGCTTCTGAGTCCAGGGTCTAACCCTGGCAGAAGCAAATCCTCCAACCCCTCACTGTTGCTGAGCTGGGCTGGTTTGTGCCTGGTGGCTTCAATGAGGATTTAGCTGGAGGAAAGCAGAGAAATTTCAGCCTGGTATCTGAAGACATGGAAACAGTATTTATAGCCTTACACTGAAAATTATATACATTTTTCATATTCAGTTTGAATTTTCAACATATTCATACTAGATGGATTCATTCATAAGTGCAGATTTTGTTGCTGGAAAGGATTTTGCACACATTTTTAGTCTGAAGCCAGGAAACTAAGAGCTCCTGAATCCATCTGCCTGGAACAGTGCATCAAGGAACAATACAGAAATAGCTATGTTGTCTTTCTTCTCCATGGGGTGCAAAATATTTTGGGGGTCCTCAAATCTTCACTAGGAAGAGAATAAGATGTAAATAAAGTGCATGGCCTGGGCTCCTTGGCAGTTCCTAACTCTTGCTGATGTTGATGGCGATTAGATGTGTAAATCTGTTTGGGAACAGAGTCTTGGGGCTGTGTGTGTTCTCAGCCCCACCAAACCCCAGGCAAGGACAAGTTTGGTGGGGTTTTTTTTGGTTGTTTTTCTTTTTTGAGGTGCAGATGTTGGCATTATTTAGCTGATATTTTACAGATGCTGATGTACAGTTCGTAGATGTTTCCTCATAAATTCAGCATCACTTCGTATCTGTTCCTGAACTCCAGACAGCAGACAGAAAAATTATTCAGGTTGGAAAACGTTCAAGGTGTGAAAGCAGATGATACATACCCAAACCAACTGTGGTATCACTATAATTATAGATATAAATATAGATATAGATAGATGATATAGATATAGATATAGATATAGATATAGATATAGATATAGATATAGATATAGATATAGATATAGATATGTAAGGGTATGGGGATGATTAAGGGACTGGAGCACTGCCTTATGAGGAAAGGCTGAGAGACCTGGGGCTGTTTAGTCTGGAGAAGAGAAGACTGAGGGGGGATCTAATCAATGTCTATAAATATCTGAGGGTTGGGTGTCAAGAGGGAGTGGACAGGGACAGATTCTTCTCACTTATACTCTGTGATAGGACAAGGGGCAATGGATGGTAACTACAGCACAGGAGGTTCCACCTCAACATGAGGAAGAACTTCTTTACTGTGATGGTCATAGAGCACTGAAGAGGCTCCCCAGAGGGGTTGTGGAATCTCCTCTGCAGACTTTCAAGACCCATCTGGACACATTCATGTGCAACCTGTGCTGGATTCTGTGGTCCTGCTCTGGCAGGGGGGTTGGACTCAATGATTTTCTGAAGTCCCTTCCAACCCCTAACATCTTGTGATTTTTCAGGTGATCCTGTGATCGATCGATCTATCTATCTATCTATCTATCTATCTATCTATCTATCTATCTACCTACCTACCTACCTACCAATCTATATCTCATTGTAATGAGAATCATAGAATGGTCCAGGCTGGAAAATAACTCCAAAGACCTTCCAGTCCAACCTTCCTGCAGTCCACAGGGACATCCCCAACTAGATCAGGTTGCCTCACCTTGAATGTGTCCAGGGATGAAGCCTCAACCGCCTCCCTTGGCAACCTGTTCCAGTGTTCCACCACCCTCATGGTGAAGAACTTGTTGCTGATATCCAATCTAAATCTGCCCTTCTCTGGTTTGAAGCCTTTGCATTTTGTCATGAGAATTAGGAGCTGCATAAAACAGCAGCATAAAATCGGTGTTTGGAACAGAAACTCAGCGCCAAGTCCTTTGCGGCAGTGGCTTCAAAACTGCACATAGATCTCATCCCAGGAACAGAACGATTGTTTTGAACAGGTTACATTTTATTAGGTTTTTTTTTTTTTTAATTTTTGAAGAGTATTCACATCATGAAATGCATGCAGGGAGTACTGTGTGTGTAAAACACAGCCCCATTAATTATGAAAGCTGGCAAATGAATCATACATTACTCCAAATATATTATGCATTGCTTACACTGCTTTGCCATGGCATGCTTGCACGATAGAAATAGAAACTAGAAAGGAAGTTTAGGGGGAAAAAAACCCCAAAACAACCCAAACCAAAACAACAGCAAAAAAACCCCACAAAACAACAACAAAGCAAACCACAACACCAAAGGAAAAATAACATCACCAGAGGAGGAGGAGGAGGCAAGAAGAAAGAGGAGAAGCACAGAGGGAAGATGTGATGCTAGCATGACCTTATTTTTATATAAAGCCAAACTAATGGCCCCTGTTATATTTGGGTACCTGGGCGCTGCAAACCCAGGAGCTGCAGAGAACTCACAGAGTGATTTCCATGACAAAGATCTGTGTGGTTTCGAGCACAGGAACCTATGGCTGATCTCACAGAGCATCGCTAGAGCTCGCAGATTTCTCTCTGTTGTTCACAAAATGACTCTTGGTGCCTGTTTGCAGATTTTAACAGAGTCAGTAGTGTACTGTATGCAGGGAGTGAACTGGCTTTTTTGAGAGGACGACTTATTTCCTGCTAAATTTGCTTGAAGAAACCACTTCAGTTCTGTGCAGGAGACCTCACGTTGCTTTGGTTTATTACCCAGGATATAAATGGAGAGCTGTCTGGCTGTGGTGAAATTCAGAGCAAAATTACATTTTTCTCCTATAGGAAGAACATCACTGTTTCATGCAGCCAAAACACATTATCTTGCCTGTAAAATTGTCACTGCATTTACATGAGGGGGGCAGGAGAGATGTACCATGAGCTAATATACATTGGGCTCCACTTGCAGCCAAATCATGACACGATGTAAGGCTGCTGATCCATCCTAAAAACTGCAGATCAGGCTCCTTGGGTTGGGGGAAAACCCAAACCCTCTGGCAACCTTCATCTCTGTCTCTCTCCCCTCACTCAGGTTTGTGCTGAACAGGAGCTGACCACAGAACTAACACTGTGAGCTGAGCTTTGGTGTTTTCCAAGTTGGTTATCCCATTGCTTGTATTCCTGGTGGAGAGGGGAAAGCTGGGCTGGCAGAGCAGGGCAGGGGCTGCACACCCACCAGCAGGAACCACAGCTTTGCAAACAGCACTGCTGGCCTTCCTCCTCCTCCTGTGGCTTTCAGAGAGGCCCTCCTTTCCCATCAGCATCAAGCTGCTGTTGGCATCTGCTGTTGGTCTTGTTCATCTTCAAGGCTCCAGTGTAAACTGGAAAAGAAAACAGAATATGTGGTCAGCATTGTGTTAAAAGCTTGCCAGGCTCTGCCCAGGCAGCAGGGATCTGATCTGGCCATCCATTCCCCAAACCAGCCTTTGCTGGACGTTAAGAAGGGTTTTATTTTAGGCTTCCTTTAACTGAAAGAGCTGCTCCACCCTGCTTCTGCTCAGTGCTCACTACCATGCCCACACCACTGTAAAATGCTGCAGAGAGAGGTCATGGAAGCACAGAATCACAGAATTGTTCTGGTTGGAAAAGACCTTTAAGGTCATTGAGACCAACCATTCTTTATCTCTACCAGGGGACACCTCAGCACCACTTCTCTGCCTCTCTGAAACACCTCCAGGGATGGGGATTCAACCACCTCCCTGGGCAGCCTGTGCCAGTCTGAGAACCCTTTCAGGGAAGAAGTTTCTTCTAGTGTCCAACCTAAACCTTCCCTGGTGCAACTTGAGGCCATTTCCTCTCTTGTTACTAGGGAGAAGAGACCAACTCCCACCTCCCTCCAACATCTTTTCAGGGAGTCGTAGAGAGCAATGAGGTCTCCTCTCAGCTTCCTCCTCTCCACACTAAACAGCTCCAGTGTTCTCTCACCTGCTCCCCACCAGCCCTGTTCTCCAGACCCTTCACCAGCTTTGTTGCCCTTCTCTAGACCCACTCCATCACCTCAATGTCCTTCCTGTAGTGAGGGCCCCAAACTGAACCCAGTACTCAAGGTGTGGCCTCAACAGGGCTAAGTATGGGAGGACAATCACTGCCCTGGGATTACTAAACCTTAGTGAAATCTTTTCTGTCATATATTGAAAAGACCTTTCCATAAAACAACTCATGTTAATGAACCCTGTGGAGATGCCTGCTGGTTCTTACTAGAGTAAAATCTTTGAAAGTGGGAACTTGAACTGGGGAGTGTGGGATGAGCTAATCCCAAGGAGGAGGAATGCTTGCTGCTGGCAATCTTTCTGATAGCTGCAGCAAACAGCACTGTGCAATGACCTCTGTTTCACACAGCCAAGGGACTAGAACTGTTCTGACACCTCATACACACAAACAGTTCTGAGAAATACTCAGGTTTTGATGTCAGCTCTTATTGTCCTCCAAGTCTGAACACCCAAGAAAGCCAGCTGAATATGCAGTTTGGTGTTACACCTTATACGATCACATCTCTGAGATGAAACTGTGGAAAAAGGTTGTTGGGAGTGACCTCTGGAGGTCTGACCCCAACCCAAAGCAGGGCTAATGTCAACACCAAACCATAATAAGCTTTATGGAACACAATCTGGAAAAGCCAGGAAGGAATTACATAGCATTCCCTCTCTCCAGGTGACTTTGGTGAGATCTTGCACATCAAATTCCACCTTTGTCTCACTTTTGGCTGGATAAACTATTCTAGGGAAGCCCCAGGGACTGTGTTGAGCACAGAATTGGATTTTCTAAGCCTATAAAGCCTTTGCAATTCATTGTGCTGGTTTTGACTGGGATAGAGCTTATTTTCTTACAGTAGGTAGTATGGGGCTGTGTTTTGGATTTGTGCTGGAAACAGTGCTGACAACACAGGGATGTTTTAGTTGTTGCTGAGCAGCCCTTATACAGAGTCAAGATCTTTTCTGCTGCTCATGCCACCCCAGCTGCAAGTAGGCTGGGGGTGCACAAGAATGTGGGAGGAGACACAGCTGGGACAGCTGACCTCAAAAGGATGTCCCACACCATATGACACCACGTTCAGCATGTAAAGCTGGGGGAAGAAGAAGGGGGTGGGAGGACATCTGAAGTGACAATATTTGCCTTCCCAAGTAACCATTAGGTGTGATGGAGCCCTGCTCTCCTGGGGATGGCTGAACACCTGCCAGCCAGTGGGGAGTGGGGAATGAGTTCCTTGTTTTGCTGTGTTTGTGTGCATGGCCTCTGCTTGAGCTGTTACAGTGTCTTCATCTCAGCGAGTGAGCTGCTGGGTGGGGCTGAGTTGCTTGGCTGGGGTTAGACCATGACAAGGATCCAGTCTTAAAATCTCAAACACTGCCCTAAAGTGCCTGTCCTGGAGTGTGGCATGGACCACTGCACTTAAATGGTTTGGCCTGGGAAAGGGTCAGAGCTTGCTGAAATACATCTCTGCTGATCCCAGTGTGTTTTGGGCCAAGCCTTGAAGGAGAACGATGGACCCAAAACCTGTGGTGTGTTTTGTACTTGGAAAGTGTCCCTTCTTTGTGCCAGGCTGCCTTGCAGCCCCTTATAGGGATAAGGACACAGCCTGGGTCCCTGCACAGCCTGGCAGCAGGCAGCCCTGCCCACCCTCCTTCTGGGAAATGAAAGGAGCATAAAGTGCAAATAAAAATGTAGGAACATTGCAAAGCAGACCAGGTAACCCAAAATCTCGGGGATGAGCTGTTTCCATTTAACAAACCCTTTCTTCCTCATCCATATTCAGCTCTTGCTCCCAAATCTTTCAAGCCAAAAAGTGGCTGCAGTGCCAGCCCTGCAAATTTAGGGACCTAGGATTGGTGCGAGGCACTCAGCGAGGGACTCTGGGAACTGTGGGACTCTACAGAGCATCTCTGTTCCTCAGGATGAAAATCTGTCCTGCTTATCATGGTCAGCTGGAGAAATGCACCTGAGGAGGCTTGTTTGGGTGCCCTTAAACACCATCTGGCTCACGTGCAGTTATTAACATCACAAGGAAAAGTCCTGTGGTGTTGATGGCAGGCAGGGAGCAGACGATGGCTTGCACCAATGAGATGGGTGCATGGATCAGAGTTGAGCTTCATCCCTCCTTGCCCTGGGAGGCTCTGATGCAGAACCAGAGCTCTGCTCCTTTCTCTCTTCTATTTCCACCAACTTAGAGCCAGTAAGAAAAAAGAAAACCTTAGGAGGATTTCATCTAGCTGCAAGCAACCAAGAACCTTTGCCAAAGAAGGAGGTGGAGGCAAGTATTAAAAAAAAAAAAAAAATAGGGTTGTCTCCAAAGCCTTTTAAAAGACAGAGGTTGGAATCAGCATCATTCCTGGCTGGCAGACAGGCAGGCAGGCAGGGAGACCGACCTACCCATCAGGACCCCATTTTGTGACTTCCAGAGCCTGTCAGGAAAGATCGATAGTTGGCATGGTAACAAGCTCATTTCCCAAGAATAGAGCTCCTTTTTATTAAATTTGGCTGGCTATTGATCAGTACCTGATCCACCTATCAAAACATGACAAGCACTTAATGAATCGCAGAGTTGAGGTGAATGGAAGGGGGGGGGAAATAATTAAATAATACTATTAATAATCAGGAGGCAGCTGGGGACTGTCACCTGGTTCTGAGGGTGGCCTGCTGGCTGTGGCCTGATCCAGGCACTGGGCAGGGGCAGGTGTGGAAAATGAGCACAAACATGACCTACTCCTGTGGCAATTTAAAGACCTGTCTTCTCCTTCCATGGATGTCTCCTAGAGCAGCATCCCCATCAAGCTGTGTGGGATTTTCTCCCTCCTCCCCACTCCCTCCCCAGGGCTCTCTGCTGGCAGTTAACAGACTGTGAAGTGTGCAGTCTCTCCCCATGGTTCCTGGCCCTCCAAGGCCAATGCTTTCCCACAGGTTGCTCTTTGGACCTTGAAAATGTTTCCATCCCCAGTGGGGACCTGGTTCCCAACACGTCTGCAACCCACAGGCAGCACAGCCCTGGCACGCTGCAATGAAGTGGTGGTTGTGGTTAATCCACGCAGATACCATCACTAAAGTTTGTGTTGAACTTATTTACCTTGGCTCATCCAAGCAAGGCTTAGAATCACAGAATCATAGAGCTGTTGGGTTTGGAAGAGACCTTTGAGATCAAGTCCAACTGCTTGCCTAGGGCTCACAGTGCCACCGCTGCTGCTAAGCTGCTGCCACTAAACCACATCCCTCAGCACCACTTCCATCAGTCTTTTAAATCTGACACTACCACCTCCCTGGGCAGTCTGTTCCAATGCCTCATAGCCCTTTCTGTGTAGATTTTCCCCCCTACTATTTCTAGGAATATTAGGAAACAATTCTAGAAATATGAGGAAAGAATTCTTCACAGCAAGGATTTTTACTTTGCATCTTTAAGCCCATGGCCACAGGCAGCAGCTTGGCCAGTCCTGACAGCATCTTTCTGTTTGCCACCTTGGGGGTCCATGCTCCCCCAGTTTGCCGTCCTAGAGGGTGGGTAGCTCTGGTATGGCACCATACAAAAAGCCTCAGCCTTTCCACAGGAGCTGTGGAGTCCATCAAGAAGATGACATGCCTGTTCAAATTGCTTTATCATGCATTTACATGAGGGATAATAACAGCTCCAAAGACTTCTTCCAGCCTATTAAATAATGCTCATTCAAAGTAGTGTCTGAATTCCCACTGAAATGACAGACTATAATAATCCAGTCATATCCACCTGGCACATACAGCTAGCTGCCTGTAGGTGCTTAGAAAAACTGCAAGATGTATTTATTTCCATGATAGGGGGTATGATAGCTGATTTTTTTTTTCAAGGCATCTCCTCTGGTCTGATACAGAGAAGCTGCTGCAAGAGGACTTTCTGTCTCCTTCCACCAGGAATTTTAAGAGGAAACAACATACCATGACCATGACCACAGATGTGTTACAGCTTGCAAAAGACTAAAGATTCTGCAAACCTTCAGATACCCCCAGCCATGGCCCTGCACCTCTTAGAGACAGTTGACAGTGATATTAGGAAATATTTATTTATGTAAAGAGTAGTCAGGCATTGGAATAGGCTGCCCAGGGAGGTGGTGGAGTCACCATCTCTGGAGATGTTCAGGAAACCTGTGGACATACCACTTTGGGACATGGCTTAATGAGCCATGGTGGTCTTTGGTCGAAGACTTGATGATCTTAGAGGTCTTTTCCAAGCAAAACAAATCTATGATTCTGTTGTAACCATTCAATTCATGGTGAAGGCCACCGTTTCAGGCAGCTTCACTTAAGGAAGTTCTTTATAAAGGCCCAAACCTTTAACAAAATAAAAGGGCTCTGAGGTCAGGCAATTTGTAAGAGTAAGAGTTCGTTTGGTATCTGGGAAGTCTGAACCTTTCTTCTCCTGTTTCTGCAAAGAGCAGGAGTACCAATACAATGATCCATGAGGTAGTTGATGGTGCTCCTCTGAGGCCAAAAGGGCTTTATTTCTAAAGCCTTTTATTTCTTTATTTCTCCATTGCACTGAGCTATGTGGCACCAACCCACAGCAATGGGTGGCAATCCCTAATGTTTTTGTGTCTTGGTAGTGACTGTCCCCTCTCCACCCATGACAGTTCTACTCTGCGTTGTCAAAGCTGGGCAAGAGCTAGTCCTCCTTGAATTGCTGAGCTGAACACAAAGCAGCTCATGAGGCATCTTAAAGCTTTCAGCAGATCAATCATACAGCAATGTCACCATACATACTATGCAGCCAGCAACATCCACTCTGCTTTACAGATAGGAAGTAGAGACCAAGCCATTTACCTGCCTGCAGCCACACCAGTGATCAGAGAATCATAGAATTGTTTTGGTTGGAAGAGACCTCTAGGGTCATCTAATCCAGCTGTTACCCTGACACCACCATGCCCACTAAAACATGTCCCAAAGTGCTGTGTCTACACATTTCTTGAACACCTCCAGGGATGGTGACTCCATCACCTCCCTGGGCAGCCTGTTCCAATGCCTGACCACTCTTGCAGCAAAGACATTTTTCCTAATATCCAACCTAAACTTCCCCTGCTGCAACTTGAGGCCATTTCCTCTCCTTCTATCACTTTATACTAGGAAGTAGAGACCAACCCCCACCTCACTGCAACCTCCTTGCAGGGAGTTGCAAAGAGCAGTGGCACCATGGACTGGACTCAAACCCACCAATGCTCAATGACATGCTTAATGCACCATGAAGAGCCATATCTCTATCTGTGCTTCAGGGTGCATTGCTATTGCTCATGTTCCTACAGGACCACTACCACACAGCACCTGGGCTTGCTGAGCACCAGTCTGAAAGGTCACAAGAAAAAAGGCCAGGAAGCAGTGGCTGGTTTGGGGTTTTTTTGCTTGTTGTTTTTTATTTTTTTCCCCTTTTCTCAGGCTGTCAAGAGAAAGCAATGCTCAGAGAGCAGAGCAGAGCAGCCCCCATGCTAGCTGGGGATGACAGAATGCCCCAGGTCTGCAAAGTCACTGACATTCTCCTCTTCAACTCAGCAAAGGGTGAACTTTGTCATCACATTACTCATGTTTTGCTTTGGTTTTGTTTTGTTTTGTTTTTTTTTTTTAAAGAAATCAGGTTAAATCAGTAAATAAGTGGACAAGAGCAATTCTCTTTGTCATCATTTCCCTCCAAGGGCAATTTTGGAAGAGAAAGAAGAGGAATGCCATGTCCATTTGAGAGCCTAGCAAAACCCTGCACAGGAAAAGCATTGGGTTCTTATAGGTTCTTTATTTCAGACTGTGCCCCCAGCCCTGCCTGTTGTCAGATAAAGCCACCCAAGCAGCCTCAACACCTGAACACACCTAAGGGCAAACACTGCCAGCTGTATCTGAAGATACATCAAACCCATCATGCCATGGAATCATAGAATGGTAGGGGTTGTAAAGGACCTCTGGAGATTATCTAGTTCAACCCTCCCTGCCAAAGTAGGGTCACCCATAGCAGGTTGCACAGGCATTTGTACAGACAGGTTTTGAAAGCCTCTAGAGAAGGAGACTCCACAACCTCTCTGGGCAGCCTGCTCCAAGGCTTCAGCACCCTCAAAGAAGTTTCTCCTTAAGTTCAAGGGAAACCTCCTGTGTTCCAATTTGTGCCCATTGTTCTTTGTCCTATCACTGGGCACCACTGAAAAGAGCCCAGCCCCATCCTCTTGACTCCACCCTTCAGCTATGGATCAGCATTGAGAAGATGCCTTCTCAGGCTGCTCTTCTCCAGGCTAAAGAGCCCCAGGTCTCCCAGCCTCTCATCCTCAGAGAGATGCTCCACTTCCCTCAGCAGTTTAAAGGCTCTTTGCTGCACTCTGTTCAGTAGTCCCCTGTCTTCCTGAACCGGGGAGCCCAGAACTGGAAAGTTTTAGTCATTTAGCTGCTTCTGAACTCTGCCTCTGTAAGATGCTGGAATAGAGTTAGACACTGCTTCTGCTGGAACAGTAGGATTTCAAGAGACCCCAACACTTAAACCCACCACTGGTCCTCCTTGCTCTCCTCCAGACTTCTTGGGGTGGGTAAATGTGACAAAGGGAGAGCAGAGGAGAGGGAGTTGGGGTTGTTCAGCCTGGAGAAGAGGAGCCTCCAGGGAGACTTAATAGCAGCCTGCCAGTACTTGAAGGGGGCTACGAGAAGGATGGAGAGAGACTGTTTGCAAAGGCCTGTGGTGATAGGATGAGGGGCAATGGCTTCAAACTAGAGAAGAGCAGATTGAGATTGGATGTTAGGAACAAATTCTGCATCATGAGGGTAGTGGCACACTGGCACAGGTTGCCCTGGGAGGTGGTTGAGGCCCCATCCCTGGAGATATTCAAGGTTCTGCTCGACAGGGCTCTGGGCAGCCTGATCTAGTTGAGGATGTCCCTGCTGACTGCAGAGGTGGTTGGACTGGATGACCTTTGGAGGTCCCTTCCAACCCAGCCCATTCTATGATTCTAAGTCTCACAGTTTTTTGACTGTGGGATAAGTAATCCTTATTCCAATGGCTGTAGCTCTGGAATAGCTTTGGTGTTCCCCACATGCTGAAGACAGTGTGTATTCTTGCCTGAAATGATTATTCTGCCAGAGCTGACTGCTCCCCTCCCCTGGGACAGTGATGGAAATGTCAGCTCTGGCTTCTGACTGCAGACAGGGTTGGACTGGATGACCAGTTTCGGGCTCCCCAGTTCGAGAGAGACAGAGACCTGCTGGAGAGAATCCAATGGAGAGCCATGAGGATGCTTAGGGGACTTGAGCATCTGCCCTGTGAAGAGAGACTGAGAACCCTGGGGCTGTTTAGTCTGGAGAAGAGAAGACTGAGAGGGGATCTGATCAATGTCTATCAATAGCTGAGCGGTGGGTGTCAGGAGGAGGGGGCCAGGCTCTTATGGGTAGTTCACAGTGATAAGCCAAGGAACAACGCATTCAAACTTGAACATAGAAGATTTCAGCTCAACATGAGAAGAAACTTCTTTAGAGTGAGGGTGACAGAGCACTGGAACAGGCTGCCCAGGGGGGTTGTGGAGACTTCCCAACCCCACCTGGATGCATTCCTGTGCAGACTACCCTAAGTGATGCTGCTCTGGCAGGAGGCTTGGAGCTGATGATCTCTTGAGGTCCCTTCCAACCTCTGATACACTGTGAGATACCTTTGGAGGTCCCTTCCAGCCCAGCCCGTTCTGTGATTCTCTGACTTGAACAGCCTGATTTTGTGCTTGGGTTGGGTGTAAAGTCAGCAATAAGAGCACTCTTTCTCCTCTAGATGATATGAGGATTTTGAAAGGGCAGTCACGCAACTTCCCCCCGGCAGTGACGGCGGAACCGCGCCGGGGAATGAATGGAGCTCGTGGAAGCATTCAGGACCCCACAATCGGGTTTATAATTAGGCCTAAAAAGGGAAGAACGCTGAATAAAAAGCAGCACAGCCAATTTTTAGAAGAAAAGGAAGTTCTGGATGGAATTCATTGGGGTAGAGCACTGAAGTGGAAATGGAAAGTGTTGAAAGATAAATGAGTTTAGGCCTAAGAGTTTGCTTGACGTCTAGAAAATGTGCTGAGGAACACAGTGTCAAGATGAAGCTAAGGCGAATAACAAAGAAACACAAGGAGTGAGAGAGAAGGGAGGAAAGAGCCATAAAACTTTAGGGCAACAAAGAGTTGCAATTATAGAGGGAAATGTAATGAAGTGTAAAGAATCATAATGAAAGCAAAGATAGAGAATGAAAGGATGATTGCATATTTGCTTAATGCACATCGGAGAAGTGTCAAAGACATGGGGAACAAGAGGTCACTAAATGGGAAAATAAAGCCTCAGAGGAAAGGGCACCGAATTTATTGCTTTAAATAGATTTGTTTGCCTGAGATTTACCACTTGAGGGCCAACGACAGAGGCAAGCAACAGAAAAGTTTTCCTAAAGGAAAAATTTGCTGAAGCAAACAGAGCTTTTGTTTTGTTGTTTGGTTTGGGGTGTTTTGTTTTTTTTTTTTTTCCTTAGACAACTGATCCAGCAACGCAGCCTCACCCACCAGCAACAGGCTGGGATCTAATGGGGGCCTCAGAAACAGGGAAAACTCAGTTTAACCTGCCCCTAAGTACAGAGGGGGGGGGGGGGGGGGGGGGGGGGGATTGTGATGTTTGCTCACTGACACCCTTTCCTGGCACCAAAATTCCTGGCTCAAAGTGTTTGCAGGTCATCTGCATCAGAGGGTCTCCTGTCAGCTCTGATGGGGCTCCCTTTCTTCTGGAGATTTTTTTTCTGATAGGATGCAATTGCTGCCCCAAATGCCTGCCACATCCAATTTGTCTCTTGCAGCAGGTTAAGCCCAGAAAACCTTCTTGCCAGGTCCAACAGGATAAATTGTGATGGAAACCACCCCATGTTTTCCTGTGTCATGTCCCCCAGGCTCCACTGCCTCCAAGGTTGTTAAAAGTCAAATTTGGGGTTTCCCAGTTTGAGGGAAAAAGGAGCTTTGCTATTAAATGAACACAGACAAAAGTGTTACCTGGGAGTATATCCCCTCCCCAGCTTGAGGCACGGCTGTGGCTCTGCATTTACAGAGCTGGGGATGGTTTTTGACAGCAGCAGAAGTACAAAAACCTCTTTCTCTAGAAGAGTGTACCTATCTGTCATGCCCCGTGCTCTCACAGGGCTTCAAATGCCCATTTCTGCTCTGAAATGAGGTCCCACTTTGCTGGGGCAGCTGGGAGAGGATAGCATGGAGGAAAGGGGCCAGAGCAGCAGACCAGTTCCCAAAACCATGCCATGGGGCAGGAATCAAAAGGTAGTGGAGAACATGGTTTAGAGTGTTCCATCACAAGCACTAAAGAGACACACTGGACAGGACATCACTTTATAGAAGCATTGAACTGGTTTGGTTGGAAAAGACCTTTAAATTCATCTAGTCCAACCTTCCTCCTAAGACCACCATGGCCATTAAACCATGTCCCAAAGTGCCACGACCACGGGTTTCTTGAACACCTCCAGGGATGGTGACTCCACCACCTCCCTGGGCAGCCTGTTCCAATGCCTGACCACTCTTGCAGCACAAACATTTTTCCTAACATCCAGCCTAAACCTCCCCTGGCACAATTTCAGGCCATTTGCTTTCCTTCTATCACCTGATACTAGGGAAAAGAGAACAACCCCCACCTCACTAGGGCCTCCTTTTAGGTAGTTGTAGAGAGCGATGAGGTCTCCCCTCATCCTCCTCTCTTATCAGTCCTCACCTTCTCTACATGTCTCAGTGGTGGAAGCCCATGTGTGTGCTGCATCACCCCAGCTGAGGAGCTGGGATCCCTAAGGAAGCATAGAGTACCCCAAATCATTCCTTTCTCTGGGACCTCCATTAGCGCCATTAGGAGTGGGGCCGAGGAGCAGCTCACAGCCTGCAGCTGCCCAGGATATCCACAGGAAAAGCAACAAGAGAGTGGAACAAGGGTGCCAAGTGCCTTTCCCTTCAAAACCCCTGTGAACAGCAGAGTGACACCCTGGGAATGGGCTCTTACTGGTGCATTTATCAGCTGACTGATATCTACACAATTAGGTTTTCTTTTTTTTTTTTTTTTTTTTCCCTTTAATTTAAGACTAATTTTTTTTTGTCCCCAACAATTGAATTTAAAGCCCCCAACAGGATAATTCCCCCACAACCATGATTTTGTTACAAGCTTTTCATTAATCCAATCACAACTTCTGTAGCATTAGTTGGCAGCTGATTGAGCCTACAGTAACCACAGGGGTTCACACTCATTGTCTCCTTTCTGATAACATGAAAAAAAAAAAAAAGAAAAAAAAAGAAGAAGAAGTAAAATGAGTGCAATTAAAAATTCTCTTAGTACTGTCTAATATGTGAAACTCCCTAAAGTCAGGACAGAAACATCATCATTCCAGCCACGCAGCCTGGCTGTGGGTGACAGCAGAAGCTCCATGCTAATGTCAGCTAGCCTTAAAGTGTCTGTCTGTCTATCTGTCTGTCACAATAATATATTTAAAGAAAAAAAAATTGCCAGGGTGGAAATATTCCTCTCTGGAAATATTTGCCTCTGGCTTTGGGGAATTTCCCCCAGAGTCTTTTTGGATTGATCTCAAGTTTCTTTCGGCTCCCTGAAGTCTTCCTTGAAGCCTCTCAGGGTTGTAATGCAAATATTCAGGGTACAGCAGTTCCCTGCAAATCTCATATTCACAGCAAGATATGGACGAGAGAGAAACTTGGTGCTGGAAAGGTCTTGTGGCAGTAATGACAGACACAGGGTTGGCAGATGGGGAAGCCTCAGAGTGGAGATGTGCTAATTTGGAGGAGAAATAATAATAATAATAATAATAATAATAATAATAATAATAATAATAATAATAATAATAATAATAATAATAATAATAATAATAAAACCAAAACACACTACCACCACCACCACCACTACTACTACTACTAAAGAATAGAAAGCAGTGGGGATTTTAAAGTGAATTAAAGTCTTAAAAGTTGCCCTTTCTTCAAGTCTCACACAATCACTCCTGACAGAAAATTTTCAGGCACATTGAAGTCCAGAAGGGAGGTGACAGAAGTCCCTTGAAATAAACACAACAAAGGAGTCAAAAGAGAAAATCAAAATTAATCTAGGCTGTACAAGAGAAATATTAAAGCCAAGGGGATCAGTTCCCTTCTTTTCTGTGAGGGAGAGCCCCCAGGCATGGAGGGCAACTCCAGCCTCAGGGGAAGAAGGTTTCTCACTCCCCTCTGTGAGCAAAGCCATGGACCATGAGCAGCATCCAAGCACCTTGCCATGGCCTGGATCAAATCCCAGGAGCAATCCCAACGTCCTGCACCTTGCTGATGTGGGGAAGCCAAGCCCAGACAGAGGGTGCTGGAGCTGGCAGAGGGGCAGGCAGGAGTCAAAGGCAGGAGGAAGTAGCTGCTGAGGGCACTGATGGAAGTGGACAATGAAGAAGACACAACAAAAAAGACATTTCTTTTCCCTAGCAAACAGCAAGTGCAACGGCAAAGGGAGGGGAGCATTCCTGAATTTGGGCCAAATTTGGGTCAAACACAGGAAATATCCCCAGAAGGGGGAAAAAAATAAAAAGGATGCATTTTAATAAAACAAATATTTTCTGTGGACATTTCAAAGACAAATCACTCCTACTTCCCACTCCAAGGTTGCATTTTCACTTCAAGCTGACATCAGCCCAAATAAGGAAACAGATGGAGAAGAACCCAGAGATGAACACCAGTGCTTGGTTTCTCCTGGATGAACCCCTCTCATGTTTGCCACGCTTCCTTTAAGCAGGTCAGCCTCCAAGAAGGTTCCCAGAGGAAAAATAAAAAATTTTCAATCTATTCCCACCCTGTGCTGCTTGGAGGAGGAGAGGGGCTGTGCCTGTGCCCTCACTCTGCACACAGCATAGCGGTGCTGTGCCCCAACACTTCCATCCCCATCACGGGCATGTGAAGTCCTGGCCCTTGCTTTATCAACAGAAGTTGGCAGCTTTGTCCTTCTGTCCCCAGCTAAATCCCTCAGCTCCTATTTAAGCTCTCAGTAAGAAGCATACCTGCAGTGACTGCATGCCAGCACTGCACAACTGGCAGGAGCCTTTAATCCTTCCCTGGCTTCACCTCACAGAAGAAGGCAGAACTGAGCCATGCCAGGATTTCTGTGCTGTGCCATACCCTCACATCATCTTGAAATGTGCTTTTCATCTAACTCAGGGGCAAGTCAGGATCCAGAAATTACCACAAAACAGACAAGACAATCTCTCTCAGGGCTACCCAACTGCTTCCATGCAGGAGACCTAATGCATAGAGAGCTGGGGGAAATGCAAACCCTTGAGGGATCCCCTCCTGTTTTCATTTCCCACTCTCTGAGGGTAATGAATCCATTTCTGCCCAGCAGCCCAGCTTTGACAAACCTGCCTTTTTTCCCCAGTGAAAACCAATTTTGCCAGCAAACATGGAAGGGGAGCTGGTAGCTGCAGTCACCTTCCTGCTCACCTGCTGCTGTGACTGCCCTGCTCTTGCTCAAGCAGGACAGAAAAAACAATGCCCCCAAGTCCAAACTGGACACAGGGCACTTTCCATACCTGAGGATGACTGCACAGACAGAATAAGTGGCAGTGCCCTTTCAGTGCCTCCTTGTGCTGAGCTGATGAGCTCAGGAATTATGGCTTTTCCATCTCAACATTTTTTTCTGGTCTCTTTGTTTCTACCCAGTTTCTACCTCAGGTTAAACACATTGCAGCTTTCTTGCTCAGAAGTGGGTGCTGAGCAACCTCTGCTTTCAGAGAGGGGTCAGGAGGGGTCAGCTTTATGTAGCAGCATTGCTCCTCTTCCTTGCTAGCCAAGCTGAGTGGATCTCTCATTTTGTGGTTACAGCTCTTCCTTTGGTGACCTCAGCTAAAAGGAATTGACTTGTACCAGGCTTGAAAAAGAAAGGAGCAGCAATTGAGGCACATATTGATAATTATGGGTTCAGAGGCTTTGTGCTATGGTTTCCACACACCTCAGCCAATAAGGATAAGAAGGACCCAAGAATGCTGACTTTCTTGTCACACAGGGTGGCAATCAAGACTCATATCCAAGGAAAAACTCATGTCAGCTGGCTGCACATGAGCCAGGGGGTGCCCAGGTGCCCAAGGAGACCAACAGCATCCTGGCCTGGATCAGCAGTAGTGTGATCAACAGGGCCAGGGAAGTCCCAGTGAGGACACACCTTGAATGGCTTCAATTTTGGGGCCCTTTCTTCAAGAAGGACATTGAAGGGCTGGATTATGTCCAGAGAATGGCAACAAAGCTGGGGAAGGGTCTGGAGAACAGGTCTGGTGAGGAGCAGCTGAGGGAACTGGGGTTGTTTAGTCTGGAGAAGAAGAGGCTGAGGGGAGACCTCATTGCTCTCTACAACTCCCTAAAAGGAGGTTGGAGGGAGGAGGGAGTTGGACTCTTCTCTTTAGTATCAGGTGATAGAATGAGAGGAAACGGCCTGAAATTGTGACAGGGGAGGTATAAGTTGGAGAGTAGGAAAAATGTCTTTGCTGCAAGAATGGTCAGGCATTGGAACAGGCTGCCCAGGGAGGTGGTGGAGTCACCATCCCTGGAGGTGTTCAAATAAACCTGTGGCCATGGCACTTTGGAACATGGTTTAGTGGGCACACTGCTTTTAGGTTGACAGCTGGACTTAATGATTTTAGAGGTCTTTGCATAGAATCATTAAGGTTGGATGGAAATTGGTGGAGGTAAGGGGAAAGCAACTTCAGCAGTGTGAGAGTCAAGCACCTATTAGACCTGTACACACAAGGCATGTGTGCAGCAGGTAGTTATCCTGGTCTGATTTTTGGCTTGAGAGGCATCACCTCGTGCTAGGATGTCCTAAATCCTGGGAGAATTTAATCCTGACCCAAAAGAAAAGCAGCCACAGCCAGGTGCATGGCACTGTGTGGTGTAGCTGGATCACAACCTGGCTGCCAAGAGGCAGCTGAGCTGGAAGTGCAGGGTCAGAACAGTTCAGTCTCACAGTCTCAGAGTGTATCAGAGGTTGGAAGGGACCTCAAAAGATCATCAGCTCCAACCCCCCTGCCAAAGCAGGATCACTTAGGGTAGTCTGCACAGGAATGCATCCAGGTGGGGCTGGAAAGTCTCCAGAGAAGGAGACTCCACAACCCCCCTGGGCAGCCTGTTCCAGTGCTCTGCCACCCTCACTGGAAAGAAGTTTCTCCTCATGTTGAGCTGAAATCTTCCATGTTCAAGCTTGAATGCATTGTTTCTTGTCTTATCACTGTGAACCACCCAAAAGAGCCTGGCCGCCTGCCCTTGACACCCACCCCTCAGCTATTGATAGACATTGATCAGATCCCCTCTCAGTCTTCTCTTCTCCAGACTAAACAGCCCCAGGGCTCTCAGTCTCTCTTCACAGGGGAGATGCTCAAGCCCCCCCTAATCATCCTCGTGGTTCAGAGGGACTCCAGCCCTGGAGTCCTTGTTGAAATCAGTCTTTGCCTGGATCTGTGTAACCAAATCCAGGGCACTGCTTGCGTAACGCTTTGCAGTATCTGGCGTTTGCCGCTAGTGGAAGGCGAAGCAAACCATGCTTCAGTGGAGCATAAAATTGCTTTTCCTCTGGAACAAGTAGGGCATTGTAGTAATAGGCAAAAGTGTAGATGGTGTTAAAGGGCTGCATCTTCCCATTATTGATTTACATTGTGTAACGCCATGCAAGACCTGCTCTCAGTGCTAGGTGTGTCTGTCCTTACCGCCAGCGCTTGCAAAGGCCTGGGTGCTGCTGGCAAGACGAAGCCCTGGGGATCCTGGGGCATGGTCACATCCTTGTGCCCAAGGTGTGGAGGTGATGATTAGGGGGATGCTGTGGTAATGAGCAGGTCCCAAGTGTGTGCTATGTAAATCGAGGCTGCCTGGGTCAGCTGCCTCTTAGTGTGCGCAGCCAACTTTTTCAGCCTGCTTACTCTTCTGACAAGGGCAGCGTATGGAAATGGCTTCCCCTTGGCAGCTCTCCTCAGCTCTGTGTCTCAAGGCAGCCAAGATGGATGGATTGTTTTGTTTTTTTTTTTTCCCCTTCCCCCCTCCAAATTCTTTTCTGCTGGGGCCACATCTCCACAACCTTGGCGTGGGGATGTCTACAAGGATCAGCAGCTGATGGGTGAAAGAAGAAAACAGAGCAGTGTGAGAGAGAGAGCCCCTAAAGCTGAAACCAGTAAGGTTTGCTACAGGAAATGTTAGCACTAAATAGACCTTAAGAGGACCAATACTCTGCAGGTATTTTATTCTGAACCTAAGGAAGTTCACCTTATAAGAGGCAATAATGAAGTATGGATATCAGTCTGAAATGCTTTTCAGCATCACTACGTAATTAATTCAAAGCTCTGTTTTATGCTCTCTAGCCTGGTGGTAAATTAGGAAAGCTTTCATTAATCTATCATAACTGACTTCTTGCTTACACTGGCTCCAGGTGCTATGGATTATATCAAGGGATATTGAAATAACATTTTTCTTCCTTTTTATGTGGTTATTTCTAAACGGATTAAATAATCTCATTGCTTAAGGAGGAAGGACAATCCCAGACCCACCTTGCAAAACCAAGAACTGGCTTCTATTCCCTCCTCAGTTACAGACCTTCTGGCCTCAGGCAAGTCACTTGGTCTCTTTGTGCATTATCCCTTGCAGCTGCAAAAGGACTTGGCTCTTCTCTGGAAGATGCAGGCAGATAGACTGCCCAGGGAGGTGGTGGAGTCCCCATTCCTGGAGGTGTTCAAGAAACCTGTGGACATGGCACCTGGGGACATGTTTTGGTGGATGAGGTGATCTTAGGTTGATAGTTGGACTTGAGGATCTTACAGATCTTTTGGAACCAAATCAGTTCTGTGGTTCTATGATTCTATGCTGAGAGCAGCAGCACCATAACATCTGTGAAGAGCTCAGCTCTTCCACAATTGCAGAGGGCCATGAGACACCATGACAGGCTGACTGTCCTAAAAATCAAGCATCACTTAAATATTTGTTTAGGATATGTCAGGTTTAACAATCAGAGGGTTTGGGGTTGTTTTGGGTTTGTTTTTTTTTTTGACAGCAGGTAGTGACAATTGAAATGATTAAATATTGCTCTAAGAATCAGCTCATTCCTTCTACATTTCTAGAGCCATGGAGATGCATCAGGTGGGGACTGTGGGGCTGCCCTGGTGTGCTCAGCCACCTTGACCATTCATATAGTGAAATATTATTGCCTTAGGCACCAGCATGAAGCAGCAGCTTTGGATCCAAAACATGGGTGAGCAGTGTAACAACATACACCATCCACACAGGGGCTAAAGGAAAGTATTTTTTACTTCTGCTGAGAACATGCAGGTATCAGTGTGCTGTGATGGATGTGTTGATTTGTTATTTATTGCCCTCCCCAGCCCTGAAGCAGCTCAGCTTTGCCCCTTTGCCAGCAACTCACAGGAGAGATAATTCCAGAAAATTGCTGTTGACCCCAGCTACCTACTGCAACACAGAAATACTTTTAAATCTCAGGTGGATGTGCTGCCTGTCTCCTGCCTGTCCCTGCCTTGATGTGCTCCTACCCACCATCTGATTGTCGTGTTACTGAAATGGAAGACTGGGGTTAAATGGCAGCTCTCATTTTCAGTCCACCTTTAGCTGGAAATTAGAGTCTTTCCTTTCCCCTTTCTTCCCCTTTCTTTCCCTTTCCCCTCCTTTTCCATTCCCCACCTTTTCCTTTCCCTTCTCATACCCTTTCTTTCCTTTTCCTTCCCTTTCCTTTTTCTCTCTTCCCCTTCCCTTTCCCCTTTCCCTCTTCCCCTTCCCTTTCCTTTCCTAGACCCATCCTTTCACTTTCCTTTCTTTCCTTCCCCCTTCCCCTTTCTTTCCCTTTCCTTCCTTATCCCCTTTTTTTTCCCCTTTCCTTCCCTATCCCCTTTTTTTTCCCCTTTCCTTCCCTTCCCCTTCCCTTCCCTCTCCTTTCCCTTTCCCTTTCCCTTCCCTTCCCCCCATATTTCTCTTTTTTCACTCTCTCCCTGCCCTAATCTCTTTGTTTCAGTTGAGAAAGTAGGGGGTGTTTTGCCACATTCTTATTTCACATGGTTCAAGATTAAAAAAAAAAAAAAAAAATCAAAACAATCAAAGGTCTGGCATAATCTTAATCATTCCTGCCACAGACCGAAAGAGACAACCTGAGCTAAGGGGAGTTTTCACTCTTTTACCGTTGATGTTTTCTTTACTAACTGCTCTAACGCATTTGCATTGATTGCCTTTGAGCCTGTTCTATTCTCCAGCCCCGCGAGTCATTACTGCTGGAGGCTCGAACACCGCAGGTTGGTTTTTTTAAACGTTAGTTGTGCCATCAAGATCTAACAGAGGCAATGCAACCCTGAACTTGGGTCTCAGAAGGTAAAAGTCTTTCCAGTTTGTCTTTAAACGCTCAGATAAATCTCGTTAGCTTCCTCCACACCATCAAAGCATTTGGCTAGCATAAAGCAACTGAAAAGAGAAAAATGTATCTAAACACCTTGTAAATCCCTACACAGAGCTGTTGCCCACACTACTTTTAACCCTAGGAAAACATTTCACCAATTACTGATCAAATACAATACAGCTAAATTTCACTGCCAGCACATCATTTTGATAATGGGTATGGAAATTATCCATTCAATAGCTATTCAGAAATAACTTCCAAAGATTGGTTTTCAGATACTTCTGAGACTCCTAGAATAATCCCTTATAATCACCCTGGTGAGAATCCACCAACGTTTTTTCCCTTTGAAAAAGGCTGGTTGGGGAGAGAGCGTTGGTGGTCTCTGCCATCCTCTGATGGATGCATTCAAACAATATCTCTGCAGTCACCAGCACTTGCCTGGCAGAGGACCCAGGACTTTCATACTCTTCCATGACTCAGCTGAGAGAGTCATGCTAGCAAGGGAAGAGGTTTTAGCTCTCCCTGATCAGCTTTGGCTTCTCAGGTGCACCTCAGTAACCTGTCACTAGAAATTTGCTTGCTTTCTCACAAGGCTAACTTGCATCACTATTCTAAACCAGAGTCTGGAAGGAAGAAACAAACCAACCAACAAACCACCACCCCAAACAAAACAAAAGTACCCAAAATAAGCAATAACTACACTTTTGCACTTCCCTGCTGCTCTGTGCCAGCTTCTAAACGTGACCCAGAAGTGTTTTAAAACGTTTGGATTTGATGATCTTTCTTGCCTCTTGGGATGAGGCTGCAAGGATTCACTTTCTTTCCTCTATGCTATTTTCCCCTTTTCTGATTTCAAAGTTGGTATTTCCTGTCTCACTGAAGGAAATGAAGTAGGGGAGCTGTTGGGTGAGTGATATTCTCCTTCCCCAGGAAGAGGAATGAGCTCTCCTACATCCCACCCCAGCCTGCCTCAAAATGCTTTTGAGCCTGCGGCTTGAGAATAAGGCACAGTATGGAAAGGTAACCAAAAGAAACCCCAAATATTTCTAAAGCTTTCCTTTCCCCTTCAGTAACTCAGCTTTTGCTAAGTTATTGATGAGTTTTTGTGCTGCCCAGGTAATTTTATGCTGCCAAGGTACCACAGAGTCCTCTAGCCCAAGAAGAACTGAAGTTCTCTATATCTGCATATAAAACCCTCTGGGATCTTGTTGGCCTCATGCCACCCTACAGCAGGTATCCCTGCTTCCATGTCATTCTAGCTGGGATGTCCCCAAAGGGAGTTATCACCTGTTGATCTAAAGCAAAGGACAGCTCCTGACCAGCAGCACTTTTTTGCCCCATCCCAGAGCCAGACTGCTTATTTCCATAGGTAGTTATGGAAGAAGTTAATTGAGGGTATAAAAGCTCCCCAGAGAAGCCAAATTCAGGCCCCAGCTTTCATCCAACAGGTGGGCTCTGTGAATCACCAGTCTCTGTAGCAGTTTGCTATCATCCCAGAGCAGACAAAAGAGAAACATGTCACCAGCAAGGCACCACCAGGACCCATGTGCCCCCAGCCCACACTAGAATCAAGAATCAAGAAGGTTGGAAGAGACCTCAAGAATCATCGAGTCCAACCTGTCACCCTACACCTCATGCCTATCTAAACCATGGCACCAAGTGCCACGTCCAATCCCCTCTTGAACACCTCCAGGGATGGTGACTCCACCACCTCCCTGGGCAGCACATTCCAATGGCCAACCACTCTCTCTGTGAAGAACTTTCTGCTCACTAAACTGGCAAGGGCATCCTTTCTTATAGAATCATAAAGCTGCTGAGGTTGGAAGAGACCTTTGAGATCATCAAGTCCAACCACCCACCTAGAGCTCAAAATCTCACCACTGCTGCTAAGTCACTGCCACTAAATCACATCACTCAGCACCACATCCACACATCTTTTGAATACCTCAAGGGACAGTAACTCCACCACCTGCCTGGGCAGCCTGTTCCAGTGCCTTGAGAACCCTTTCTCTGGAGAAAATTTTCCTAATATCCAATCTGAACCTACCCTGTCACAACTTGAGGCCATTCCCTCTTGTTCTATCGCATGCTAAATGTAAGAAGTGACTGACCCCCACATTGCTCCAGCCTCTTTTCAGGCAGCTGTAGAGAGCAATGAGGTCTCCCCTCAGCCTCCTTTTCTCCAGACTAAACAACCCCAGTTCCCTCAGCTATTCCTCATCAGGCTTGTCTTCAAGGACCTTCACCAGCTTACTTGCTCTTCTTTGGATAGTTGCTGCAACTCCAAAATTCCTTTCTTGTAGTGAGGGCCCCAAAGCTGAACCCAATTATTCGAGGTGCAGCCTCACCAGTGAAGGGTAGAAGGGGACAAACACATCCCTACACCTGCTGGCCAAACAAAACTGCACACCTCATACCCCAAGAAAGGGCAGTGCACAGGGGGAAATGAAGAGCTGACAGTGTCAAGTATTAGTCTGGAAACTCCCTTTCTGACAGCTGCAGGTGGGTTGGTTTTCATTCAAAGAGGAGTTCATGGAAAGCAAAGAGGAGCCAGAAGAGCAAGGGCAGGAACAAGCACCACAATGGTCCTGGCCTGAAATCCCCATGGGTAGAGGAAAGAAAAAAAAACATCACCCAGCTCATATGCAAACCCATTTCCTGTGGCCAAACTCTCTCCCAAGCAACTGATCAATCCTTAATGATCTGGGGAGAGTGACAGTAGCCCAGGACTGTGGCTGGACAGGCTCTCAAGCCAGCCAAGCCTGCTGGCTTTTCACTCAAAGGCAAGCAAGGGGCTCATCTAGCAACAGTTACGGCAGCTCTGTGGTACTAGGATGAGGAATGTTTTGGGGATGGAGCTGGCATGCACCCTCAGGCATGGTTGAGGGAGGTGGTGGCACTGGGACATGCAGCAGAGGGACTGCATCCTCTTCTCTACCTGCTGGACTGAGCCCTCAGCTGCGAGAGAACCTGGATGTGAGGAACATACAAATCCTCCAAACCTCAGGGGTTTAATTTCATAGGAGGAAACATTGGCTTCAGCAACAGCACCTGGAAAGGCCAGCAGCATTTATAAGCCATATTCCTGACCAGGACACAGAGCATGGGGCAGCCAGGGAGAACCACCAATGCCAACACTTGGGTAACCCCTTCAAACAGGCTGGGCAGCACCCAGAGCAACCTTGCTGCAGGGCTTTTTCATATCAAGCTCTGCCTTCATGACAACTTTGTTGACCTTTCCAGTCCAATATTCAACCACCCCCATTCATCCCCACTTTTCCCTTCCTTTCCCCTTCATTCCCTTTGTTGCTCTGTAATCGGGGAGGCACCAGGGCACATACTTCTGCAGAACAAAGCATTATCACCCTGATTACAGTTTCCTGGTGGTTTCTTCACTTTTACCATTTTATTAAAAAGCAATTAACCATCTTTTTCAATCTCTACCCTATTGTTCTCATCTCTCTCTGAATCCAAGGAGGTCTTTTCAGAGGCTATTTTATTCATAATTACATATGTTGGAGCCACTGCTCAAGAGAGCCCCGAAAGGATTCTGACAATACTTTCCTAGCAGGCTTGGTCCTGCTGCCTCTGAAGCATGCAATGCTAATGGTCCCATAAAGAGTGTGTGAAAAGAAGGACTTGTTTTCAACAGTCTGTGGTAATGATGGATGCAGCCATGCCAAGTTGGCCTATGGGATCAAGAAGGAGCTGGAATCACAGGAAAATCAGGAGGCAAAAAGTTTTGTTTTGCTGCCAGCCTTGGCTGCCCTGACATGGTACTGGCCATGTACCAGTGCATAAAGGGTGGCTACCAAGAAGATGGAGACTCCCTTTCTACAAGGAGTCCCATGGAAAAGACAAGGGGTGATGGGTACAGGTTACTCCTGGGGAGATTGCCCTTGGGCTCCAGAAGAAAATGTTTCCCCATGAGAACAGTCAGACACTGGAATCATCTCCCAAGGGAAGCAGTGGAGTCCCCTACACTGTGCAGCTTTAAGACTCAGCTTGACAGGGTGCTGGGCCAGTTCATTTCAACTGCACTATCACCTAGAAAGGTTGGATCAGATGATCTTTGGGGTCCCTTCCAACCTGGCATTCTGGGATTTGAGGAGTTTGGCTGCAGGCAGATATGACCATGAGGACAATGCAGCAAGGGATGAGCCAGCATCAAAAGGCAGATGAGCTAAATATTGCTCTCAAACACAAATTCTCTACTTAATTCTTGTGACTGCTGTGATGTCTCTGGTTTGGAGTGTTGGGAGCACATCTGAGGCTCCTTACTGTCTGGAGTGGTTGGACCATGGTTCCTTCTGTCATCAGGAGAGAAGAAAGTGCCTGGGCTTGTGCAACAGACAGCCTGACACAGTCCCCCAGCACCAACTGCAGTGTTTATATTACATACCAGCATCAAAATATTTCTGCTTTGAAGAGAGGCAGCTTCCTCTTAATAATTGATATTACTCAGATCTCTGAAGCTGAGAGAAAGCAACCCAGCCTAGTGAACCTGCCTCTTCTCCAAACTGGGTCTCCTCTCCTCCCAGAAATGTTGGATGGTCTTTGCTGAAAGAGTGGTCAGGCATTGGAACAGGCTGCTCAGGGAGGTGGTGGAGTCACCATCCCTGGATGTGCTCAAAAAAAGGTGTAGGCATGGCACTTTGGATATGGTTTAGTGGGCATGGTGGCGTTACATTGACAGCTGGACTTGATCTTAGAGGTTGTTTCCAACCTTCATGATTCCATGTTTGTCCTTGGTTCTCTAACCTGATCTAGTTGAAGATATCCCTCCCATGGCAAGGGGTTTGGACTAGATGACCTTTAAAGATCCCTTCCCACCAAAACCATTCTATGCTTTTCCAAGACAATGATTCCATCTCTCTCCATTTGCACTCAAAACCTGACTTTGTTACTGGAGTCAAATGTTGGTCCCACACTTTAGTTTGGCCCTGAATGCTCCAAGCCTGATTTAAACACAGACCACTTCTCCTTATGGGGAGAGACTGAGGGAAGTGGGGCTCTGTAGCTTGGAGAAGAGGAGCCTGAGGGGTGACCTGATGAACGTTTACAAAGCTGTGCAGGCTGAGTGCTCTGCTGGGTGGTGCTCAATGACAGCACAAGGGGCAACGGATGGAAGTTGAGGCATAGGAAGTTCCATGGAAACATGAGGAAGAATTTTTTCCCTATGAGGGTGACAGAACACTGGAACAGGCTGCCCAGGGGTGGTGTAGAGTCTCCCTCTCTGGAGATATTCAAATCACACCTGGATGTGTTCCTGTATGATCTGTGCTAGGTGACCCTGTCTGGCACGGGGGTTGGACTGGATGATATTTCGAGGTCCCTTCCAGCCCCTAACATTCTGTGATTCTGTGAAAGAGGCCTGCTGGACTATTTTTTTTTTTTTTTTTTTTCATAAACAGAATTCTTCTTCCAAAACTTCCTCCCAGTACCCCTCAAGTAGCCTGTTTACCCTATAGGCTTTTATTTAAAACAGTCCAGCCAGAGCACTGCGAGTTTTCATTTGAAAGAGTAAATTTCAGATTTATTCTTTTTGGGAGGGGGAACTTTAAAGTGTATCATATCAGTCAACTGGCTCTTCATGGTTTTGGGGTGGATGTTTTGTTTGTTTGTTTGTTTTCACCAAGCTTCCCCTCCACTACCTTTGTTAATTACCCACCATTTGAACAAGGGTCTTCTCCTGCCTTGATCCTGCCGTGAAATCACTACGCTGTATTTGTCTTTCTAACATCAAAGTCATTTCCATGGTCACCAACTGTGATGTCATAAACTTTTTTTTTTTCTTTCCCTTTTTTTTTTTTAATGGCTTGTTTACAGCAGGGAACAGAAGGAGAGAAGAGATTATGGGTGGAAGGAAACTCTTATCAATACACAACAGTTTTAAGCACAACTGTGAGGCTGAAGAACGCAGAAAACTCAAATTAAAAAAAAAAAAAAAAAAAAAGGGGAAAAAAAGGGAAAAAATTCCTTGCTGAAATAGCTTCTCTTCTGAAGCTCATCCCAGCACAAAAATCCCTTTTTAAGTTACTAGCAAACAAGCACTCCCAACAGATTGGTGTTTTGTGTGTCAGCCCAGAGCTTCCTAAGCTTGGAAGGCAGTAAATCTGTGTCCTGGTCCAAGCAGCTATGTAAATGTGACCCCTACAGAAGTGCTTGAGCAGGACACTGTGGGATCTGAGCACTGCTGCCCCACACATTTTACTTGTCTCAGATCACACTAAGAGTCAGAATTCCCTCAAGAGATACTTCAGTTGGACCAGAAGGTCCTTTCCTTGCCCAGTGATGGCTGTGAGACCCCCTAGCTCATCCTCCTTCTCTGTATGGGGTTACTACTTGAGGCCATCAGTGGTGGCTAGAGTTAGGACAATGGCAATGGTACAGGTTAGAATACAGCAGGAAAAAACTTTGCTTTGAGGGTGCTGGAGCCCTGGAACAGGCTGCCCAGAGAGGTTGTGGAGTCTCCTTCTCTGGAGACTTTCAAGACCTGCTTGTAAGTATTCCTGAGCAACCTGATCTGGGTGAACCTGCATTAGCAAGGGGGCTTGACTCAGTCTCCAGAGGTCCCTTCCAACCCCTAACATTTTATAATTCATGGTAAAGCTTTCTTTTTCTGGAGAAGAAGGGCCATCTCAAGCTCTTGGCCACAGAACAGCAAGGTCTTGCAGGCTGTGTGACCCCATGCCCCAGCCCAGCTCCCCAACAATCCCAAAGCAACATAAACTCCTTCCAGCCAACACTCTGCTTTGGTTGCAGGGTTGGGACACAAGAGGTGTCCAGGTTCCTCAGTTGAAGTGGAAAGACCCACATGTCATGCATTCTTATCCTACAGGGCACAACAAGAGACAGTCTGACAGGAGTCCAATACATCCAGGCTCCATTTTCAGCTCTACTGGTGTTCCTTCCACATTTCTTGCCTCTCTTGGTTCCCAGTAGCACAAAGTCAGCATCAACTATGGGATTCCAGTATCTCACAGAATCAATAAGGTTGGAAAAGACCTCAATGATCATCAAAGTCCAACCTGTCACCCAAGACCTCATGACTATTAAACCATGTCTCCTCACAGAAACTCTACTCAGGTGTTGACCATTCTTGATAGATTAACTGAGTGGACCCAGACACACTCCCTGTTGGTGGGTGGCTAAGGAAGGGCCTGGTGCAGCCCCTCTTGTCCCACCCCAGGGCACAGCTCAGGAGAAGGTGGGGAAACCAAGTCCCACATAATTACTCTTAGAAGTAGTGTAGATGTTTCCCATGGTCTCCAGAGGCCAATTGGTGCTTACAGTATTGGTCAAGCATCATCTCCTTGGGTGACAGGACTGTGACAGTGAACCAAGCACCTCAATTCTGCCCTAGAGGTCAATCAAGAGAGTATGGTTGATGTTTCTGAGATAGTCCTGGGAGATCCCTGGCAGATGGAGAATGCTGTGGTGAGCTAAAGAAACCAGCAGACCACAGGTCTTCAGCGTAGGGAAACACAAAACCTTTCTGCCACCTTCTCAGGGGACATGAATAACAGCTAAGAAAGGGCTACAGCAGAGGAGCTGCAGCAGTCTCTGCTTGGAAAGGGTTTCCCAAACAGCCAGCTCCAGGGGGGTCCCTGCTCTTATAGCCTGCCAGGACCAGGGCTGTCCCAGTGGTACCTCTGGATAAACTAGGCTCTGCATGACCTGCTGGCTCCCTCCACACCCAGCCTCTTGCAAGCAAAATTCTTGAGTGAAGCTCATCCCACAGCCTACAGGAGAACAGATTGAGGCTGCTTGAAGATGTGGAGCCATCTCTAGCATTTTGCTGTCTTAGAGCCATCCCTGTACATACGCTCCCAGGAGATTATCTCCATCCTCTACCCAAAGAAAACACAAGATGGGTGTGTGTGTGTGTAAAACCTCAGTGGATGATGAAATTCCTAAATCTACATTCCATGAGGAGAATTAATGCAGCTCTTTCCCCACTCCAGCACTGGGAGCTCCCCAGTAGGAGATCCTATTGTCCATCACACACTGGCAAGGGCACATCGTTCAGCCAGCTCTGTTCTGGAGCAGGCAGGAGCAGGGATTGCACACCCCCCCTACTCATCACTGAGCTACACAAGGGAACCACCATTTTGCTGCAGTCCCACAGCAGGAATAAAATGGTGGCATAGATGAAAACTGCCAGATCAAACACAATCCAGTTGCCTGTCACCACCTGCAGCTCTTCTCCGCCTTACATGTAACGCTGAATCCTTAATCAGGTTAATATTTGATTTCTGGGTGCTTAAATAAACAAACAAACCAAAAAAAAAAAAAAAAAAAAGAAAGAAAAGCCCCACCACACACACACATAAAAAAAATAAACCCCAAACCCTCACAACAACAACTGCACCACCAGATGATTAACACTGCAGCCAGGAAGCACCAAGATGCAAGCCATCGATGCTAGAATTTGCATTTCTGCCACAAAACAGCAAACCCCCAGCTCTGGTGTTTATTCACACAGGCAAGTAGCTCACCCAAAGCCACCAAGAGCTAACTGTGCACACGTTCAACACACAAAGGACTTGGTCTGTTTTCCAGCATTGTCTGAGAAATGTTACAGTGGCTGAGAAAGGCAAAAGGCTTCACTTAATTGGTCTTACACAACCCCTTCCCTGTCTTACGCCAAGCTGCTGGATCTCTCCAAATAAAAACATTCCTGGAGGATGGCAGGCACAGGGTTTCCAGGGAAGACAGTTAATACAGAGCAAACAGGGGGGAGAGTTTGTTTAGTTTTTTTTCCTTTGTGATTTACACATTTCTTCTGCTCACACACAGTGAACTTCTCCTAAAGCCAAGCCTAAGCACCAGAACCAGTCCCAGATTGCTGGGACTGGGACAGGCAGATGCTGAATGAGAGACCAGCAACAAAATGGAATCGATTTCTGTCCATGGAGAATCCTGCTCTGTGTTCAGCTTTGACTTTAAGTAATAATGCCAGTGTACTCTACAAGAAATTATTCCAAACCACCATGTTTCCCAACCAAAATGAAGCAGCACACATCCAACAGCATCTAACAGCAGGTCTTCCCAACAGCAACCTTGAAAATTAAAGCATATATCATCCCTTTAGAGTGCAGAGCACACTTACAATTCCATATTTATTTCTTTCACAGCCAGTGACTGGAATAAAATATTTCTTGACTTCTGCTTCTTTCACCAGTTGGATTTGCATAGCCTGTGGATTTGTTGCATCCTGCTCTTCTCTCACACAGTGGAACACACACTAGAGGCTGGATTCTCTTGAACAATTATTTTTTTTTACCTTGTCTCTAAAGATCCCAATAATAAAATGCTTCAAAATTAATAACTGAACTGATTTTTTGTCCTTTTTTTTTTTTTAGGTCTTTTAAAGAACCTGACTCATTTGCAAGAGCAGTTAGAGATATCTTTTCCTCCTGTATATTTTTACATCTGACAATTTAACCATTAAAAAACCAACTAATAATACCCAAAGACTGCAGAAACAGCTCAAAAAAGACTAGAAAAATAAAACCCAAACAAGAAAATAAAATTAAACCCCACTATACTTGACTGGAAATCCAGTATTAAATGCAAAATGAAACACCCACCATGCAAGGAGTCCCATATTTTATTTCAGACTCTCAAGTACTGTAGATCACTGGTGGCCAGTCTGTAAATCTCACATCTTCTCAGCTTCCCATCCAGTAGAAGTCACTACAGAAAATGCTCAGGGACAGCAACAGACCTGCTCTTTCCCACATTTGAATCAAGAGCAGCCTTTTGTTGGGTTCAGTAAGGTCAAACTTTGGCTTAGAGAAGCTCTCTGAATGTCTCCAAAACAGGCACAGAGAAACCTTTTCCCCCTTCCCCAAAACTCCCACTTGTGCCCAGTTCTGATGCTATCAGAAAGAGCAAACAAGAATCACACAGAATCATAGCATCAACCAAGTCGGAAGAGACCTCCAAGATCATCCAGTCCAACCCATCATCCAGCCCTATTCAATCAACTAGAGGCCATGGCACTAAGTGCCTCATCCCTAAGGAGAGTTTCCATCACCACTTTCAGGTTAAAGATGAGTTTCCTTAAATATGAGCTTAAAGGCGGGGAGGAAAGTTGAAACTGGATCATTTCAGAGAATCATCTCTGCTGGAGAAGGTACAACGTGAGCTGATGGGGACTTTTCAGAGGGGAGAATTAGGAGCCAGGGCTTTTTTCAATGCTTGATCTTGCAGACTGCAAAAACCCAGACTTGCAAAGGGCAGGTGTTGCCACCTTATAACATCCCCAGTTTAGCCCAAAACATAAGTGGCAAGCTGGTTCTGATGTATTGTGCCCCTGCTTTTCATTTCCCCCCCCCCCCCCCCAAAATACAGCAGAAATGCCCAAATAAATCAGCAGTTTGGAACATCTCACAGCCATGTGGCTGGCCTGTAGGTATTTGCTACAATTTGCAAAAGTGGGGTAAAATCTGGTGGTGGAGTGAACTTGCCCAAAAGGATTTAAAGATACCAAACGGATGCTGGACTGTGATGATCCTTGAGGTCTTTTCCCAACCTTATTGACTCTGTGATTCTGTGAATGTGGTCTTTAGCATTAATGGTAAGGGAAAAAAAAAAAACAAACAACAAACCCACACCCACCCCTTAGCAGAGGTGATCAGCTGTAGGATGTCAGGATGGACAAAATGCAACTGCACCTAAACCTGCAGCAGAGGTTGCTGAGATCTGGATCCAGCAGGATTTACCCCAAGCTGGGCTTGGCACACCCACACCAATCAGGATATCCACACTAGCAGAAGACCTCTCATTTCTCTCTATGCGCTGCTGCCTTTGGCTTCTCCTAGATTTTTGTTCTTGCACCTTTTACATCACTTTTTTTTTTTTTAACAACGGCCCTAACTGAGTCTGCTGGACTCTGAATATGAACTCAGGCTTTGTGACCCAGCTTTCCTTAAGGATTTCAGAAGGAAGAAAAGAAAAGCAGACAAAAGGAAATCCTGCCACCAAGCAGCCCTCCTGCAGAAAACATCACACACTTGGGCTTTTGTCCCAAATTCCTTACCTCTCACACCAGAGACCCACACGATGCTTTTGGGAGCAAGCCAGAGCTAAGGGAAGCAGAGGCAATGACAGAAGGCACAGCAGCCACCCAGGAGCAGGGAAGGTTGTCCCATCCTGCAGACACCCAGCCTTCCATTTCATTGCTCATTTTAACCATATGCATCTGCTTGCAAAGCACTGGGGGGAAAGGCATGCTTTGAGGAGAGGCTTGAAGGAGAAGGGGATGTTGGGCAGGTGGAGGGGGTCCCAGGAGGAGGTCATCAGCCATTAGACATCACCCACAGGTGAAAACAACTGCTCATTCTGAGCTGCTTCCAAACACCAGGAAGGCATGGGGAGAATGATGCTATTGTGTTAACATTTTTCACGTCCAAAGGTTAGAAATAGTGTTTTGGAGCAGTCAGTTTGTTAACTGGGACATCTGGCTTAATGGAGAGAGGCCAAAGAGTCACTGCATTATTAGGTTGGAAGGAAGAAGGGGGTGATTGAAATTGAGATTCTCTGTTTGAGCAGCACCAGAAAATGCCCATCACTGGGCAGCTGGACATTTACACCACACCCTGAGAGAGTGATGGGATGGGCAAAACCCAGTGGCAAAAAAAAAAAAAGAAACCCAAAACCTAAACCTCCAAACAACCCTCTGATTTCAAACGCAGAAGGATTAACCCCTAAATTATGGAATTAGCAGGATCCACCAGGGAAAAAGCTGGATGCCTTTGCTTTGGCTCACTGCGTGTCTCTGACAAGGCTGCAAAAGGAAATTTGTTTGGGGGGGTGGGGTGGGGAGGAAACAGTTTCTGCTGCTCCTGGAGGCAGCCATTTGGGATGCTGAGATTAGTGGTAGAGATTTCTATTATCTGAAACTCTACTGGCAGACTGTTTAAAAAAAAAAAAAAAAAAAAAAGAAGGAGTTTATAAATTCTATAGTGGGATTTAAGTTAAACTATTTCATCTAGGGACTTGAGAAATATGTGTAATTACCGTAGGTGGAGAATGCCCTTTGTTTTATTTCTTTTTTTTTTTTACCCCCTCATTGCTGTTCACCAAAATTAAGTTTGCCAGATATTATTCCTAAGAGGTATAATTAAAATCCACATAAAATCCAGAACACAGCAAAAAATAAAACGTTAGGAGATAATGCCTTTAAAATTACCAGCCCAAACAGTCCTCTGCACTGCGGTACGAACCTAATCGCTCTCTGGCTAGCAGTGTTTGTTTTCCCTCTACAGAGCTGCTTTGAACTCCCAGGGCTTCTCAGGCGAGCTGTTAGTTTGCAGCCCATTGTAAGGAGCAGTTATTTAATAACACTCTGTATTAAATTACTTCTCTTAAAAAAAAAAAAAAAAAAAAGGCAACAAACCCAAGCAAATGAGAGGATTTTATTGCACGCGGGGTCCTGACACCGCGTTTGGGCTTTGCATTATTTCCTAAGCTCTCATTGAAAGCAGAATGGAAACCTCCAGGGTTGTGCTGGGGTGGTTTTGTTTTGGTTTTTTGTTTTGTTTTGTGTTGTTTTGTTATGCTTTGTTTTGCTTTTCTTTGCTTTGTTTTGTTTTGCTTTGCTTTGTTTTGTTTTGTTTTCAGGCAGGTTCAGCTTTGGAGCCATGTACCTGTCATTAACTCCTGCCCTGGCAAAATGTCCAGGGATGTAAATGGGACTCATGCCAGGGAGGAAAAAAAAAAACAACCAGCCAACCAACCAACCAACCAACCAACACAACACCCAAATGTTGAATCCACATTGAGTAGCAGGAGAGGTATTTTAGAGCCAGGTACTTGCACCAGATGTTTAATCCTGTTTTCTGCTCCTGCAGAAGACATAACCTGATGTTAGCTGCCAGCTCTCATTACGACTGTCTGGCCACCCTTGTTAATGAAAGACTTTGTTTTCTTTTGGCAAATGTTATTAAAGCAAAGAACAAACTGATTGTCTAAATTGATTAAGTAGATTCATTCCAGTGAAAAATTTATTATTTGCCTGGCTCATTTCATCAAATCAATTCAGAGGGAAAAAGCTCCATGAATTAAACTAATCACAAATATATATTTTAAAAGCCAGCCGTTACTGGCAGGATACTGGGAGTGCAGTCAATCACTGGGACAATAACTGAATTTTAAAACAGCATCTTGCACTGCTTTTCAGAAGCCTCTTTGCCTTTTCTTTCAGAAAATTGGTGTCTAGGGGCCAAATTCTGCCCCTGTGTTGTCCTGTAGATTCGTATTATGTTTCTATGGGTGCCCAGAAGTCGTTCTTGAGTTCTTGTCCCCTTCTACTCTGCCTTGATGAGACCATATCTGGAGTAGTGTTGAGTTTGGGGGTCCTCAGTTCAAGAGGGAGAGGGATATATACTTGGGAGAGTCCATTGGAGGTTAAGAAGATGATGAAGGGATTGGAGCTACTGTCTGGTGAGGAAAGGCTGAGAGACTTGGGGCTGTTTGGTCTGGAGAAGAGAAGCCTGAGAGGGGATCTTATTGTTTATAAATATGACCTTATGAATGTTTATAAATATCTGAAGGGTGGGTGTCAAGAAGAAGAGGCCAGGCTCTTTTCAGTGGTGTCCTGTGATAGGACAAGGAACAATGAACACAAACTGGAACACAGAAAGTTCCACCTCAACATGAGGAAAAACTTCTTTATGTGATGGTGTTGGAGCCCTGGAGCAGGCTGCCCAGAGTGGTTGTGGAGTCTCCTTCTCTGCAGACTTTCAAGACCTGTCTGGATGCATTCCTGTGTGACCTGCCCTAGATGGTCCTGCTTTGGCAGGGGGGTTGGAATTGATGATCTCTGTAGGTCCCTTCCAATCCCTATCATCCTATGAGCCTGTGATTCTGTGATTCTAGGATTCTATGATTCTGTGATTCTGTGATTCTAGGATTCTATGATTCTATGGTTCTAGGATTCTAGGATTCTGTGATTCTATGATTCTGTGATTCTATGAGTCTATGATTCTATGATTCTCTGATTCTATGATTCTGTGATTCTGTGATTCTAGGATTCTGTGATTCTAGGATTCTATGATTCTGTGATTCTATGGTTCTATGATTCTATGTTTCTAGGATTCTATGGTTCTAGGATTCTATGATTCTATGGTTCTATGATTGTAGGATTCTAGGATTCTATGTTTCTGTGAGTCTATGATTCTAGGATTCTGTGATTCTATGAGTCTATGAGTCTATGATTCTAGGATTCTGTGATTCTATGATTCTGTGATTCTATGATTCTAGGATTCACTGATTCTATGATTCTATGATTCTGTGATTCTATGGTTCTATGATTCTGTGATTCTATGTTTCTATGATTCTATGGTTCTAGGATTCTATGATTCTATGATTCTGTGATTCTATGATTCTATGATTCTGTGATTCTATGTTTCTATGAGTCTATGATTCTATGATTCTAGGATTCTGTGATTCTATGATTCTATGATTCTATGTTTCTGTGAGTCTATGATTCTAGGATTCTATGATTCTGTGATTCTATGATTCTAGGATTCACATTCTAGGATTCACTAGAATCACATAGATTCTGTGATTCTATGATTCTGTGAGTCTATGATTCTCTGAGTCTATGATTCTAGGATTCTGGGATTCTGTGATTCTAGGATTCTATGTTTCTGTGATTCTAGGATTCTGTGATTCTAGGATTCTAGGATTCATATTCTATGATTCACTAGAATTGCATAGATTCTGTGATTCTAGGATTCTGTGAGTCTATGATTCTATGAGTCTGTGATTCTGTGAGTCTATGATTCTATGAGTCTGTGATTCTGTGAGTCTATGATTCTATGAGTCTATGATTCTGTGATTCTATGATTCTATGAGTCTATGATTCTATGAGTCTATGATTCCGTGAGTCTATGATTCCGTGAGTCTATGATTCTATGAGTCTATGATTCTGTGAGTCTATGATTCTGTGAGTCTATGATTCTGTGAGTCTATGATTCTGTGAGTCTATGATTCTGTGAGTCTATGATTCTGTGAGTCTATGATTCTGTGAGTCTATGATTCTATGAGTCTATGATTCTGTGATTCTATGATTCTGTGAGTCTATGATTCTGTGAGTCTATGATTCTGTGAGTCTATGATTCTATGAGTCTATGATTCTATGAGTCTATGATTCTGTGAGTCTATGATTCTATGAGTCTATGATTCTGTGAGTCTATGATTCTGTGAGTCTATGATTCTATGAGTCTATGATTCTGTGAGTCTATGATTCTGTGAGTCTATGATTCTGTGATTCTATGATTCTGTGAGTCTATGATTCTGTGAGTCTATGATTCTGTGAGTCCATGATTCTGTGATTCTATGATTCTGTGAGTCTATGATTCTGTGAGTCTATGATTCTGTGAGTCTATGATTCTGTGAGTCTATGATTCTGTGAGTCCATGATTCTGTGATTCTATGATTCTGTGAGTCTATGATTCTGTGAGTCTATGATTCTGTGAGTCTATGATTCTGTGATTCTATGATTCTGTGAGTCTATGATTCTGTGAGTCTATGATTCTGTGAGTATGATTCTGTGAGTCTATGATTCTGTGAGTCTATGATTCTGTGAGTCTATGATTCTGTGAGTCTATGATTCTGTGATTCTATGATTCTGTGAGTCTATGATTCTATGAGTCTATGATTCTGTGATTCTATGATTCTGTGAGTCTATGATTCTATGAGTCTATGATTCTGAGAGTCTATGATTCTGTGAGTCTATGATTCTGTGATTCTATGATTCTGTGAGTCTATGATTCTGTGAGTCTATGATTCTGTGAGTCTATGATTCTGTGAGTCTATGATTCTATGAGTCTATGATTCTGTGATTCTATGATTCTGTGAGTCTATGATTCTGTGAGTCTATGATTCTATGAGTCTATGATTCTGTGAGTCTATGATTCTGTGAGTCTATGATTCTGTGATTCTATGATTCTGTGAGTCTATGATTCTGTGAGTCTATGATTCTGTGAGTCTATGATTCTGTGAGTCTATGATTCTGTGAGTCTATGATTCTGTGAGTCTATGATTCTGTGAGTCTATGATTCTATGAGTCTATGATTCTGTGAGTCTATGATTCTGTGAGTCTATGATTCTATGAGTCTATGATTCTGTGAGTCTATGATTCTATGAGTCTATGATTCTGTGAGTCTATGATTCTGTGAGTCTATGATTCTGTGAGTCTATGATTCTGTGAGTATGATTCTGTGAGTCTATGATTCTGTGAGTATGATTCTGTGAGTCTATGATTCTGTGAGTATGATTCTGTGAGTCTATGATTCTGTGAGTATGATTCTGTGAGTCTATGATTCTATGAGTCTATGATTCTGTGAGTCTATGATTCTGTGAGTCTATGATTCTGTGAGTCTATGATTCTATGAGTCTATGATTCTGTGAGTCTATGATTCTGTGAGTCTATGATTCTGTGAGTCTATGATTCTATGAGTCTATGATTCTGTGAGTCTATGATTCTGTGAGTCTATGATTCTGTGAGTATGATTCTGTGAGTCTATGATTCTGTGAGTCTATGATTCTGTGAGTCTATGATTCTGTGAGTATGATTCTGTGAGTCTATGATTCTGTGAGTCTATGATTCTGTGAGTCTATGATTCTGTGAGTCTATGATTCTATGAGTCTATGATTCTGTGAGTCTATGATTCTGTGAGTCTATGATTCTGTGAGTCTATGATTCTAGGATTCTGTGATTCTAGGATTCTAGGATTCTGTGATTCTAGGATTCTAGGATTCTATGAGACTACTGAACTGCCATTTCATAGAACCATAGGATGGTTTAGGTTGGAAGGGACCTTAAAGAAGATTTAGTTCCAATCCCCCTGCCACAGGCAGGGACACCTATGAAATATGAACCATAGACTCATTAGAAAGTTAACTGTGACAGATTAATAAGAATTTCTGAGTGCTTCACTGTAAGCCCTTGAAAACCACACATGTTTAAAGAGAAGATGTCAGTCACTTCTTAGCCTGGATATACACAAACACACACACACATTCATTAGGCTCCTTCACATCACAGCCAGAGAAGGCTCCTGTCTAATCTCTTGCAGGACACAGATGGAAAAGTCAGCCTGGAATGCTAATATTCAATTTAGTTTCAAAAGGAAGGTCAACCATCACATTGATATTTCTCCAGCAAATCATAAACAGGGGTTTGGACTTTTTGTGACTGGATTTTGTACTGCCATGGGTTTTATAGGTATTTTTTCCTACAAAGTTAACTTTGAAACCATCATTCAAGATGAATCTTTTGTCATCATCTAGGTCTTTGCAAAGGAAATTGCCACCAATGGCTTGCTAAAAGGACCAAGGTCTCACTTAATGGGAGAAAAGCGATGAAGCTGGTGAAGGGTCTAGAGAATAAGTCTTAGGAAGAGTGGTTGAGGGAACTGGGGTTAGTATGGAGAAGAGGAAGCTCATTGCTTTCTACAGCTCCCTGAAAAGAGCGAGGTTGGTCTCTTCTTCTTAGTATCAGGTGATAGAACGAGAGGAACTGGCCTGAAATTGTGCCAGGGGAGGTTTTGGTTGGATCACAGGAAAAATGTCTTTGCTGCAAGAGTGGTCAGGGATTGGAACAGGCTGCCCAGGGAGGTGGTGGAGTCACCATCCCTGGAGGTGTTAAAAAAACCTGTGGACGTGGCACTTTGTGACATGGTTTGATGGCTGTGGTGGTGTTAGGTTGACAGTTGGACTTGATGACTTTAGAGGTCTTTTCCAACTGAAACAATTCCATGGCTCTATAAACATCTGATCCAATAAAAAATCATTCTCCAACTTTTTTCATCTTTATATCCTTTGACTCCAGAGGTGCAGCTGCAGCAGCGCTGCCAGGATGCCTTCTCAGTATGGCTCTAACAGGTTGCCCAGGGAGGTGGTTGGGGCCCCATCCCTGGAGATATTCAAGGTGAGGCTTGACAGGGCTCTGGGCAGCCTGATCTAGTTGAGGATGTCCCTGCTGACTGCAGAGGGGGGTGGACTTAGATGACCTTTGGAGGTCCCTTCCAACCCAGCCCATTCTATGATCCTGTAACTCCCAACCCAGACCATTCCATGATCCTATAAACCCCTTCCAACCCAGACCATTCTATGATCCTATAACCCCCTTCCAACCCAGACCATTAAATGATCCTATAACTCCCAACCTAGACCATTCTATGATCTTATAACCCCCTTCCAGCCCAGACCATTCCATGATCCTATAACTCCCTTCCAACCCAGACCATTCCATGATCTTATGACTCTATAACTCCCATGTCCTCAACAAGGGTTAAACAAAGACATGGTGAGAACCTGGTGCCTGATGCTGCCTGGAGATAGGTAGCTCCATTGTGTTTCCATCTCAATCTCAAGTTAACAATTCACAACACTATTTTCCTACCAGATGTTTATATTCAGTCCCACCAGCTCTTTGATGATGCCAGATTCAAGTAACTTTAAACCAACCTATCTTGTGCTGAGCTTTCTGACAGCAGTTTGCCTGGCACCTGTGGTCCAACACACAGGCACGTGTACACAAAAAAATCACTTTATAATTCTAGCTCACTGCCCTCCTCCTCCTTTTTCAGTAGCTTTTCTCCAAAAGCAAGAGGAAAAGTTGCCTCTGCACATTGTGCTGAGGGCTGAATCTGTGCGGTGGATGCTTGGCAGTGCAGCTGATGCCTTGGCACCCAGGCTTGCTGTCAGGTACACTTGGGGGATCTTAAACAAGAAAAGATTTTACACCAGTGTGGTGTGAGAGCAACAGCTCTAAACACCGTGGCATGAGCAACAATTCAAAAGGATGTGGCGCAGCAGAAGCTCAAAAAGCTCACAGCTAAGAGGGTGAAAAAACCCAAACCTTCCTACACAGAACAGCATTACAAAAAGAGCTGGGTGCTTTGAAAGAGGCAGCAGTGACAGCTCAGAGGAGGAGAGGTCTCCCATCCTCACCCTGCCAGGGTGGGGGATGGCAGAATCACATCACAAGTGTGCTGGGTGCTCCCAACCTTGGGGAAGCTTAGGGAAGGGAAATGTTCTCCTCTGCCCAAGGCTTCATCCTGCAGGGTCACCATCCTGTCTCCCCTCACTGGGCATTAGCCACAGCTTCTCCACCAAGCATAGCTGTAAAAAGTGGTGGAGAAGGGCTAAAACTGCCCAGATGAGGCTGGAACCCATCAGGGTTCCCTGTGGGACTCCCTGCTAGGGCACAGGGATGGCTGGGGAGACTCTTGCCCCAGCAGCATCCCCCAGCACCGTGCAAGCTGCCTGCAGCACCAAAGGAGCCTGCCTGCATCGCCTGCTGCCAGCATCACCTGCTGCTGACGGGCTCCTTGAGGCATTCATGAGGCTGCTTTCTGGATAAGCAAATGTTTTGATTAGGGAATTTGAAAAGACAGCAAGCAATGACAGTTGAGGGGGAAAAAAAAGCCCTAAACACTCCCAATAACAGAAGTTTCCTTCAAAACCCTTGTCTGCTACATCACGCTAAACGCCTGCAGTAGGTATTTACACTGTCACTTTCAAGTGGTTTTCCCCAGCTTGTACTGAAGTGGAGCTGATAATGTCTGCTTAAGGGGCCCTTGCAGGCTGCTGTACCCTCACTGTGCCAAATGCCTAATGCTGCAGCATGCTAATGGACATGCCCAGGAAGGTCACAGGATCACACAATGGTGGGGATTGGAAGGCACCTCTGGAGATCATCCAGTCCAACCCACTCTCTAAAGCAGGGTCACCTACAGCAGGTTGCAGAGGGCGGTTGTACTCAGTGATCTCCAGAGGTCTCTTTCAAGCCCTACCATTCTGTGATTCTGTAAAGTGCCCTGGAGTGACTGGACAGGCATTAACAAGCAGCTGGAGGCATAGTCAGAGGAACATACCATCTCCTGGAGCAAATACTGAAACAAGAGTGGCAGCCACACACCCAGCCTCAGCTCCTGGGACCCCATCTGGGCAGTGTCACAGGATCACAGGATGTTAGGGGTTGGAAGGGACCTCCAAAGTTCATTGAGTCCAACCCCACTGCCAGAGCAGGACCATAGAATCCAGCACAGGTCACACAGGAACACATCCAGATGGGGCTTGAAAGTCTCCAAAGCAGGAGACTCCACAACCTCTCTGGGGAGCCTGCTCCAGTGTTCTGTGATTCTCACAGTGAAGAAGTTCCTCCTCATGTTGTAGTGCTCCTGTGGTGTAGTTTATAGCCATTCCCCTTGTCCTATCCCAGGGTGCAGCTGAGCAGAGCCTGTCCCCTCCCTCTTGACACCCAGCCCTCAGATATTTATAAACATTCATTAAATCCCCTCTCAGTCTTCTCTTCTCCAGAATCCAAAGCCCCAGGTCTCTCAGCCTCTCCTCATAGGGCACATTCTCCAGTCCCTTAATCACCCTGGTAGCTCTCCATTGGGCTCTCTCAAGTAGATTCCCACAACATGCCAGGCCCATCAGATCTGCTCCAAGGACAGGGACCTGATGGGAGGCTACAGTGACAGGCTGGAGCTCACCCCTCCCACAGCACAGAATAGCTGCTGCCAGGAGATGCTAATGGCTCTAACAGGTATGTGATGCAATTCCCTGCACTCCATCACTTCCCATTCAAAGCTGGTCTCAGAGGAGGAAGAAGAGATTCATCTGGGAATGTTTAAGTAATTGCCTCACCAGTTATCCAGTGACATCCATGATCAGCTGCTTAATTGCTCAGAGTGAACAGAAATTGGACCTGCTCTTTTGACTTCAAACCCTGTGTGTTTGTCTTCTGATTCCTGCATTTGTACTCCAAGGAAGAGAAAGCACTCTCCAGACCACACTTGCCAGCTGAGCCAGCCTCCCCTTCCCTATGGCATTAAGGATTGATGCCCAATGACAGGACAAGGGGCAATGGGTGGAAGTTGAGGCATAGGAAGTTCCATGGAATCAGGAGGAAGAATTATTTCCCTGTGAGGGTGACAGAGCACTGGAACAGGCTGCCCAGAGGGGTTGTGGAATCTCCCTCTCTGGAAATATTCAGGATGCACCTGGGTGTGTTCCTGTGTGATCTGCTCTAGGTGATCCTGCTCTGGCAGGGGGGTTGGACTGGATGATCTCTCGAGGTCCCTTCCAGCCCCTAACTTTCTGTGATTCTGTAATTCTGTGTATTTCTGGCAGGCAGCAGGAATGGAGCCCCTGGCAAGCAGCACCTTGCTTTCCAGGGGCTGCAGGCAGGGCAGAGATAGGAGATGCCAGGTAAGAGCTCTGCCAGCTCATCCCACCCTGGCTGACAAAAGGCTGCTGCCAGCTGGCAAGCAACACAAGTTGGAAGTGACAGAGGAACGTGACAAATTCATTATTAATGGCACAACTACCTTTTAATACGTGGAAGGCTGTACTAGATTAATAAAACCAGGCTTTTATACTCTTATCTGACAGCAGTGACGGTGTGTGATCTCCAGAAATCGAGCCCTGCTGCTGCCAGCTCTGGCTCTGGCTGGCATCAGGAGGCTGTGGCAGGTTTGGCAGGGACAGGATGTCTCTCCAGGACATTGCAGCTCCAGAAGGTCATGTGAGCTGACTTTGTGGCAGGGTGAAGCACTCACACAAAAGGTCAGCAAGCTGTGGAAACCTGCACACAGCTGCTCCTTGGAGGGGGGGTGGGCTGGGCTGCAAACCTCTTGGTGTTCATCAATATCTGCCTTGGTTTAGCTCAGCCTACAGCAGGTTTTAAGGAGGGAGTTGTTTATTTTTTAGATAAAGAGTGTACCAGGGGCAGAGGGGCTTGCTCAGGCCAGCTGAATCATCTGCAAATCAAAGCTGCAGCAGCATTCATGTGGATTTTTGTCTCTCTCTCTTCCCCTACCTGTACATGCAAACACACAGCACCCACCCACCAGCTCTCAGGCAAGCTATACCTCACTCTCTCTATATATACATCCATGTAAATACATCTATATATTCATAAAGCTGTACAAATGAGACCCATCAGCATGTAATGTAAATATTTCATTTAACATCTTAACATCTCATTAACATTTATTCCCTCTGTCTTGACTTTTTTTTTTTTTAACTTGTTCTCTTCAGAGGAAAGAAAACACAGAGAAAAAAATCAGAGAATCATTTCAGTTGGAAAAGACCTTTAAGAGGATTGAGTCCAGTAATTCTTTAACTCTACCAAGGCTGGTGCTAAACTATGTCCCTCAGAACCACATCTCTGCATCTTTTAAACACTTGCAAGGATGGGGATCCAACCACCTCCCTGGGCAGCCTGTGCCAGGCTTTGAGAACTCTTTATGTGAAGAAGTTTTGTTCTCATCCAATTTAAACCATGCCTGGTGCAACTTGAGGCCATTTCCTCTCATCCTATCACTTGTTACCAGACCAGCCCCTACCTCCACCAATCTCCATCCCACCTTAATGATTCTATGCAAAGACCTCCAAAATCTTCACAGTGATAAGACAAGGAACAATGGGTTCAAACTTGACCATAGAAGATTTCAGCTCAGCATGAGGAGAAACTTCTTTACAGTGAGGGTGACAGAGCACTGGAACAGGCTGCCCAGGGGGCACCTGGATGCATTCCTGTGCAGACTACCCTAAGTGATGCTGCTTTGGCAGGGGGGTTGGACCTGATGATCTCTTGAGGTCCCTTCCAACCTCTGATATACTGTGAGACTCTGAGACTGAACTGTTCTGACCCTGCACTTCCAGCTCAGCTGCCTCTTGGCAGCCAGGTTGTGATCCAGCTACACCACACAGTGCCATGCACCTGGCTGTGGCTGCTTTTCTTTTGGGTCAGGATTAAATTCTCCCAGGATTTAGGACATCCTAGCACGAGGTGATGCCTCTCAAGCCAAAAATCAGACCAGGATAACTACCTGCTGCACACATGCCTTGTGTGTACAGGTCTAATAGGTGCTTGACTCTCACACTGCTGAAGTTGCTTTCCCCTTACCTCCACCAATTTCCATCCAACCTTAATGATTCTATGCAAAGACCTCTAAAATCATTAAGTCCAGCTGTCAACCTAAAAGCAGTGTGCCCACTAAACCATGTCCCAAAGTGCCATGGCCACAGGTTTATTTGAACACCTCCAGGGATGGGGACTCCACCACCTCCCTGGGCAGCCTGTTCCAATCCCTGACCACTCTTGCTCCAAAGACATTTTTCCTAATCTCCAACCTAAACTTCCCCTGGCACAATTTCAGCCATTTCCTCTCATTCTATCACCTGATACTAGAGAGAAGAGTCCAACTCCCTCCTCCCTCCAACCTCCTTTTAGGGAGTTGTAGAGAGCAATGAGGTCTCCCTTCAGCCTCCTCTTCTCCACACTAACCAACCCCAGTTTCCTCAGCTGCTCCTCACAAGACCTGTTCCAACAAGTCCACAAACAAGCCTTGAAAAGGTTGAGGATTCAGGCAAAATGCCTTAGCTCAGTTTTATTCCTGCCCCCTTGAAATCTAAGCATAGTTGCAGTGCATGGGCTACTTACAAGTGACCCTACATGGTTTCAGAGGGAAATAGCTGCCCACAGGGAAATATCACTTGACTTTTGGAAGAGACACTGGTTTATTTCTTGAGAAAGAATTATTCTGAGAACTGGCTGCTTCTTTACAGCCTCCTTAGCATTTTCTGCAACTCTTGTGCATTCCCCAGTGGCAGGTTCCATCACCCTTGCTCACAGCCATCACTCCAGGTCTCTGCATCACCTGGCTGACAGGAAGCATCACCCCCTGTTCAGCATCCCCACACTGCATCCCCACAACAGCATCACAGAATCAGAGATCCAGAGATCCTCAAGTCTAACCCTCCTGCCAAAGCAGGATCACCTAGGGCGGGTCACACAGGGACACATCCAGATGAGTCTTGAAAGTCTCCGGAGAAGGAGACTCCACAGCCTCTCTGGGCAGCCTGCTCCAATGCATCCCCACATCTCCACTCACTATCCCCATGCAGCATCACAGCAGTCCTGGGGTTTGTAGGACAAGCCAGAATTTTGCCAACCTTGCTGCAGACACACAGCTGCAGCCTGGAGCTCCCCAGGGCAAAAGCAGAACAAGGAGAGTGGCTTTTAGAAAAACAAACAGGACGTGAAGGTGACACAACCATTACTAGCCAGGCACAAAAATCCTGTTAGGCAAACCAGAGCTCAGCTGCCTTGCCCCCAGTCTGAGAGAAGGACCTCACCATCACACCAGGATAGTTGCAGGGTGCACTCAGCTAAGTCTGGCAGCTCCTGAGAGCAGGCAGAAGCTTCCCAGGAGGGACAGGAGCAATAAAGCATGTGGCATGCTGTCACCACAGGGGTCACAATGCCTCCCTGAGAACTGCAGGATTTGGGATTCAGGGAGGAGCTTCTGGCAAAGACATTGCTGGACCAGAACTGGGGATGTGAAGCATAAAGTGTGGGTGGGAATAAGCCACCAATGTGTGTTGTCTCCTCCTGCCCTGCCAGCACCCAGTTCCCAAATGGAGGAAAGACTTCCTGCCCCAGGGAGCCCAAGGACAAACCCCCTGCAAACCTCTTGGAGATGCACACCCAGAACCTTCTGCTTCAGGCCACCAGCTCCTGCCATACCATGAAAAGCAAATTCCCACATAATCAGAGGAAAAGCTCCTACAGAAAACTTTTTTCCCCTGGAATGTTTTAAATTGAATGTAACACATAATAAGAAACACTTCAGATGGGGATGGATCTGCAAGGGCTGGAGGGTCTCAAGAGCTAGGGACATCTACATCCCCATGGATGCTACATCAGCACCAGCACCTGCAGGAAGCCCCAGGATGGTTCAAAGTGGCCTGGAAGACCTTACTGCAGCTCTAGTTCACCTTACCATCACCTTCTCCATGCTCTCTCCAAGCTAACTGGGGGGCAGAGTGCACTGCCAGCTGGGATTGTCTGCTCCAGACCATGGTAGTCACAGCCAGGGTGCTGTAGCCTGAATAGGTGTACAATTTGCTGGGTAAAAAACTGGCTGGATGTCCAGGCCCAAAGAGCAGTGAAGAATGGAATTAAATCCACTTGGTGGCCAGTTACAAATGGTGCTCCCTCTGGGCTCAGTATGGGAGCCAGTTCTCTTTAATATCTTTATCAATGATCTGGACAAGGGGATTGAATGGCCCCTCACCAAGTTTGCAGGTGACATCAAGCTAGGTGGAAGTGTAAAGTAAGGAAGGTATGCAGAGAGATCTAGATAGACCAGTTTGGTGAGCTGAGGGAAATTGTTTTGGGGCCCTCTCTACAAGAAGGACATTGAGGAGCTGGAGCACGTCCAGAGAAGGACAACAAAGCTGATGAAGGGTCTGGAGATTAGGTCTGGTGAGGAGCAGCTGAGGGAACTGGGGGTGTTTAGTGTGGAGAAGAGGAGGCTGAGGGGAAACCTACAAGCTCCCTACAACTGCCTGTGAAAGGAGGTTAGAGTGAGGTGGGGATTGGTCTGTTCAACCAAGTAACAAGTGACAGGAAAAGAGGGAGTGGCTTCAAGTTGAACCAAGGGAAGGTTGGGTATTAGAAAAATTTCATCCCCGAAGGGTTCTCAGACATTGCAACAGGCTGCCCAGGGAGGTGGTGGAGTCACCATCCCTGGAGGTCTGTAAGAGTCATGTAAATGTGGTACTGAGGGACATGGTTTAACCAAGGATTGTCAGCATTAGGTTAATCATAGAATCATAGAATTGTTAGGGTTGGAAGGGAGCTCAAGGCTCATCCAGTTCCAACCCCCCTGACATGGGCAGGGACACCTCACACTACATCAGGTTGCTCACAGCCACATCCAGCCTGGCCTCAAAAACCTCCAGGGATGAGGCTTCTACCATCTCCCTGTGCAACCTGTTCCAGTCTCACCACCCTCATGGTGGTGAGAGGTGGTGAATTTCTTCCTAACATCCAATCTGAATCTACCCATTTCTATTTTTTTTTCCATTCCCCCCAGTCCTATCACTACCTGACACCCTAAAATGTCCCTCCCCAGCTTTCTTGTAGCTTCAGAAAGGAAGCTGGAAGGCTACAATAAGTTCTCCTTGGAGTCTTCTCTTTTCCAGACTGAACAACCTGAACTCTCTCATCCTGTCTCAACAGGAGAGGTGCTCCAGCCCTCTGGTCACGATTGGACTTGATGCTATTAAAGGTCTTTTCCAATGTAGGCGGTTCGGTGGTTCTGCGAGAGGGGACCCTCAAACATATCCCAGGAGCGGGCATCAGCCGCATGGCATGGCAAGGGGGCTGGGCCGGAGGAGCCTCCTTGGTCCGCGGCAGCTGAATGACAAGCCGCGGGCGCTGGCAGCGCTGGGATGCTTTGAGGCGGTGGCAGTCGGCTGCTATTAGCACACAAAAGCGCTGCCGAGCAGCCGAGCAGGACAAAAGGGCTGTGGGGCAAGCAGACAAGAGAGACGGAGGGTGGAGCGAGACAAGAATGGGAGAGGAGCCGCGCAGACGAGAAGGAGGGGAGGGAGGCAGCACGCACACGAAAATCAGAGAAAGGGAAAGCCACGGCGATAACAAGGGGGGAAGAGACCACACGGCAAAGGGCGTTCCTCACCTGGCCCCTTCCTCCGCCGCACCCCGCGCTGCTCCTCTCGCTCTTTGCTTGCCTTGCGGATGGACACCGCAGAATCAGACAGAACAGCAGGGGTTGGAAGGGACCTCTGAAGGTCGTCTGGTCCAACACAGAAATCATAGACACACTCAGGTTGGAAAAGACCCTCAGGATCACCAAGTCCAACCGATAACCCTGCTCTGCAAGGTTCACCCCTGAACCATATCCCCAAACGCCACATCCAGGCGACCTTTAAACACATCCAGGGGCGGTGACTCAACCACCTCCCTGGGCAGCACATTCCCATGCCTGACCACCACAACACAGCATGAGCAGGCCTTTAGGTTGAACACCCAAATCCAAGAGGATTTTCCCACTTGGCCAAGTTTCGCAGTCGGGCTGCAACCGGCAGATCTGCAAAAGGACCTGGAGTAAAACTGGGTGTGTTTCTCACCAACAGCCACGTTCCTTGTTCCCAAAAATGTGCCTTGGATGATGTCACAGGCACCAGCACCCACCTGCAAAACCAAGAGCTGGTCCTAGTTAATGCCAGCTAATTGACAGGCATGGATTAGCTGGGGCAAACAAGCCTGAATGACTAGTCTTGAGCCTGAGGGACACAAGGTGCTGCCAGCTCACTCAGTCTCACCCTGCTGAGCTCCCAGCCTCACAAAGCAGCCTAAAAATCCCTCTCTGATTGCCAGGTTTCTCTTTGATAAGTACCCCACCAAACTGGGGACTCTCAGGGGGAGGCATTCTCTTCCCTTCTACAGCCAAGCAGCCCCAGCAACCTCACCAACGTTTTAGGAACAGGGTGGCAGAAGAACAATGAAACTCAGAAGAAGGGAAAGGTCCCCCTCAGAAGATGCTGTGGAGCTAAGGCACACATCAGCTTTGGTTTCCTGATAATGTCTCTATAGATGACGGAGTAAATGACAGAACAAATGTAAAACTCTCATCTTTCTCAGGGATATTTGAAAAGCTCTAGTGTTTCATAAAACAAGAAAGTCAGAAATGGAAAACACATTTTTGAAGTATGAACTTGCAGGGAATTCAATAAAAAGGCATTTTTCTGACTGAAAACATTTCTTTATCTTCAGGAATGAAAAATAACACCGCTGGTTAACGAGTCTCAGGCTGGCAATGCTCTCAGCTGCAGCTTTGAGCTCTGGTGCCCCTCACACATTGCAGCATCTACTTCTCCCATCTACCTCTCCACTTCCAAATTATTTTCAAAGTTCTTTTCTATTCATTTCAAGTCTATCTCTTTTTTATTCCCTTCCCTTCCCTTCCCTTCCCTTCCCTTCCCTTCCCTTCCCTTCCCTTCCCTTCCCTTCCCTCCCTTCCCTTCCCTTCCCTTCCCTTCCCTTCCTTCCCTTCCCTTCCCTTCCCTTCCCTTCCCTTCCCTTCCCTTCCCTTCCCTTCCCTTCCCTTCCCTTCCCTTCCCTTCCCTTCCCTTCCCTTCCCTTCCCTTCGGCATTCACCCTCTAAAATGAAAAGAATGTCACCACTTTTCTTTCTAATGCCATTGCTGCACTTTTGGCCACGTATCTCCTGGTTACCAACACCACAACAAGAGCTGGTGTCACAGAAAGGTCCATTTCTAATCTCTACACACTGGCTGTTGCAGCACACAATTTCTCAACCCATGTCATCCAAACAAGAGCCAGCACAAGACTGGTCCTCCTTGGGCAACTGCTCTCCAGAGCAAACAAAACGTCTGTGATTCTGTGAAAATATCTGAGATGACCAAAGCCCGGATGAAAGTAACCAAAAGTGAGTGCTAACTTCTCCAGCTCACCTCTTTTGAGCCTTTCCATGCCACTGATAAAAAGGGTGATTAAAAAAAAAAAAAAGAAAAGAAAGAGGAAAAAAAGGGGGGGAAGTGAAGGGAATGTCTTGGATTGATCAGAAATGACTCACATGCATGTTCATAACCTAAAACAAGGATTATTGAACAGTTAAACCTTGAATTCAGCTCCAGCTTAGTTGGAATAAGGATTTAATTTCCAAGCACTAACTTGCACAGCGCTATCTGCTTCATAAAGCTGAGGCCATCATCATCTCTGACTTTCCAACAGGGCTAAAGCAAAAAGCTTGTGGGTGCAGGCATTAAAATGTTCACAACACCTTTAAAATTGTCCTTCTTCTAAACATTCCCCCCCCAAAAAAAAAAAACCTCAAACCCAACACCCCAACAACCCCAGATATAGTTGTTAAGTTTCAAATGTGCAAAGTGTTAACCTCCCCACAAAAGCGACTTGAAAGAAAGAGGTTTTGATCAGCACCAGTGTTGAGAATAATTCACTTCATATGTGTCCAGATAGCTGTGGGAGACAAAATATTTGAGAAAACTCTTGCCTGGGATCTTTTACAATTTCAGTTTTCTTCTCCTAGAGAATGATGAGTTCTAGCCCAAGGAGGAGCTGCAAAACATCAAGCAGAAACTGGCGAGAGGAAGAGGAGGAGAGCAGAGACCCCCAAACCACGCACACCCCCCTGCATGTGCTGGTGCAACACATTTCAGGTGATGAGGAGTTCCTCTGTGAGCACAGAGAACTCTTCACAGGGGCACCTGGGTTTGCATTTCAAATTCTTTTATGCTTGCATTTTGGTTTCCAACACCAAAAGTGATGAGAACACTACCATGAGGTATATTTGGAGCCAAAATCACAGAATCACAGAGTTTCAGGGGCTGTAAGGGACCTCAAAAGCTCCTCCAGTCCAACCCCCCTGCCAGAGCAGGATCACCTACACCAAATCACACAGGAACACATCCAGGTGAGTTTTGAATCTTTCCAGAGAGGGAGACTCCACAACCCTCCTGGGCAGCCTGTTCCAGTGCTCTGTCACCCTCACAGAGAAAAAAATCTGTCCTCATATTTACATGAAACTTCCTATGCCTCAACTCCCACCCATTGCCCCTTGTGCTGTCATTGGGCACCACTGAGAAGAGCCTGGCTCCATCCTCTTGGCACTCACCCTGCACATCTTTACCAACATTGATGAGGCCACCTCTCAATCTCCTCCAAGGTAAAGAGCCCCAGCTCCCTAAAATAAAGTGATGTGTCTTGAAACAGGAGAGAAGACTGCATTCATTTGGCCGTAAGACTTGATCAGGGGAAGGGGAGATGGGTTGGGTTTTAGGGTGGGTGATGGATGAGGGTATGGTAAATGTTGCCTCTGGGTGAACCCCAGAATCTTTTTTTCCCACATTACATTCAATCCCTAGCAGCTCAGGACAACCTGGAACACACCAAATGGGTTTTCCCCAGGCAGAGTCCTCCGGGAAGCAGTTTAGGTGCACGATTTCAAATTAAAAAAAAAAAAAAAGAATCCTTGTTGCCAGCCCAGGCCATGACATGGGAGCCAATTCCCAAGCAGCGTGGGGACACCTCAGTCTTTGAATCTTTCCCAAACTCCGTCAGGATCCCCTGAGTCTTTGTGATCTAACCAAACGTATGTCACGCTTCCTCAAGTTAATAACAGATGTCTCAAGAAAGACAGCTCTTGAGCATGGGGATCCTTCTTTTTTTTTTTTCCTCTCTCTTTCTTTTTTTTTAACTGTTGTCTTTTTGCTTTCCATTTGGAAGGGGCAGCAGGGGGGGTCCCAGCCAACCCCTGGACCCACCTCCCTGGCCAGCAGCCCTGGAGCTGCTGCAAGCGCTCTGTTTATCTTACACAAGTGTACTCTGAAGGAGGAAAAATAAATAGAAGCAGCAAACATATGATTTTTCTTAGCACAAAGCCCTCCCCACCTCCTCCTTGCCTCTTCTTTTTCTTTTTTCATTTTCTTTTTTTTTCTTCTTCCTTCTTTCTTCTTTTTCTTTTTTCTTTTTCTTTTTCTTTTTCTTCCTTTTTTCCTTTTTTTTTCTTTTTTTCATTTTCTTTTTTCTTTTTCTTTTTCTTCCTTCTTTCTTTTTTCTTCCTTTTTTCCTTTTTTATTTTTCTTTTTTCATTTTCTTTTTTCTTTTTCTTTTTCTTCCTTCTTTCTTCTTTTTCTTTTTTCTTTTTCTTTTTCTTTTTCTTCCTTTTTTCCTTTTTTTTTTCTTTTTTTCATTTTCTTTTTTATTTTTCTTTTTCTTCCTTCTTTCTTCTTTTTCTTTTTTCTTTTTCTTTTTCTTTCTTCTTTTTTCCTTTTTTCTTTTTCTTTTTTTTCTTTTTCTTTTTTCTTTTTCTTTTTCTTTCCTTTCTTTCTTCTTTTTCTTTTTTCTTTTTCTTTTTCTTTTTCTCTTTTTCTTTCTTTTTCTCTTTTTCTCTTTTTCTTTCTTTTTCTTTTCTTTCTATTCCTTTTCTTCTTTTTCTTTTTCTTCCTTTTTCTTTCTTTTTCCCTTTTTCTTTTTCTTTTCTTTTTTCTTTTTCTTCTTTTTCTTTTCTTTTCTTTTTTATCTTTTTCTTTTTCTTCTTTTTCTTTTCTTTTCTTTTTTCTTTTTCTTCTTTTTCTTTTCTTTTCTTTTCTTTTTTATCTTTTTCTTTTTCTTCTTTTTCTTTTCTTTTCTTTCTCTTCCTTTTCTTCTTTTTCTTTTTCTTCCTTTTTCTTTTTTCCTTTTTCTTTTTTCCTGTTCTTCCTTTATTTTCCTTTATTTTCCTTTTTTCTTTTTTTCTTTTTCTTTCTTTTTTCTTTTTCTTTCTTTTTTCTTTTTCTTGCTTTTTTCTTTTTCTTTGTTTTTGTGTTTTTCTTTTTGTGTTTCTTTTTGTCTTTTTGTTTGTTTTTGTCTTTTTTTTTTTCTTTTTCTTTTTCTTTCTTTTTTCTCTTTTTTCTCTTTTTCTTTCTTTTTCTCTTTTTCTTTTTCTTTTTTCTCTTTTTCTTCTTCTTTTTCTTTTCTTTAATTATGATTATTTTTTCCCCTTCTCCTCCTCCTCTGGCGACATAAAAAGAGGGCTGCGTCTGCCCCTGTTGAATGTAAATGCCTTTGAAGTGGAACTAATCATTTCAAGGATAGTTTGCGTTGTCCTAACAACGCAGCTGAATTGCGAAGCCCCTCTTTTTGTTGAAGATATGTTTTCTTTCTTTCAGCTCAACCTGATGATGATATACTGCTTTCACGCTCTATCCTCCCGCATCGTAAATCTCCCCTGCCGCCTTCCTCGCCCAGAACTCCCCCTCGCCAGTGGGGGACCGGCTGCGGCCCCCTCCCCTGGCCGGGCTGCGCTGGGCTAGACTGGGATGAGCCCTGGCGCCATCAGGCAGCACATCCTCTGGGGTCACGGGGCCAAGCCGCTGAGCCTGCAGTGGTGGGGAAGCAGCTTTGGGGAGGGGTACAGCAGCTGACCCTGCAGTCTTCTCTGGACATCCAGCCAGCTACCCACCCATCCAGGATACCCTTCATCCCGATCAGGCACCCAGCACACCCCCACCCCAGTGCACCACCTCTGAGCATCCATCCATCCATCCCTCCCTCCCTCCCTCCCTCCCTCCTTCCTACCCTTTATCCTCCTGCCCAGGCACCCAGCACACCCCCACCCCGGTGCACCCCTCTGAGCATCCATCCATCCATCCATCCTACCCTTCATCCTCCTGCCCAGGTATCCAGCATTCCTCCCTTACTAGTGCACCCCTCTGAGCACTCATCCAACCACCCATCCACCCATCCATCCATCCATTCTACCCTTCGTTCTCCTGCCCAGGCATCCAACACCCCAACCAGCCCCCCCCATCCTGTGCACCCCTTCTGAGTATCCATGCATCCATCCATCCTAACCTTCACCCTCCTGCCCAGGTATCCAGCATTCCTCCCTTACTAGTGCACCCCTCTGAGCACCCATCCATGCACGCATGCATCCATCCATGGTATCCTTCATCCTCCTGCCTAGGCACCCATCAACACCCCTGCCCCAGTGCACCCCTCTGAGCACCCATCCATCCACCCATCCATCCATCCTACCCGTCCTCCTCCTGCCTAGGTATCCAGCATTCCTCCCTTACTAGTGCACCCCTCTGAGCACCCATCCATGCACGCATGCATCCATCCATGGTATCCTTCATCCTCCTGCCCAGGCACCCAGCAACCCCCCTGCCCCAGTGCACCCCTCTGAGCATCCATCCATCCATCCATCCATCCATCACCCCTTCATCCTCTTGCTCAGTCATCCAGCATCCACTCCACCCTGATGCACCCCCCTGAGCTGCCACCTGCCCTGGCCCCACAGCTCCCATTACTGCCATTAGTGACAGAGGTTGGGACTTGGTGACACTGTGGGACTGCAGTGAGTGCCTTGGAAAGTCAGCTTAAGCAGTGTGGATACAGGTTTCATGGTTAAGGTTACCAGAGTGCAACCTCAGAAACGCCCCCACTGGACCGACAGACAGACAGATGTGCACAGACAGCAGCTGGTCACCAAACAGCCACCCCCAGGGTCCCTGCCCATCAGCACAGCTCTTCTGAGCTTAGATGCTTTCTTCACCAGATCTCACAGAATTGCAGAATTGTTTTGGTTGGGAAAGAGCTTTGAGATCATTGTGTCCAACCATTCTCTAACTACCAAGCTTGGTGTTAAACCATGGCCCTCAGCACCACACCTATCCATCATTCCTGGCCAGGTTCTCTGTGGTGGGGCATGTTCTGGGTTAACATCCCCACAGAGGGTGTTTGCCAGCTGATAACTCTTCATTTTTTTTTTCTTAAGAACACAGAAACATATTTTATTTACTGCCTCCTATAAATTATTTACTAGCAGGGCTGAGGTAATTCCATTAAAGCCACATGGTTTGCTTATCCCAAAGAGTTATCTGGGGACTGCTTTTATTTTGTGCCATCATAAAGCCACACGAGAGAGCAGGGAAAGAGGGGCTCAGGAGGAGCTGGCTGCTGGAGAAATGAGCCTCAGGAACCATCACAGGAACAGAAAGGAAGGAAAAAGCTTTGTCCCCTCTGTTTGCAAGGTTCTGCACACACAGAAAGAGCCACCTGGGTTCAGTTCTTGGTCCCTCACTCCAAGAAGGACATTGAGGTCCTAGAGCAGGTCCAGAGAAGGGCAACAAAGCTGGGGAAGGGTCTGGAGAACAGGGCTGGGGAGGAGCAGCTGAGGGCACTGGGGGTGTTAAGTGTGGAGAAGAGGAGGTAGAGGGAAGATCATCTTGCTCTCTACAATTCCCTGAAAGGTGGAGGCCAGCCTCTTCTCCTATATAGCAAACGATTGGACAAAAGGAAATGGCCTCAAGTTGCACCAAGTGCAGGTAAATTGGGTGTGAGAAGAAACTTCTTCACTGAAAGGGTTCTCAGACACTGGAGCAGGCTGTCCAGGGAGGTGGTTGAACTCCCATCCCTGGAAGTGTTCCAAAAATGTGTAGACATGGTACTTTTGGGCATGGTTTAGTGGTCATGGTGGTGTTGGGTTGATGGTTGGACCTGATCTTAGTGGTCTTTTCCAAGCACCATATGCTGATGGGTTTGGATTGATTTACATCAATAACTCAGTCACACACACAGGTACCTCTACCACAGCTGAAGTTCTCTACATTCCCTCTCTGTCACCTCCTAGTCCAAAAAGTTTCTCAGTCCCCTCAAGGTAATCTGGGACAGTGAAGAAAGGGACAGAAATTGCTGCTCCCTGCTTCATCAGCAAAGAGATGCAGCCATGTTTCTCATCAGTGACCTTGAGTATTTCAGGTGCGCTTTAATTCCTTCAGGCAAACACTTCCTTTTCACATGGAGTCAGTCACACTTCCTTGGCAGCTTCCTACCCAGATAATGCTTGCTCAGGAATGCCAGTATGGGTAGAAACCAATGTGGAAGAACATCAAAATAGACTGAAGCTTGAGGAGGGCAGATTTAGACTGGAGATGAGGAAGAAATTCTTTAGAGTGAGGGTGGCGAGACACTGGAGCAGGTTTTCCAGGGAGGTTGTGGATGTCCCCTCCCTAGAGGTGTTCAAGGCCAGGTTGGATGAGACCTTGAGCAACCTGGGCTGGTGGGAGGTGTCCCTGCCCATGGCAGAAGGCTTAGAACTAGATGGTCTTTAAGGTCCCTTCCAACCCAAACAATTCTAGGAATCTATGACTATGTCAATTATGTATATAATTTTTCTAATTATATAATTAATATAATTATATAATCAATTGATTAATAATTAATCAATTAATTGATTCATTTTATGTGTAAAGCATGGAAAACCTGTTTCAGCAGACACTAAACCAAGGTGTTATTGATTAACCTTGGTAGACTGTCTTCAGGGGGGGGCATTATTTAATGCTGAAGTCAGCCCAGCTGTAGAGGGGGAGTGGGTACCTTAAGTCTGTTGGGTTGTAAAGCTTAGGACTTGAGCTGGTACTGGTGCAAGCAGGTCCAATGGCCTTGCAGCCAGGGATGCCCATGATATCACATCTATTTATAGCAGGAGGAGAACCTGCCCCCTGGCTGTTCACAATCCAGGTCTCAAGCAGATCCCTTTGAGGATGTGAACATCTGTTCAAACCCCACCTGCCAGCTTGCCCTTATAAATGCTTGTAAGTGCTCAGCAGAGGCCATCAGAGTCAGGTGGAGCTGCTGATTTTGTGGAGCTTTAGATTTGACCCCTAGACCAATATAAATATTTCTGATCTATGCCATCACAGGTGGAGATCAGCCAGGCTGGAGAGCTGGGTGCAGGCAAACCTCATGAAGTTTAATAAGGACAAGTGCAGGGACTCACATCTGGGGAGAAATAACAACAGGCACCAGGACAGGTTAGAGGCTGCCCTGCTGGAAAGCAGCTCCACAGAGAAAGACCTTGGAGTGCTGGTGGGCAGCAAGTTCTGCATGGGACAGCAATGTGCTCTTGTAGCCAAGAAACCCAATGGGATCCTGGGGTGCATCAAGAAAGGTGTCCAGCAGGGCTAGGGAAGTTCTTCTACCTCTCTACTCTGCCCTGCTGAGACCACCCCTGCAATCCTGTGTCCAGTTCTGGGCTCCCCAGTTCAAGAGAGACAGAGACCTGCTGGAGAGAGTCCAAGGGAGAGCCAGGAGGATGCTTAGGGGACTTGAGCATCTCCCCTGTGAAGAGAGACTGAGAGCCCTGGGGCTGTTTAGTCTGGAGAAGAGAAGACTGAGAGGGGATCTGATCAATGTCTATAAATACCTGAGGGGTGGGTGTCAAGTGGAGGAGGGGGCCAGGCTCTTATGGGTGGTTCACAGTGATAAGCCAAGGAACAACGGGTTCAAACTTGAACATAGAAGATTTCAGCTCAACATGAGGAGAAACTTCTTTCCAGTGAGGCTGGCAGAGCACTGGAACAGGCTGCCCAGGGGAGTTGTGGAGTCTCCTTCTCTGGAGACTTCCCAACCCCACCTGGATGCATTCCTGTGCAGACTACCCTAAGTGATGCTGCTCTGGCAGGGGGTTGGACCTGATGATCTCTTGAGGTCCCTTCCAACCTCTGATACACTGTGAGACTGTGAGACTCTGATCACAGAGCCAGGATGTGTTTTCTGTGTCTGCCATCAGTAACAGCAAGTGTCACAAATACATGCAAGGAAAGAAAGAAACCTGGTTTCTTAGGATGATACTTGAGAAGTTACAGTGTTGCCAGCCTGAGGTTTGTTTGCATTACCATAAAGTTCTGGTGCACATATTAGAATCTCCACTTTCAGGGTGAAAGCAGTGATTTGGAGAAGTAGAAAGCCAGAAACTTTGTAAAACCAAAACCCAAACCAAAACCCGTTAGTCAGAAAAAGCTGTGTGAGTTCTAAGTTCCACTTCTGAAGCAGAAAACATGACTTTATGTTCCCAAGGCACAAACCTGCCCAGCACCCCTGAGTCTCTCATGCACACAGAATCACAGAATCATTGAGCTTGGAAAAGACCTTTAAGACCATCAAGCACAACTGTTAGCCCAGCAGTGCCAACTTCTCCACTAAACCATGGCCTGAAGTACCACATCTATGTGTCTTTCAAATCCCTCCAGAGATGGTGACTCCACCACTGCCCTGGGCAACCTCTTCCAGGGCTTGACAACCCTTTTGGGGAAGAAATTATTCCTTCTGTCAAACTTAAACCTCCCCTGGTGCAACTTGAGGCCATTTCCTCTTGTCCACTTGTTACTTGGAAGAAGAGACCGACCCCCATTTTACTACCACCTCCTTTCAGGGAGTCATAGAGAGCAATGAGGTCTCCCCTCAGCCTTGTCTTCTCCAGACTAAACAACCCCATTTCCCTCAGCTGCTCCTCACCAGACCTCTTCTCCAAACCCTTCACCAACTTCATTGCCCTCCTCTTGACCTGCTCCAGCACCTCAATATCTTTCTTGTAGTGAGGGCCCCAAAACTGAACCCAGGACTCAAGGTGCAGCCAGGCAAAGACAGGGTCTGCTTCCATGGGCTGTCCTCATAGAGGGAAAAATCTCAGCCTGAAGATCTCAGGATCTCAGGAGAGGACCTGGAGGAGCTGACACGGAAAGTTTGCCTGCTCAGTGTCTGCTCTATAAATAGTGCTATTAAATCCGACTTTTAAAAGCACTGAGAAGTCCTGTGGGGGGAGACAGGCAGCCAGGAAGCACTTATGGCTGGAGTGTGTCTGCCCACCAAGGTGAAATGCTGCAGCATCTGCTGCTCAGCTAACCTGAGGCTGTTGTAAAGCCCAGAGAAACCACAACCCCCCAAACCCTGTGACAGGATTTCTGCCTTTCTGCTGCCAGAGAGTTGGGATAGCACAGGGAGGGCCAGCAGGAATCCCCTCTACAACCTCTCTGGGCAGCCTGCTCCAGGGCTCCAGCACCCTCACAATGAGGAAGTTTTTCCTGAAGTTCAAGTGAAACCTCCTGAGTTCTAGTTTGTGCACATTGCCCCTTGTCCTACCACTGGGCACCACTGAAATCATAGAATCAGTCAGGGTTGGAAGGGACCACAAGGCTCAGCCAGTTCCAACCCCCCTGCCATGGGCAGGGACACCTCACACTACATCAGCCTGGCCAGAGCCTCATCCAGCCTGGCTGCAAACACCTCCAGGGATGGGGCCTCAACCACCTCCCTGCACAACCCATTCCAGGCTCTCACCACTCTCATGGGGAAGAACTTCTTCCTCACATCCAATCTGAATCTCCTCACTTCCAGCTTTACTCCATTCCCCCCTCAGTCCTATCACTTCCTGACACCTTAAAAAGTCCCTCCCCAGCTTTCTTGTAGCCCCCTCCAGGTACTGGAAGGCCACAAGAAGGTCACCTCAGAGCCTTCTCTTCTCCAGACTGAACAACCCCAACTCTCTCAGTCTGTCCTCATAGGAGAGGTGCTCCAGCCCTCTGCTCATCCTGGTGGCCCTTCTCTGGACACCTTCCAGCATGTCCAGATCCCTCTTGTAATAAAGGCTCCAGAACTGGACACAGTACTCCAGGTGGGGTCTCAGCAGAGCTGAGCAGAGGGGGAGAATCACCTCCCTTGCCCTGCTGGCCACACTTCTCTTGATGCAGCCCAGGCTCTCGTTGGCTCTCTGGGCTGCAAGTACAGATTGACAGCTCCTGTTGAGCTTCTCCTCCATCAGCACCCCCAAGTCCCTCTCCTCAGGGCTGCTTTCCAGCCAGTCCCTGCCCAGCCTGAGCCCAGCCCCATCCTCTTGACTCTACCTTTCAGACCTTGATCATCACTGAGAAGATGCCCTCTCAGTCTGCTCTTCTCCAAGCTAAACAACCTCTCCTCGTAGATGCTCCAGTCCAGCAGTGGGATAAAGCCACTCCTCCTTAATAAATGTCACAGCCAATTACAGAACAAGTGGTTTGGGATTCCAAAACCCCACGTGCAGGAGTTGCCAAAGCATCTGAATGTTTCCTTTAGCATAGCCCCCCCTGAATCTTGAAAACACACAGAGAGCAGCCACTGACGTAAAATATGCATACATTTGGCAACATGTGCTTCTGGTTTTCCTCTTTCCATATCATCTTTTCCAAAACTATCCTGCAGGGAGTGAGGAATTCTCACCCAGAGCTTTGTTAGCTCTCAGTTTACTGTGTAAAGAGAGAAAACAGGCAGCAGCAACAACAAAATACCCCTCAAAGAAAAAGAAAAAACACCCAAAGCCTCAATTTGAAGCATCCTGGGATAAAGTTTAAAGTTTGTAAGACAAAAGAGTGCAAACAGTGTGGAGGATGAGAAAGGTTTAATGGTCAAAGAAACACCCTTCCAAATTAATATGTCTTTTGGAGCTGGGAAACCTCCTTTAGTTGCAGCCTGCCTGCATGGACACTTTCAATCAGTCCAGCACCTCTGAGACTCCACTGAGTAAATACTCAAGACACATTTTCTTCAGGATGCTCCAGACTGTCAACCTCAAGATGCTATCAAGAGTGGATCCCCTTCAGAAAATATGCTGTGGATTCCAATAAGCAAAATTAAAAAGAAAAAAACCCCAAACAACTAGTCCAATTAAAACAGAGAAGGGAGGTTCCATTTCCTCTTTTCTCTGCCCTGGTGAGACTGCATCTGGAGTATTGTGTGGAATGTTCTGGGCTCTCCAGTTCAAGAGGGACAGGGATATACTGGAGTGTGTTTAATGGAGGTTGGAAAAGACCTCTAAGATCATTGACCTAACACCACCATGGCCATTAAACCATGTCCCAAAGTGCCATGACCACATGGTTCCTGAACTCACCCAGGGACAGTGACTCCACCACCTCCCTGGGCAGCCTGTTCCCTGACCACTCTTGCTCCAAAGATGCTTTCCCTAATCTCCAACCTCAGCCTCCCCTGGCACAATTTCAAGCCAATTTCTATCACCTGATACTGGAGAGAAGAGCTCAACCCCCACCTCACTGCAACCTCCTCTCAGGGAGCTGTAGAGAGCAATGAGGTCTCCCCCAGCCTCCTCTTCTCCACACTAAACACCCCCAGCTCCCTCAGCTGCTCCTCCCCAGCCCTGTTCTCCAGACCCTTCCCCAGCTTTGTTGCCCTTCTCTGGACCTGCTCCAGCTCCTCAATATCCTTCCTGTAGCAATGGGCAATTAGTTTTGTACCAATTGAGAAATTAGTGACTGAATTAACTCTTCAGGCAACCCTAAATTACATGCCTCTCTGTTTCCTCATTTCTTTCATTCTCTATCACAATTCTACACTAAAGAATTTTCCAGTTAAGACAATTTACATAGGCAAATGTGGCTTAGTGTAAACAATTAGCATCCCTTTACTGCATGAAAATGTGTAGTTAATCCACAGGTTTTCCTGAAGGCTATTATGTGAATGAAAAACTCTGAGGCAATGCTGGTGCCCTCCTTAGTTTCCTGCTCGTGCTGTGGAAAGGAGAGAAGTGGTGAGACTGGAGCCCGTGCAGACTCCATCCTGATAGCACACACCTCACAAACCATATCACTGACTAACCTTCAACACTGCCAATCTATTTGTCTCTCTTCCAAATCACAAAGTCTGGAAGCCCAATGATATTCAAGTACCTTTCATAAAGTTTTTCCAAGGATCTAAGCAACCATAGGAAGCACTTCCCTTAAGTTTCCTTTGTTTTGTTTCACCCGGGCATCAGGAGGCAGGGCAGAGAAATGATTTTTAATGATTCTGTCATTCCAGTGCCATCCCAACTCTTCCTTTGCATCCCATTTTAAAATGTTTTCTGCTATAGGGCAACAAAGAGCTATTCATTCTGCCTAGCACGAACCTTAGTTTTGATTAAGGTCTTCTGGTAACCATTTAGGGTGCTAAAATGTATCATTGCATTTAATTATCCTTCTGTTTTGTGGTTGGTTTTGTTTTCTTTCTTTCTTTTTTTTTTTTTAATAGTCTTCTTTATTGCTCATTAAATTACCAAAGATGCTTCTGTGGTTTGTTCTCAAGGCAGGACCCAGCAAGCAGCAGACACTGGTGAAAGGTTGCTCAGGTTTCCACAGCATCTGAAGCTGTCAGTGTAAATCCACTGATTTTGTTTTATCAAAGGATAAGCAGCTCTTGTAAAACCCTGGCACTTTGGTCACCAAAGTAATAGGCACATAAAGGAGGCCTTTTAGGTGTTAGGTTTGGTGAGCAGCATTATTCCAGAGTTCAAAACATTTGGAGAAAGCTTTTTCTGAATTCAAAGCTGAGCAAATTGGTTTTGGCTGTGAAGGGGGATGTGAAGTTAGTTTTCCTTGGGCATCTCTTGCAAATAACACTGCAAGATCTATGACACACCTGGGTGCATGACCAGGCTCCCCCACCCTGCAGAGCTGAGCCCCCTTCTCAGGCAGCCAGAAGATGTGGGTAGCAGTAGGAGAAAATGAAGCTGCCAAGGCATTAAAAATAGTCACCACTGTTCCTGCACAACATCAAAAAGCAGCCCCAAAGATCTTTGCCAGTGAGTACACCACACCTGCAGATGCCATGAACAAGCAGCCCCAGTGCTGGACCCCTGCTGCCAGCTGCAGCCCCAGCAGCCACTGCTTTGACCACACTGCATGGTTCTTATCCCAAGTCAGACATAAATGTGGGCAGAAACTTCACTGGAAGAGCACATAGTGAATTTTTCTGACTGTTGCTCATTTATGTAGTGCCAGGAAAAGGGGCAATGGCTTTGAGCTGGCAGAGGGGAGATTGAGACTGGAGATTAGGAAGAAATTCTTTAGAGTGAGGGTGGTGAGACACTGGCACAGGTTGCCCAGGGAGGTTGTGGATGTCCCCTCTCTGAAGGTGTTCAAGGTCAGGTTGGATGAGGCCTTGAGCAACCTGGGCTGGTGGAAGGTGTCCTTGCCCATGGCAGGGCGGGGTTGGAGCTAGATGGTCTTTAAGGTCCCTTCCAACCCAAACCATTCTATGATAACTTATTTTCCCTTAACTTCCTGACACTCACAGCCTCTTGCTTCCTTCCTGGCATCCATGTGGTGGGGACACTGCTGTCCTCAGAGATGCTCTGGATGGATGTGGAGCATTTGCTGCTCTCAGATGTGCCTCCCCACCCCCACTGTGATTCTGCAGTAAGGATGGCTGTGTTAGAAGGGGGCATCACTCAAAGCAAGCTGGCAGCCAAGGAAGGAGGACTTGCCAGTCTCCCAGCACTCAGACACGTAGAGCAAAGCCACAACCCCCCCAGTAAATTCTTCACTTATTTTGCCCTTCAGAACACATGAAATGATGCAATGGAGTGTCACATAAATCCATCGTGGGACACATCATGTCCCAGCAGGCAGTCTCTGCACCAACAGCCCATGGGATGCCCTCCCTTAACCAAAAGCCACATGTACCACAAGAGCTTTCCCTCTGAAAACCAGCAGCCACCACTCACCTTCACCCCTCTCACCTCCCTCCTACAATGAATTCAATAGTTTAAACTCCCCTTCCCTACCCAGAAACACAAAGTCTTCCCTGTGTTACACCAGGGCTGACACCAGCTATAGGAAGCATTTTCCCAATCTCTTCCAGGTGCCCCCAAATCAAAACCTCTTTCCTGCCTCATCCAATGCTGGGACAGCAGCATTTTTTCAGCATGGTGTAGCCTGGGTCACCAGGCTTTGCAGCTTGGTGAGCTTCAAAAACCAACATGTGCTCCACTTTTGACATTTTCTTTTATTCCTTCTGGAGAACAGATCTGGGGAAGCATGGCTGAGGGAACTGGGGTTGCTTAGCCTAAAGAAGGCTGGGGGGGAAGACCTCATTGCTCTCTGCAACTCCCTGGAATGAGGTTAGAGTGAGGTAGGGGATCAGTCTCTTCCCTCAGCTGATAAGACAAGAGGAGATAGCCTCAAGTTGCACCAAGGGAGGTTTAGGTTGGATAGGAGAAGAAATTTCTTCACACAAAGGGTTCTCGAACACTGGAACTGGTTCCTCAGGGAGGTGGTTGAATCCCCACCTCTGGAGGTGTTTCAAAGATGCAGAGATGTGGTGCTGAGGGCCATGGTTTAGCACCAAGCTTGGCAGAGCTAGAGAATGGTTGGATTCTATGATCTTGAAGGTCTTTTCCAACTCATCTGATTCTAGTCTGCCCTGTTAGGGGAGAAAGGATGATCACAGTGTAGGTGGTTCTATTAATTCAGTAATAAGATTAGCAGCCAGTGCTAGGACAGAAGAGTGGTTTTATCTCTGTTTAGTTATTTTATGTCACAGTGAAGCCACACTGGTATTGAAACATCATATTACACTGTGGTTTTGTAATCTCAAATGAAAGCCATTCAGCTAATTCTCTGAGCTTCATTATGTTCTCAAATTCCCTTTAAACTCTTCTTATCCTGAACTATATTTATTTAACTATGAAACCATGTGAATACAGAAGGGATTTCCCCTGTTCATAAATTTATGCACTCTACCTTTTATCAGCTTAGCAAATAACATGGCTCAAAGGTTTTACTGGTCCCCACTTTCTCAGCTGTTATCTTTCTGCATGGGATTGTCTTGGCTTTGCATTTAAGCTACCTTCCAGGCACTTGCCTAGCCCCACAAGTTGGCAGGCACAGCTTACATCACAGAAGCAACCAGACTGGAAAAGACCTCAGAGATCATCAAGTCCAACCTATCACCTAATACCTAACACCTCCTGGCAACTAAACCATGGCTCCAAGTGCCACATCCAATCCCCTCTTGAACACCTCCAGGGATGGTGACTCCACCACCTCCCTGGGCAGCACATTCCAATGACCAACCACTCTCTCTGTGAAGAACTTTCTCCTCACCTCCAGCCTAAACCTCCCTGGCACAGCTTGAGACTGTGTCCTCTTGTTCTGGTGCTGGTTGCCTGGGAGAAGAGACCAACCACCTCCTGGCTACAACCTCCCTTCAGGTAGTTGTAGACAGCAATGAGGTCTGCCCTGAGCCTCCTCTTCTCCAGGCTGAACACCCCCAGCTCCCTCAGCCTCTCCTCACAGGGCTGTGCTCCAGACCCCTCCCCAGCCTCGTTGCCCTTCTCTGGGCACCTTCAAGTATCTCAATGTCCTTCTTAAATTGAGGAGCCCAGACCTGGACACAGCACTCAAGGTGTGGCTTAACCAGTGCTGAGCACAGGGCAGGATGACTTCCCTGCTCCTGCTGGCCACACTATTCCTGATCCAGCCAGGATGCCATTGGCCTTTTTGGCCACCTGGGCACACTGCTGGCTCCTGTTCAGCTGCTGTCAAACAGTCCCCCCAGGTCCCTTTCCACCTGGCTGCTCTTCAGCCACTCTGACCCCAGCCTGTAGCTCTGCATGGGGTTGTTGTGGCCGAAGTGCAGCACCTGGCACTTGGACTTGTTGAATGCCATCCTGTAGGACTCTGCCCATCTGTCCAGCCTGTCAAGGTCCCTCTGCAGAGCCCTCCTACCCTCTAACAGATCAGCACCTGCCCCCAACTTGGTGTCATCTGCAAACTTACTAATGGTGGACTCTATCTCCTCATCCAGATCATCAATAAAGATATTAAACAGGACTGGGCCCAACATTGATTCCTGGGAAATGAGGCAGGCTCCCAGAAAAGGTGCAGAGCTCAGCCCAGGGGCTGGCTACAGGGTGATGCCAGTGTGCCACCTCTGCAACCACACAGGAGATGAAACAGAAGAGCTGCTGTTTCATCAGTTATCAGTCTGCAGCAGCTCCTTCTCCCTCACCCCCTCTGTGCTGCATCTCCACACTCCAGCAGGCAGGAGCAGGATCCCAAGGCTCTGTTTAGCCTTCGGTGGATGTGGTGTTTGCAGGGAGGAAGGAGCATCCTGCAGTGATGCAGTCAGGGTCTTAAGCAAAGGACTTCAGCATTTTAGCAGCTCTTGGGAAGCCCTCTGCTGAAATTGCTGTGGCGCCTCCCTGATGCATGCAGCCACTCCCCCAGAGGACAGAGCTGCTGCGTTACTGCCCCTGCTGCAGTTCACAGCGTGTGGATTCCCTGGGCTGGGAGCTCCTGCCCTCCTGTTGGGGACACTGTGCCACGGTGGTGGGAGGGATGCACATCTGCCACGTTGGCATAACCAGTGCAGGCAGCACCAGCAAACCACTCAGCCCATCTCATCTCACAGAAGCCCAGCACGGTGTGGGTTGGAGATCAGCTAGCACAACCCACCTGCTAAAGCAGAGTCACCCAGGAACACATCCAGGTGGGTCTGGAATCTCTCCAGAGATGGAAAGTCCACAACCCCACTGGGTAGCCTGCTCCAGGGCTCTGTCACCCTCACAGCAAAGAAGTTCCTCCTTAAGTTCAAGTGAAACCTGCTGGGTTCTAGTTTGCGCCCATTGCTCCTTGTCCTACCACTGGGCACCACCGAAAGGATCCTGCCCCCTTCTTTTTGACCTCCACCCTTTAACTGTTGATCAGCATTGAGAAGATGCCACCTCATCCTGCTCTCTTCCAGGCTAAAGAGCCTGGGGGTCTCTCAGCCTGTCCTCTGTGTGCTGTCCTGACCCATCCCAACCCCTTCATGGGCTACATGTGTCTGATCCACCCTTCCCAGTTGGTCCAGGCTTCTGATCTCCAAACTACTAATCCAATCTTCCCCCCAGCTGCTTTGAGACTCTGATCTTCCTCCTTCAGCTGTGCCAGGCCTGGCTGATTTCCCCTGGCTTCCTTAAGCCTCTGATCTCCCCTATTCAGCTGCTCCCATCTGCACCATAGTTGTCCTCCAGCCATGGACAAAGCTCCAGCTGCAACATGGCTCCTGCCCTGCCCTGCCCTGCCTGCAGGGTGGGTGCTGCTGTGAGCTGGGCAGCATCCAGGGCAGGGGGGGCAAGCAGGACCTTGCTCTTTGGTGACACCACATACAGGGCAGGTCCCAAGGGCTTTGGCACAAGGAGAATGCCCCAGCAAATGCACAACCTTGCATTATATTCACTGTGTAAGGTGGTTTGGGTCCCCAAAATCTCCCTGTTGGCTCCCACAGGCACCATGCATGCATACTTTGGAGCCTGTAACTTATCCATGTGGACACAACCCCACAATGTGCTGGGCAAGCCTGCAGTGGGTGGCAGAGGGAGGATGGGCTCCCCACACTGCTCCTGAAGAGAAGCTGCACCTCCACAGCAGCCCTTTGCTTGGCTGGCCATTATGAAGAGGAAATGAAAATTATTTGCCCAAGATAATCACTGTTCCATGGTTTTTCATCCTCCCCAAGGACTTCTGTCCCTTTTTCAGTGGAAGTGTGGAGCCTCTCATGTCCACAGGACTCTAGGAATGGGGCACTGAGCAAACCCAGTAGAACTCCAAGCACTGGCATCACCCTAGGAACATGCAAAGGAAGCAGAATTCTGATGTGTAGCATTTCCTTCTGCACTGGCACCAGTCACTGTCATGGCCAGCTCCACTCCACTGCAAGCCAAGAGGAGATGAGTGGAAGGATAAAGAGCTTTTGCACAGCTCTCTTTCCTTCTAGCAATGTAGAGAGGAGGAATGTGTCAGGTTGGATCATGGCACAGAGCATTATGAACAGCTCTGACTATGACAGAAAAGACTTCAGTGCTCCAGACAAGCAAGGACTAAGCACCAATATTTTTTTTCCCCACAGTGGCAGCTACGTGCTGGCACCAATCCTGCCCTAAATATTTCCACATTATTTCACTTGGGCAAGGAAAAGATCCAAACATCAAGGGAGGTGATGGGAAGCTGAGAGAGGGAAGTGAGGGAAGCACATTCCCGCTGCCAGAGCTATGTGAGCTGCTCCCAGGAGCTGGAAAAGACCTTCCACATGTCCTGTCCTCTGCTCCACAGGCAAACCACACTGCTCCAAGGAGTAATCTCCCTTTCTGAGAACGTTTGCCTGCTAATCACAGTGTCTTAGCAGCTAAAGCAGTTTCATAATGAAGCAATAAGACCCAATGAAGTTGATGTTATCATAGGGTAATTGGCCATGCCAGGCAGCCAGAAGCCTCAAGGCAAGAGCAAAAGCTGTTGACTGTACCCAGAAGGTCAATCAGCAGATAATGGCCATTTCCTCTGAATTTATTGCCACTGCATTGGCCATTTCAACAATTTCACCCCTGATGGCATGAGTATCTGATTGTTCCCACAGTAAAAAACTTCCAGGATTGTAACATCACCATAAGAACTTCTCCAGCTTTTGAGAACACAAAAAGTGAGACAACCTGACTGCAGGTTCAGGGAAGCCAAGCTCTGAGCAAGCAGTAATTACTACAAGAAGGATCAACAGATGAGGCTTCTGAAAGTGCCATCTCAATGATAAGTTTCAGGTGCCCAATGCATTAGTGCAGTTCCAGCCATTAAAAGAAATGCAAGTTGTGCATAGAAACCTGCTGCCAGATGGTCACAGCGAGAGAGAAGTCACTGTCCCTAATCCAGAGCCTGTGCCCAGGAGCTGCTGCACACACAGCTGCAGGGAGCTGGGGAAAGTGGTCTGGCATTGCCCTCCACCCATCCTGACACAGGCTGCCACGGGGACCCAGAAAAGGTGAAATGCCTCTGGAGACAGCAGCTCCCAGCCCAGCAAGATGAGCCTCTCATGGCAGCAGGGACATGGGGACAGAGGATTCACTGGGTTGAGGCTTGGGCTGTGCCATCTGCAGGATCCAGCTCTTGCTAAAAGTATATTTCTTCCTCACACACATCACCCCACAGCACTTCCCTCCTTCAGCCTCTAAAGGGATGACAAGCCCTCTGGTAAACAGCTCCCATCTCATGGTCTCCTGCAGCAGGTGGGCAGAGCTGGGCTCACACTTTGCAATTGCATGCTCCAGCACGGAGCTATTTGCTTGGAAATAGGTCTGCATGAAAAAGAGAGAGATGGCACAGCCCAAACCGCAGGCTTTGGGGAGTCCTATGAGGTCCCTGCTCAGACTGAACAACTCTAACTGCTCAGAGAAAAGCCACATTCCCCCCCCTCCCAGCCCGGATAAAAAGGAGGTGATTTCACTGAATGCCTGGTTGGCAGTCTCCAGCAAAGAAAATAAGAGCAATAATATCTTTCTATGAGATGCACAAAGCAGGGCATGACACTCCCCAGCCAGCTCAAGGAGAGGAAGAAAGTGAAGCAGGGAGAAATGATTTGCAATGGCTGTAGAGAAAAGGAGAGCATGGCTCAGCCCACTTCAAGGCTGAGCCTCAATGCTGGTAGGAAAAGTGTAGAATCATAGAATTGTTTCAGTTGGAACAGACTTCCAAGACCAAGTCCAACCCTCAACCTAAGACTACCATGGCCACATCATTAAGCACAGCCATGTACCTCCATAGTATTGATCAGGGTTTAGTAATAAAAGGGGGTAACTTTTCTTCTCACCTGCAGCTAAAGCGCTGTCCCTTGGGGAGCTTCAGACACTGGAATGAAGTGGGAAATTTGTATGTTCCTCAAGGCCTTTCCAGCAACCACTGGAGAAGACATGGGTAACACCATGGCAAACTTCTCCAGGGCAGGTCAGACAAGAAAAAAAAACATGCATCAGGTTAAGGAAGGTCTATACTCAGAGGGATAATCCTAAGAGACTGTAGTGGTCCAGAAAATGAGACGAGCCACCAAGAATCCCAGGGAATGGATCAAAGGAGACAGGGAATGGATCAAAGGAGACAGCTTAACAGCCCAACCTTCAGGTGCAGTGCTCAACACAGGAAAAAGCACTGTGGCTTCCTGTCCTGCCCATGCCAGAGCTGCCAGCATCTGCATTCTCAGGCACTTGTTGCTGAACTCCTCTGGGCTTTACAAAGCAGCAGGTTCTGGTGCACAAAATTCCAAGCCTCGCCAAAAAAACAGTCCCCACTGGCAAATTTCACTTGTTTTACATTTCTTTAAGAGGGAGATCTTCAAGAGGATCAGTTGCTAGGAACTGGCTCTAGCCATGGCTTCTCAAGCCCACCCATAAGGGCTGGGGTTCAAGCTTACTGCAGCATCTCCCCAACACTCTCCACACAATGGGCTGTAGGATGACTGCTGTGGGACCCCAAAGAACTTGAGCTCTCCTTCACTGTCAGGGTCACAGAGCACTGGAACAGGCTCCCCAGAGAGGTTGTGGAGTCTCCTTCTCTGCAGACTTTCAAGACCCGTCTGGATGTGCTCCGGTGTGACCTGCACTAGATTCTATGGTTCTGCTTTGGCAGGGGGGTGGGCTTGATGATCTCTAGAGGTCCCTTCTAACCCCTGACATCCTGTGAGCCTGTGATCCTTTGGAAGGGGACCTCAAGTCATGACTGCAGATACTAGCAGGGAATGGCATTTTAAACTACAGCCCAAAGAGAAATCCAGAGGTGGTGGTGGTGGACTGAGGTGCACCTCTGCATGTACCTTTCCAAGTCAGCATGCCTTGATCTACTCAAAGATGTTCCTGCTCACTTCAGGGTGGTTGGAAGGGATGACCTTTAAAGGTCCCTTCCAATTCAAACTATGCTATGCAAGAGCCCTGTGCCAGGGAGCTCCACCACCCAGACACCTCTCATTAACTAATGATGGTGGAGAAGACAACCTGGGGAGGAATAATAGAGATATGGGGACCCAAAGGTTGCAAACAGAACAAGTCTTTATCTCTGCACTGGTATTTCCCCACCAGTAGAAGTCAGACTTGGAGAAAAATCCCTGACCAAGCCTGTAACTTGCTTTGGTTTTTCTCCTCCCCTCTCCTGGTTGATGGCTGACTGCACCATTTGAAGCAACGCTTCTGGACATGCTGCAGAGTTCCACTGAGTGCATCACACATCTGACAAATCCACCCAACACTTTCCCTGGTGCCTCCTTCCAATGCTCACCACCACCCACAGCCCATTCTCTGGGCCTGAGCACCTTTGGAGCTGGCATGCTTAGGGCCATGCCCAGACACGACAGGCAGCCCTTTCCCTCCTGCACTCACACCTGATCCAGACAAAATCCAACAAGAGGAAGCTGAGAGTGCAAGGCTGCTTCTTTTCTCCCAGCCCTCCTTTGCTAACAATAGCTGCTATTGGCCTCCTTTAGAAACCTTCACCTTGCTCAGGAGTCCTGCACAAACTCTTTCTCATCAGACAAGAGCAGGAGCTTGTTCTCTTAGATCAGGCTGCCCAGGGAAGTGCTTGAGTCACCATCCCTGGAGGCATTTCAGGGAGGTGTAGATGTGGTGCTCAGTGACAGGGTTTAGTGGTGGGCTTGACAGAGCTGGGTTAACAGGTGAACTTTATGATCTTAAAAGGTCTCTTTCAGCCTAAGAGTGAGAGCCAGGAAGGGGTTGTCCAGGGAGGTGGTTGAGGCCCCATCCCTGGAGGTGTTTAAGGCCAGGCTGGATGAGGCTCTGGCCAGCCTGATCTAGTGTGAGGTGTCCCTGCCCATGGCAGGGGGGTTGGAACTAGATGATCCTTGTGGTCCCTTCCAACCCTGACTGATTCTATGATTCTATTCTAAATGATTCTATGAAAACAGTCATCTGCTATTGCAAGGTTGGATAGCCAGCACCCAAGGGCCAGCTCCAGGCAGCTCTCAAGGGGCTTTGGGAGCCAGCAGTGAGGATTTCTCACAGCAGAAGCCACTGAAAGGGCTGTCCCACCTATGAGGCTGGCAGATCCCAGCCCTGTTCCATTCATACACAGGTTTTCTTTCCTTCCTGATCCAGAATTTCCTCAGGATAAATCAGCACAGAGGCTCTAATTCAGCATGGAAGCTGGATCTTGTAATTGTATTAGGGATTTACACACTGGGTGAGGACAATACCATATGGCCCCTGTAACACAGGCTGGTTTCTCCTTGGCAGGCTGTGTAAGCTGCTAACAGGAGACAAGGTCATAACACAGCTCCTTAGCACTGCTTGCTGGACTGGGATACAGAATATCTTTCATTGCTCATCATCCAGCAGAGAGATTGGATCTGCTTGCTAACCTCTTGCCCTCTCAAAGGATTCCCCTTCCCAAGTCTCATGGCACAGCCACTGGGTTGCCTTCAAGGACATTTCTGGACAGCAAGAACTCCATGGGACAGTAATGTGTCCTTGAGGCCAAGAGATCCAATGGGATCCTGGGGTGCATCAAGAAAAGTGTGGCCAGCAGGGGTAGGGAGGTTTTTCTCCCCCTCTACTCTGACCTGCTGAGACCACACCTGGAATACTGCATCCAGTTCTGGGCTCCCCAGTTCAAGAGAGACAGAGACCTGCTGGAGAGAATCCAACAGAGAGCCATGAGGATGCTTAGGGGACTTGAGCATCTCCCCTGTGAAGAGAGACTGAGAGCCCTGGGGCTGTTTAGTCTGGAGAAGAGAAGACTGAGAGGGATCTGATCAATGTCTGTAAATATCTGAGGGGTGGGTGTCAAGTGGTGGGGGCCAATCTCTTTAGTGATGCACACTAATAAGGCAAGAAACAACAGATACAAGCTTGGACACAGAAGATTTCATCGCAACATGAGGAGAAACTTTACTGTGAGGGTGACAGAGCCCTGGAACAGGCTGAGCAGAGAGGTTGTGGAGTCTCCTTCTCTGGGGACTTTCAAATCCTCCTGGATACATTTCTGTGCTGACTATCCTAAGTGATCCTGCTCTGGCATGGAGGTTGGACCTGATGATCTCTGGAGGTCCCTTCCAACCTCTGATATACTGTGAGACTGTGATACATAATCTCTGAGTTTAAACCTGCTGCTCAGACATTGCCTTGAGTGCAAACCATGTCCTAAATACCACTTCCAGTCTCCATCCTGGCTCATATGGACTCATTTTCTTCATCCTCTATCAGCTTACACCATGCACAGCCTCACTGGAGCTCCAGCTCAGGCAGTATGTAAGAGGAGCCCAACTTCCATGGATGCCAAGGGTGGGACTTGCACTGAACTGGCTCAGTAAAAGCAACTAATCAAACTTGGCTATTTATCTCTAGTCCTTGCTAAGGGGGTCTGTGATAGCTGGATGGCCACCTCTGCTTAAGGCCATCTGTGCAGCTGCTCCATCACCTTCCCAGCAGTGGCACCAACCCATGAACATGTGGCATGTCAAATGAGACACAGTTCCTGTGCCATTTCCAAGCACTGCCAGTCTCACCAGATGGAAATCAATAAGGACAGGCTCATTCTCCTCATTTGTCATTTCCAGCATGACATGATACTCACCAACCCAGCAAACAGCTTAATGAAAGCAGCTGGAGCAGAAATGCAATCACTGCATGCTCTGAGCTTAAACAAATCTCTTATCTATATCAAAGAAATTAAGAAAATGAATGGACTGGTCCATGAAAAGGGAAGGAGAGGGAAGGGAGGACAACTGCTCTCAGCTATACCCCCAAATCTCTCCACCAGCTCCCTGCTTTTGCTCAGCAAAGGCCACAGAGGGGGACAACACAAGGACTGAGTATGGCTGCCCACCCCAGAGGCAGGGGTCCTGTGTAAACTCCTGCTGGCAGCTGGATATTGTTTTCCAGCTTCACAGGAGCAGAGCCCTGCACTCCCCTGAAATCAGTCACCTCTAGGTCTCCCTGCTCAATGAAGTGTCATGAGGAAAAAAACAAATCAGAGTGCTTGGTCCAGAAGCAGTTTCTCACCACCACACTCCAGGCACAGAAAATAATGACCAAGGCAGGGAGCAAGCATTCTGCCTCAGCTGTGTCACCAGCTCCCAGCTGGCCCCCCTGAGTTAACTCCATACATTCACTTTATGAAATCACTGCAGCAAGCTATAAATGATGCATGAAAATTAAATGAGAGAACTCCAACCAAGGCATGAATCTCTGGCCACATGGCTGGTTTGGGCATGGGGAGGGCAGCAGAGGGGCAGACAAAAGCAGAAGCAGACAGAGAACTCTGTGCACTGGGGCAACCAAAGGGACCAGCCCAACACTCTGCTTTTGAAAGCCAAAGCTCTGCCCTTTCAGGAGGTGCTTGAAATAGCACCTGTGTGAAAGGTATGAATAACCCACAGCAGGAGGACAAAGCCCAAGGGGTGTTCAGGGAGAGCACCTCTGAGCTGAGATTAATTTTAAGGAGAGGTGTTTTCCATGGCTATGGATTCACTCACATGTACCAACAGCCCTTGAGCAGCCATGTGGCAGTGAACAAGGGTGGAATAAAGGACACAGCCTGGGCCATGAAAGAGTGGTCAGGTGTTGGAACAGGCTGCCCAGGGAGGTGGTGGAGTCACCATCCCTGGAAGCACTCCAGAGATGTGTAGACATGGCTCTTTGGGACATGGTTTAGTGGCCATGGTGGTGTATGGTTGATGGTTGGGCTTGATGACCACAGAGATCTTTTCCAGCTGAAACAACTCTCTGCTCTGCCCCAGATGCTGCCTGGTTGAGACTTAACAACTGCACAGGAGTTCAGCCTCTGCCCCATCACTCCTCTTGGTCCTTCCTCACAGCAGCCACAGGCATTCCTACAGTGAGTGTAGGACATTCCTAGAGCACTGCCATCCTAGCTTGTCCATAGCTGCCCAGCTGCCAGAAACAACCTGAACTTTTATAGCAAGCCTTCCAAAAACCTGGCGTTGCACCTGGATTCCAAGCTCAGGTAGCTCTTAGGAGGGCTGTTGGCCCAACAGAAATGCAGCTGCCTACACCAGGATTTAGGGCTACTGGCTCTTCTCCTCAGAAGCAGGACTTGGAACTGAAAGAGAAGTCAGTAGAAGAAATGCCAGGAGAAGCCCTTCCAGGGTTTGTGTTGCTTAGCATGAACGTGCAAACGACTGTTGGACACATCTTCTCCAGAGGTTGGGCAGAAGAGCATTAACTCCAATTCAAGACTCTCACATTTGTTCCCAAACCTCAGAAACTCCACAGCCAGCATGGGTGTTGGCCAGAGAAGGACAACAGCAGGAAATCAGAAACACTTTGTGGACACAGGACTCAAAGAGATGGCTGAGTTGGAGGCAGAGAAGCAGTAAGCTGAATCTCCCCCACAAAAGCCCTGGATTCTTACACAAGGGCAGCTCCAGCTGAAGCCAACAGGCTGCTGCCCCATAACATCTGTGAAACTAAATTGCTCTAATTGCTCTAGATACAATAGCCAAACCCTAGACCCTAATCTGGCTGCTTAATACTCTTGCTTGGTTGAAAACAACTCTTGTGAAAGCAACCAGCTGAGACACAGCTTATCAGCCAGCAGCAAGGAGCAGAACAGGTCTCACCCCACAGCCCAAGCCCCAGGGACCCTGTGGGGATCCCTGCCCAGGAGGCAAGGGCTGTGCTAACCCTTACTGACCCCCAAAGCTCCTCTCCCCCTGGCCATAATGAACTCCCCAAACTCCCTGCCTGGGTGCCTCCTTTTAAAGAGTCCTATTTGACTTATTTCCTGAAACCTACCCATCTGCAGATGCTGTGGGATGGTCAGCTCAGGGCTTGGTCCTGCCAACTCCTTTTTCCCTTCTGCCCCTCACCTGGCCAAAGGGTGCAGGAGGGCAAAGCCTATTTCTCCCCACATGTACAAGCTGTGTCTAGAAGCAGCAGGCAGTGCTCAGCTGGATCCTCAGACAATGCCATAACACAAACAATAAATACCCATCCCCATCATTTGAGATTCCTGCTGACTGCATAACATGAATCATGGCCAAAGCTGTGGTGCCTGGAGTCACACATCCAAATAAAGAGCTGGCCTGCCAGGGCACTAACCCAGGTTGCCTCCCACCAACAAGAAGGGCTGACTGTGAACAGAAGACACAACATGATGAGGAAACATGCACACAGCCCCAGCAGTGAAGCTGTTTGTTTAGATGCCAAAACACTGACGTGGGGAGCAGCTTTAAAAACCCCTTTAACCTTTTTGCTGCATGCATGAAACAAAGCAGCTGCACCAGAAGTGGTCAGGGATACTTGACATGCAAGACAGCTGCATGGATAGAAGAGGGGTGAATCATTCAAATAAATTCCAGGTGGATATTAGAGTCAGGGATTTTAGTTTTGTTTTGTTTTTTTTTTCCCCCTTCAGAACACATTTTCCATAGAAAGCTATTTGGGATCTACCAAGTAGTATTCCTTTTTAGCCCCCAATATATTGGGGGATTGTGGTGGTGAGTTGAGTTAAATCCAGTCAGTGGCTGGTCACAAGTGGTGCTCCCCAGGGCTGAGTAGTGGGAGCAGTTCTCAGCTCCTCAATTTAAGAAGGATATTGAGACACTTGAAGGTGTCCAGAGAAGGGCAACAAGGCTGGGGAGAGGTCTGGAGCACAGAGGAGAGGCTGAGGGAGCTGGGGGTGTTTAGCCTGGAGAAGAGGAGGCTCAGGGGTGACCTCATTGCTGTCTACAACTACCTGAAGGGAGGTTGTAGCCAGGAGGGGGTTGGTCTCTTCTCCCAGGCACCCAGCACCAGAACAAGAGGACACAGTCTCAAGCTGCGCCAGGGGAGGTTTAGGCTGGAGGTGAGGAGAAAGTTCTTCACAGAGAGAGTGGTTGGCCATTGGAATGGGCTGCCCAGGGAGGTGGTGGAGTCACCATCTCTGGAGGTGTTTAAAAAATGATTGGATGTGGCACTTGGAGCCATGGTTTAGTTAGTCATGAGGTGCTGGGTGATAGGTTGGACTTGAATCTCTGAGGTCTTTTCCAACCTGCTTGATTCTGTGATTCTATGAGGGGATGAGGGGACTGAGGCACCCTCAGGGAGTTTGCAGGAGACACTAAGATGAGCAGGACTGTTGGTCTGCTGGAGGGTAGGAAGGCTCTGCAAAGGTACCTGGACAGGTTGGATTGATTGATTCAAGGTCAGCTGCATGAGGTTTAACAAAGCCAAGTGCTGGGTTCTGTACTTGTGTCACAACACCACCAGAATGTTCCAGGCTTGGGGCAGAGTGGCTGGAAAGTGCCCAGGAGAGAAGGACCTGTGAGTGTTGGTTGACAGCTGGGTGAACATGAGCCAGGGGGTGCCCAGGTGGCCAAGAAGGCCACCAGCATCCTGGTCTAGATCAGCAATATCGTGGCCAGCAGGAGCAGGGAAGTGACCATGCTCCTGTACTCAACACTGGTGAGGCCACACCTCAAATACTGGGTTCAGTTTTGGGGTCCTCACTCCAAGAAGGACATTGAGGTGCAAAAAAGCTGGGAAAGGGTCTGGAGAACAGGGCTGGTGAGGAGCAGCTGAGGGAACTGGGAGTGTTTAGTGTGGAGAAGAAGAGGCTGAGGGCAGACCTCATTGCTCTCTACAGCTCCCTGAAAGGAGATGGAGCAAGGTGGGAGTTGGTCTCTTCTCCCTGATCAGAAGTGATAGAATGAGAGGAAATGGCCTGAAATTGTGGCAGGGGAGGTTTTGGTTGGACATTAGGAAAAATGTGTTTCCTGAAGGAGTGGACAGGCATTGGAACAGGCTGCCCAGGGAGGTGGTGGAGTCACTGTCCCTGGAGCTGTTCAAGAACTGCATGGCCATGGCACTTTGGGACATCGTTTAATGGCCACAGTGGTGTTGGGTTGATGATTGGACTTGATTTTAGAGGTCTTTTCCAAGTGAAACAATTCTATGACTCTCCACTTAGCTTTCTTTAAGCACTCTGAGTATTAAATAGGTGAATTGGCTAGAAAATAATCAGGTGCCAAAATAAAGAGCAGAGTTTGGTTTGGAAACTTCACTCCCCTAGAAGAACAGAGAATAAACTCTCAGCAAACCCTAACTCACAGAGGAAAGGGAGAACTACTGAGAAATGGAGAACTTTCTAACTGCTTTTTAAACCCTCCAGAAAATGTGCTGAGCAGAAAAAAACAACAAACCCAAACCAACCCCAAAAATCACCATCCAGAGTCTCATCTTGGGAAGCACATTAAAACCAGACAGACATATAGATGCCAGTTTCACTCTTGTGGCCTTTCAAAGATGATCTTTGACTTCCCAAAGCCTGGAGCACTCTTTTGCCTCTGTCTCAGTCCCCAGCCAGCACACGTGGTTCCTGGGTCACACCACAAGCCCTAACCCAGCACATTTGTTCTGATCCTGATGCACAAACAGCTCCACTTCAAAAACCATGTTCTGAACCCACTGCAGCTTTAAAAAGAGATGTGCCATGTTTTACAGAATTATTGAGGCTACAAAAGACCTCTGAGGTCTGGGACAGGGGGAGGGAAGTGCTCAGAAGCAGCACAAGCGCTGCAGGCATTTTGCCTCCTCTCCTGAGCCTGGGAATGCTCAAGTTTGCTGTCCCAAATGCCACCATCCCAACCCTCCCCAGCCTGGCTGCCTGGGGTGCTGCCAGTCCCAGTGAAGGGTTTCTGGAAGCTGACTTGGAATTGGCTGTGTATCATTTCTAAATACCACTTTGATCTAACAACAACAGATCCAACCTCTTGCTTGTTATTGTCATTATTGATATTTCCATGATCCTTACTTTAGATCTGTTATTATTGTTATTAATAACAACTCATGGCACTTCTGCTTACCACTGTCCCCTTGGTCATTGCAAAATCCTAGACAAGAGGCTAAAGGCTTTACAGTGATCCAGGCAAAATCTAAGCTGCTCCAGGGCTCAGCCTCCATTCCCACTTGGGGAGGCCATCCCAGCTGTCTTAGAATCATAGAATTGTTAGGGTTGGAAGGGACCTCAAGGATCAGCCAGTTCCAACCCCCTGCTATGGGCAGGGACACCTCACACCACAGCAGGTTGCTCACAGCCACATCCAGTCTGGCTGCAAAAACCTCCAGGGATGAGGCTTCCACCACCTCCCTGGGCAACCTGTGCCAGTGTCTCACCACCCTCGTGGTTTAAAACTTCTTCCTAACATCCAATCTGTATCTCCCCATTTCTAGTTTTGTTCCATTCCCCCCCAGTCCTATCACTACCTGACACCCTCAAAAGTCCCTCCCCAGCTTTCTTGTAGCTCCCTTCAGATCCTGGAAGGCCACAAGAAGGTCTCCTGGGAGCCTTCTCTTCTCCAGACTGAACAGCCCCAGCTCTCACAGTCTGTCCTCATAGGAGCGGAGCTCCAGCCCTCTGCTCACCCTCGTGGCCCTTCTCTGGACACCTTTCATCCCCTCCAGACCCTTCTTGTCATAGAGGCTCCAGAACTGGACACAGTGCTCCAGGTGGGGTCTCACCAGAGGTGAGCAGAGGGGGAGAATCACCTCCCTCACCCTGCTGGCTGTGCTTCTCTTGCTGCAGCTCAGTATAGGGTTGGCTTTCTGGTCTTCCTGAAATAAACTGCAGAAGATGCTCAGGGATGTTGTGCACAGACCCCAGAATGGGACAGACCTGTCAACAGGTAGTAGAATATCCCTCCTGGTCTTGATAGAGTCATAGAATCATTTTGGTTGGAAAAGACCTTTAAGATCAAGTGCAACCATTAATGTAACACTGACAAGCCCTTGAGTAAACCACATCCCTCAGCACCACAGCTCTGCATCTTCCAAACACCTCCAGGGATGGGCATTCAGCCACCTCCCTGGGCAGCCTGTTCCAGTCTTTGAGAACCCTTGCAGTGCAGGAGTTTCTTTGCATATCCAACCTAAACCTCCCTTGATGCAACTTGATGCCATCTCCTCTGTTCCAGTTTGTGCCCATTGCCCTATCACTGAGCACCACTGAAAAGACCTCAGCCCCTTTCTCTGGGCCTCCAGCCTGTAGCTATTGATTAACATTGATCAGATCCCCTCTCAGGCTGTTCTTCTCCAGGCTAAATAGTCCCAGGTCTCTCAGCCTCTTGAGAGAGATGCTCCAGTTCTCTCAGCATCTTCGTGGCCCTCTGTTAGACACTCCAGTATATCCCTGTCCTTCTTGAACTGGAAAGCCCAGAACTGGACACAGTACTCCAGATGTGGCCTCTCCAGGGCAGAGCAGATGGGGAGGAGAACTTCTCATGACCTCCTGGGCACACTTGTCTACATGCACCCTAGAATAACATAATTCTGTTGGCCTTCTTGGCCAGGAGGGTAGGTTGCTGTATCATGGTGAACTTGTCCACCAGCACTCCCAGCTCCTTCTCCACAGAGCTGCTTTCCAGCAGGTCAGCCCCTAAACTACTCGGACTGTTTTGTCTTGGAAAGGACTTTTAAAGGTCATCTGGTCCAACCCCACCTTCAGTCTACCTTTAACTAGATCAGGATGCTCAGAGTTCCATTCAACCTGACCTTGAATGTTTGAAAGGATGAAGTTTCTACCACCTCTCTGGACAACCTGGGCCAGCATTTCACCATCCTCAGTGTTAAAAAAAAAAAAAAAAAAAAAATCTTGCTTATATCTAGCCCACATCTCCCATCTGCTGGTTTAAAGCCATCACCCCTTGTCCTGTTGCAGCAGGCCTCAAATGAATGGATTAACTGTTGCTGGAGTTAGGTGGAAGATGCCTGGGGTAGCACATCCCTGCTGTGCAGGAGCAGAGGAACAACTGTGACACAGCCCTGCAAGGAGCTTCATCCTTGGCTGGACAGCAAGGGAAGGGGGGACAGGAAGCTATCTATGACTCAGTGATGGAGAATGAGCAAGGTGGGGTTTAGGGGCTGCCTGCTGTTCAGAGGTTCAAGTCCCTTTAGATCCAGCAAAACCAGGCTTTTTGGTCCCTTTAACAGGCACAGCCAGAGCCTGTCTGTCTGTGGGGCTTTTGTCTCATGCTAGGACAGAGATGGAGCTTTTGGGACAGCTCTGGCTAAAAGTCTTGCCTTGCAGGTGATCCATTTTATGGTGGCAGCTATCCATTTCAGTGCTTTTTGGGGGCTGGGGTTTTTCTCCCCCTTTGGCCCAAAAAAAACCATTAGCAAGTTGGTTTGGAGTAAATGCACCTGCAGGCTTAAACTGCAGACATTAAAAAAAAGAAATAAATCAAAGTTATCATGCATACCTAGGGCCTGATCCTGTGGGGATTTACTCCTGAGACTAATCCTTACCCAGGCAACTACAGTGGTGCCTTTGAACTCAGCCAGACTACCTGGGAGAGCAGGGAGCAGCTCATAAATACCTGATGAAAGCTGACCCTAGGCTGCCTTGGCCAAGGTGTAAAGAAACTGAGAGAAGGTTATTACCTCAGTGGAGTTCTCCTGACTTCTGGTGTTATGGCAGTCTGTCACCAGAGACCACTGATCCTCAGCCCCAGGCCCACCCATGCAGTCACCTCCTACACTACAGTTATAGAATCACTTTGGTTGGAAAAGACCTTTAAGACCATTGAGTCTAACCAGTATCTAACACCACCCAGTCTGGTGCTAAACCATGGTCCTCAGCATCACAGCTCTGCCTCTTTGAAACACCTCCAGGCATCACTTTGATTGGAAAAGACCTTTAAGTTCATTGAGTCCAACCATTCTCTGACTCTACCAAGGTTTGGTGCTAAACCATGGCCCTCAGCATCACATCTCTGCCTCTTTGAAACACCTCCAGGCATGGGGATTCAACCACCTCCTTGGGCAGCCTTTGAGAACCCTCTCAGTGAAGAATTTTTCTTCTCATATCCAACCTAAACCTCCCTGATGCAACTTGAGGCCATTTCCTCTCATCACTTGTTACTAGGGAGAAGAGACCAACACTCATGGCTCTGCAACCTCCTTTCGGATAGCTGCAGAGAGCAAGAAGGTCTCCCCTCAGCCTCCTGTTGCTCAGGGGCTGCCTGGTTTGCATTCTATTTTCCATGGCCTAGATGTCTTGCTACTGCTTTCACTCCACAGCTCCTCTGTTCATGAAGCAAGCAGTTAGACAGCAAAAAAGCTGCTTCACAAGCATCCAGTGAGAAGATGCTCATCCCCCATGCTTCCTGGAGAGTCCTTTCCTCACTGAGGAACTCAGCTAGGGGGTGACTCTCAGGCAGATGGCATTGGGCACCCCTGGGGCACACACACCTTTGCTTCATACAAATGTGAAAGCAGCTTCAAAGCTTCCTGACACTCCCTTTGTGATTCCCACTAGGCATATTGGGACCTAGCACAGACAGGAGACAGAGTTCAGAAGAAAGTTTCATGGATTTCTCCTTGCAGATAAGCCATACCTGGGGCTCAACTCCAGGAGTTGCTCTATCACCTGATGACCCTTCCCCAGCAGAGAAGGGGAACCAGGGAAAGGAGAGAAACCACACAGGCTGAAATGGGTTTAATGAAACAGACAAATTACTACCAAAGTAAACAGGAGGGATATAAAGTTATACTCAGCCCAGCAAGAGTGCAGCAGTCACAGCGTTCAAGCAAGCAGTCCTCAAGAGCAGGAGAAGGAAGCAGGGGAGGGTGAAAAGCCCAAACAGAAGAGTGACTAAACTTCCTCCTTTATATTGAGTGTGGTGTGGGACACACCTGTAGCCAACTCCAGCCACCTGTCCTGGTTGACTCAGAACTCCTAATGGCCTACAACCCACAGCTGGATGGGATTCTGTGCCAGGAAAACCAGGACAGCCACCAGGACCTGTCCTCAGCACACTGAAGGACAACAGAAGTGGGAGTGTGGTGAGAAAGGAGGCTGTTGCTAGGGCTGATGTTTACTCCTGACATCAATGATGTTCAGCCTTAGGCATGTCCTGCAAAGCTCAGCCTCTGCCTGACTGCAGATAAAGGAAGAGATGAAGATCATAGAATCATAGAATTGTCAGGGTTGGAAGGGACCTCAAGGCTCAGCCAGTTCCAACCCCCCTGCCATGGGCAGGGACACCTCACACTACAGCAGGTTGCTCACAGCCACATCCAGCCTGGCTGCAAAAACCTCCAGGGATGAGGCTTCCACCACCTCCCTGGGCAACCTGTGCCAGTCTCTCACCACCCTCGTGGTTTAAAACTTCTTCCTAACATCCAATCTCAATCTACCCATCTCTATTTTTTTCCATTCCCTCCAGTCCTATCACTCCCTGGCACCCTAAAAAGTCCCTCAGCAGGTGTCTCAGAGTCTCTGCTCTGAAGCTCATGGTGGGACAGGGCTATTGGGGGATCTCTGTGTTGCTTTAGCCCTGTTTGTGATTCATCATCACAATTCTGGTGGACAACCCCTTGGGAGAACATGAAGGGTATCTAATCAGGATGGTTACTAGCCAGAGCTGTCAAATCATCTCCTGACTGCTAGATGTTCAGTCAATGATGTAAATCAGCCTCCATCAGTCCAGAGATGGAAACTTTTCCTTCTACACAGAAAGTCAAGGAGAGCTGGATAAGATGGCATCCTCATAGATTTGAAAGTTCTGGCCACTGGAAACAGTGAATGGTACAAAATAAATGCTCCAGAAAACAAATATCCATGACTTCCTACTTCCCACAACCAGTTCATATCCTGGAACTCAGCCTGTTCCAATGCTCTGTCACCCTCATGGGGAAAAAATTTTTCCTCATATTTACATGAAGCTTCCTATGCCTCACCTTCCACCAATTGCCCCTTGTGCAGTCATTGGGCACCACCCAGCAGAGCCTGGCTCCAGCCTCTGGGCACTCACCCTGCACATCTTTATCAACATTGATGAGGTCAATTGACTCTGTCCCCAAGGGTCACAGCCCTTTTAAGATAGTAGGTCTTCTTGGAGCCAAAGCTGGTGAAGTCTCCTGGGTGAAGCCTGTGTATCTGCTGTCCCACATAGCACCCTGGAAAGTCAGAAGGTCTAGTCCCAGCCTTTAAAAAGCCTCCCAAAGAAGCCAGAGAGGGATACAATGAAACCTTTTACTAACCAAGGCCCTTAAAAACACCCAATTACTGCATACATTTGTAAAGACAGAAAATTAAATCCAGACCCCACCTTCACCTCTCAAACCACCAGACCTTTCTGGCACTCAGGATGCCTCTAGGAATGCTGCACTGCCTCGACAAGGGAGAGAATATCAGTGCTTGCCTAAGAGTCTGTTCTTTGTGCTCCAGGAGCCTTGAGAAGAGAAGGCTTAGGGGCAACCTTATCACCATGTACCAGTACATGAATGGTGGCTTCCAGGAGGATGGAGACTCCCTTTCTACAACGAGTCCCATGGAAAAGACAAGGGGTGATGGAGAGAAGTTACTGCTGGGGAGATTCCCATTGGTCTCCAGCAGCAAATGTTTCCCCATGAGAACAGTCAGACACTGGAATCACCTCCCAAGGGAAGCAGTGGATTGCCCTACATTGGACAGCTTTGAGGCTCAGCTGGACAGGGTGCTGGGCCAGTTCATTTCAAATCTATTGTCACCTAGAAAGGTTGGACCAGATGATCCTTGAGGTCCCTTCCAACCTGGCATTGTGTGATTCTATGACTCTGTGATCTCCTTGGGAGGTTGAACTTCCCTGTTGATTCTTCTTGCCCCTTCCCATTTATAAGAAACAACCCAAGGCCATTAAAGCAACAGAAACCCCACCACTGTGTGATTTGCATGACCACATGCAACCAAATGAAGGTGAATTTCAAGTGCTGAGTGTCATTTGGATTTAGAGGGCATCAGGCATCTCAGAGGAATTAAAGAAGAAGAACTAGCAGCCTGCTTTTAGGTATCCCAAGAGGAGGAGTGGAACCAACCTCATCAAGTAAATAATGTGCTTACCCTCAGTTTTAATTTAAACCACATTTCAGTGTCTCAGCATAGCAGGAATTCCACAGCATCATTCCAGCTCACATTGTTGCTGCAAATACTTCTGCCTACATGTGACATGCAGCTATGTGGTAGTTGTGTGAGCAACTTCTGTGCTAGGAGATAGCTAAAAAAAAAACCCAAACCAAAACCAAAACAAACCCAATGGTGATCTTCACCAAGCAGTTTCTTTTGGCTATTGCTTCTCATTCAGTTCAAACTCCAGAGCTAACCTGGAAAAGGCCATTGCAGTCACCAAAGTGCCAGCAGAACAATCACCACAGCACAACTGCTCACTGGGAATGAATGGCAAGAAATGACTCTTCAAATGAAGGGGCCAAACACAGCAGGAAAACCTGATGGAGGAAGGCAGTGCAGCTGTGCAAAGAAAAGCAAGCTCACTAAAATGTCCCAAACAGAGCAACAAAATAGGTTTTGCAGGTCAGGTTGGCATCCAGAGGGACCTGGGCAAGATGGAAAGGTGGTGCCCAGGTGAACCTCGTGAAGTTCAACAAGAGCAAGTGCAGGGTTCTGCACCTGGGCTGGAACAATCCTCACTGTCAGTACAGACTGGGGGAGGAGGTGATAGAAAGCAGCCCTGAGGAAAAGGACTTGGGGGTGCTGATGGATGAGAAGCTGGACATGAGCAGGCAGTGTGAGCTTGCAGCACAGAAAGCAAATCACATCCTGGGCTGCACCAAAAGCTGTGTTGCCAGCAGATCCAGAGAGGTGATTCTGCCACTCTGCTCTGCTCTGGGGAGACCTCACCTGGAGTACTCTGTACAGGTCTGGAGCCCTCAGTATAGGAAGGACATGGACCTGATGGAGAGGGTCCAGAGGAGGGCCATGAAAATGATCAGGGGGTTGGAGCACCTCTGCTACAAGGACAGGTTGAGGGAGCTGGGGGTGTTCAGCACGGAGAAGAGAAGGCTCCAGGGAGACCTAAAGGCAGCCTGCCAGTACCTGAAGGGGGCTATAGGAAGGATGGAGAGAGACTGTTTGCAAAGGCCTGCAGGGACAGGATGAGGGACAATGACTTCAAACTAGAGCAGAGCAGATTTAGATTAGATGTTAGGAACAAGTTCTGCAGCACGAGGGTAGTGGAACACTGGCACAGGTTGCCCTGGGAGGTGGTTGAGGCCCCATCCCTGGAGATATTCAAGGTGAGGCTCAACAGGGCTCTGGGCAGCCTGATCTAGTTGGGGATTTCCCTGCTGACTGCAGGGAGGTTGGACTGGATGACCTTTGGAGGTCCCTTCCAGCCTGGATCATTCTATGATTCAAAAATATTTCAGGTAGAAAGCTTGGCTTTCTCCTAAGCTGGGCAAATAAGCAAGGAGCAATACCTGCAGTGTGATCATGCACAAAGGTCTAAGAGGGTTACCAGCACTTTGTCAGAGCTCCCAAGCTGGAAAGCAGAGCTCTAGAAACACCTCCCATGATGTCTTGCTGGCTGTATGGGAGGGTAGAGCAGAGCACTGATGTACACAAGGTGGTTTTGTGAATGGGGACAGTCCTGTCCCAAAGACGTCCCCCACAATAGTTTATAAGCCATGATAAAGCAATCTAAATCTCAAAGAGGTTGCCCCCACCCATCAGGCAGCACAGACATGAAGTGGAGATGTGATGTCAGAGGAGGAGAAAGTGCAATAGACCAAAGAATGGGCTGGGGGTAAGCACATGTCACCTTGGCTTGATGGCATCTCCCTAAAACTCCTCTCCAGCAGGCTTGGAGCCAAACCTCAAGTTACCAGATCCAGCTAACTGCCCCAAAGAAGAAAAAACAACACCTTCTGCAAGAACCTCTGCTTCAGAAGTCTGGATCATACCAACACCCAGCATTGCCTAGCTCTGAATACACAAAGGCATGTTGGGAAGTGATACCCAGTGAAAAAGCACTGAAAATTATGGGCAGAGGATGAAGGCAAAAAAGAGAAACCATTTAATACTCAACTGTCAGGTTGCTAAAGAACAATGCAGGCAGAGATAAAAGGGAAAGGGTTGAAAGCTTTCAAAGAGAAGAGGCAGAAGGTGTTATTTGTGTTTAGTTAACTAGATAAAAAGCACACTGGACACACATATTTGATTTCCAGCTGGGGAGACCTGACAAAATCCCAAAAGAAACAAAAAGCAGACAGGTCACCCCCAGCAGCAGCCCCAGCCCCAGCCAGCTTGGGGTGTGGTGCTGGAACCAGCCTGGGTGGGAAAGGGATGCTTGGGGTGACCAGGGCTGTGAGGACAGCTGGACCAAAATGCTGGGGGTGTTTGTTTCAGAATGATTGCATTCTCATTTGGGGTTTCTAAATGCTTCTCCCCTCTGGAAGCAGAGGAGAGCATGGCAATGTCAGCAGCCTGCTGAAGCACTTTGTCTGCAAGCACTGTGGGAAGGACAAGGGAGACCTTTCGCAGCACCTTGGGGAACCAGCCTGTCCTCCACAAAGTCAGGGCTTCTCTGTCACCCTCAGCTGTCCAGACAAAAGCCACCTCCAGTTAGAAGCTGTGGTCCCAGCTAAAAGCCAGGATGCCATTTCAGAGCCATGGTCCTTCCCCAAAAGAAAACCTCCTTAACAAAACATCAGATGTGAAACCAGGGAGGGACTGCAGCATGAGGGACAGCAGCAAGGCACCACCAGCCAAAACTGCTTCCCCATTTCCTACAGGATCTAGGGCAAGGTGATTGGTTTGCAAGCTGGGTACAATTTCTGTCTGTTTTATAGATGATATCTATGGTTTATATGCCTAATGTATTTTCTATTCATACCGATAGAGCTGTAACTTCCCACCCCGTTCTTAATCCACCTCCTTTGTTTGTTTTAAAGAGATTGAGAGATTTGTCCTCCCTGCAGCAGAAGCCTCTGGACTCTCTGGACTCATTCTGGGGTTCAGGCAGGCTTTTTAAACTTCTGTGAGATAATTGGCAGAGGAATTTACCTGGCTAAATCAGAGAGATATTTTTTTTTTCTTTTTTTCCAAAGGCTGAAATGGCAATGAAGCACCTAACTCCCACTGGTGGTCAGAGACTTGCTCTCCTTAATCACTGCAGTCCTTGGGAAAGCAGAAAGCTTTGTCACAGCTGCACTGTGGTCTCCTCTGTACTCTGGGCAATAAAGGAGACTACATTTACATTCAGTCTTTAAAAAAAAAAAAAAAGTAATAAAAATGTCCTTTGAATTCAGGCTGAGGAACATGGTTCTCCTGCTGACTTCCAGAAGTGCTTTGATTGTGACTGGGAATGCCAGCAGCACCCAAGGGTTCATCTCTGCTGCCACAGAGCTGCAGGGAAAAGCCACAAGCAGTATTGACTTTGAGGGCAGCCCTGGTTGCAGCTCATTTGCCTTATATTTAAGCCTTGAAAAACACCAACCTGTTTAGCTCTCACCTGAACTTCTAATCCTTGGAACCGAGTTGAAGAATCACAGAATCGTGGGGTTTGGAAGGGATCTCTGGAGATCATAGAATCATTGAATCATGGAATTGTTAGGGTGGAAAGGGACCTCAAGGCTCATCCAGTTCCAACCCCCCTGCCATGGGCAGGGACACCTCACACTACAGCAGGTTGCTCACAGCCACATCCAGCCTGGCTGCAAAAACCTCCAGGGATGAGGCTTCCACCACCTCCCTGGGCAACTGTGCCAGTGTCTCACCACCCTCATGGGGAAGAACTTCTTCCTGACATCCAATCTGTATCTCCCCATTTCTAGTCTTGCTCCATTCCCCCCAGTCCTATAACTCCCTGACACCCTAAAAAGTCCCTCCCCAGCTTTCTTGTAGCCCCCTCCAGGTACTGGAACACCACAAGAAGGTCTCCTCAGAGCCTTCTCTTCTCCAGACTGAAGAGCCCCAACTCTTTCTGTCTGTGCTCATAGGAGAGGAGCTGCAGCCCTCTCCTCATCCTCCTGGCCCTTCTCTGACACATTCCAGCACATCTATCATCTAGTCCAACCCCCTCTCTAAAGCAGGGTCAGCTAAAGCAAGTTCCACAGGAAGGTGTCCAGGTGGGTTTTGAATGACTCTAGTGATGGAGGCTCCACAACCTCTCTGGGCAGCCCATTCTAGTGCTACATCACCCTCAAAGAATCTCCTCCTCATGTTCAGATAGAGCTTCTAATGTTTAAATTTGTGCCTGGTGCCCCTTGCCCTGTCACAGGGCACCACTGAAGAAAGCCTGGTCCCATCCTCCTGACACCCACCCTGTAAGCACTGATCAGCATTGATGAGATCCCCTCTCAGTCTGCTCTTCTCCAGACTGGAAAGCCCCAAGCCCCTCAGCCTTTCCTGACTCCCTGACAACCAGCTTTGGTGGGAGAAAGAGAGCATGAGCAACACAACCCCAGCCCCACAGAAGACTTTTCTGCTTGGTTTGGTTTAAAGGCAGGTGACACCAAGGTGCTTTCTTGGAGGAGGCTGACAGCAACCTGATTTTAGCTGGGAAAGGCAGAAATGTAGGTTCCAAATGGCTCTCCCAGACATGTGCAAAAGGTGTAGCTTTGGTGTGTGTTGGGCTTATAGTGGTGGACTGTCAGCCAGCAGAAGCCAGGAGAAAGACCCTCTCAAGTCATTGCATTTCCTACCAGGCCCATTTCTGACCCATGGCTGCCCAGCAGCCAAGCTGGGGAGCTCTGTGGAAGGTGGGAGCTGCAGAGAGCCCATGAGGGTGGCTGGGTGGAGATGGCAGCAGCTCTAAGTGACAGTGATTTGGGGGTAGGAGTGGGAAATAGCAGACTGGTCTTGCTCAGCTGGCATGCTACAAAACCAGTAGAGATTTAGTGCTGTTCCACCCCACCAGACGTAAAATTGTTTCTCTTCCCTTCTCCCATCCTGCATTTCATTTCACACAAGTGTCCCTCTGACCTCACCTCAGCAGGAATGACAAAATTTTGCTTTCAAGGGCTGGTGGGAAAAAAAAAAAAAAATCAAAACCTTCCAAAATGAAAAAGGAAGAAAAATTCTAATCAAGGGAAGTACAGAGTGGTTTCATGAGACTACTCTGTGGGGTGGAGGGATCCCCTCCCCCAGCAGGACGTAGGGTTCCTCAACCAGCATGTGCAAACTGAAGGTGAGGTCCTCCACCAGAGTCACCCCCTCTCCTCTCCAGCCCTGCAGCACATCAGGATTCCATTTCAGCCTCCCCAACATTTCCCCCCAGCTTTCTTTTCCTGTCTCCCTCCCTGCTGCCATAGCCACCAGCTTCCCCTCTGTGTTTGGACTTCAGTAAAGGAAGATTTTTCAGTTGAATTCATCAGATACATGGGTTTTTGGTCACCCTGAAGCTATCAGCAAGTCTGGGTCACGTTTGTCAAATAGTTTGGGCTGCAAACTGTGCACTCAAGGATGGGTGGAGGGAAAGGGTTGCTTCATGGTTGAAGCAAGAGACCCACAACATCTAGATGGAGACCACGCACTTGGCTTCTCTCTTGCAGGGCTTGCTTTGAGCTTTAAAAAGTAGAACAGGTCCTGTGGGAGCCCAGGATTTCCAGAAAGCCTGGGATCAGGTAAAGAGCAGATCTGTGCATGCCCCACAACTCAGGTGAGGCTGATTATCAAACAAATCATCACTTTGGAAGAGCTCCAGTTGCTGTAAAATGCTTCAGGAGCCATGCAGAGTGCAAGAGGAGCAGGACTGTTCCTGAATGAGGAGGGAAGGAGTGCAGGAGGTGGGACCTTGTACCCCTATCCCTGCTCCAGGGAGCAGTTCATTAATGATATGAGAGGGGAGGAGAGCCTGAGGATAGGGCACTTGCACCAGGAGACCTTTTTTTGGATCACTGTCAATTAACAAAACTCAAAGCTACCAAGAGGAGAAGAAAGAACATAAACCAGCCTGGCTTATAATCATGCTGTGAAGCTACTTGAGAAAAGCAGGGTCAGTGACAGCAGGAAATTCTCATTTTGACCCAAATTTCCCAGTTCCAAGAAGATGAATAACACAAATATTTGGTGACGCTAACCAGCCCAGAAGGCATCTGGTATCCCACATCCTTAGGAAGAGCCTCAAAGTTTCTGTGACCATTGCAGTTATGGAGAAGCAAAATTATATGCAAAGAAATCAAATCCAACACCAGACCTGGTGTTTTCTCATCACCTGTCTCCAGCCTCCATCATTTTCCCACACACCAGAGAGCACAACAAATCATAGAATCATAGATTCATTATGGAAGAGACCTCTAAGGTCATCAAGTCCAACTATCAACCCAACACCACTATGGCCATTAAACCATGCCCCAAAGTGCCATGGCCATACATTTCTTGAACACCTCCAGGGATGGTGACTCCACCAGCTCTCTGGGCAGCCTCTTCCAACACCTGACCACTCGTTCAATAAAGACTTTTTTCCTCAGATCTAAACTAAACCTCCCCTGGTGCAACTTGAGGCCATTTCCTCTCGTTCTGTTGATAGTTACCAGGCAGAAGAGACCGAGCCCCACCTCACTCCAGCCTCCTTTCAGGGAGCTGTAGAGAACAACAAGTTGTAGAGAGTTGTTGTGGCCTTCCACCTTCCACACACCTTGCAGCACAGGTTCTGCTGTCCCCTGAGCTATGCTGCCTCAGGAGCTGGCAAAGCACCTCACACTGCTGGAAATAAAAGTGTCTGATCTGAGTGCTTCCAGGAGAAGGACCTTTAGGACATGGTAACAGCTATGAGCAGCCAGCACAAGAGCATTGCACATGTCCCTACCTAGCAGCCATCCCAAAAGCTCATTGATGGTCACTGCAATATCAAACACTGATTAAAGAGTGAATCACAAACCCACCTTGGTTTTCCCATCTTACATGGGCACCCAATGTGCCAGGGAGGCAAACAGAGAGAATATTGCTGTGGATACTGGCTTTGTGCCTCCCTAGGTGCAACACCACCACTCCCCAGCACAGCCTGGTGTCCTCAAACCCCCAGGATTTCCACAGAAAGAGGATTTTCCATGGTGGATAAGCTCAGCACTGGAGTGATTCATCCCCACTGCCTCCCAGCCTGCAGTGGAGGACTCACATCTCTTTGGCAGCATTGCAACCTTCACTGGATGTGGCTTCAACACAGCAAACTCTGGTATTCTACTCCCAAAAGCCAGTGCTAGGGGGTTACTTGCAAAGGTTCTTATGTTATTCTCTAAAGGAAGAGGAAAGGATTAGAACAACCTCCATCATAAGGAGCAGTAGTGTTACCCCATGCTAAGCTACAGGCTTGGAGATGTGTGGTGGGAAAGCAGCAAGCTCCAAGCTGCAGCTTGGAGAGGGACTTTGGGGTACTGGCTGACAGGTGACTGAACACGAGCAGTGTGCCCAGGTGGCCAAGAAAGCCAGTGGCATCCTGGCTTGGATTAGAAACAGTGGCCAGCAGGGACAGGGAGGTGATCATCCCTCTGTACTCAGCACTGGTGAGGCCACAGCTCAAGTGCTGGGTTTGGTTCTGGGCCCCTCACTGTCAGAAGGACATTGAGGTTCTGGAGCATGAACAGAGAAGGGCAGCAAAGCTGGTGAAGGGCCTGGAGTGCATGGCCTAAGAGGAGCATCTGAAGGAGCTGGGGGTGTTCAGTCTGGAGAAGAAGAGGCAGAGGGGAGACCTCTTGGCTCTCTGCAACTCCCTGAAGGGAAGACAGAGTGGGGAGGGGGCAGCTTCTTCTCCCTAATGGCAAGTGACAGGACCAGAGGAAATGGTTACAAGCTGCACCAGGGGAGGTTCAGGCTGGATGTTAGGAAATATTTCTTCACTGAAAGGGCTCTCAGACATTGGAATGATCTGCCCAGGGCAGTTGTGGAGTCACCATCCCTGGGGGTACTCAAGCAATGCGTGGTCCTGATGCTTAGGGACATGATTTAGTGTTGATCCTTCAGTGGTGGGTGAGGGGCTGGACTGGATGACCTTTGAGGTCTCTCCCAACCAGATATATTCTGTGATTCTGTGTTGTCAGGACCCCAATATTCCTGACAGAGAAGGAGGAGATTCAGGATCTGGCCAGTGTTGGTTTCGTCTTGCAAAACCTCAGTCTGCTGACAGCACCGCCGGGAGAGAATTTTGTGCCCCATAGCTGGGCTGCAGGAGCCTGGAAAGTTCCTGACTGAAGGGGAAAAACACTGAAATCCACAGAAAAGTGAAGGGAAGAGGCAGGGAGAAGAGGCACATATTGCTAAATTATTTTTCACGTGGCAACAGCTGTGCTTACATGAAAAGGGTCATTAACTGAAGATGCTCATTGTACCACCAATGTCTGCTGAGACTTCCTGCCATTTAGGATATCACTGCACAGCACAATGCAGGAGCATTTAAAATCCACAAACAAAACACTTGGAGAGGTATTTTTAATAGCCCAAACCAAGTACTGAGAACTCCTCCAGAGGTGCAATTTTTCCTTTTTTTTTTTACTTAAATTCCTGACGTCAAAATATAATAATAATAAAAAAATAAAATCAATCTGTTCCTTTTAAAAACAGAAACTTCTTTTCTTTTAAACCAACCTATTTTGAAAGAATAAAGACAGCTCCCACTGAGATGTCTGTTTAAAAGTTCAGTACATCCTGTTGCCTTATTTTATCTAGCAATGATGAACTAAGAGAAGGCTGAAAATTCAATCATGCCAGCAAATAATATTTGAAAAGGCTATAAAAAAAAAAAAAAGAGGATGATTTAGGTGGGGGAGAGAAACATCTCTTTTTATTTGCTGAAATTTGGAACTCCTGTATTTCTCTTTCATTACAGGAAAAATCATCCAGGCCCTATGCAGAAATCGGGTTGGGTGTTGAGCTTTGATGGAAATGAAACAGCTTTTTTAACCACAATCCCCTAGAAAAAAAGAAAGCCTGGTGAAATGAAAGGTGATTGGTAAAAAAAAAAAGAAAAAAGAAGAAAAGAAAAAGAAAAAGAAAAAGAAAAAGAAAAAGAAAAAGAAAAAGAAAAAGAAAAAGAAAAAGAAAAAGAAAAAGAAAAAGAAAAAGAAAAAGAAAAAGAAAAAGAAAAAGAAAAAGAAAAAGAAAAAGAAAAAAGAAAAAGAGAAAGAGAAAGAGAAAGAGAAAAAGAAAAAGAAAAAGAAAAAGAAAGAGAAAAAGAAAAAGAAAAAGAAAAAGAAAAAGAAAAAGAAAAAGAAAAAGAAAAAAAAGAAAAAGAAAAAGAAAAAGAAAAAGAAAAAGAAAGAAAAAGAAAAAGAGAAAAAGGAAAAGGAAAAGGAAAAGAAAAAGAAAAAGAAAAAGAAAAAGAAAAAGAAAAAGAAAAAGAAAAAGAAAAAGAAAAAGAAAAAGAAAAAGAAAAAGAAAAAGAAAAAGAAAAAGAAAAAGAAAAAGAAAAAGAAAAAGAAAAAGAGAAAGAGAAAGAGAAAGAGAAAGAGAAAGAGAAAGAGAAAAAGAAAAAGAAAAAGAAAAAGAAAAAGAAAAAGAAAAAGAAAAAGAAAAAGAAAAAGAAAAAGAAAAAGAAAAAGAAAAAGAAAAAGAAAAAGAAAAAGAAAAAGAAAAAGAAAAAGAAAAAAAAAGAAAAAGAAAAAGAAAAAGAAAGAAAAAGAAAAAGAGAAAAAGGAAAAGGAAAAGGAAAAGAAAAAGAAAAAGAACAAGAACAAGAACAAGAACAAGAACAAGAAAAAGAAAAAGAAAAAGAAAAAGAAAAAGAAAAAGAAAAAGAAAAAGAAAAAGAAAAAGAAAAAGAAAAAGAAAAAGAAAAAGAAAAAGAAAAAGAAAAAGAAAAAGAAAAAGAAAAAGAAAAAGAAAAAGAAAAAAAGAAAAAGAAAAAAGAAACCACACAGGTATTTACAGAGAGCCATTTGCTCCATGCTTGGAATGGTGCTGTTCCCTCTCTATATACTTTAGGCCATGTCTTGGATAGTTTGCATAAGTATGCATTTATTTACTAATCTTCAAAGAGTTCCCATTTTTTCCTAGCTTTCCACTGTAGTCATTAGAGGTCACAACCCTGTAGGAAATATGGGCTGCCATGGTAACACAAAATGTCTGCTACAGGCTTAGTGTAATTCCTCCCTAATAGAAAAACAACAGCAGCAAATCCTGCCTTTGATAAATGGGCTTATATGTTGTAAGAAGCTGCTACCTAGAAAGGTGGCCCTCACTTCAAAATGGCTCTAAAGGAAAGAAATGTTATTTTAAAAAATAATAATTAAAAAAAATAAAATATTTTTTTAAAAGTAAAACACAAACTCATATGTTCAACCTGATTAAGAAATAAATAAATGCTACTAAGGCATAGAGAATCACACAGAATCACAGAATTAACCAGGTTGGAAAAGACCTTCAAGACCATCAAGTCCAACCTATCACCCAACACACATGAAGGGGAAGGTGGAATTAATCCACAGCATCTCCTTAAATCCAGTGGGTGAAGTTTGCAAGGCAGCCTGCTGCAGCCCCTCCAAGCAAGCCCAGCACAACAAGTGGCTGCTGAGCACTTCTAACAGGTTTCCTGACAACCCTCACCCCTAACAAGGAGGAAAGTTGTATCACCATGTGGCTAGAAAAAAGGCAAAAATTCACAGGGAGGCTGTCACCTCTCTGATTGCCATGAGGTAGCCTGGCTTTCCCTGCTTGGAAATTCCTCTGGACAAAAATGCATCTGGTTCCAATAGATAACTGGGGGCTGAGGGAGGAAGAAAGGCTCTGTTTGATCTGGTGCTTCGTGGGCATTGCTGGCTTTTCAAGGAAATTCCACCTCACCAAGGAAGGGTCCTGGGGTGGCTGGCTGGCTGGCTGGCTTGCCAGGGTGGGTATTTTGGGAGGGCTCTGCCTGCCCCTCACACCTGCACTCAATGTTGCCTTGTGCTTCCCAATCTCAAAGGCTCCTGACTCCCCTCCTGACTTCCTCCTGTAGGGCACACACACCAAGGGTTGAGTTTCTTTGATTCATTAGCCAAGACTTCCCTGGGAATGTGGAAGTTTTGTGCTGATTTCTAGACTTCTTCAGTCTTTTTTGAGATGTTTTGTTGTGGGGTGCCCCCCGCTCACCATCCCAAACCACTGCTGCTCAGAGGGGATGCAGCAGTAGCATGTCTGGAGCAACCCAACCCACCCCCAGCCAAATCCTGTTTCTTGTTGGCTTTTGTTTACATTCCTCCAGCCAGTTTTCAGTCCAGAGAGCACCACTCACATCTCCACCGATGCCAGTTACGATTTCACTGAAGCTATAGCATTCTCTCTACCCCATTCCCCATCCTCTTTGCTTTGCTCTTCTATTCTTTTTTTTTTTTTTTTTTAAAGGGCTTGACTTTGCCTGGTAAAATATGGTTCCTCTGAACTCTTGCCATCTGCTGCTTCTTTCTATTTCTAGCTGGCACACCCATCCCTTCAGGTGTCCTACACCAAGATGGGCAGTGTGAATCTCCCAGGGTCTGCAGCAAGAGGAGGCTGCTGCATCCCCTCCGCACCTCTGGAGGAGCCTCTCTGCAGGGGGATGGAGACTCCTTGTCCGATTTCCCTCCCTGCAAGGATTCACACCACCGCTCCAGCCAGGGAAGTCAGACCCTGAGAGCCACCCTAACCGAGTCAAGATGTGAACTCCTGTGATTTCCCATGGTGGGGTCACCCAAGAGCCCATGGCTGAGGATTTGCTGCCGGTGACCAAAGCCTTTCTCACGGAAGCGCCAGCCACTCCGACAGCAAGTTGCTGGGGCAGCTGGAAAACAGACTCTCACCTACTGCGAGCCTGATAATGAGGAACAGCATTTTGGGCAAGGATCTAATCCACAGCAGAAACCCAAGCTCCCTTCATCGAGCCTGCTGCTGTCCTGTGGCAGCCCTGTCGCAGCTTTTCGACAGCTCCATGCACAAAGAAGGAATGCCAAAGCATGTCTCTGCCTACAGCCTTTCTGATGCCTTTGGTTAAGGGAGTAGGGGTTTTTATCTTCCTCCTCCACCACTGCTTTGAAACCCTAAGCAGCAGAAGGTATTTTGTCCCCCCTTCCTACATGCCCAGTTTGGGACAAAGCATGCTCTGTGTTTTCAGCCTGTGCCCAAGAAAAGCCACTGAAAGCATAATGAATACCTGCATCTTCCCTTGCATTAGTCCAAGAAGGCAGCTTTGTCTGGAAAGTTCTGCTTTACCTATAAAATTGTCCCCAGATACTGCTGGGAAGTCCAGAGAAGGGGCACAAGGATGAGCAGAGGGCTGGAGCTGCTCTGCTATGAGGACAGACAGAGAGAGCTGGGGCTGTTCAGTCTGGAGAAGAGAAGGCTCCGAGGAGACCTTCTTGTGGCTTTCCAGTATCTGAAGGGGGTGTCCAAGAAAGCTGGGGAGGGACTTTTTAGGGTGTCAGGTAATGACAGGACTAGGAAAACTAGAAATAGGGAGATTCAGATTGGATGTCAGGAAGAAGTTCTTCCCCTGGAGGGTGGTGAGAGACTGGCACAGGTTGCCCAGGAAGGTGGTGGAAGCCTCATCCCTGGAGGTTTTTGCAGCCAGGCTGGATGTGGCTCTGAGCAAGCTAATCCAGTGTGAGGTGTCCCTGCCTATGGCAGGGGGTTTGGAACTGGATAATCCTTGAAGTTCCTTCTGACTCTAACAAGTCCATGATTCTATGATTCTAATGCTGCCAGTAGAGATATGAGTCCTTTTCTCCCCCATCTCCCTACCACTACCACTGCATCTGAGAATCAAACCAAGTGCTCCCCCAAAGCACCTCTGAGGAGCCATGCTGTAGATGAAAGGTGGCATGTTTTCAGGCCTGGGGAGACTACCCCATGCTGAGCAAAGGGAGTGAGCTGCTCACACCAACAACAGGAACTGAGGGATCTCCCAAATACAGCTCTCCAGGAATTATCTCCATGTCCTTTTATCACTCCCTCACTAGCTCTCTCCCAGCTGCTCTCTGCTTCTCTATAGAATCACAGATTCACTGTGGTGAGAAAAGACCTTTAAAATCAAGTTCAACCATTATCTAACCCTGCCAGGGCCACCACTACACCATATCCTTGATCACCATATCTAGATGGCTTTTAAATACATCCAGGGATGGGGATTCAACCACCTCCCTGGGCAGCCTGTTCCAGTCTTTGAGAACCCTTTGGGTATAGAACTTTTTCCTAATGTCTAGCCAAAACCTCCTCTGAAAGGGCAGGAGTTCCTCTTGATATCTGCTCATATCTGCCCAGCCAAGTGGCATCTGCAGCATGGCACCAAGCCCCACATTAGAGCCTGCTGCTTCCAGTACTTTGGGGCCAAACCCCCTACAGTAACAACTTCCACTGTGCATAGCAGGAACAAACACACAGCACTGCTTTGCTGAACTGCTCTGGCTACCATCACCATCCTCTGCAACTCCTCCAGAACCCCTCTCCAGCCTGCAGCAGTGAGCACCAACAGTGCCTCACTGAGCACATGAAGCTGCCAGCCCAGGTATGACACAGCTCACCTGCAGACCCTTTGCTCCCTGGAGAGAGTCCAGCAGGTTCGAAGGGGCTCTTGTCCCCACCAGACCTTGCACAAGCTGAGGTCCCAGCTCTGTGGTGAGCAGATAGGCAGCACATCATTGCTCAGACCTCCCTCCTGCCCTGGCATTAAAGAATTTTCACTAGAAGCTTCAGTATTGTCCCCTATAGACAGATGAGTGCTGGCCCTGCAGCAGTGCGAGAGGGTTTCTCCTCTGCCTCGCAGGAGGAGAGAACAGAAGGCATTTGCCACATTACATCTTGTCTCCTGCCAGCACCAAGGTCTCCCCCTGGGAGGAAAAGTAGAACATTTTGGCACTCTACCCCCTTGGTTTACGTGTTGCCTTCTAAAAGAGGAAGATCTGGAGCAAATTTGACGAGGGCAATTCATTCCACAACCAATAACACAAACAAAGGCACTCCTGTGCCACCTCATCCTACAGCCCACAGGGAGCTCCCACATCTCCATCCAGCTCCCAGCTGCCTCCTGCATCCACATGCAAACTCCAGCAGCCAGAGACACCACACAACTTGGAGGCAATCCTGAGGGATCCAAGCTCTGCAAGCCAACGAATCAAACTCCTCTCCTCTACAGAGAAGGTTTGATTATATCCATAGCTGATGTAATATCAGTAACCTATGAGGCAACACAAGAGAATCCAAACTGCTTCCACAAACTCCAGCAGCCAGAGACACCACACAGCTTGGAGGTGATCCTGGGGGACCCAAGCTCTGCAAGCCAACGAATCAAACTCCTCTTCTCTATGGAGGAGGTTTGATTACATCCATGGCTGATGTAATTTCAGTAACCTATGAGGCAACACAAGAGAACCCAAACTGCTTCCACAAACTCCTCCTGTGCCGGGAAGCTGCCACGTGGGCATCTCCCAGGCTCCGCCAGCGCCGCAGTCCCACCGCAAGTCTCTGCACGGTGCAAATGAGCAAAGCAGGCAAGGGCTATGAAGAAGGAGGCTGCTGCCTCTCACAACCTCCTTGGGTAATTTCTTTTGACAAGTGGAGCTTGGTTTTAATCATGGATAATTCCTCTGAGCAAAGCATCTTTGGGCAAGTGGGCTGGAGTCTGCCGTGTGAAAGTAATGGAGTTGGAGCAATGGGAGGCCTGGCTGCAGCTCTCTGCTATTAATCAGAGCTGATACAGGTGGGAAAATTGCTGGGGTGTGTGTATAAAGGATGGAATTTGCAGGTGAGTGAAGTGTAAATGAGGGAAGTTTGGTGTAGGCAAAGTCCTCCCACTGAGAACAGGTAACAGTGAAGCATGCAGCCTGCTTGTGGTTGTATCCTCCAACCCCGAGGTCCTTAGTTGGGCTGGCTGGGCTTTGCAGTTCTAACAGAGATCAGCTGCTCCCCAGAGAGCAGGCACTCTGCTTTGTGGCCAGTGAGGAAAGGGGTGGGAAGCTGCTGTATTTTGGGTGACCAGAAGGAAGTGCTGTGTACCCAAACCATGGCGAAGCCCAGACACGACACCTTCACCAGAGCATAGTGACCACCCTTTGTTTCCATGCATACAGTACCAATGATGCTGCTGTCTGACCTTCAGCCCAACCTGCAGACACAACCTCTTGCCAGGCATGGGCTACTTACACTGCAAAACAGCACACAGCAGCTTTGATGGACCCACAATGTCCCCTAAAGCACGTGGCTGTGGTGGAGCAGATGGGGTGACACACACAGAACAAACCCTGGACATGGCACACACTACAAGTTTCACTCCTGCACACTGCTATAACCAGCTCATAGCTGCAGAAGCAAGAAAGGTGATGTCCATCCCTGTCCCACATGGTGGCAGCCCCCCTGGGACCTCCTGTGCACAAATGCCATGGTTGGTACAAGTGAGCTGCACCTTTGCTCCTGCAGTTGCCTGTATAAAGCAGGTCCCTTTCCAGGCACTGCCATTCTACTCCTCCCACAATCTTGCAAAGCTCTAGGGGTCACAAGCATTCCAATGCACAAACCTCCTCACCAACTCAGCCCTGGAAAACACAGAGGGTTAGTTCTCCCAGTTTCCACGAGGGAAGTGATGGATACCTGTTCTACTCCACCTGTGACCCTCTGGGCCAGTTTTAGCAGCACCATCCACAGGCACAGCCATGGAGTGAGTGGCAACAGTGGTGCTGAGGCAAGAGGGAGTTTCTGCACAGTTTGGTACGAAGAAACAGACATGACTTGGCTTCCCCAGGAGCTCCTGACTTGAGAGGCACTTTTGCCCTCAGGCTTTCTTTGAGGTACTTGAGGATCACAGGATGTTGGGGGTTGGAAAGGACCTCAGAAGATCATCAAGTCCAACCCCCCTGACAGAGCAGGACCATAGAATCCAGCACAGGTCACACAGGAATGCATCCAGATGGGGCTTGAAAGTCTCCAGAGAAGGAGACTCCACAACCTCTCTGGGGAGCCTGTTCCAGTGCTCTGAGACCCTCCCAGTGAAGAAGTTCCTCCTCATGTTGAGGTGGAACCTCCTGTGCTGTACTTTATATCCATTGCCCCTTGTCCTATCCCAGGGTACAACTGAGCAGAGACTGTCCCCTCCCTCTTGACACCCAGCCCTCAGATATTTATAAACATTTATTAAATCCCCTCTCAGTCTTCTCTTCTCCAGACTAAGTAGCCCCAGGGCTCTCAGCCTCTCCTCATAAAGCAGTGCTCCAGTCCCTCAATCATCCTGGTAGCTCTCCATTGGACTCCCTCGAGTCAGGAAGCTGCAGCAGCCCTTCTGCAAGGAGTTTTTGGGTGACCAACATGAAACAAGAGGAGCAGAGTTTGAGGCAATCCATATCTCAAAGGTCTGGTGATGAAACCCTGGCACAAAGGATGCTGCCAAAAAGCCAGGGACTGAATGCAATTGCTTTTTATTTCATTTATTTGGCTGTTTCAGAATGAAAGCAACCTTTTCTATCAGCAGTAAGGAACTGCTATATTTTGATCTGCCATTCTGAAGGCTGCTGCACCAAGTCCTTGCTTAAAATTTCCATCTTTGTCAATGCAAAAATCATTATTTCCTCACCATCAAACTATCTGAAGAACAGGAGCTGACATTTCTGCTTGCAAGGGCGTTTGGGGAGCGTTTATACATTTTTATTTGCCCAGAAGAAATATGGCTTTTACTGGCTCCCGAGTTGCTGGCTTCTCAGAAGTTCTTATCAAAACATTGGCTGAGATTCTTCAGCACAAAGCTCAGAAGGGAAGTGGAGCAGATTGATACTATAGGAACCAATCTCTCATATATCAAATCAGGCTGAATCATTGCTGTGCCATATATTTTTGTTTCTTTACTTTATTCTTGAGGGAGAACCTTACTCTTTGCAAAGAAAATTATGAAAGCCCAGCCACAAAAAGCTCCTCCCAATGTAACTAAGTTACTTTTCTTGAGAAAGCCCTTTGTTTTTTTTAACCAGTAAAGCAGGTTGGTGGGGAGAGGCAGACTCCTCTGGTGAGAGAAAAGGTTGTTTTGTGCATGGGCTGCTCCCTGTTGTGCTGGCGTGAGGGTTTACACAGCCCCCTTAGCAGGACCAGAGCCCCTGAGCAGCAAAGAGCCTGCTGGAGGTACCCAAGGGTGAAGAAATGAAGGCAGGAGAGGCATCTACCCCTTCCCTGTGCTGCCTTCCATCATTTCTGACACAAAAGGGGAAAAAATCCAGTGTTGCAGCGAGCTCATTTTCAACCTAAAGAGGTTTTATTGAAATAAGAATAATTCTTTTCCAGTCCCTATAATCACATTTTACTTCTTGAGGAGGGGGGAGGAAAAGAAAAGCAATAAAAGTGACATGACTTTTTCTCATTCTGAGGATGAGCCACCACATTTACCAGCTGCACTGTGGCATGGCAGAGAGCATTTTCTTGCTCTGAAATCCAACCAGTTTTGCTATGACTCACCCCCCCCCCACAAAAAAAAAAAAAAAAAAAAAAAAAAAGGAGAAGAAGAAGAAGAAGAAGGAGGTGGGGGGAGCAGGAAAATCACCTGTAAAGAATTAGGTAACAGAGTGTGAAAGGTCTCTGCCATTCAGGAAATACTTCCTGCTGGATTTAATTACAGATTGCAACTAACCACCCCCCCACCCCCCACCCTTCCTTTTTGTTTTCTTTTTTTGAACTTCAGACATACAAAAACTTGACATTTATCGAATGTGCCAGCGTTGCAGCAGCAGCAACAGCAGCAGCGAGAGCAAAAAGCCCGGAGAGCCACGTTGTTCACAATCAACTTTAAAAGAAAAAAAAAAAAAACAAAACACTTTATGCACCAGCTGAGCAAGAGTTTTATGGGCAAAAAGCAGGTTTTATTGCCTCCCCCCATTTAGGTAGCACCAGTCACTGAAAGCAGAGATTTTGCAGGCTGCAAGACAGCAGCACCGGAGATCTGCTCGGGTCCCAGCGCTGTGCTGGCTGCCACGCTCCCTATCGTCTCCCCAGCCACGTCCTGGGGGCAATATGCTTTTTCTTTCCAACCCACTCCAACTCCCTCCCCTGCTCAGCAGCGTGCACAGATCTTGTCTTCAGCAAGTTCCTCTCACATTTGGTCTAAATTGGGTGTTTTCTCCCCTCAGTATCTCAGCTGAGATGAGCGGCCCTGATACAAGAGTATTAAATGTCAAACGAGCAAAAAAACAACGTGCAAAGCCCACACAACTCTGCATTTAATTTAGACAGTGTCAAAGTGAGGAGCAGAAAGGAATGGAGAGAGGGTTTCGGTTGGTTTTGTTGTGTTTTTTTTTCTCCTTTGCACATTTTTATAAACCCACTAAATCCAGCTTGTGTTAGAGGCTCCTGTCCTAACCACCTCACCAGAACTCATTCCTTCCTTAACTCCCCATCAATATTAGGTGAATCAGTGGTAAGTAAAATGATATCTGCCTGTGTTTGCATCACTAATTGTACGTGGCAATGTTATGGCTCTTCCTCTGCTGTGCATTTAATTTGCCCACTTTGGAATGAAACGTTGGGAATTTATTTCTGGATGCCTTGATTAAATTGTGCCTCTGCTTCTGCTGCTAGAAATACAGCAGCTTTCCTCTGTCACAGGTAAAGAGGCATCCAACACCCTGGAATTCATGTTAAATGAATTTGTATTCCAGCATGAACATATCCAGTTGTTGTGCATAATGAAACTATTTGCAAGAGATCAAATACTGTGCATCCAGATAGGCTGCATTGCTAGCAAGACTGTCTCAAACTCACAAAAAGGAGTAAAACACACAGTCCAGGGAATAAAACTCAGGAATCCAGGCAATAAAACTCAGAGTCCAGGGAATAAGACTCAACAGCCCAGGGAGTAAAACTCAGGGTCCAGGGAATAAAACTCAAGAGCCCAGGGAGTAAAACTCAGAGTCCAAGGAATAATACTCAGAGTCCAAGGAATAATACACAGAGTCTAAGGAATAAAACTCAGAGATCAAGGAATATTACTCAGAGTCCAAGGAATAAAACTCAGAGTTCAAGGTAAAATCTGCTCCCTGGAAGGTGTTGCTCTGTCAGTGCTACAGGGTAATTTACAGGGTCTGCCAACATTTAGGAGTCTCTGGCTTGACTTTTTTTTTGGGGGGGGGGTGGGGGTTATGAGCTGAAGAACAGAAGCAGGCTCACTGGAGAGATTAAGTTTCCTTTCTACACTAACATTAGCGAGGGAAGTGCAGAGAGACACGGCAAAGAAGTGCTCTGCTGTATCCTGAAAATTAAAATACAGATGGATTACTACTCTGATGCTGTGCTTTGCCAGCTCTCACAGGGTTCACAGCCTTCCAACACACAACCACGGGCATGGAGAACTTGGACCCTCAGCATTTAACCAAATAAGGAGCTGTAAATGGTTTGCTTGGCTTTTTGCTTCTTGCTTTGCTTTTTAACAAAACAAAAAAGAGCTGTTCATGCAGAGCACACTGGAAATCAGAAGTGAATTCATCTGCTGATATGTCCCTCTGCAACAAGGCTGGGTTCAGTGAAATGGCAATGCCAGCAGGGTAGAAATAAAGGCAGATTTTGCCTTTCCTCTGTGCTACAAGCAGTAGAAATTCAGATGATAACTTACTCTGCAGTGCAGGACCACAGGTCCTCCCAATCCCTCAAAAAGCACCCAGACATGGGATAAGGGAAAAATAAAATTGGAGGCATTTTTAGCAAACAATTTTCAACCCCCTTTTTGTTTTGGTTTGTTTTAGTTTTTTTTTTCTCCACAGTTTATGATTGTAAATCAAAAGAGAGGGAAATCAGATTTCAAATTTTGCCCATGGTTTTTACACATCTACACTTTTGATCAATCTCAGTGGCATGAGGGTGAAAGGGGTGGATATTTATCTCCTCCCCTTTGAAATGAAGGAAGAAACCCTTGGTTTGCAATTACAGCATGACACCTAGATAAAACTAAGAATGTGTTTCCTATTTTTGTCTTTTTTCCCCCCCCTCATTTTCCTCTCCCCACTCCTGTTTTCTAGGGGGAAAAAAAAAAATCAAATAAATTACCGAATGAAAATAAAACGTTGAGATCTCAAGTCTGCTCCCAGAGCACTGTTCGGTGCAGAAAGGGAAGGTAACCCTGACAAATCTGCTTCCTGCAAATTGTGATTGAAGTGGAAGGAGTTTTCTTTACCTACCTATTTTTTTTGTTAACTGGTTTAATAAATTATGACGGAGCTTTCAAACCCGCTCGGAGCTGCGCGGGGCAGATTTACGAGGAGCCAAAGAGAGCGCAGCGGAAGAAAACTGCACAATATTTTAGTGCTTTCAATAGTCCTCACTCTCTTCCCCCCCCCCCCCCCTTATTATTGCTATTAATTGCATCAAAAGAAGAGCTGAAGTTCAATGCTGTTCAGTGATTTTTTTTTTCTTTTTCCCCCCTCAAATTGAACTGCAGAAACAGAAGGAAACTCTTTAAATCCAGAAAGCGTTTGGAGCAAGCAAGCTGGAAAAGCTACGTTAGAATAATGTAGCAATAATAGATTCAAAGCAGGGAATGATTTAGAGCTGTGACAAGACTGGAGGAGGAAAAAAATTTGGTATTCAACAAATTAGTTTCTCAGCTAAATTCCTCAGGCTAGTTTAGGGTGGTTTAAGTCTCTCTGCTTCCTTCCACACTTTCTCATAAAGCCTTTGCAAACAAAACAGCGACGACTTTTCCTTTCTTTGGGAGGCAGCCGAAGAGATCAAAAAATGCCTTTGCTTAAAACCACACAACAAACCAGGTTCGTGCCCTGTGGTTTCAAAGGTGTTGTTAGTAAATGGGGGACAGAGAGATGACTGTATCCTTTTGTGACCAAATTGTGAGATACCAAAGGGAGAGTCACTTAAAAAAACCCACCACATATATATTTGTATTATTATTTAGTTATTTATAAAGTAAATCTCATAAGTAAGTATTTAAAAGTAAATGTCACAATTTGGTATAAATATTTCTATTTAGGAACCTGCTGCATTTAACACCACTTTTGAAATCTAAAAATACACATGTAGATTTATTTCTTTTTCTTTTTTTTTTTTTTTTTTTAAATCACAGAATTTTTTTGTTTGGAAGAGACCTTGAAGATCGAGTCCAACCTGGTGATCTCTTGAAAATACAAACTGATTAGCCAGAGGTATCAAAATTATTGATAGAACTCCAGCTCTTCAGTTGCCTTGCAGTGTATAATATATGACTCAATAAATTAGGCAACATCACAAAACTAAACATAGGGCTGAGGTCTCAAATTAAACTATAAAATGTGATATTCGGTGCTGGGTTTCAGTTCTGAGTGATCATTTGAAAACCCAGTCGAGGTGGTCTCAGAAAATATGGCAAACAAACTTCTTCCCGTTGTGGGAACAAAAAAATAATAGTCAAACCTGGCGATTTTAGGCAAGAACTTGGTACAAGCAGAGCTACAAAAGGCACAAATCAAAAGCAGCGATTCCAAGATAGCTGTGAGCAGCTGACTGGCGTTTTACGTGCGAGGTGTGCTTGTAAAAAGAGGAGATTCTAAACGTGTCCTGTGCACCATAAACCCTGAGGAGCTGAGAGAAGGAAACCCCCCCCCCCCCGCCCCAGACCTGAGAAACCAATTGCCTTTGCTAAGTTGCAGCCATTCACACCGAGAAGGCTTTTAACCGAATCTGTCTGTAGGATGGGGATGGAGAGCGGGTGAAATCCGCGTTTGTTCTGCTCTCTCATCCCCTCCTCGCAGCGGTGGGAGCAGAGATACTTCCATGTCGTGATAGTCGCAGGGCAGGAGTGATCCCAACGCCTCTGCCTCGTCCTGGCCGCGAGGCTGGGGCTGAACGACTCACAAATGAGGCTGTTTGTAATTAAAGCTGCTTCCCCAAACGGGGAGAGGGGACTAACGCTGTCCCCACCTACACCCCCCCCGCTTCATCCCACAGCCAGCTAAGGAGAAATCTTCTTACGCCCCTAAAGGGGTAAATGCAGCCGAAAGGAAATGGTAAACTTGTGTTGGAAAGCGGTGGCAGAGGCAGCACTGAGTACTCCTTCAAAGTGCTATCTGCCTCTTTCTGATTTATATCATCAAATTAATCCAGTGATTACTCTCTAAAGCATCACTCCTAAATTCAGAAAGCCCACACAACCCAACTCTACATTTAAAATTTCTCTCCAAATCTTAAAATAAAGTAAAATGAAGATTAAAACCAAACCAGAAAAAGAACAGATTGAATTCCCAGAGCATCCTCCTCAACTTGAATCAAGAGTGTCACATCAGCACAGCAAAAATACTGCAAATTCACAGCAGCTGCCAGGAGATTTTGTTGTTTAATAACTACAGTAAGCAAGAAAGCTACAGTAGAAACCCTCACAGTTTCTATAGGTAAACTACCAACAACAGAATCACTTTTTGGTTATTTTAATACCTTGGTGCCCCCTTTTGGTCTGTACAGTTCAAGGCATTTCCCCCTCCCCCCCTCAACATATACAAATCTAATCAGAAAAATACAGTAACTGTGCAGTGGTGAAGTCTTCATCGAGAGTCTCACATCCCCTCCACCAGCACTGGAAGTCCACTGTCCCCACTACCCATTTAGCCCCTGGAAACAAACAGAAGCAGCAGCTAAGGTTAAAGGCAGAGGTTGATTTCTAGTAGAAAAATTGTTCCAGTGCAACATCCTGCTTTATACAAACACCCTGAGAGAGGGAAGGGAAAATATAAGATGAAAGAAGAAAAAGGGAAAAAACAACCAAACCAAACCCAACAAAAACCAAAACAACCAAAAAAAAAAAAACCAAAACCAAACCCCAAACCAAAACCCAAGACCCATTTTTTACCTTTGCTACAGTACACTCAATGGGGGAAGGCTGAGGCTGGTGTGCTGGATGATAACTTTGCCTTGCTACCTTTGTGCTGTGCAACATTGAGGAGAGGGGGAGAGGGAGAGGGAGAAAAGGAGAGGGAGAGAAAAGGAGAGGGAGAGAAAAGGAGAGGGAGAGAAAAGGAGAGGGAGAGAAAAGGAGAGGGAGAGAAAAGGAGAGGGAGAAAAGGAGAGGGAGACAAAAGGAGAGGGAGACAAAAGGAGAGGGAGACAAAAGGAGAGGGAGAGGGAGAAGGAGAGGGAGAGGGAGAAAAGCTCCCAAGCAAGAGGGGAGTCTTCACTTGGGCCCAGCTTCTCGTCAAGACCTCGTGTTGCCAGCATCGCACCCAAACCTCCGCGAGCTTTGAGAAGAGGACGAAGAAGAAGAGAGCAAAGTTTGATAGGTATGAATTAGACCCAAACAAAAAAAAAAAAAAGGAAAAAAGAAAACAAAAAAAAAAAAAAGGGGGGGGGGAGAAGGATAAAAAAAGGGGAAAAAAAAAAAAGAAGGAGGGAAAGAAAATCTCATTCTGACGGCTTTCATATTGCGACGCCGGTAATTATGCCACAGAACCAAGATCTTTCCACGTTCAACATCACTGTGTGAAGACGAGCTTATTTCCAACAGGGATATTGAGTCCTGCCATCTGAAGGGCCAATCAAGTGTGAAGTACAGTATAGTTTTAGACTCAATTGAAAGGAAAAAGCTTGACTACTAGTTCATAGCATGACAACTTTCATGGATTAGCTCAGACCCTATTCTACTCCGTGAAAGGGTAGCACAGCATGAAGACAGTTTTCAATGCACTAAACTTTAATAGCTGAGTGGGGGAGCCAAAGCTTCCTTTTGGTCTCTATAGAAACAGTATAGCCAAAATTTGAGGCAAAATTAAGATTCTTGGGTTTCAGTCCTGTATTTGCCCCCTCCAAGATCCCTACTCCCACACACACACACAAAAAAAAGTCTTGAGACTTTATAACCAGATCCATATAGAATTGTACAGATAATTACATAGGTGCTGATGCCTGCCACTTTTCCACTGGAGGATGAAGTGAATTAAACCTGATTAACTAATTCTCCAGAGCCCCACTGCTGCTTCCCAGTGTCCCCAGAGCCCTGGGAGGAAGCAGCCAGCATGGAGAAGCACCCTAGGAGCTATCACCAATGCTCCCAGGTGTTTTCCTCCTATCCCAGCTGCAAAGCTCTGCACCCTACACCTCCCTATTTCCCCAAAGCCAGAGCTTTTATGTAGGTGCAACCAAGCAGCTCCTTAGGGAACACTGGGTTTCACCTGTCGATGCCAGACACTGATGGGAACTTCGTCTGTAAGGAGCAGTGGCAGTGAAACACCAGCATTCAACCCAGCAGGAGAACTTCGCCAGGTGCTTTATTTAAAAAAAAAAAAAGAAAAAAAAAAAGAAAAAGAAAAAAGTGCTCTCAGGATGAAGTGAAATGCTGAGAACAAGGGGACAAACACACTCCCACGACAAACTGTTCCCCCACTCCTCTTCCCCACCTGCATGCAGAGTGGGGGTGGTTCCTGAAGGCATCATGCCCACAGGACAGGGGAGCAGCCTGTGTCAGGCTGCGTGTACACAGGTGCACAGAATCCAGTGGTGGCTTCTAGGAGCAGGAATCTTCTTTCTCTTTTCACATCTGACCACGGATTTGCCAACTACAGCTCCCAGGAGACATTTCCCCTGCACACCAAGACGCATGCACAGAGATTCTCTCTTCCCACCTCCTGCATGTCCTCTCTCTGCAATCCTTTTATCCATGCCATGGGGTACCAGGGCCAGGCACGCAGCAGGATGCAGCTGGGGTGGGTGTTACCTGCAGGTACCCACACTGTGCTTCCCACCACCTCTGGCCAGGTTTGACTCCTGTGTCTGGGCAGCAGCAAGACTGATCTGGCTCCCTCTACAAACTTGGCCAGGCCACAGATGTCTTTCTCCCCCCTCCCCCCTTTCCCTCCCCACACTGCTGGGATCTATGGGTGCCTCCTATGGAGAGTCTACATTTCACTATAATGCTCCTACTCTCCCTTTGTGGATCACTAATCCTGAGACACCAGAGCCAGAATCTTGCTTTGCATTGCCAGAGATTCCACTCCACCACCACCACCCCCACTCCCCTCCCTCCCTGTCCCTTGCTGAGTTTGAAACTCAGCTCTGGGCAGGGTCTTCCTGCAGCATCCCCACCATTACAGCTCTGAATCCATGCACAGGCAGTAGGTTTAGATGAGGATCTGCCTCATGGGCTGGGCCATCCCCTGGGTGCTGACACCCTGGGCCATCTCTTCTTGGCCATTTTGCTAGCCAGGATCAGCCCAAGGCCATTGCCTGCTGAACAGGGAGCTGCTGTGGGACAGAATCCCACAGAATCACAGCATGGTGAGCATTGGAAGGGACTTGTGGAGGTCATCTAGTCTAACCCCCCTGCTAAAGCAGGGTCACTTAGATCAGGTTGCACAGGATCACTATGTCCATGTGGATTTTGAAAATCTCCAGAGGAGACTCCACAAGCTCTCTGGGCAGCCTGGTTCAGTGCTTCAGCACCCTCAAAAGTAAAGAAGTTCAAGTGAAATCATACATTTTGCTGCAGGAGTTGCAACTGGTTGTACATTGGTGGACTGCACTGCACAGGCTGCCCTTCTCCTCTCTCCTGAGGCTCCCTGGCACACTGTCTCCCTGCTCAGGGACTATGGGTGCCCCACAGATGTTGTCATCACTCTACAAGCCTTACCTCAGCAACATCCCAGTAAAATTCAAAGCTCCTCATAAGGATGGATAAACCCCAACACTGTCCATCTCTCAGCCAAGCACTGCCCAAACCATTTCAAGAATCCCCTCCACAGCACATATTTGCTAAAGAAGCTCTGTAAAGGCAAATTGGGAATAAAAAGAGCTCCTGCTTGCAAGGAAGCAGATTGAACTTTGCCTCACTGATCCAGCCTGGTTCAAAACTGCCCTCAACTCTTTCTTCTCCATCCCAGAGAGAGTCATAGCATTCCTTGACCATCAGCTCCACCACCTTCACAGCCTTCACATGCCTTCTGCACAGACAAGAAGAGCTGCTTCTTGCAAAACATCTCCCTCCTTCAAGAGTTTCCATCTGGTTGTCCCCAGGTGAAAAATGAGGTCCTGGACCCACAAAGAGTAGCCAAAAATCAACAGACTCCTGATGACTTTAATAAACCCAGGTCATAACCACGTTCCCCATAGAGGCAGACCCTACTTGGGCAGCATTTCACAGGTTGAGTGGAGGGAGCTGGTTTTCCACACATCACATCTGTGGACTCCAAAAAAACGCTGGGGGGCACCTCTCAGATGGCCAAACACCAGCACACACAAGAAAAAGCATCAGCACCATCACTGTGTCATACATGAACTCCTGATCCCATCTGGAAGAGGCATATTTGGGTCAGTCAGACCTGCTCAGGTACTTGCTGTACAGAAAGGCTTTGGTGGTGCTAGGCAGCTGGTGGAGAGCTCAGTAGAAGGAGCAAGCTGAAGGGAAAGGTAGCTGGTCACAGCCTGCATGCTGCAGTGCTGGACCACAGCCTCCAAGGCTGTCTCCAGCTGGAGAAGTCTGGACCAGCAGTAGCAATCTGGGTGAAACCATGTCACAGAATCACAGAATCAGCCAGGTTAGAAGAGATCTCTAAGATCATCAAGTCCAGCTGATCACCCAACCCTAACTAATCAACCAGAGCATGGCACTAAGTGCCTCATCCAGGCTTTTCTTAAACACTGACCCCACCACCTCCCTGGGCAGCCCATTCCAATGGCCAATCTTTCTTTCTGGGGAGAACTTCTTTCTAAGATCAAGCCTAAACCTCCCCCTGCACAGCTTGAGACTGTGTCCTCTTGTTCTGGTGCTGGCTGCCTGGGAGAAGAGACCAACCCCCTCCTGGCTCCAACCTCTCTTCAGGTACTTGTAGACAGCAACACCCCCAGCTCCCTCAGCCTCTCCTCACAGGGCTTGTTCTCCAGACCCCTCACCAGCTTTGTCCTTGGAATTCAGGGATTTTTGTTGTCCCCTGGTGAAAAGGATGAAATCCCTCTGGTGTCAGCATCAGCATGATTACCTTTGATGCTCAGACCCACTCACAATTAGAACTGCAAGCAGGAATTAGAGAGACATGTTTATGGTTAAACACCACCTACTTCTCTCTCCATTAGATGCAACATCTCCAAAGCCTCAGGGTCTAATAACAACCCTGAACAGAGACTTCTTCCTTTGTGCAGTGCTCAGCTACAGAGGGGAGTTATCTGCAGTTTAAACTATTTCCCTCCAACAGGCTTCAGAAAGCCATGGAGGTGGCACAGGTCCTGTACCCACCCAGGTCACTCTTCAAGCAGCCAAATATTGCCCCCAAACACCGTACATCCGAGACCTGTTGTTTCCCACAGGGTAGAAAGTCCAAAGTTTGGTCCATGGGCACACACACTGACAGCTCAATCGATGGCTGGGCTCCTGCCACCACCAGCCCTGTGCTTGCAGGAGGACAAATTCAATGCTCCTATTTAAACCTGCTCCTGGAACCCTCGGGCCCTACATGTGTCAGCGTGTTAGATGCCATTGACGGCGAGGCAGTTTCTTTGCAGGACATCAGAGCATAATGGAGCAAACCCCTCATGTGTGAAGGGGCTTTTTTTTGCACCAAGGAATCCTCTCTATTCAGCCAGGCAGAGGTTTGTGTGTAGAGTCAAACCAAACAGACATCAATGTGGCCAAACCCTATGGCTGTGGGACCGAAACAATGGTGACGATTGGCCAGGACGCCTCGCTGCCAGCCAGCCCAATTCCCAAGGACGTGGGGAGAGCAGGATTGAGGGCTTGGCAGTAAGAAAGGGGTTTGCTTCCCTGCAAATACCCAAAGGCTCATTGCAGGGTGGGTCAAACTGGGCTGTGCAACCCCTAATTCTGGGACAAGATGCAAGATGCTGCTTCTCCAGCCAAAGCGAAGGCTGAGCCTGCTCCAGATGGCTCCGCTGCCACCCTGGCACAGCTAAAACAGCTGAGAGCACCAAACACCCAGCACCACCACACAATTTCTAACCCCCAAACCAACCTGAACATAGCCTGATGCCAACAGAACAAGGACCAAGAGCATGTGAGTCTGTTGCTATCTCAGTTGAGTGCCAACTTCCCTCAGAGCAGACCTTGTTAAGAAGATCCAAAACCAGCCCATGGGATGATACAATCCCCCCTGCTCTGCAAAGTCCAGAGAGGTGGCAGTGCTGCTGGCTTCCCAGGGTGCAGTTTATCTTTCCCATCCTGGGACTTTGATGGATTGTGGCTGCATCCATCACAACCCCCACTGGCAGCATCTCTGCACATCTGAGAGCACTGAAAGTCTTTCATGAGCTGCCACTCAGCCCAGATGGATGGACTGGCTGATGGGAGAAGGATAGCTCTCCTGCACTGAGACACAGACAGTAATGAAGCAGTCAGTAGCTTCCTCTGGTCTCCAGCCTTCTTCTTGCAAAGGTTTCCCATGCATGAACATGCCTTTCTCCACTTTGATAGACGCCCCACAGGGAGATGGGGAGAGCCCAGTGCCAGAAGTGTGGCTCAAACCACTATACCCCTTCTAAAGAAGAATCATCTAGGGCAGGTCATACACACTTCAAGACCTGTGTCCAGATGGATCTTCAAAGTCTCTAGGGAAGAAGACTCCACACCAACTCTGGGCAGCCTCCTCCAGGGCTCTGTCACCCTCACAGAAAAGAAGTTTTTCTTCACATTGAGGTGGAACTTCCTGTGTTCCAGTTTGTACCCATTGCCCCTTGTCCTATCACTGGACACCACTGAAAAGAGCCTGGCCCCTTCTTCTGGCACCCACCCATCAGATATTTGCAAACAATCAGATCCCCTCTCAGGCTGCACTTCTCCAGGCTAAACAGCCCCAGGGCCCTCAGCCTGTCCTCAAAAGAGAGATGTTCCAGTCCCTTTGACATCTTTGTGGCCCTCAGTTGGACTCTCTCCAGTAGTTCCCTGCCCCTCTTGAACTGGAAAGCCCAGAACACTGGACACTACGCCAGACGTGGTCTCACCAAGACAGAGCAGAGTGGGAGGAGAACCTCTCTTGATCTGCTGGGCACACTCTTATTAATGCACCCCACAGATCTCCTCACATCTCCAGGTGTGCAGCACACCATGAGACACTGCAATGCCTCCAAGGAGAGCTCTGCACCAGACATAAACCACGGTGAGACATCTCACCCTGCTTCAGTTTCTTCTCCACATCCACAGAATCAACAAGCTGCAGACTCCTGCATGGACATTTGCCTGATAACCATTTTCTGTTTGTTTGTTTTGTCTTTCCAAGGCACGCCTGCCTTTGGTTTTCTCTGTTGAATCCATAGCTTAGCCTTCCCTCTGGAAGAATCATCTCATGGATCTCTCCTACTTTGGCTGCCCAGTTTTTTTGCAGCAGTGGGGGGCACAAACTGTTTGATAGGCTCTGAAAGGTTGCCTTTGGTCCCCCCCTTCCCCCTTCCCCCCCTCCCCAAAGGTGCTATTTTGTTCATAAACACTCCAAGGAGCTCGGCAGTCTCTTTTCCTACCTCTCTTTTCATCATCTTAACACAAAAGCTGCAGCTTTTGAAATCCCTGTTTCATGTTGGTACATTAGATAGCTGAATTCCTCCTACATTCTGAAGCCTGAATCTGAACATGAACTTACCACCACCCCCACTAACCCCCCCCCCACAAAAAAAAAAAATCTCAAGTTTGCAATTTAAGCAATTTCCTTTGATGCATTATTTAAACATACATTTTAATTATTAATTGAGACAGCTTAGTGCTGGCATTTAATAGCCAAAAACCCAGCACTGGGCCTGCTGCAAACCCCTATCAATCCCATCCCAGCACCCCAGCTTTCCTCCTCCCTCTGCCCTCTTCTCCTGGAAAAAGCTCTTCATTAAATTATTTCAACACGCTGCTCTAATTGGAGTTCAAAGAATTGGGCTAATGAAGTATTTAAACATCATTTTTTTTTTTCCACCCAAAATTAATCAATTTACTAAACACCTGGAGAAAATGAAATGATGGTTTAATGCAAAATCCTGCTTTGCAAAGCATGGCTGGAGGGAATGCTGTCTGCTGTGCTTGATTTAAGGAGGAAACCAGCACATGATACTTCTCCTGCATTTAGGAGGAGTGGGAGCTCTCCTCTGCAGATGTTTTACTCTCCTTGCCCCCATATCTCTCAACCTGCTTAGCTGGAGCCACCATTCTCCAAAAAGGGGACTGCTGTGGGTTTGCTGTTCCTACCCCAGGTGGGGTCATCCGTCCTTGGTTCAATGCTGTGCCACAAGCAGAGCCAAGCCTTCTGCAATGTGGAGAATGGCCCTGGCAAGACCCAAATTTCTTCCTCCCTGCCTGCCTCACTGGCACTAGAAATTGCCCCTCTACCAATGTCCCTTCATGAAGATCCACGGAATCAGTTAGCAAAGATCTCTTACATCATCAGGTCCAAGCATCAAACTAAGACAACCGGTGGCCATTAAACCATGTCTCAAAGTGCCATCTGCCTGATGAAGACCTCTGCTGTTCACATGGGGCTCAGGAGAGGTGCTGAGGGTGCCCAGTAAGCAGCTCTCTGGCATTTCCAGGGTCACAGAATCACAGAGTCAACCAGGTTGGAAGAGACCTCTGAGATCATCAAAGCCAACTAATCACCCAACCCTATCTAATCAACTAGACCATGGCACTCAGTGCCTCATCCAGGCTCTTTTTAAACACCTCCAGGGACACTGACCCTCCCACCTCCCTGGACAGCCCATTCCAATGGCTCTCCCTATTATCTGTCTCTCTCTGTGCACCAGTAGCCAGGAGGAGCTGCTGCCTGCACTGCTGGAAGCACAGGGCCTGTGGGAACAATGAGCTTTGCTGCTGCTGGATACCCACAGAGCAGCTGGCAGGTTCACAGAATCACAGAGTTGGAAGGGGGGAGGGGGGAGAAGGGATCCCAGGAGCTCATCCAGCTCAACCCTCCTGCTAAAGCAGGGTCACATAGAACAGGTTGCACAGTCATGTGGCCAGGTGAGTTTTGACAGTCTCCAGAGGAGACTCCACAACCTCTCTGGGCAGCCTGCACCAGGGCTCCAGCACCCTCACAGGAAAGAAGCTTCTCTTTAAGTTCAAGTGAAACCTCCTGTGTTCTGGTTTGTATCCACTGTCCCTTGTCCTGTCACTGGGCACCACTGAAAAGAGCCCAGCCCCTTCCTCTTGTCCTCCACCTTTTAGCTATTGATCAGCATTGAGAAGATCCTCACTCAGTCTGCTCTTCTCTGGGTTAAACAGACCCAGGTTGATTTATGACTACTGTGCTTTGTGTTGAAGTCCAGCACTCCTAAATCCATAATTAACTGCCATACTAATTAAAAAAAAAAATTAAATTTTGCTAACCAAGAGCAGAGGGGCTGCCCCAAAAAGATGTGCTTTGGGTGCCCAGCATCATTTAAGGACTGGACCCCACAGGACAGAGATGCTTTGTGTGCCCAGCATCATGTAAGGATTGGACCCCACAGGGCAGAGATGCTTTGTGTGCCCAGCATCATGTAAGGATTGGACCCCACAGGGCAGAGATGCTTTGTGTGCCCAGCATCATGTAAGGACTGGACCCCACAGGGCAGAGATGCTTGCCACAGTCACTAGCACCAAATTCTTCCACCCTGAATCTCCTGCTTTTTATTTTAGCTCCCTCAGGCACCAACCACAAAGAGGTCCCCAGGATGCAAGAGGGTCCAACTTCTCCAGGTGATAGAACAAAAGCCTCATCCTAAGGAGCACAGCCATTGTCACCCACTGGCTGTTGAGGATGGTTGCTGATATTGCTGATCCTCCATCTGACCTCAGCACCCAGGGGCCACCAGTGCTTGGCTCTATTACAAACTGGATGGGTCTCAAGAAGAAGGGGCCAGGCTCTTTTCAGTGGTGTCCAGTGACAGGACAATGAATACAAACTGGAACACAGGAAGCTGCACCTCAACGTGAGGAAAAATGTGAGGGTACTGAAGCCCTGGAGGAGGCTGCCCAGAGAGGATGTGGAGTCTCCTTCTCTGCAGACTTTCAAGACCCATCTGGATGTGTTCCTGTGCAACCTGCCTAGGTGATCCTACTTTGGCAGGGGGAGTTGTACCTCCAGTCTCTGGAGGTCCCTTCCAGCCCCTACCATGCTATGATTATCTGCTCACCCTACTCCCCCCCCCCCCCAAAATAAAAGTAATAACAGCAAAGATTCCCCCTCCTGCAACAGGACACTGGGGAAAGCCCCAGCACCTAAGAAAGTGTTAAATTAGCTGCACACAGTAAAACTGAATTTGGTTTCCTCTCCACAAACACATGAAGATATTTATATATAATTTATCTTTTTAAGTTGTCATGTGGCAAAAGACCTCTCGCTGTGAGGCAAGCTTCTCTTCCTACTTAGAGAGAATTACGTGATTAAATAGAGACCTGAAAAGTTGTGAACAAGCACTGAAGAAGAAAAGGTTTCCTCTTAAAGCCTTAATGAAGTGGGTTCATTCCTCCTCCAACATCAACTTAGCCTTGTGTAGTTTGTTTTCACTCTGGTTAATCACTGACCAAAGCTGTAGTGCGGACCACCAGTTCCCAATAACCCATAAAAGGCAGATCAGAAGCTATTGTTCTTTTCTGTAGGGCTTAGCAGACAACAGCTGAATAAACCTGTTCAAAGTCAGAACAGTCAAGGAGGAACAGAAGCCTGGCCATGGGCTGCGGGGAATCCTGCAAAGGAAATTCATTTATTATGACATAATTGATCGCACGCACGCAAAGGCGCTCGGCGGACCCGCTGCAGGCTGGGATAATTAAACAGGGAGCAATTAATGGCTGGCAGTTGAAGGGAAAGCCAAAGGGGGAACTCACACCAGCTTGCTGCCTGGGGATGCTGGTACATGGTGGGTGCCCCCACTCCTGGCATCCTGTGACTGAGAGTTTGGGGGAACGCTCCTTCCGTGAGATGGAAGACAGAAGACAGAAACCTGTGCAGCTGGGTCTTTAGTGATGACAGCCTGGGAAACCAAGAGAGATGAGCAAGAGGCCAGGAGAGCTGGCATGTGCTAGGAAGAGACCTGAGGAGGCTGCTGGCAGGGAAAGGTTGAGGGAAGTACGAATGCAGCCTCTGATGGGAGGCACGTTTTGCCTGATTGTTTCATTTGGATTCACAGCGCTTGCCAACCTGCACGCAGGGTTCTTTGTCTGCAAGAGGGGACCCTGATGCCATAGAAATCCAGCCCTCTCCTACCACACCCCCACACACAAGGAAAGGTTTTGAAAGAATGCAAACTCTCTTCTGAAATAAGCACCAAGGTGATGCTTTTACCCCAAATTCGAGCGTGCCCCTTCCCAAAGGGGCAGAGTGAAAGCCTTGCTGGTGTCTGTGCCCCCCTCCCACCCCAGTACACAGCAATGACTCCATCAGCTCTTTCTGCTCTAAACCATCAAGCCTCTTGCTGAGCAGGGGCCAGGTGAGAAAACAAGCCTCCACAGACAATTTTTTAAAAGGGCAAACGGTTCCCATGATGAGCCCTGAGCAGCCACACTGGTGAGAAGGTTCAGGGATGGACAAGTCCTACCCCAACCCACTGACAAAGGTCTAGTTCAGCTACTTCTTGCTCTTCCCAAAATCTTTGAAGCCACTTGCTAATGTCTCACCCCTTGCACCGGTGCTGGCCCTCAGGGTGAGCTCTCATGATTCCGTGATGGGAGGGGAGGTTTCTCCTCCCTGTGCCTGAGAGATGACCTTCCCCACTGTCTCCTCCCAGCCAGTCCCAACACCGACACTAACTCCAGACTCCCTCCATCTGTTCCAGCAGCTCCTTTTTCCCACTGGGTGTCAATTCTATTCTCCACACTGCTGACAGCCAGCCCTGTCCGAGTGCTGTCCTCCTGTAGCCTGGTGTGGGACATCTCTTCATCACCACCTTCCCTGTGCAGCTCAGCATGCACCACACATGCACTCCGCACCTTGTCCTTCAGCTGGGCCAAAATGATTCCCAGCATCCCTGAAGCCATCCAAAACATGCACAGCAGGACCCACCCCAGCAAGGCTTGAAAGCCCAGCTCTGCACTTGCCAGCTGATGATACACTCAGGGCAGTGGGAGATTTATCACACCTGACCATATAAAGATTGTGGTTGCAGTGAAATCAGTAGCCCCAAGGTGAAAAGCAAGCGGTGGTGGAGCTGGGTGAGACCTACCCCGAGGAGCTGCCTCGGGAGTGGCACAGGCTCCACGTTGTGGAGGTGGCTTGGGAGAAACACAGCCCTGCTCTGATCTTGGGAGGGGAAGGAACGAGGGGAAAGGCTTGGGGAAACCCAGGAGGAGTCAAGGCACCTCTTCCCCCTCCTTTTTTTCCCTCCAAAGTTAAAGCCAAACAAATAAATGAAACGAGTTAGTAGAAACAAAGATGAAAGAAGAATAAGCAGAGGCTGATGAGCAACAAAGTCTTCAGCTGAAACAAGGATTTGTTGTTGCTGCTGGGAGGGAGGGAGGGAGTGAGAGAGGGAGGAGCATTGTGGGCAGAGCTGCGATTTGGCAAGAGAGCACCACAAATTTTAACTTTTAGACAGAATTTTCTGGTTGTGGGTTTTTGGTTTTTCTTTTTTTTTTTTTTTTTTTTGGTCCCCAGCAGCTTATTCCTCTCACCTGCACGCTCCGTGGGGAAACCTTTGGTCTCTTTAACGTTTTGGAGTGTCACCCATTGACCAAACTCTCTGGCTGCGTGATTCAAACCAGCCTTCTCTTTCCCCCCACCCTTCTTCTTCTTTTTTTTTCTTTTTTTTTTTTTTTTTTTTTTTTTGTTCTCACAGAAAATCAATTCACTTGAAGAGCCTCTTAATCCCATTTTTGCAATCAACAATTGCCACTTGTATATCGCTCTAATAGATTAAGAAGTGGGATGATGCGGTTGTCTGGTCTAATTCAACCCTATTCAGGTAACTGCAGCCCGAGGCACTTTGTAGTGCCAAGTGTAGAGCTCTACAGGAAGACTTTTGCTATCATAATTTCCTGTGGAGCTATGCACTGCCCCCACTGAGTAGCCTGAATTACTTTGAATTAGGCCCGACAACCACAGAGAGCAGAAATCCAACAAGCAACAATAACCAAGTCTTTGAGCATGACTTGCATGGCTTATTTTTTTTTTCTTTCCTTCTTCTTCTTCTCTCTCTCTTTTTTTTTTTTTCCCTTTGCATTGGAACAGAAAGAAGGAATTTCAAAACGTGCAGCTATTTAAATGACAGCGACCTGCCATAAATCAAGTGGGAAACAAAAGGTGGAGGGTGGGGGTGAAAACAGTTTAAGTGGGAGAGAAGTTGGAATGGAGGAAAAAAATTAATCAAAACAGTTCTCAAAAAAAAAAAAAAAAACACAAAAGGTGGAGGGGGGGGGGAGAGTTTAAGTGGGAGAGAAGTTGAAATGGAGGAAAAAAGTAACCAAAAGAGTTCTCAAAAAAAAAAAGAAGAGAAAAAAAAGAAAAACAAAAGGTGGAGGGTGGGGGTGAAAACAGTTTAAGTGGGAGAGAAGTTGGAATGGAGGAAAAAATGAATCAAAAGAGTTCTCAAAAGAAAAAAGAGAAAAACAAAAGGTGGAAGGGGGGGGTGAAAACAGTTTAAGTGGGAGAGAAGTTGAAATGGAGGAAAAAAATTGATCAAAACAGTTCTCTAAAACAAAAAAAAGAAGGAAAAAGAAAAAACAAGAACAAACCTCAAACTGCATCCTAAGAGCCTGTGAGAAAATAAATAAATAAATAAATAAATAAATTTCAGGCCTATAGCATCTCCATGGCAACAGAGAACAAGCACATGTTGGATACCAAAAATCATAAAAGGTTTGTTTTGTAGGGATGAAACAGAAACAGATGGATCTGTGCTTACTTTTAGTTTCATTTGTTAAAATGTTTCAGGCAGTTTATCAGTTGGTAAGTCCAAGAAACACCTAAAGGAAATTAAATGGATCACCAAATCTGCACAGGCTTTGCTGGCAGCACTGCAACAAGCACCCCTCTGCAGCAGAGTGGTTTGAAAGTTGTAAAAATAAGGCTTGAACCCCAGATCTGACTTGAAAAAAAATAAAAAATCAGGCTGACATCACATCAGGTAAAAGAGCCTAAGGTTGATTTTCACATGTGGCTTTTCAGCAGGAAACAAAAGGGGTGGCAGAAAAAAAATAAAATAAATAACAGCAACCAGGCTCCTGGTAAATTGTTGCCTGGCTGCAGAGAGTGAATAAATTGAACACCACAGTTGCAAAATGCAGCATCCCGAAGGGTACAAGTTAAAAAAAATGTTCTGGGCAGCAAAACTCTGATCTCAGAGGGGCAAAAAGAGGTAAAAAAAAATTAAGGAAAAGGAAAGAAACCTCTTAAGTATTTTTTCCACCTGCTTTTTTTTCCCTTTCTACCTCTTCCTTTTTTATTTTTTAATATTTGTCATCATCCCTTAATTATTACCAACATGGCCAAAAAAAAAAAACATTAAATCTAAATAAATATGGAAGGTTTCTCTTCTTAAGAGTTTCAATCACTAGTCCTACTCTTTTACCTTTCTGTGTTCAGAAAATAAAGAGAACAAAGCGGGAGCCCTACTGGTTCAAAACTAGCAGAACAGACAAACAACAGAGCACAACTGTTCCCTCATGCATGCCTGGGATTAGGATAAAAGCAGAAAAGACTTCTGAGAAAAAGAAAACAACAAAAGAAACAGGAGTGCTGACAAAACTTTTTTTCTTTCTATTGAGGCGAAAGAGAGAGAAAAAAGGAGCCTGCTAATAAAAAAAAAAAAAAAAAGAAAAAGAAAGAAAGTAAAGAAAAGAAAAGAAAGAAAATAAAGGAAAAGAAAGGGGGGGGGGGGAAGAAAGGAGAAAGAAAGAAAAAAAAAGAAAAAAAAAAAAAAAAGAAAGATTAACAAACAGAAGTAGAAGGTTTCACCTACTGGTTTGTTTTTTTTACTTTTAGCCCAACCTGGTCAGCGAAACAAGGCACAGGAGGAGAGTGGATGCTAACCCAGGGTGCCCCTCAGGAGAGGACCACGACGTGCAGATGGGTCATCAGCTCCTTCCTGCTGATGCTGGCCAGGCTCTGCCCTGCCTCTCCCCACCCAGAAGCAGCTCAGCCTCCTGCTCGGATGTCCTTGTACCCCAAACTCTTCAACTTTTAAACCAATTATGAAGATTGAAGACCAGCCACAACCAAAGCAGCCACAACAGAAGCGTCTCGAACGGCCCCAGAGGTCAAAACAGCTAATTGGAGAAGAATTCAAGATCTTATGAAACGCAAAGCTCAGTCAAACAACTTAGTCTGAGCTAAGCTGCAGTCGGCAGAGTTTCACTGAGAGCTGCAACTCACCCAAGAAACCCCAAAGAGAGAGGTGGGACACATTTGCATTGGCTCAAGAATCAAAGTGTTTTCCACAGAATCTTCCTGGACTTCAGCAAAATTTGCCCTTCAAAGGACCCCAAGCGGTTCCTTCTGTCTCAGGGGCATCCCAGATGCCTACAGAGTGGCTTGGTCCTGCAACAGCCACCACACAAGAAGGGTCAGTACCCTCGGACTGCATGTGCCAGCTCCCAAGGGGCTTACCTTGGTCCCAGACTCTCAAAACTCAATCCAGATCTTGAGGATGGCCACTTACTGGCAGTGCCAGGACTCAGCTGGGTATCTTGAGGCGTTCAAGCCCTTGCTGAGGAAACTGCAGCTTGTAGAGCTCTATTTGTATCATCCACTAATTTGTGAGCAGCAACAAGGAGATCAGCAGCAGCCTTTGAACTGCCAAACATGTAGGGGAAAAGCAAAGGCTGCCCTCCTCCCCCCAACACCTGCCCTGTGGAGGGCTGCTGCCACCCCCCTGGGGAAAGGCCTGCCCAAAACAGATGGCAGATGGGGAGCAGGAAGACCTCAAGCCCTGCCAGCTCCCACACAGGCCTGGACTTCTCTCAGGAGGGGAAAGGCTACAGTGGGAAGTTTTGTTAGACACAGCTCTGGGGTGCTCCTGGGTGCAGACAGCAAGATGCAGAAGCACTCAGGTGGAGGCAGGTGCTGGGATTTCTGCTCTTCCCAGAATAAAAGCATGTGGCCAGTGGCAGGGTCCTCTCCAGGCAGAGAGCAAGGCAAGCACTTTGGGGTCTGAATGACATCTCTGAAGTTGAAGGGATGGCAAAATCAAAACGAGCAACTGAAGAGCAAATCGAGGACGCAGGGAAGCTGCTCCAAGCCACAGCCCAGGTGAAATGCTGATCACATTGCCCCTGTCCAACACCATCCTGCTCACACCAATGGAAAAAGGGCCAGCACTGCTCAAGCTCAAGGCAAAACTGAGCTTTTGGAGACAGAGGCTTTGGGATGTCCCACTGTAAAGACTCCCGGTGAGTACCTCACTTGGGATGATACCACGTTCATGGACCTTGGTGGGGGCCAACACAGAGCAGGCACACTGAGTCAACAGACCATGACAGCCTCCAGAGGTGTTCTGCCAGCAGAAGGTGGTCAGGTGTCAGACAAGAACTGATTATATCTCCCAGTGCAGACCCTGCTTGACCCTGAGGACCCACACATCCCCAAAAGGCAGATGCCCCAGAGGAGTTCACCTGGTCCAACACAATCTGGAAACCAAATCTCAAGGGGGCTGACAGAGCTGCTGGGTTACAAACAAACCCTTTGGGAACAGGCATGTGCTGGTTCCCATCCTCTCAGGTACGCAAAGCAAAGTCTTAGGTGAGATGTTCAACCATACCCACTCACAGCACACAAGGATGTGATAAAGAAATAAAGGCTTTGGAGCTGAGCACAACTCCAAATGCAAAGTGGCATCATCAGAGACTTTAGCTGAGCCCTTCTTGCTGAAGCACGGAGGACATGCTCTGCCCTCTGTGACCATTTACACCAAACATTGTCCCCTAGCTGTGCCACAGCAGCTGAGCACCTGGTATCAGCAATTCAGCCCAGAACTGTCTCACCCATTAGCTGCATGGGATCATGACCCTGCAGAAGGAAACACCAAAGCCTGCTGATCTCAGGAGCCTCTCTGGTGGGGTGTCTCCCACAACTTGGGCAGAGCTGTGCCAGAGCGACCCCAGCTCATGGGCAAGAGCCCCAGAGTGCCCAGCCTTTCTCAGGGTGGGGGTGGTGGCACTAAGCCAAGATTAGCCCAGCTGGCCACTGGTTGTCACTGTTGCACCATTAAAACTGAGCCTCATCCAGTTGATCCTGGCTCTAGGTAAGGTAATCTTTCATGGTAGGAGCTCAAAACCATTACTGGGAATAATGGTGGCCTTTACACTCTTCCGTTGTGACACTGGCTTAGCTTTCTGTGTCTTGAACTGATCTTAACGTGCAACAGGAGAGACAGCAATGGGCTTGGCCTCCATGCAGAGCTCATCTCTCCCTATGGCTGTATCTGGCTCCTAAGGTTTCTCCACATCTAAGGAAGGCTCATGTGCATGGTTGGAACAGTAAGCTCCACAGAAATCACTCAACACTGACATCTAAACTTGTCAAAGTTACCAACCAAGCAGGAGTCCTCCTCTTGCCAGGTTCATTTCCAACACCATGGAGAGCACTTTGCCCTGTTCCTGCTTCATCTTCTCTCCTCTCACCTTGCTCTGATCCCAGCTCATGCCTCAGAGGGCTACCAGGATGATTAAGGGACAGGAGCACTGCCCTATGAGGAGAGGCTGAGAGCCCTGGGGCTGGTTAGTCTGGAGAAGAGAAGACTGAGAGGGAATCTAATAAATGTCTGTAAATATTCTATAAATATCTGAGGGCTGGGGGTCAGGAGGGAGGGGACAGGCTCTGCTCAGTTGCACCCTGGGATAGGACAAGGGGCAATGGATAGAAACTCCCGCACAGGAGGTTCCACCTCAACATGAGGAACAACCTCTTCACTAGGAGGGTCACAGAGCACTGGAACAGGCTGCCCAGAGAGGTTGTGGAGTCTCCTTCTCTGGAGACTTTCAAGCCCCATCTGGATGCATTCCTGTGCTGGATTCTATGGTCCTGCTCTGTCAGGGGGGTTGGACTCGATGATCTTCAGAGGTCCCTTCCAAATCCTAACACTCTGTGAGCCTATGAACAATGTCTCATTCAGAATATCTCCTCCAAAACCAGCAAGGTTGAAACAACAATCATAAAACCCTCCCTAAGCACCAAATCCAACCTCTCTATGCCTCAGTGCTACCTGGAGCAGCTGTGCTTATAGTTTCCCACCAGTTTTCATTACCTTCCCAACTTTCCTACATCTCTTGTCCTGTCTGCCTCTTTCTGGTGGGGAAAATCAGGTGGGCAGTGCCTATCACCAAGGTGGGAGTTGTCAGAGGGCCAGCATCTCCAAGGGCTGCTGCACCAAGATGGTCTTGGGGTTTAAGGAGTAGGGAAAGAATGGAAGAGCTCTCAGGGATTTAAACCAGAATGAAAATAATTGCTTGAGGTCACCTTTGTAAGTTTGGTCCTCTGGAGAGTCTTGGGTTCAGCTCTTGAAAGGCTTAGAATCATAGACTGGCAGTGGTTGAAAGAGACCTCTGGAGATCATTGAGTCCAACACCCTGCCAGAGCAGGATCACCCAGGGCAGGTCACAGAGGAACACATCCTGATGGATCTTGAGAGTCTGCAGAGAAGGAGCCTCCACAACCTCTCTGGGCAGCCTGCTCCAGGGCTCCAGCACCCTCACAGTGAAGAAGTTTTTGCTAAGGTTGCATTGCACCCCTTGCAGGAAAACAGAATTTCATTGCACTTCTACAACAAAACTGACAGCAGACACCTAAACAGCAAAATCCAAAGGTAATGGTCATGACTAAGGCTCCCTGTTCCCTCTGTGTGGTCCAAAACCTCAGTCTCTTCCAAAATGCTGGCAATTCCTATTCCAATGGCAGATTATTTGAGGGAGGTGAAACACTGGAACATGATGCTCAAAGAAGTGGTAAATGTCCCATCCCTGGAAGCATTCTGGTACAGGTTTAGGTGGAACTCTAAGCAACCTGATCTAGTTGAAGGTGTCTCTGCTTACTACAGGGGGGCTGGACTAGGTCCAGGACTTGATCCAGGTCCCTTCCCACCCAAACCATTCTATGTTGATGCTCTACTCACACACACACTGAATACAGTCATGAGTTTACCTTTTCAAAGCCCCTCTGGGGACTTTTTCCTCTGTTCCTGACAAACTCTGGGAGACTCATGGAATAATGACTATCCTGCTGTAACATGAAGAAACCTGAGGCTTCAGTGATTTTTCACAGAAGCTGCCTTTTCTTGCAATGCTCTACCTTCCTGAACTAGAGATTCTATAAGCAGCCTTCAAGAAGCAGGTGGGAGAAATCCTACTGATGGAAGCATGATACAGTCTGATCTGGATTCTATCTGCAGTACCAGAGAGACAAGGCACTTCAGGATATGGTGGTGTTGGGACTGATGGTTGGACCTGCTGATCTTAGAGGTCTTTTTCAACCTTAAGGGTTCTGTGAAAATATAAGGAGGGAGGGGGAGGCAGGGAGGGAGGGAGGCAGAGAGGCAGGCAAGGAGGGAGGCAGGGTGGAAGGGAGGGTGGGAGGAAGTGAGAGAGGCAGGGAGGGAGGCAAAGAGGGAGGCAAGGAGGGAGGCAAGGAGGGAGGCAGGCAGGGAGGCAGGCAGGGAGGCAGGCAGGGAGGGAATAAGAGGGATTTTTTTTTTTAATGAAAGTGTGAGATAATTGGTCTTTGAAACGTCTGGGATCTGGTCTGCCAGATCCTTAACACACATACACATATTTACAACCCTCTTAGCTGCTGGAGATGCTCCAGGTTTCACTGCTGGTGTGGCAGGAAGCACATTCTCACCACACCCACCCCACAGGGTGCATTGCTCCAGTAACAGGAGCTCAGCTTGGTGCTCCCCTGACCGAAACTGCTGTGGAGGGCAGAGGGCTGGTACAAAGCTCTACAAAGGATAATGGTGGAGAACAAGAGGATGAGCACATAAGGTACCACCAGAGTGATGGGTATGTCCCATTAGGCAATGACCTGTTTGAAGATACTGAAGCCATGCTGTTGGTAGCCATTAGAGTGTCTTTAGCCCCATTCTTGTTCACCAAAGGCTTCAGAATGTGCCTGATTCAGGGCTTAGCTCCTCTCAGTGGGTGGCTGAGCACCTACTGAACTGCCTTGCTGCATGTGCATGTACCATGGGTAGCTCTGGCCCAGGATTTCATGCAGGGAAACGGTCTCTTTGGTATCCAAGCAAAACTCCTGACTTTTAGAATCACTGAGGTTGGAAAAGACCTCCAAGATCAGTGGGTGCAACCATCAGCCCACCACCACCATGACACAAAGTGCTGTGCCTGCACATTTTTTGACCACCCCCGGGGATGGTGACTCCACCACCTCCCTGGGCAGCCCATTCCAAGGCCTGACCACTCATGCAGCAATTATTTTTGTCCCTAATTTCCAATCTAAGTCTCCCCTGGTGCAACTTAAGGCTATTTTCCTCTCATCCTATCACTTGTTACTCGGGAGAAGAAACCAACCCCTACCTCACTGCAACCTCCTTTCAGGGAGCTGTAGAGAGCAAGGTGGTCTCCCAGAAGCAACAGGAATTTTGCTCTGTGGCAAATCCACCTTTTTTTTTTTGTTGTTTTTTTGGCCTGGATTTCCCAAGAATCCAGATCCCCCTTATGAATCCAACATTCAGATCACAGGCACACAAAGCCATGTAGAACGCTGGAGGTGAATAATGCAATCAAGCCTCATTTGGGCAAGATATCATCTGCTTGTACTAATATTTGATTTCTATTACAAATTCCTCACACTGCTAAAAACCTTCCCCTCCAGCCTAGCCCCTGTTCACACTTGCTGCTGAAGATGTACACAAGAGATGGAGGCAAGGATTGAGCAACCCAACCCCACCCCACGGAGGCAATTCTCAGCTAATTCTTCAGTGCATTTACATAGAGATAGTTCCGGTTCTACGGCAGCCTAAAAGACAGGGGCGACGGGCAGCATTAATCTGACATAATGAAGATCATTTGAGGGGTTTATCTAGCAGCTCGTTTCTTCCCCAGGCAGATGCCAAGGCCCAGCAAGCTTTTCAGATGGCAGCATCGCCGCTTGGCTGGCAGCTCATTAGCAACTGAAGTGCTCCTTTCAGCGCCGCAGCAGCTCCGAGCGTTGCATCAACTCCTCTTAAGTGAGCTGGGCTGGGTGCCACACTGCTTCTTTAATAGCAGTTCTGGGGGTTCTTTCTGGGGGGGGGGAGGGCAAACAAGTTTTATCCCTTTCATGTTCTGATATGTAACACTTTCATGCCACGTAAAACGATGTTAAGAGCCACACACCAAGCTGTGTGGTGCAGCAGACAGGCTGGAGGGAAGGGATGCCATCCAGAGGGACCTTGACAGGCTGGAGAGGTGGGCACAAGCCAACCTCATGAGGTTCAACAAGACCAAGTGCAGGGTCCTGCAGCTGGGTCAAGGCAATCCCAAGCACAAATACAGGCTGGGCAGGGACTGGCTAGAAAGCAGCCCTGAGGAAAGGGACTTGGGGGTGCTGGTGGATGAGAAGCTCAACAGGAGCCAGCAGTGAGCACTTGCAGCCCAGAGAGCCAACCAGAGCCTGGGCTGCATCAAGAGAAGTGTGGCCAGCAGGTCAAGGGAGGTGATTCTCCCCCTCTGCTCCACTCTGCTGAGACCCCACCTGGAGTACTGCATCCAGTTCTGGAGCCTTTATTACAAGAGGGATATGGACATGCTGGAAGGTGTCCAGAGAAGGGCCACAAGGATGAGCAGAGGGTTGGAGCACCTCTGCTATGAGGACAGACTGAGAGAGTTGGGGTTGTTCGGTCTGGAGAAGAGAAGGCTCTGAGGTGACCTTCTTGTGGCCTTCCAGTATCTGAAGGGGGCTACAAGAAAGCTGGGGAGGGACTTTTTAGGATATCAGGGAGTGATAGGACTGGGGGGAATGGAATAAAGCTGGAAGTGGGGAGATTCAGGCTGGACTTGAGGAAGAAGTTCTTCCCCATGAGAGTGGTGAGAGCCTGGAATGGGTTGTGCAGGGAGGTGGTTGAGGTCCCATCCCTGGAGGTGTTTAAGGCCAGGCTGGATGAGGCTCTGGCCAGGCTGATGTAGTGTGAGGTGTCGCTGCCCAGGGCAGGGGGGTTGGAACTAGATGATCCTTGTGGTCCCTTCCAACCCTGACTGATTCTATGATTCTATAAAATGATGTTAGAACGCCCAGACTCTGAGGCTGAAGTTTCCTTTCAGCAGAGAGGCAGCAGCCAGGTGTGTATGTGTACAATGGAAGGGGATTTCTGAGTTGTGTACTAGAAGTGTTCATTGAAGTCAAGCAGAGTGGCTTTCACTGGCTTCAGCCCACACTGGATGAGATCTTTGAAGATCAAAAGGTGCAATTATATCTTACTCGCTGCTGTGAATCTGAGTCCTAAGCAAATTATTCTGTTGGTCTTTTGGTTTTCTTTTTTTTTTCTTTTTTTTTTTTTCAGCTGGTTCTGCAAAAGAAAGGACAGCTCCAGGATTGAAAGTCTGCAAAAAGCCAAAAAACAACCCCCAAAGTGTTGCTATACTCCTCAAAAGACATCTGAAACACCTGCCAGGATCCTTTAGGGTAGGGAGAAAACCCAACTTATCTTCAGAGCTAAAAAAGCCCCAAGAAAAATGCATTTTGCAGTCCAGTCCCTCTCCACCAGCAGGGATTGGTGCAGTAAGTGGCATCCCTGGCAGCCACACAGCTTGGGGTATAGCAGCACAGCTGCCTGCTGCCCACAAGCTGTGAGGTCTTCACCAAAAGCAGCAGAGGCTGGAGGTGCACCAAGGGCCATCATGCTCATGGGCAAGAGTGGGTGCCCTTCAGTTTTAAACTCAGGGTCACTGGCAGGAGGGGGCACTTGCCATGGCATGGGGCAGGTTACAACAAAGAGTAGCTGATTCCCCAGAGGGCTGGAGTCACTGAGTGACATCAAATCTGGATTACACCAGGGTCAGATCAGTGCCAGGAGGTCAGTCCCAAGGACTCCTTTGCTCTCATAGCCCAGCAGTATGCAGGGTGGGATCTTGGTTTCTGCTCATTTCCTGAATTTCACACTTGAATTGCATCATGGGGTGCAATGCAACATGAGCAAAAACTTCTTCACTGTGAGGATGCTGGAGCCCTGGAACAGGCTGCCCAGAGAGGTTGTGGAGGCTCCTTCTCTGCAGACTCTCAAGATCCATCAGGATGTGTTCCTCTGTGACCTGCCCTGGGTGATCCTGCTCTGGCAGGGTGTTGGACTCAATGATCTCCAGAGGTCTCTTTCAACCACTGCCAGTCTATGATTCTAAGCCTTCCAAGAGCTGAACCCAAGACTCTCCAGAGGACCAAACTTACAAAGGTGACCTCAAGCAATTATTTTCATTCTGGTTTAAATCCCTGAGAGCTCTTCCACTCTTCCCCTACTCCTTAAACCCCAAGACCATCTTGGTGCAGCAGCCCTTGGAGATGCTGGCTCTCTGGCAACTAACACGAAGGAGGACTGGCAGTGTGCAGTTGCTTAGTTCCTCAGCTAATCTCTTCCCATCCAAGTTTCCACTTCCTTCAATTTTCTGACACACCTCACACACAGCTGAGCCTTTCTCCTCTCAAGGACACTGGTCACCACTGGCCTCAAAGCACAATTTGTTTCTCCAGTAGTGGGCTGGCTCCACACTGGGGATGTGGCAGCTGAGAGGTCCTCTGCAGCATTACACAGCTGAGGTGTGTGGGCATGGCAAGTTCTTGGAGCAGGTCCACAAAGATTATCAGAGGGCTGGAACACCTTCCCTGTAGGCACAGGCTGGGAGAGTTGGGGCTGCTCACCTTAGACAAGAGAAGGCTCTAGAGAGACCTTAAAGCAGCCTTCCAGAACCTGAAGGGAGCTATAGGAAAGGTGGAGAAGGACTTTTGACAAGGGCTTGTAGTGACAGGATGAGGGGCAATGGCTTTGAGCTTGAGGAAAGCAGATTTAGACTGGAGATGAGGAAGAAATTCTTTAGAGTGAGGGTGGGGAGAGACTGGCACAGGTTGCCCAGGGAGGCTGGGGATGCCTCATCCCTGGAGGTGTTGAAGGCCAGCTTGGACAAGGTCTTGAGCAACCTGGGCTAGTGTGAGGTGTCCCTTCCCATGGCAGGGGGGTTGGAACTGGATGATCTTTGAGGTCCCTTCCAATTCAAACCATTCTATGATTCTCAGTTCTGGGGAAAGTGTGGATCTAAAGGACTATTATTAGGAGGCTCTGTACCTACTGCGATCTAACAGAAAACCCCAAAAATGTGTCTGAGATATCCAGTGTTTGGATGGCTCCAGATCTGCAGCTGCCTTGGCCAGCTGCCGCCTCTGATTTCCATGTTACCAGCCTGGGGTGGTTGTTTGGTGCAACACCACCAACATCCCTGCCATCAAAGGTCACAGAGGACATGGGCTAAGGACCTCAGCATCCTCCAGGGCAACAGGCAATTTTTAAACCAATCACCCCATTCTTAGGCTGAACTCTAACTAGCTTGAGCAAGTCTGGTCTCTGGATAGTCAGCTAAAACTTAGCTAAGTTTTTTATACTTTATACCCCCCCCCAACATGCTTCCTCCCACTCCAACCCAAGCCCCTCTCCAAACCCCCACAGCCCAGGCACTTGTTATTCCATCTGTCCACAGCCACCAGCAGCTGGATCCCAGGATCCCAGCACGGCTGGGACAGAGGCACTCCGCGTTTCACCACCCTGGAGAGCCACCGTGGTTTCTTTTTCACTCAGACGACACTGTCACCAGCAGAGCTAAGGCAGAACTGCAGCTTCAGCAGCACCGAGACAGCACCGCAGGATTTAAGCTTCCAGTGCTCAAACAGAAACTTTCACCCAGCCCAGAGGAGCAAGAGCCACGTGTAGGGACTGTCCCCTGCTGGGTCCAGCTGGGAGATCCAGCACCTCCTCCCCATCAAGCACCCCACAAGCTGGAGCATCTGCAGCCGTGCCAGCACAAGCATCCCTGCTGCAAGGCAGGGGCAACCCAGAAGTGCCACCTTGAGTCAAAAATGGGTGACAAAAACTCTGTGTTGCAACTAAAGCAGCATTTTCCCCCAAAAGCAAGGACTGTCAGACAGTTTCCTCACTGCTGCTGGCCAGCACTTTACACATGTGACAGGAACCAACCTGTGGTGGTAATCATAGAGCTGTCTTGGTTGTAAAAGACCTTGAAGATCACCAAGTCCAACCATTCTCCAACAAGTCTGGTCCTAAACCATGCCCCTCAGCACCACATCTCCATAATCAAGTACAAGTCACTAGCAAGCAGCTCAGATTAGGCAGGATTCATTAATGACCTCTGTAAAGGAGTTTGAAGATGACAAGGATTTGTAAGCTGCTGTGGTGGACTCCAGTGAGCCTCCAAGGTCATACTACATGGAAAACCACTGCTCCATCTCTCTCCCACAGAGACAAGGCATACTGGGGCTGGGAGGGTTCCAATGGCGCAAGTGCCATCCCCAGACATAAGTCCTTGCCCAGCCATGCCCAAGGGAGAGCAGAGCCCCCAAAGTGCCAATTTTGTCCCCAAAGGTGATGATTTTATCCCAGCACACCCAGATTGCTCCTGAGCCTAGGAGCTGTGATTCACCTTCTGACGGCACACAGAAATTAACAATATTGACATTTATACAGCATAGAATCACAGAAACATTTAGCCTGGAGAAGACCTTTAAGATCATCAAGTCTAACCACAACCCAAACATTCCAAAGCTTGATGTTAAACCATGTCCCTAAAATGTTCCCCATGTTCTCCAAAAAAGCCCCTATGACCCATAGCAAACACACACCTCCATAATGTTCATAAATCAGTTCACTAAACCACAGCAGGAAAAAGTATTTGGGACACTAACCTCAACAACAGTTGAAAAAGAAAAAAAACCAACAAACAAAAAAAAACAACCAAACCACAGCACACCCACTAGAACCACCAGGCACTGCAGTTGCACCTCTCCATCAATCAGCATCTTGGGGCTTTCACAGGCTCACAGGATGTTAGGGGTTGGAAGGGACCTCAGAAAATCATAGAGTCCAAAGCCCCCTGCCAGAGCAGGACCATAGAATCTAGCAAAAAGAAAATAAAGAGGAAAAAAGAAAATAAAGGGGAAAAAAGAAAATAAAAAAAAGAGGGAAAAAGAAAATAAAGGGGGGAAAAAGAAAATAAAGGGGGGGGGGAAAATAAAATAAAGGGGGGGGGAAAATAAAATAAAGGGGGGGGAAAAAGAAAATAAAGGGGGGGGAAAAAGAAAATAAAGGGGGGGGAAAAAGAAAATAAAGGGGGGGGGGAAAGAAAATAAAGGGGGGGGAAAAAGAAAATAAAGGGGGGGGGAAAAGAAAATAAAGGGGGGGGGCAGTAAATAAAGGTGGGGGGGAAAGAAAATAAAGGGGGGGGGAAAGAAAATAATGGGGTGGGGGAAAGAAAATAAAGGGGGGGGGAAAGAAAATAAAGGGGGGGGAAAAAGAAAATAAAGGGGGGGGAAAAAGAAAATAAAGGGAGGGGAAAAAGAAAATAAAGGGAGGGGAAAAAGAAAATAAAGGGAGGGGAAAAAGAAAAAAAGGGAGGGGAAAAGAAAAAAAGGGAGGGAAAAGAAAATAAAGGGGGGAAAAAGAAAATAAAGGGAGGGAAAAAAGAAAATAAAGGGGGGGAAAAAGAAAATAAAGGGGGGGAAAAAAGAAAATAAAGGGGGGAAAAGAAAATAAAGGGGGGGAAAAAAGAAAAATAAAGGGGGGGAAAAGAAAATAAAGGGGGGGAAAAGAAAATAAGGGGGGGAAAAAGAAAATAAAGGGGGGAAAAGAAAATAAGGGGGGGAAAAAGAAAATAAAGGGGGGGGAAAGAAAATAAAGGGGGGGAAAAAGAAAATAAAGGGGGGGGAAAGAAAATAAAGGGGAAGAAAAAGAAAATAAAGGGGGGGAAAAGAAAATAAAGGGGGGGGAAAAGAAAATAAGGGGGGGGAAAAGAAAATAAAGGGGGGGGAAAAGAAAATAAAGGGGGGGGAAAAGAAAATAAAGGGGGGGAAAAGAAAATAAAGGGGGGGGAAAGAAAATAAAGGGGGGGAAAAAGAAAATAAAGGGGGGGAAAATGAAAATAAAGGGGGGGAAAAAGAAAATAAAGGGGGGGGAAAAGAAAATAAAGGGGGGGGAAAAAGAAAATAAAGGGGGGGGAAAAAGAAAATAAAGGGGGGGAAAAAGAAAATAAAGGGGGGGAAAAAGAAAATAAAGGGGGGGAAAAAGAAAATAAAGGGGGGGAAAAAGAAAATAAAGGGGGGGAAAAAGAAAATAAAGGGGGAAAAAGAAAATAAAGGGGGAAAAAGAAAATAAAGGGGGAAAAAGAAAATAAAGGGGGAAAAAGAAAATAAAGGGGGAAAAAGAAAATAAAGGGGGAAAAAGAAAATAAAGGGGGGAAAAAGAAAATAAAGGGGGGGAAAAAGAAAATAAAGGGGGGAAAAAGAAAAAAAAGGGAGGGAAAAAAGAAAATAAAGGGGGAAAAAGAAAATAAAGGGGGGAAAAAAAGAAAATAAAGGGGGGGAAAAAAAGAAAAAAAGGGGGGAAAAAGAAAATAAAGGGGGGAAAAGAAAATAAAGGGGGGAAAAAGAAAATAAAGGGGGGAAAAAGAAAAAAAGGGGAGAAAAAGAAAATAAAGGGGGGGAAAAAAGAAAATAAAGGGGGGAAAAAAGAAAAAAAAGGAAAAAGAAAATAAAGGGGAAAAAGAAAAAAAGAGAAAAAAGAAAATAAAAGGGGGAAAAGAAAAAAAGGGAAAAAGAAAATAAAGAGGGAAAAAGAAAATAAAGGGGAAAAAGAAAAAAAGGGGGAAAAAAGAAAATAAAGGAGGGAAAAAGAAAAAAAAGGGAGGAAAAAAGAAAATAAAAGGGAAAAAAAGAAAAAAAGGAGGAAAAAGAAAAATAAAGGGGAAAAAGAAAAAAAGGGAAAAAGAAAATAAAGGAAGGAAAAAGAAAAAAAGGGAAAGAAAAAGAAAAAAAAGGGAAAAAAAAAGAAAATAAAGGGAAAAAAAGAAAAAAAAGGAAAGGAAAAAGAAAAAAAGGGAAAGAAAAAAAAAAAAAAAAGGGAAAAAAAGAAAAAAAGAGGAAAAAGAAAAAAAGGGGAAAGAAAAAAAGAAAATAAAAGGAAGGAAAAAAAGAAAAAAAAGAGGGAAAAAGAAAAAAAGGGAAGAAAAAGAAAAAAAAGGGGAGAAAAAAGAAAATAAAAGGGAAAAAGAAAATAAAGAGGAAAAAGAAAATAAAGGGAGGAAAAAAGAAAAAAAAGGGGAAGGAAAAAAAGAAAAAAAAGGGGGAAAAGAAAAAAAAGGAAAAAAGAAAAAAAAGGGGGGAAAAAGAAAAAAAAGGAAGGAAAAAGAAAATAAAGGAAAGGAAAAAGAAAATAAAGGAAAAAAAAAAAAGGAGGAAAAAAGAAAAAAAGGGGGAAAAGAAAAAAAGGGAAAAAGAAAAAAAGGAGAAAAGAAAATAAAGGGAAAAGAAAAAAAGGGAAAAGAAAATAAAGGGGAAAAAGAAAAAAAAGGAGGAAAAAGAAAAAAAGGAAAAAAGAAAAAAAGGAAAAAGAAAATAAAGGGAGGAAAAAGAAAAAAAAGGGAAAAGAAAAAAAAAGGAAAAAGAAAAAAAGGGAAAAGAAAATAAAGGGAAAAAGAAAAAAAAGGGGAGAAAAAGAAAAAAAGGAAAAAGAAAAAAAAGGGGAAAAAGAAAAAAAGGGGGAGAAAAAGAAAAAAAAGGAAAAGAAAAAAAAGGGGAAAAAGAAAAAAAAGGGAAAAAGAAAAAAAGAAAAAAAAGAAAAGGAAAAAGAAAAAAAAGGAGGGAAAAAAAAAAAAAGGGAAAGAAAAGAAAAAGAAAAAAAAAGGAAAAGAAAAAAAGGAAAAAGAAAAAAAAGAAAAAAAAAGGAAAAAGAAAAAAAAAGAAAAAAAAAAAAGAAAAAAGAAAAAAAAAAGGGGGAAAAAAAAAAAAGAAAAAAAAGAAAAAAAAAGAAAAAAAAGAAAAAAAGGGGAAAAAGAAAAAAAAAAAGGGGGGAAAAAAAGAAAAAAAAAGAAAAGAAAAAAAGGGAAAAAGAAAAAAAGGGAAAGGAAAAAGAAAAAAAAGGAAAGGAAAAAGAAAAAAAAAAAGAGGAAAAAGAAAAAAAGGAAGAAAAAGAAAAATAAAGGGGGGAAAAAGAAAATAAAGGGGGGAAAAAGAAAATAAAGGGGGGAAAAAGAAAATAAAGGGGGGAAAAAAGAAAATAAAGGGGGGAAAAAGAAAATAAAGGGGGAAAAAGAAAATAAAGGGGGGAAAAAGAAAATAAAGGGGGGAAAAAGAAAATAAAGGGGGGAAAAAGAAAATAAAGGGGGGAAAAAAGAAAATAAAGGGGGGAAAAAGAAAATAAAGGGGGGGAAAAGAAAATAAAGGGGGGGAAAAGAAAATAAAGGGGGGGAAAAGAAAATAAAGGGGGGAAAAAGAAAATAAAGGGGGGAAAAAGAAAATAAAGGGGGGAAAAAGAAAATAAAGGGGGGGAAAAGAAAATAAAGGGGGGAAAAAGAAAATAAAGGGGGGAAAAAGAAAATAAAGGGGAAAAAAGAAAATAAAGAAAAAAGGAAAAAAAGAAAAAGAAAAAAAACACCACTCAACCCTCTCAGCAGTGATGAAATCCCACTGGTGAAAGGGGCTGCCACCCTTCACAGCCCTCCCTTGCTCCCTGCAAATCCCTTTCCCTTTTGTTTCCCACTGTTCCAGAGCAGCACTTCAGGACATGGGCTAACAGCCATGGTGGTCTTAGGTCAGTGGTTGGACCTGGTGCTCTCAGAGGCTTTTTCCAGCTGAAACAAATCCATAATTTTATGGTCTCACCTTTCATCTGCAGCTGGAAACTTACACTGCAGCCTGGGCTGAAGCCAGGCCCCGAACACTTCCCTGTAGTAGTGATCAGACCCCATAACCATCAAACCTCATGGGAAGAACATGGACAATGTTCCTTAACCAAGGGCAGAGAGCAAACTACTGCAGTAGTGTGGCACCAGTTGCAGTAAAATCCTGAAATCCAGCTACAGGGGCAGCTGCCTGACAGCCAGATTTAAACCAGATAAATGTAAAGATCAATAATTAGCCCCCCAAGCTCCTGGTTAAGAGAGTTCACTGTGATGTGTCTGAATGCTTTTCTAGACTGAGCTCCAACTTCCCCTTCCTCCCCAGTGGGAGCCCCCCTACTTTGTGTGTATTCGTTAAAATCCTGTCCTAATTGCACCCTCATCAGCTATGAATCTTAAGAAGCTTAATTGCCAAGTGCTTAAATTGTGTTTACTGACTGAAAATGGAATATTCACCAAGGACTAGATGGTGATGACTCAGGATTATTGTGAGGGCCTCACACCTAAGGCTTTGGGCATGAGCAGTGATGTTTGTGCTTGGATTCTTACACTCTAAGATGGGCTTTGTCCTGACTGTACAGCACAACACACAGCCCTGCAACCCTGCTGGAGTTCTCTTCAGCCAGGGCTAGGCTGCAAAAGGCAGCCTGCAAACCTAAAAAGTGTCTCCCCAAGCCACCTCACTGCTGTGCAGAGTCACCAGCAGCTCAACACAGGGTGCTCCCTGTTTGACACCTCCTTTCCCTTTCTGGGCCATCACAGCATCATTGAATTCTTTTGCTTGGAAAAGACCTCTAAGATCATTGAGTCCAACTGTGAGCCTAACACTGCCGTGGCCACTAAACCACGTCCCAAAGTGCCATGACCACAGGTTTCTTGAACACCTCCAGGGATGGTGACTCCACCACCTCACTGGGCAGCCTGACCACTCTTGTAGGAAAGAAATTCTTCCTAATATCCAACCTAAATCTCCCCTGGGGTGACTTGAGGCCATTTCCTCTTGTTCTATCACTTGATACTAGGGAGCAGAGACCAAGCCCCACTTCACTCCAACCTCCTTTCAGGCAGTTATAGAGCTATGAGGTCTCCCTTTAGCCTCTTCTTCTCCACATTAAACAACCCCTGTTCCTTCAGCTGCTCCTCACAGCCCTGTTCTCCAGACCCTTCCCCAGCTTCATTGCCCTTCTCTGGATGCGCTCAAGCCAAGTCTAATTGTGAGGTGTTGGGAGCTTGGAGTAGGTGATCTCTAAGGTCCCTTCCAACCTAAGCCATTCTATTATTCTATGATTCAATGACCTTGGTTTAAGATTGAGCCCAACAGAAACTCCCTGCTGAACACAAAGATTGGCTTGGGGGTTTTAAACTCCTACCTCCCAGCTTTTGCCTGGGTGGCTGCTGCTGTGGGGCAGCCCCACGTCAGGCACTCAGTGTATTTATGAAGTCCTAACTTCCAGAAACATTGCCAGCAACAGGCCATAATTCTCTGCTGGGTGACCTATGGTTTTTAAAGGCTGACCTGAACAGCCTGGCTCCTGGGAATAGAGGAGGTTTTTTTTTTTTTCCCCCCTTCCCAAGCTCTCCTCCGAGACATATTTACTGAAATACTTTATGACCTCATCGCTGAGCATGATTTAAACCTGCAGTTAAGCACTCAGCATTTGAATAAAAGCATGCATCACTCTGACACCATTTGGTTGGGAGGGGAGAAAAATGTCACAAGCCTTGGTCCCCCCCAAAATCTCTTTAAATTCTTGGCCACTTCCTCTGAAAAAAAAAAAAAAAAAAAAAAAAGCTCCGACTTTCGGCACGCCTGCGACACGCACTTGGAAGCTTTAGCTTCCAGCCTTCTGTGCTTCAAGGTAACTGTTGTGGATTGGCAAAATGTGTGAATTTAATTAGCCTAATCTAAACAAAAGAAGCATTTTGGGGCTGCTTTAATCCATATGAGACCAATATGTTGATTTGTCAATGTGAATTTAATTAGTGTCTTCGAGTCTAAACTCCAGCCCCCTCCCCCTCTGCCCCCCAACCCTCTCCCTCCCTTCTTTTATCTAATTATCACATTTATAAAAAAACATTATCACATATTCCTTGGCCTAACTGGTTTGCCATGCAGTCAGACTTCAAGCCCCAGAGTCAACATGCACTTCTAATAAGCTCAATATGTTTCCAGAGCAGCATGCTGGGCTCTGCAGCATCCACCCTTCCTCTTGAGAGGCCAAAAGGACAGCTCAAGCCTCATTGTATCATGGTGTCACCATCGGTGACATGCATCAATTACACAGCGTTCTGGGGATGGCCACCACGAGGCATTCACTCCTAGATGACTAATTGAGCAGAGAACAATTGCTATTCATTTCACAAGTGGTTCCCAAGGGCTGCAGGGGGGACACCAGGGACTTCATCAATTCGATCTTCATCAAGTAAACATTCAAGTCATAAGCACGACCCAAATCTCTCCAGAGTGGTTAAAGATGTTCTCCTTCCCCTCCCACAACCCCCAGCCCATATTTGTTAAATGGAATGAGGTGGTTCCCAAGGCTGGCAGTGAAGCTGGAAGAGAGGTGCCAGGCTCCAGGGAGTCTGCAGCAGGAGCCAGCGTTGTGGTTGGGTGCATGCTGCCACCCCAGCAAAACCCTCAGTGGTCAAGGACCTGCAAGGGAGCCCCAGGGTGAGATGCTGCACGTCCTCTCAGGCCACCCAGCCAGCAGCAGGTAGTTTCTTCCATGCAGGAGGAGACAATCAGGGGAGATCCCATCTAGTCATCACCCTGACCCCCTCAAAAAGCACTGCACTCAGCCTCCATTTCTTCACATTCTAATGCCACCAGGCTCCAAAAATCCTTTCCATCACTTGCCAGAAGTCCCCAGCCTTTGGCTTTTAAGATGAGCAGACAAACTTCCATTACAGTGAAAAAAGAAAAAAACCCAATCACATAGCTGTGCAAACTCACCTGCTGAAGCCACACAGAGGTGATGGCCACACACCTCTGCTGGAAGCAAGGAGCTCATTTCCCTCTGGCTACATCAGATCTTCCCCTAAAGGAAATAAATCGTTCTGCAGGTTATTTTTGAAGAGAGCACAGAAACACTGCTCAAGGACACTAAGCTTTTGGCCCAGATATTGCTTTTCTTTTGAAGTTAGGCAGATTTCCCTAAATTCAACCCATTGTAGCTCCTCCAAGGCAGATCAGTGATTCCAAATGGCTTTCACAGAACCACAGAATGGTAGGGGCTGGAACAAACCTCTGGAGATCATCCAGTCCAACCCCCCTGCCAAGGCAGGATCACCTAGAGAAGGTCACACAGGAACACTTGCAGACTTTTGAAAGTCTCCAGAGATGAAGACTCCATCACCTCTCTCCACCAGCCTGCTTCAGGGCTCCAGCACTCTTGAAGAAGTTCCTCCTCATGTTTAGATGGAATTTTCTATGTTTGTGTCCATTACCCCTTGTCCTATAACTGGGCACCACTGAAAAAAGCCTGGTCCCAACCTCCTGACACCTACCCTTTAAGTATTGATCAGCATTGATGAGATCCCCTCCCAATCTTCTCTTCTCCAGAACAAAAAGCCCCAATTCTCTGTCTTTCCTCATAAGAGAGATGTTCCAGTCCCCTCAGCATCTTTGTAACCCTTTGCTGTACCCTCTCCAGCAAGTCCCTGTCCTTCTTGAACCAGGGAGCCCAGAACTGAACACAATACTCCAAATATGGCCTTACCAGAGCAGAGTAAAGATGAAGGAGAACTTCCCTTGACCTGGTTACCACACTCTTCTTGATATACCCCAGGATACCATTGGCCTTCTTGGCCCCAAGGGCACATTGCCAGCTCATGGTCATGCTGTTGTCCATCAGCACTCCCAGGCTGCCCTCCACCAGTCCAACCCCCAACCACTACATGGGGTTGTTCTTCTCCTTCACATCAGAAATCATGAAAAACTCTGAACTTCCTCCCCTTTCCCCCATCACAAGCTAAAATCCAATTGCAAGGTCAAAGGCTGGATTTCAATGGGAAACCTGGCACTTGTCCCCAGGACAGCAACACTCCATCCTCCAAGTCATTTCTGATGTTCTTCTTAGGGAGGGCAGCAAGATAGGAGCGCAGCAACATGCTGAGTTGTTTTTCTTCCACATATAATTATTGCATTTGAAGATAAACTGCCCTCACTCACTCCAGTTGTGATTATGAGGCAGTTTGGCTGAGAGATACTGTCAAGGAACTTAACCACTGAGCTATTGAAGAAAATAGCATGAGGCTTTACAACAGGAGCACTTGGATCAGGTTTCTGCTCAGAAACAGGCAGGTAGCTCTGCTAGAAGAGCAAAAATCCTTGAAATGCTCTTTGAAAACTAAAATACTGCCTGGATTGGTGTCCATCTGAGGTGCTTTGTTATCTCATCTGTGCTACCAGCAGAGATCCTGCAGTCTGTGTCAGGAAAAGAGAGGAGCTGAGCTAATGGAAACCTCAGAAATGAGATGATGGAAAACAGAAGAAAGCTTCAGAAAAGTGGTCTGGGAAAGTTATTTTGATCAAAATTCTGTGACCTGTGGAGGACTGAAGGGGGGCTACAAGAAAGCTGGGAAGGTTTGTAGCACCAGGATGAGGGACCATGGGTTGAAATGAGAGCAGGGTAGGTTTAGGATAGACATTAGGAATGAGTTCTTTACTATTAAGGTGGTGGAACACTGGAACAGGTTGCCCAGGGAGGTGGTGGAGGCCACATGCCTGGAGACAATCAAGGTCAGGCTTGCTGGGGCTCTGAGTAACCTGCTCTAGTTGGGATGTCCCTGCTGACTGCAGGGGGTAGGACTAGCTAAGCCATGAGGATGCTTAGGGGACTTGAGCATCTCCCCTGTGAAGAGAGACTGAGAGCCCTGAGGCTGTTTAGTCTTGAGGAGAGAAGACTGAGAGGGGATCTGATCAATGTCTATCAATAGCTGAGGGGTGGGTGTCAAGGGGAGGGGGCCAGGCTCTTTTGGGTGGTTCACAGTGATAAGCCAAGGAACAACAGGTTCAAACTTGACCATAGAAGATTTCAGCTCAACATGAGGAGAAACTTCTTTCCAGTGAGGGTGACAGAGCACTGGAACAGGCTGCCCAGGGGAGTTGTGGAGTCTCCTTCTCTGGGGACTTTCAAAACTCTCCTGTATGTGTTCCTGTGTGGACTATCCTAGGTGATCCTGCTCTAGCAGGGGGGTTGGACCTGATGATCTCTTGAGGTGCCTTCCAACCTCTGATATACTGTGAATGTCCCTTCCAATCCATTGCAATCTATGATCCTAGGTCTGCAAGCACACCTACCCTGATGTTCTCAAAGCCTCCACTGCCACACATGCCCTGGGCAAGCCCATCCCTGGTGACTCCCTACTTCTAGGAAGGGTTTCTGACCATAAAGCCTACACACTCCTACCACAGGCCAAAGCCCTGACTTCTTGCCTTGCTCTAGCAGACAGAGGGAACAAGTTCCCTGTGCTCCCTGCAGCAGTTCTGGGTATTTGACTGCCACATGTTTCCTTCTGCATGTGTGCAAGATGGGGTGGCAGGAGAGAGGGAACTTCCATCAGCCAAGAGCCAATCTTTGTCATGCAAAAAGATGAAATTGTGCTTTTTGGCAAAAGCAAATTTTCATTAATTCCCCCAGCTGGAGGCTCACCATTTTCCAGAGGAATTTGGCCATTTTCCCAGCGTGCAAAGCCTCTGTGGGTTAGCACCAGCAGGGTTTCATTTTCACAAGCTCAGCCTCCAAATATGCAACACAGAGCATTGTCTGAGTGCAGCACGAGCACAGCTCAGCCACCTGAGCAGGGCCTGCTTTCCTGGCACTGCCTTTCCCCATCTGGTGGCTTTCAGCATAAACTGAAGCCCAAGTGCCTACTAATAGTAGTCTTGCATATGAACGTGCTCACCAAGCCACCATCTAACATGCAGAGCACATTGGAGGGAGTTCAGTTTATGCAAAGCTCAAGGCACATCCCCAAGGCAGACCTGGAATTGCTTTGAGGATGCCTTCTCTGCACAGATTGCTCTTTGCTGCACGTGCATACACTGGCCTCTTCTCCCAGGCAACCAGCAGCAGAACAAGAGGGCACAGTCTCAAGCTGTGCCAGGAGAGGTATAGGCTGGATATTGGGAGGAAGTTCTTCACAGAGAGGGTGATTGCCCATTGGGATGTGCTGCCCAGGGAGGTGGTGGAGTCACCATCGCTGGAGATGTTCAAGAGGAGCATGGATGAGGCACTTAGTGCCATGGTCTGGTTGATTGCTTAGGCCTGGGTGATAGGTTGGACTGGATGAGCTTGGAGGTCTCTTCCAACCTGGTTGATTCTATGATACTATGATTCTAAGACTTCTTCTTGGATAGAGAGGAATACAAACAATTCAGAGAATCATTCTGCTTGGAAAGAAACCTTCAAGATCAATGAGTCCAACCATTAAGGGGCAATGGATAGAAACTACAGCACAGGAGGTTCTACCTCAACATGAGGAGGAACTTCTTCACTGGGAGGGTCACTGAAACAGGCTGCCCAGAGAGGTTGTGGAGTCTCCTTCTCTGGAGACTTTCAAGCCCCATCTGGATGTGTTCCTGTGCAACTTGTGCTGGATTCTATGGTCCTGCTCTGACAGGGGGCTTGGACTTAATGATCTCTGGAGGTCCCTTCCAAGCCCTAACATCCTGTGATCCTGTGAACCCATCACTGCCAAGTCAACCACTAAACCATGTCCCTCAGCACCACACCCACACATCTTTTGAGTATCTTCAGAGATGGGAACTTCCCTCGGGGTAACTCAGACCCTGCTTCATTTCTCATCTGACCTCAAACTACATTCCAAATGAGCTTGGAGAAATCAAGGCCATTCCATGGAAGACATGCCCTTGAAAACTTGGAGCTTGGAATGATGTTTTCCCAAATTTCCTTGCACATTAGCAACTTAGATGTGCAAAGGAGCGATGCAGCTCTCTGCAGTAGGACAGCTAACTGCACAGCCATGTGCTGTCCTAGAGCCAGGCTGGCATTTCCAAGCTGCTCATGGCTTTTCCAACCTCCAAGGACCCTCTCTGTACCAAGGCTGCAGGAAATCTGAGCTCCTGGAGCAGATGAGGGCAACAAAGCTGGTGAGGGGTCTGGAACACAAACCCTATGAGAGGCTGAGGGAGCTGGGGATATTTAGCTTGGAGAAGAGGAGGCTCAGGGGAGACGTCACTGCTCTCTACAACTACCTGAAGGGAGGTTGTAGCCAGGTGGGGGTTGGTCTCTTCTCCCAGGCAACCAGTGACAGAAGGAGAGAACAGAGTCTCAAGTTGTGCCAGGGGAGGAATAGGCTGGATATTAGGAAGAAGTTCTTCACAGAGAGAGAGAGATTGTCCATTGGGATGTGCTGCCCAGGGAGGTGGTGGAGTCACCATCCCTGGAGATGTTCAAGAGAAGCCTGGATGAGGCACTTAGTGCCATGGTCTGGTTGATTGCTTAGGCCTGGGTGATAGGTTGGACTGGATGATCTTGAAGGTCTCTTCCAACCTGGTTGATCCTATCAAAACAACCACCCACCTAAAAATTCATCCCATTGAAGGAACCCCAGGAGATTCCCTCTCTCCTGCCACCCCATCTTGCACACATGCAGAAGGAAACATGTGGCAGTCAAATACCCAGAACTGCTGCAGGGAGCACAGGGAACTTGTTCCCTCTGTCTGCTAGAGCAAGGCAAGAAGTCAGGGCTTTGGCCTGTGGTAGGAGTGTGTAGGCTTTATGGTCAGAAACCCTTCCTAGAAGTAGGGAGTCACCAGGGATGGGCTTGCCCAGGGCATGTGTGGCAGTGGAGGCTTTGAGAACATCAGGGTAGGCGTGCTTGCAGACCTAGGATCATAGATTGCAATGGATTGGAAGGGACATTTAAAGGTTATCTAGTCCAACCCCCCTGCAGTCAGCAGGGACATCCCCACAAACCACAGCCAACGTTTGACCTTCGGCCACTTCCAAAGGACCTTCTCTAAGCATCATGGCTCAGCATCATCTTGGGAAATTGGTGCTCTGGGAAGTTGGGGTTGATCCTCTGACCTTGATAATTTCCTTCACTCTTCTGCCCTGTGTGGAGTGGGGGCCCCTTGCGTGCCACCACACAGCTTCAGGGATTGCCATGCTGATCCCAGCCCCAGGTTTCTGAAGGTCAGTTTCCCCGGAGCCCGGGCAAGGAGGGATCATGCTGATTAAGAAGCTTACCAAAATCGGCACCTAGACCTAACCCACGAGGCTTTTCTGGATTTGTGTGCCTGTAATTTCAACAAAGGAGCTTCTTCCATATGTGTACCTTCTCAGCATCTCAGTTTGCCTTTACCTCTTTGATTCATCCTTAAAAACAGACAAAAGCTTGCTTCGCATTTCATCCTCTGTTTCTCAGAAGTGCCTTCCAAGGACAGAGATGCCCCAGATCCCTTCTCAGGGATGGGCTGGGCAGGGCAGAGTGTGATGGCACCCAGAGTTTGTGCATCCACTTATCTCAGCTTCACAGCATATCAGAGGCTGAAAGGGACCTCAAGAGATCATCAGGTCCAACCCCCTGTCAGAGCAGCATCACTTAGGGTAGTCTGCACGGGAATGCATCCAGGTGGGGCTGGAAAGTCTCCAGAGAAGGAGACTCCACAACCCCCCTGGGCAGCCTGTTCCAGTGCTCTGTCACCCTCCCTGGAAAGAAGTTTCTCTTCATGTTGAAGTGAAATCTTCTATGTTCTAGTTTGAACCTGTTGTTCCTTGTCTTATCACTGTGAATCACCCAAAAGAGCCTAGCCCCCTCCCCTTGACACCCACCCCTCAGATATTGATAGCCTGAGAGGGGATCTGATCAATATCTGTCTTTCTCAAGACTAAACAGCCCCAGGGCTCTCAGTCTCTCTTCACAGGGGAGATGCTCAAGTCCCCTAAGCATCCTCAGGGCTCTCCATTGGATTCTCTCCAGCAGGTCTCTGTCCCTCTTGACCTCCCCTCCTCTTTGGGGAGCCCAAAACTGGACACAGTACTCCAGGGCAGAGTAGAGAGATAGAAGAACTTTCCTAGCCCTACTGGACACCTTTCTTGATGCATCCCAGGATACCATTGGCTCTCTTGGTGACATATCTAACATTGCTCCAAAGGGTCCTGCCCTTTGGACACCCAGGTAGCAGCACCATGCTCCTGGTGGGCCCCATTCAGGATATTTTCTACTTGATGTGCCTTGGAAATTTCAGGTAAATCCTTACCCACATCCCTCTGCAGAGGCAGCAGACAGAACTCCCTCTTGAGCTCAAATCTCCGTTCCTCCCCTCCTGTCTCCAGTGCCACACACACGTTTTGTCCTCCTTCAGTGCTGTATGTGTGTGAGCTCCAGGCAGGAGCAGGAGAAGCCCAGCAGGCACAAACTGCCAACGTGCAGCTCAGCAGGAGGGCTGTGAGCAGACCTCACACAGCATGGTCCCAGGAGAGCTGCCATGAAACAATGGCTATGATCCAGCAGCTCCTGCCCCAGGCCAGCTCCAACCCACTGCCAGAGGCTTGCAGCCAGTGGAGAAGTAAAGCAACTCAAATCCTCTCCCCCTTAATGCCATCCTGCACCACCATTTCAGGCTGCATCTCTGCTTGCATAAACCACAGCCTGCCAAGAGGTCCAGGGACAGATCTAGCACCATATATGGATGCTAGGGAAGGAAGCATGGATCACATGGACAGTGGTGGTGTCTGCATCCATAAGCCAGTTCTGGGGCACTGCTAGGGCTAGGACAGGTGAAGCAGCTCGAAGGGAGCAGGAACATCTTCAGAAGTTAACAAGCACCTACCAAAAACTTCTGTCCTCCCTCCCCTGCACCTGCCCAGGTCCCTGCCCAAACCCCACACCTTCAGGCATGGACACAAAGAAGAGCACAGGAGATTTCACTTGAATTTAAGGAGAAGCTTCTTTACTTTGAAGGTGCCCCGGGACCAGACTGCTCAGAGAAATTGTGGAGTCTCCTTCCCTGGAGATATTCCAGCTCTGCCTGACCATTGTGATCCTGAGCAACATGCTCTAGGTGACCCTGCTTTGATGATCTTCAGAGGTGCCCTCCAACCCCCAGCGTTCTGTGATGTGATTTTTCTAGAAGACACTTGACACCAAAGCTGGAGCACATGTGCCCCACACCTCCCAAGGCTCTGCCTGGCAGCAGGACAACAGCACAGGCATCTGCCTGCTCCTGGTACCAGGCCCCCAGGACAAGGTGTCATTCCTTCAGAGAAAGGGAGCTTTGGCAGGGGAGGTCCCATTCCTCCAGAGAGGGAGCAGAAGGATGTGGGTTTGAGCATGGCACAGACATCTCAATATATAGCCCTCTGCTCCTCCCATCACACATGGCCCTGCCCAGGGAACCCTCTGCCAGACCTATGCTCATGTGAGGCACAGCCAGGGGCTTGCCAGAAGCAGGCTGGAGGACACCATGGCAAGCCAGAAGAAAGCTCTGCAGGGACAGGGCTGTTTCCCATGCCTACGCAGGGTGCCTCATGGAACCCAGCCCTGCTGTGCAGGCGTTCACAAAGTGATGCCATGTCCTGACAGAGCCTCCACACAAGCATTGCCCCACCAAAGGTTGGGCCTAACTTGGCCAAGCATCTCTCCAAGCACAGAGCAAAGAGCTTTTGGATTTCCCAGTGCCAAGGGCATGTGCCAGCTTCCCACAGACAGGGCCTCAGCTCTCCCCATCAGCAGAGAACACATCTGGGAATGGGCACCACTTCACAATGCCAGGAGCAATGCCTGCTTGGGTTACAAGCTGTGCAAGAGCAGCACTGAGGGCAAGCACCACTTCCACCCTTTGCCAAGCTCCTCCTTTAAAGAATAAATCAATTTACCTCTCCAAGTACCAGCAGTTGCACAGTGTCCCTTTCACAGCACCACAAAGGGAGCCAAATGGTTCAGCCTACACTGAGCAGAGAAGTTCAGGGTAGGAGCCATCAGCCCTGGTGTCATCTGGTTTGTGTTGCACAGCAGAGCAACTGGCAGGCATTGACCATGGGAAGTGGTAACTCTAACAACTAAGGAAAAAAAAAATTCCAGAGGTGGATGAAAGTAGGCTCAGTACCCTCCAGATGATGCAAACCCAGAGGTGCCAACCACCTCTTCCCATCTGTCACCCTCTGTCACCTGCCACAAGCATGGCAGGGCATCACCCATGCAGAGCTGAGAGGGAAATCCCCAAGAGCCCACAGATATGGGCTCCTGTGAAGTGAAAAATCATCCCCCAAAGCCTGAGACTCCATCAAGCTGAGCTTCCTGTCACAGTGCCAGCAGAAAGCAAAGTTCTGCTGCCCAGTCACATCACGGGAGCTGCCGAGCTGGGCTGGGACAGGGGTGCAGCCCCATAGTTAACCCCAGGACTGATCTCACCTGCAGAACTTGCTCCACCTCACAGAACAGAGAAGAAACCATTGCTGACTTGACTTCCTCCTGACAACCAGTTCCTCCTAGAACAGGTTGCCCAGAGAGATTGTGCAGTCTCCTCTGGAGATATTCAAAACCCACCTGGATGTGTTTCTGTGTGACCTACCCTAGGTGATCCTGCCCTGGCAGGAGTGTTGGACTAGATGACCATTTGAAGTCTCTTCCACCCCCCCCTAATGTTCTGTGACATGGTTTTGGTTGGAATGTATACATGTTCACCACCTGCTGACACCAAACTCTCAGTTGCCAAAGTGGTTTTCCTTTTTAATGTTGAAGCCATATATTACCCCCTTCCTTTAAGGTTCCCTCATGATATTGCTGAGGTCCTGCCTCCAAGGACAGCTCTGCCAAGAGCTGCAGAATTCAAGCCAGGGGAGGTCACCAAGCCAGGGCAAGAAAGGCTTTGCTGGTTAAAAGGGAAAACCACAGAAAGTGCCACATTGCATCATCTCAGACCTCCTCATCTAGATGTAAGTCCCACTCTCACTACATCAACTCAAGGTGTGTCCAGCTGAGCTAGGGGAATAACAGCCTCATGGCTTAGGAAATAGAATCATAGACTTGTTTTGGTTGGACAAACCCTTGAAGCTCATCAAGCCCAACCATTCTCTAACCCTGCCAAGTCTGGTGTTAAACCACAGCCCTCAGCACCACAGTATTCTGCTGAAGGGCATCCAGGAGAACGTTTACCTGCAGCCTTCAGTATCAGTCATGCAGCTTAACATTTCTCAGCAAATAAACTCCCTGACAAGAGGAAAGCCTGGCTGTAAAACTGAATTTTCTCCCAGTTCTGTCCTGCCCTACCCCAAAAGGCAGCTTTGGCTTTTCGTGGCTGTCAGACAAAGCACCCCAAGGAGGAAACCTCACCGGCACAAAGGGTAAGTGAGAGTACAGTCCAAGCTGGCCACCAGCTCCCTGCCTCCTCAATACTGCACCTGCATTGTGGGGTGCCCCTTTCCACTCCAACCCACCCTAGGCTGTGGCTGTCCCACGCCTGCATGCCCTGCAGGTAGGCTCCATCACCTACCTGATGCAATTCTCCTCCCTGCCTGGTCACAGAGAGACTGAAGTCTACGCCGAGTTCGGGTTCTGCCTGCCACAGCTGTCTCCTCTTGGCAGACTCATGCAAAACACAGCCTAGGTGCCACCTCTGAAGATCCCAAGCTCTGGCCCAGTCCTGGGGAAGATGTTCTGAGTTTTCACTGTAGGAGTTCAAAGGGACCTCTGGAGATCATCCAGCTCACCCCCTGCTCAAGTAGGGTCACCCACAGCAGGTTGCATAGGAATACAATGTCCAGGTCAGCCTTAGAAGTCTCCAGAAAAGGAGACTCCACACCCTCTCTGGGCAGCCTCCTCCAGCACCCTCACAGCAAAACAGCTCAATTGAAAGCACCTGTGTTCTGGTCTGTGCTTGTTAACCCTTGTCCTATCACTGGCCACCACTTAGAAGAGCCCAGCCCCATCCTCATGATCTCCACCCTTTAGCTATTGATCAGCTGCTCTTCTCCAGGCTAACTAGCCCCAGGTGCCTCAGCCTCTCCTCATCAGAGAGATGCTGCAGTCCCCTCAGCATCTCTGTAGCCTCTGTTGGATTCTCTGCAGTAATTCCCTGCCTCTTTTGAGATGGGGAGCCCAGAAGTGGACCAGGGGTTTGGTCAAGGGCTCTTGTGTTACCCACCTGTGGACAATCTCTTCAGAGTCCAACAAAAGACTCCTTTCCACAAGGGTAGGGCTGCACCCTCCTCCAAGCACAGGTAGATTGTGCCTGCTTTTTAAACACAAAGCACAGCCTCTAGCCCTCAGGCTGAAGCTTTTTTAACTTTACATTATGGTACATTATGGACATGGCATTCAACAATCAAGGCAAAGCAGTTAAGTTTGAGTTCATAGAATCATAGAATTGTTAGGGTTGGAAGGAACCTCAAGGATCAGCCAGTTCCAACCCCCCTGCCATGGGCAGGGACACCTCACACTAGAGCAGGTTGCCCAGGGCCACATCCAGCCTGGCCTTAAAAGCCTCCAGGGATGGAGGTTAGCTATAAAAGTAAAAAAAAAAAAAAAAAAAAAAAAAAAAAAAAGAAGGCAAAAATAGCAAAATCAAAACACACTTCCAAAGAGCAGTGTTGTTGCACCAGCAGCTTTCCACTACAGCAGGAAAGAGGCAGCTGGTGGGCAAGGGATTGAGTAATTGTGATCATGCCCCTTTACTCAGCACTGGTGAGGCCACACTTTGAATCCTGGGTTCAGTTTAGGGCCCTCACTCTGAGAAGGACATTGAGGTGCTGGACAATGTCCAGAGAAGGGCAAGGAAGCTGGTGAAAGGTCTGGAGAACAGGGCTGGTGAGGAGCAGCTGAAGGAACTGGGGTTCAGTCTGGAGAAGAGGCTAAGGGGAGACCTCATTGCTCTCTACAGCTCCCTGAAAGGAGGTTGGAGTGAGGGGGAGGTTCTCCCCAGCAGCAAGTGATAGAATAAGAGGAAATGGCCTCAAGTTGCAGCAGGGGAGGTTTAGGTTGGATATTGGGAAAAATGTCTTTGCTGGAAGAGTGGTCAGGGATTGGAACAGGCTGCCCAGGGAGGTGGTGGAGTCACCATCCCTGGAGGTGTTCAAGAAACCTGTGGCCATGGCACTTTGAGCCATGGTTTGGTGGCCATGGTGGTGTTAGGTTGATGGTTGGACTCAGTGATCCTAGAGGTCTTTGCCAGCCAAAGCAGTTCCCTGGTTCTAGGAAGTCAGTTAGCCAAGAAAGTGCTTTGCCCACATAGCGTGTGGAGAACCCCAGCTCCTCCAAGAGCCAGCTTCAGGCAGCTGAATCAGCCTTATAAACCCACCCCTTCTGGGGAGGGGAGAGTGCAGGGAGAGGGCTGGTGGCTGCTTTATTGCATTAGGCAGTATCTTCATTAAGGCAGAGAAGAGTAACCCAGGGGGATGCACACGTAGCGTGACTTCTTTGCTAGAACCCCACAAACCACCAACTGCCAGCTCCTTGGCTCCCAGCCACCCAAATCCAAGAGACCATCTGGCAACTGGGTTCAGTTATCCCTCCCCAGTTAACAGATGTACACTAGATGGTGTGGGAACAGCATTTTACAGAAGCAATTAGTTTAATCCTCAGCTAAACAGTTTAAATTCCAAGCGATTTGGAGGAGAGGGGAGAGGGAAGAAAAAAAAAAAAAAAGGAAAACCCAAGTCTCCAACTAACTTGCTTCCAATTTCAGTGACAATGGCTAACAACAAGCCAATTCTGCTGGTTTCATAACAGATGTGTGTCCATGGGGCTTGTTGCTATTCCCAAACCATGTGCCAGACACCTGAGAACTGTCAGATCTATCCTGAGGCTGCGGCTGAGGGGTGGTCACCACTCCAGGTGGCCATCCCACAGCTGGTTATGCTGTCCCATAGCCAAAACCCAGCCAGGCAGAGGCTGATCTTTGGGGTGCAGCTCTGTCCTGACTTCAGCTCCTTTTCTGACCTTGGCCAAAACATTTAACCCTGTTAAAATGACTTAGCCTGGCTCATCCTCCTTGTCTCCAGAAAAGGGAGTAAGTTGTGTGGCAGTGGTAAGGGGCAATCATAGAATCACAGAATGGTAGGGGTTGGGAGGGACCTCCAGAGATCATCTTCTTTCCCCTCACCTTGCTCTGACCCCAGCTCATGCCATAACAATGTCTCATTCAGAAATCTCCTCCAAAACCAGCAAGGTTGAAACAACAATCATAAAACCCTCCCTAAGCACCAAATCCAACCTCTCTATGCCTCAGTGCTACCTGGAGCAGCTGTGCTTATAGTTTCCCACCAGTTTTCATTACCTTCCCAACTTTCCTACATCTCTTGTCCTGTCTGCCTCTTTCTGGTGGGGAAAATCAGGTGGGCAGTGCCTATCACCAAGGTGGGAGTTGCCAGAGGGCCAGCATCTCCAAGGGCTGCTGCACCAAGATGGTCTTGGGGTTTAAGGAGTAGGGGAAGAGTGGAAGAGCTCTCAGGGATTTAAACCAGAATGAAAATAATTGCTTGAGGTCACCTTTGTAAATTTGATCCTGTGGAGAGTCTTGGGTTTAGCTCTTGGAAGTCTTAGAATCATAGACTGGCAGTGGTTGAAAGGGACCTCTGGAGATCACTGAGTCCCATTGCCCTGCCAGAGCAGGATCACCCTGGGCAGGTCACAGAGGAACACATCCTGATGGATCTTGAGAGTCTGCAGAGAAGGAGACTCCACAACCTCTCTGGGCACCCTGCTCCAGGGCTCCAGCACCCCCAGAGTAAAGAAGTTTTTGCTCAGGTTGAGGTGGAACTTCCTGTGTTCTAGTTTGTGTCCATTGCCCCTTGTCCTATCTCAGGTCAGCACTGAAAAGAGCCTGGCCTCTTCTTCTTGACACCCACCCTTGAGGTGTTTGTAAATATTGATCACATCCTCTCCCAGGCTGCTCTTTCTGCAAACTAAACAGCCCCAGGTCTCCCAAGAAAGAGATTCGAAATCAATTAGAGTTTGTGAAACACTTGGGTGTCAGGAGGGAAGGGACAGGCTCGGCTCAGTGACAGGACAAGGGGCAATGGATAGAAACTCCAGCACAGGAGGTTCCACCTCAACTTGAGGAGGAACTTCTTCACTGGGAAGGTCACAGAGCACTGGAACAGGCTGCCCAGAGAGGTTGTGGAGTCTCCTTCTCTGGAGACTTTCAAGCCCCATCTGGATGTGTTCCTGTGTGACCTGTGCTGGATTCTATGGCCCTGCTCTGGCAGGGGGCTTGGACTTGATGATCTCTGGAGGTCCCTTCCAACCCCTAAGATCCTGTGATCCTGTGAAAGTCTTGAATGGGAGGAATAGTAGAGATACAGAACGTTGTTATTAATGACACTAACTGATTAATTAGTATTAAATTAGGACAGATTTAGTCTTGAGGGGACAAAGATATGTTTTCCAGTTATTTCTTTTGCTCACATCCTTAAAAAAAAAAAAAAAAAAAAAAGACTGACTTTCCAACTGGAGAAGACTGAATGAGGAGCTTAACCCAAATAAAATAAATTGCCAGTAATTTCTGGTATCCCCTATGCCATTATTGAACAATTTGCATTTGAATCAGGGCTTTTTTTCCATCACAATTCAGCTTCACCTGATCCTGCTCTATAATCACCAGCCCCATTTATGAAATCCCAGCATGTTGCTGCAGAAATTATGTCACAAATTCATCATTATGACTTCCCCAGCAGGAGCAATTGGAGATGAAGATTGGCTGTGAAACTTGCCTTTTTTTTTTTCCCTTACCAGCCCTGCTTTAAAGAGATTTTAATTTATTTTACTTTATTTTATTTTATTTTATATTTTATTTTTATTTATTTATTTATTTTAAGGTACATGGGGAACTAGGCAAGCCTGACATGAATATCCCAGGGACACAAGATTACACTCAGGAGTCACAGGAACCATAAAATATGATCAAGAGACTTTATGGAGGACAATCTTTGAAATCAACTCCTAATCTCTCAGCAGTTTATATAAAACAGACTATTAGTTGGGGGAGAAAAGGAAGAAAAAGGAAGGAAGGGAGGGAGGAAGGAAGGGAGGGAGGAAGGAAGGGAGGGAGGAAGGAAGGCGGAGAGAAAGAAAGGCGGAGAGAAAGAAAGGCGGAGACAAAGAAGGAGAGAAAGTAAAAGGAAGGAAGGAAGGAAGGAAAGGAAGGAAGGAAAGGAAGGAAGGAAAGAAAGGAAAGGAAGGAAAGGAAGGAAGGAAAGGAAGGAAGGAAAGGAAGGAAGGAAAGGAAGGAAGGAAAGGAAGGAAGGAAAGAAGGAAAGAAGGAAGGAAAGGAAGGAAGGAAAGGAAGGAAGGAAAGGAAGGAAGGAAAGGAAGGAAGGAAAGGAAGGAAGGAAAGGAAGGAAGGAAGGAAAGGAAGGAAGGAAAGGAAGGAAGGAAAGGAAGGAAGGAAAGAAAGGAAGGAAAGAGAGAGAAAAATTCAGGATTCCAAAGTGAACCAGCCTGATAGTAGCCAAGCTCTAGCTCTTTCCATGCGGGAGGCTTAGCTGTCAAACCACCAACAGACAGCCAGGCTTTCAGGTTTGCACACTCCTTTGATTACATGATCATTAGCTACCATGGCAAGTAACATTCAGAGAGTCAAACTTTTGAGGTAAATAATTTCTATTTAGTTATTTTCAGGCTGAGGGAGTTAGGGCTGTTCAGCCTGGAGAAGTAAAGGCTCCAGGGAGACCTTAGAGCAGCCTTCCAGTATCTGAAGGGAGCTACAGGAGAGCTGGGGAGGGACTTTTGGCAAGGGTTTGTCGTGACAGGATGAGGGGCAATGGCTTTGAGCTGGAAGAGAGGAGATTGAGACTCGAAATGAGGAAGAAATTCTTTAGAGTGAGGCTGGAACTGGTTGCCCAGAGAGGTTGTGGCTGTCCACCTCCCTTGAACACCCTGGAGGTGTTCAAGGCCAGGCTGGATGAGTCCTTGAGGAGCCTGGTCTAGTGGGAGGTGTCCCTGCCCATGGCAGGGGGTTTGGAACTAGATGATCTTGAAGGCCCCTTCCAGCCCACCCCATTCTGTGATTCTGTTTCAGTACCTGACTCATCCTGCTGGGCTATGCTCCTCTCGCTGCTGCTTGGTGACGGCTGACATGTCTTGTGTGTCCTAATGAGAGCCACTGAAGAACTTTTCCCCAGTGCCAAACATGAGTCAAAAATCACTCACCCATAAATCACCACTGCTGGTTGTCCACCATCAGTCCTCCAGCTGGGATGTTCTGAGTCCTCTTCTTCTCCCCACCAGCCTTTCTCCTTCTCTAAATTAAAACCCAAGCAAAGCAGACAGCAGGTGTGCCCTGCCTTTAGTTACAAGACATCTTTTGGTGATGCTGTGAAGCAGCCTGGCAGGTTAATTGGTTCTTTGATGTTTCCTACAGTACAATGTTTGACTGGTAAGGGAAGCACCAGCCCTTTTAAACCAGCTGAAAACATTCAGGAGGAGCAAGAAATCACAGGACTTTGTAAGAAAAAAATGGGGGGTGGGGGGAAAGTATGTCACAGACATGGACTTCAGCCTCCCCACATCTCCAGAAGACCAGCACTACAAGCAGCAAGTGCCCACCAGCCTTCAGACCCCCCCAGAGCTTCACCCAGGAGTTAAGAAGCCTGGTACATTGCAGCTGAGCCCTTCCACTTCCAAACTTCCATGAAGTTCAACAGGGTGAGTGCAGGGTCCTGCACCTGGGGAGGAATAACCCCCTGCACCAGTACAAGTGAGGGGTTGAAGCTTCCCCGCTGATGCAACCTCCAAAAGAGGTATTTGGAGAGACAGGAGAAAGCTGGAAGCCAGCTGAACGTGTGCAGGACTGAGATCTCAGAGCCACATTCATGACCCCACTTCCTCCAGCCCGTCTGGGAGCTCCCTGCTGCTTCCCATCTGCCCCCTCCCAGAGGGATGCCTGTCCATGGGCAGCTCTTTCACCCTCCTGGAATGACAGAGGACCCACCTGATGCTCCATTCTGCTTCCCCTGCTCACAGACCAATACCACTGAGACACCCAAGGGTGCCTCCTGCTGCTGCCAGGAGCATCAGAGGACATCTGCTCAATGGGCCCCACTTACCCATGGCAAAGAGGAGAGCAGCCAACAGACACAGAAAGCTGAAGAGCTATAGCAGGCAGGATGGGGATCACAGGAATGCATCCAGAAAAGGAGACTCCACAACCTCTCTGGGCAGCCTGTTCCAGTGCTCTGTCACCCTCCCAGTGAAGAAGTTCTTCCTCATGTTGAGGTGGTACCTCCTGTGCTGGAGTTTCTATCCATTGCCCCTTGTTCTGTCACAGGCTGCACCTGAGCAGAGCCTGTCCTCTCCCTCCTGCCACCCAGCCCTCAGATGAACATACCTAAGCCTGCCAATCAGCATACACATAAAATATACCCCTGGATTCCAGGGCCATCAGCAGCAGGAGGTTTGCTGGATAAAGTACCTCATGCTAACCCACAGGGGAACCTACTCGTTGCCCTCATCCAGTTGGATGGATTCTCTCTTGATCTGGATTAGGTTTAACCCTGATTGTGTGACCAGCACCAAGTGAGGACCTGTGAATGTAAAGGCATGAGCAGCATCTGCTGGCAGAGCAGAACCAAATGCAGCCCCAGCTACAGCACATCTTGGGGAATCCACTTCCTTCTCACTGCTCACAACACCTCCAAAGTGCTGCTGCTTCCCAGCAAACCCTCCAGAAGCACCCAAACGTTTCTTCCACTGGTGTTGCAGGGCTGTTGCAGCCATGGTGGTCTCAGGAAAGTGGGGGGAGAAGATCTCCAGGCAGAGGGAGGGTATCTGATTAAGCCAACTAACACAGCCAGGACACCTGGCCACAGGCTGACCTTGCTGCCAAGCAGCCTGTGGTGGCCACAGCCCTGCCCACTGGCACGAGGCAGTGCCACATCCTGGTGTGTACCCAAAGTTACATTGGGGTGTGGAGAACAGGGCTGGCAAGGAGCAGCTGAAGGAACTGGGGTTCTTTAGTCTGGAGACAAAGCTGAGGGGAGACCTCATTGCTCTCTACAGCTCTCTGAAAGGAGGTTGGAGTCAGGTGAGGTTTGGTCTTTTCTCCCCAGTAGCAAGTGATAGAATGAGAGGAAGTGGCCTCAAGGTGCAGCAGGGGAGGTTTAGGTTGGATATTGGGGAAAATGTCTTTCCTGGAAGAGTGGTCAGGCAATGGAACAGGCTGCCCAGGGAGGTGGTGGAGTCCCAGAAGGTGTTAAAAATCTGTGTAGACACTTTGGGCCATGGTGCAGTGGGCATGGTGGTGTTGGGTTGACAGTTGGACTTGATGAGGTCTTTTCCAACCTTAATGATTCTCTGATTCTGCTACTTCATCCCTCATGTCAAGTCTGTCTCTCTCTCTTGCGTCCTGGACGCTGATCAGGGTCTGTGCCACATGCCACACATCTCTATTTGCCTGCAGCCATCAGCCTTTGGGATGAGCATTTCTGAGGTGCTGACATCACACTGGGAGCTCTGGCACAGCCCAGGAGCAGCAGCTCTCAAGCCACCCCCCTGGCCCCCAAGCTCTGCTACCAGGATTTCCTGCATTGCCCTTCTCCTCGAGAAGTGATGGCCTTGCTGAGAGCTGGAGTGCAGATGTCTCTATTAGTGGTAGCTTGAGAGGGAGATACACATCCTCTGGATGTACAAAATACAATCCTCATCCTGGAGAGTCCAAAGGGCTTCTGCCAGAGCTTCTATGCCTTTTCATCTACTGCAGAGCACGTCAAGGAGCAGTGCAGGGGGGAAATGAAACCAGGAAATATGGGAGGCACATGTGCACATCTGATTAACCCAACTCCTTCTGATAAACAAAGCAGGGCCCTGTTCTCTCTGCCCTGGTAATAAATCTCCCTGGTTGACTGTTTTATGATGTCAAACTTCTAAGAGAACATAAATCACCTTGGGTAAGCTCTGCAGGCCCTAATCTTATCTATCAAAATCCTGGTGATAATAACTTCACAGAAAGTCTTAAGGGCTTCCCAGTTTGCATGAACAAAGCTAATTAGTGCTGTAAACTCTCTACCTGTAGGTCTACTTTGCATACCAAAATAGATGGTGACCCTGAAGTTCTCTGTAGGGGCTTGCAGCACCTCAACAGAACAAGAAATAAAGCATTCTGCTGTTATCATCATCATAGAATGATAGAATGGAAGGGACCTTAAAGATCATCCAGTTCCAACCCTCCTGCCATGGGCAGGGACACCTCCCACTAGACCAGGTTGCTCAGGGCTATGTCCAACCTGGCTTTGGACACCTCCAGGGAGTGGGCATCCACAGCCTCCCTGGGCAACCTGTTTCACTGTCTCACCATCCTCACTGTAAGGAATTTCTTCCTAATCTCCAGTCTCAGTCTCCCCTCTTCCAGCTCAAAGCAATTGCCCCTCATCCTGTCCCTCCCCAGCTCTCCTATTGTCCCCTTCAGGTACTGGAAGGCTGCTCTAAGGTCTCTCTGTAGCCTTCTCTTCTCCAGACTTAACAGCCCCAACTCTCTCAGCCTGTCGCCATAGAAAAGGTGCTCCAGCTCTCTAATCATCTTCATGGCATTCTCTGGACACTCTCCAGCAGTTCAATGTCCTTCTGGTGCTGGGGGTGCCAGAACTTAATGCAGTGCTCCAGGTGTGGTCTCATGGGAGAAGAGCAGAGGGGGAGAAGCACTTCCTTCTTCTTGCTGGTCACATGGAGTTTGAAGGCTGCAGAGCAGACTCAATTCTCTGACCCCGTTATCAATGTGAACTTGGAGTGTGTTACCAAATACAAAAGCACAACTGGGGTAAGGAACATGACAAAAAGGCATTGGAGACAAGGCTGGGCATCACACACACCCTTCCATCACAAGTGATCATGCACATGCCACATGAACAAGCTCCACTTACAGTCCTTCTTCTATAAATGATCCTTCAGAAGGTTTGCACAGATAAATGAGCAGCAAGGCCACGTACACACTCTATCAATGCCTACAGATATCTGAGGGGTGGGTGTCTGGCTCTTTTTTGTGGTGCCCAGTGATAGGACAAGGAACAAAGGATACAGGCTAAATTAAGAAGTTCCACCTCAGCAGTAGGAGACGCTTCTGGAACAGGCAGCCCAGAGAGGTTGTGGACTCTCCTTCTCTGCATACTTTCAAGACCCTCCTGGATGCATTCCCCTGTGACCTGCCCTTGCTGACCATGCTCTGGCACAGGAGGGTAAACACAATCTCTGGAGGTCCCCTCCAGCCCCTATCATTCTCTGACTCTGTAATACTGCAGCTAACTGCACCTGACTGGACATCAGCACAACATTGTTATTGGCATTTGCGTTCAGGAATGAATTCAAAGCTATACCTGTTCCACATTGTTCAAGCAAGGGGAGTGAAACGTGAAACACAGACACAGAAATCGTTCCTTCCTTTGAGGTTCTGGTGTCAACTTGTGAAGTTTTATTTAAAATGACAAACATGACACACATTCTACAAAGTCTGCTGCATTTGGGTGGTTATTACAAGAAGATCTTACGTGGCAGATGCTGTACTTGGTCTGCTGGGAGTCTGTTAGTTGAAGCAGCAGCAAAATGCAATGCAGATGTCTACCCCTGCCTTTCAGAACAGCTAAAATCCAACCTAGTGTTTTTTCTTGTACTCAAGACGGTAGGAAGGCTCAAGAGTCTGCAGCAGGACAGGAGATGCTTAACCAAGCCCATTGCTTCATGAGTGTAGATTAAAAAGTTATTTGCACATAGAATCAGAGAAGGGAGCTCAGAGATCATCTGCTCCAACACATAAAATGGGTTAGAGATCAGATAGCAGTTACTGGTAATATAAGTCCTGAAAACATCAGTGTCCTCACGCTGACCATTTCACCTTCAAAAGCTCATGCCAAAGCAGGGGGGTTGGAACAAGATGATCTTCAAAGGTTGTGGTTAGTAGGTCAAGAGAGGTTCTCCCTCTACTCCGCCCTGGTGAGGCCACATCTGGAATATTGTGTCCAGTTCTGGGCCCCTCAGTGCAAGAAGGACCTCAGGGAACTGCCTGAAAAAGTCCAGCACAAAGCCACAAAAATGCTGAAAGCAGTGGAACATCTCCCTGCTGAGGAAAGGCTGAGGGAACGGGGGCTCTTTAGCTTGCAGGAGCCTGAGGGGTGACCTCATTCATGTTGATAAAGACGTGCAGGGCAGTGTCAGGAAAATGGAGCCAGTCTCTGCTCAGTGATGTCCAATGACAAGACATGGGGCAATGGACTGGAGAGAGGAGATTCCACAGCAACATAAGGAAAAACCTTCTCATTGTGAGGATGACAAAGCCTTGGAGCAGGCAGCCCAGAGAGGTTGTGAAGTTTCTTTCTCTGGAGACATTCAAAAGCCACCTGGATGCATTCCTGTGGGACCTGCCCTAGGTGATCCTGCTCTGGCAGGGAGGTTGGACTGGATGATCTCTCCCCGTCCCTTCCAACCCCTAACATTCTGTGATTCTGTCCCTCCCAACTCAAACCATTCAATGATCTGTCCCCCACTTCAGTATCACCTACAGAGAGAGGAGAAACTCCTAGCAAAGGTTCCATTTTGGCAAGGACATTAACCATCAGCTACCATGACATGGTGTTTGTATGACTGTGAAAAGACAGGGAGCCATTCTGGCTCTTGTTAAACTGCAGGCTTAGACATGGAAAAGCAGCTTCCCATGAGGAATGTTTCCATATGCCAGTTAATAAGCTTTGAGTATTTCACCCATTAATCTGAGTGAACTGCAAGGGGGTCAGTAACACAGTCAGCTGAAAAACAGGTCTGCACTCACTCTCTACTCAGCTTCAAGTGCATGTTAAGATTTTGGGGAGCTTCTTTAAAAGCCTTAACATGCCCAAGAGAATCAGGGAATGGGCAGGGACACCTTCCACTAGAAGCAGGTTACTCAAGGCCTCATCCAACCTGGCCTGGAACATCTTCAGGGAGGATTCTAACACTACAGGGCCTCCAGCTTGTATAGACAACTTGCAGGCAAAGTCACAGCCAAACTTCCTATAACCAATATGAAACCTGAAAGCTCTCAACTGGTCAAACTGATGTGATCTGTGCGCAAGCAGGGAAAGTGTAATGAAGAAGACAAGGAAAGGAGGCAGGCAGAGTTGTGCAGTTTTATTGGAACAAACCCCAGTGTCGCTATTTGTAATAAAGTCTACAAGACACTAAATGCATGTACATTGGTAAGAAGAGAGCTAGCTGTAAAGAAGGTGCAGGAGAATATGTACAATCAGAGTTAAGTTAAAAAAAAATAATAATTTCACATTTTACATAGATTTACTTGACAGTCCTATGCTTTTATGGTATATAAATGGTAACTAAGAGAGGTAACAAACAAAATTAAAAAAAAAAAATAGATCACAAGGGAATTCAGCTGGAGGTCTGTATAATGCACTCAGCTTTCAAATGGACTAGTTGACAGAATCTTTATTTGTCCCAAACCAAATTCTGGATGTAATTTTATATTGGAATTAACATATTTGAATGAGTATTCTGGTGTAAACATTTTACCTGTGGTGCCATTCCCCTCCGTAACAAGCTGCATTTTTACCCTGTAGTCTGCATTGTTTTTCTTTACAAATCAGAGTAATTACACAGGATGGTTTTCAATAGATGGTAAAAATTATCAAACAGCAAGGGAGATATGTTCAAAAGACACTTTGAAGCTTTTCAGTCCACTTTCACAACACTGTAAATCTTACTTACAAACCAGAAGCAGGCAAAAAATCCAATAGTTCCTAAAATGAGAACGGGAAAACGGTTAGTTTGTCTTCCAGCTTGCTCTGAGAGAAAAACCTAACAAGTACCTCCCAGCAGGACAGAATCTAGCATTGTAATCCAGCTAACTATCCAGAAGAACAGCACTTGTTCAATTTAATATCATACATTCATCCCTAGGCTAAGTTATCGATTTAGATCAAAGATGACTTTTAGGACCAGGCTGCTTGATGTACATTTAAAGCACTGAAGGTGATGCTGCTGTCACCACTTGCAGGCACACAGCCCCATTTCAGAAATGGCCTTCTATAGGCACACAAAGTCAACACCTACCTGAGTTTTTTAGGTCTACAATACTTCACAGCCACCTATGAATTATGACACCAAACAAGGCCTTGGGGAAAAAAAAAAAAAAAAAAAAAACAACAAAACCACAAGTGGCCTGGTTTTCTGTTCATCATGCTCTATTTATACTCCAGAATAGGGAACTTCTTACTCTGTATGTCCTGTTACTTCCTTTTGTTAATGCAGTGCTCTGAGTGCTCTAGCAGTTGGGAGCAAGCATCAGATGGAATGAGCAGTGACAAATCAAAACACATAATACAGCTTCCTGAAAGGAGGCTGGAGTAGGATCAGAACAAGAGGAAATGGCCTGAAATTGTGCCAGGGAAAGTTTAGATTGGATATGAGGGTATTTGTCTTTGCTGAAAGAGTGATCAGGCATTGGAACAGGCTGCCCAGGGAGGTGGGGGAGTCACCATCCCTGGAGATGTTCAAGAAACTGTGGACAAGGCACCTGGGAACATGGTTTAATGGCCATGGTGGTGTTAGGTCACAAGTCTTTTCCAAACAAAACAATTCTATGAGTCTCTGATTCTATACTTTGGTGTAATAGGCCACTCTAGATCACAAAAACATACACTCATTTCTGCAACTAAGTTCATGAACAAAGAAATCCAAAGGCAGAGACAACATTTCAAGTGCTAAACATGCCCTTGAGCCACAGCTGATGAGAGGCTGTGAAAAATTATCAGCACTTGCTTGCCCTGTTAGAAGAACTTTCTTGACCAAAAGGATTCTCAAAGACTGGCCCAGGCTGCCCAGTGAGATGGTTGAATCCCCATCCACGGAGGTGTTTCAAAGAGGCAGAGATGTGGTGCTGAGGGCCATGGTTAGCACTAGGATTGGTAGTTTAAGGTTGGACTCAATCTTAAATTAAAGGTCTTTTCCAAGCAAAATGATTCTGATCAGCTCTAACTTTTTCACTACTTCACTGTGACTAGTTTACTAACTGGGAGGTTTTTTATTAAGCACTTGTCTTACCTTCATCCGATGCACTTCTATCTTTCAAACCACATCTACATATGTGATCAGTGAGGCCCTGTCTTCACTTATTATCTCTATGCCAATTCTTGTGTTCTGTTACCATGCATATTTGCAGTTAGAGGCTTTTTGACAGCCTGCTATTATATTCCAAAGACTACCCTTGCCCTCCAAGCTTGCAGTTATCTTCCAAAACAGTAGGAGATGGCAGATTTACTGCTGTTGATAGATCAGCCACCAACCACAGAAGGAATTTAATTTCTCTGTAGGTTTGACATGGCTAAGCCTTTGCAGTTTATGGTCAATTCTCACTCCTTCCTACTGTGTCCAACACTCCAGTATCAGCATTGTTACTCTAAGCCTTACTCTCATGGTTTCTTCCCAATAATGGTTCTCAGCATCTGCTTTCTGGTTGTTTTTATAACACAGCCCACTTTAAGCCTTTTATGGCTTTGAAAGCCATGTTTCTTCCAAATGTTTAAACAGATGAAATATCTTTAAAACCCATCTGCTGTTCTAGAACAAATTTGCAGTATCATAACAAAAATGTGTAACTTTTAACACAAGGAGATTTTCCAGTCTTCTGAGCATGCCCTAACTTAACATGGGAAGACACTCTAAATGCACAGTATTTTCCTCCATCCCTTGTCTCTGAATCTTTCTCATACACCAGCTTTCTATAAAACATGGCCTCATTCACAGCAGACTCTGAAGACTTCACACTGTGAACAAGCATTTCATCTCTAAACAGATTTTTCACAGGTCTCAGTAACATCGATTTTCAACTTCTCTCCTAAAAAAAAAAACCCAGAAGTCTGTTTAGCAAATCAAAGTACAAGCACCCCCTGCTCCTTTTTTTCAACTTTAGCACACATTTTCCCAGTGTAGTGGAACTGGAGCAAGACTGTTCCCTAACATGCAGTAACGTTTGTCAGACTCCAGATTTGAACCACGAACTTAGAAGCTCAGGAGAGAAAGGCTTGACTTATCACCAAGGTCCACATTCAGAACCTTCTACAGGTCAGCAGAAGTCCCTTCTGTAACTTCCACATTGATAATTACCAGCACTGTAATCTCTTCTTCCCTCCCATGAAGAAGCATATCCTACAAATTCCAGTTGTGGAGAGCTCTACAGGTAAGAAACTTCCAAAAGGGCATCAAACTAAGGACCCTAGAAGCACTTCTAAGCACTACACTTGACACTCAAAGATCAGAAGACTTTAAAAATGCTGGCAGAATCACAACCAGGTTGAAAATCTACCTCAAGGATCCATCCACCTGCAGATTTAGAAGTCAGATTAATCAGCAAAGCTTTTTTAGTACTTTCATTTGTGTTTTTAATTATTTGGGGTTTTTAAGTAACATAGGCCAAACACTCAGACGAGGAACTTCCAAAAGCTCAGTTGCATCAATATTACAAAAATCATAGAATAGTTTAGGTTGGAAGGAATCTTAAAGATCATCTAGTCCCAAACCCCTCCCATGGGAAAGGACACCTTCCACTGGACCAGGCTGCTCAAGGACCCATCCAATCTGGTCTTGAACACCTCCAGGGGAGGAGGCATCCACGATCTCCCTGGGCAACCTGCTCCAGGGTCTAAAGAATTTCTTTCCAATATCAGTATTAACAGACAAATGTTGGTTAAGGAACTTTATTTACAAGCTGCTTTACCTACAGGATTGCTTATGCTGCTGCAGCAAAAAGCTCAATTCCTTTTGAAGAACAGAAGCAGTACAGTGCCTGATTCCACTGAAATTTATAGTGTTTTTTTCCACTTTGGACCTGAGCATGTTTGTGATTCCAGGAACCACAGAGAGGTCCACAAAAAGCAAATCACTCCAAAAGCTTCCAAATCCCTATACAGGAATAAATATCCCAAATCAGAAAAGGATCTGCAAATGAAGAATAACTCTGAACAAGTTTGGTTTGTCTGAAAATTCCAGATGGAATACGCTTTCTACATTTCAGCCCCTTTCACAAGTTTGCCACTTGTTCCAAATTGTAGCACTTTATACAGAAAAGCAGCATCATGCTGGATCTTTAAGCCAGTGCTGACAAGTGTAACAGGTTCTCATCTTTAAATACTTTATCTAAAGTATCCTTAAACTGCTGTATCTTAAAATACAGATAAATGCATCATCAGTTTCCTACAGCTGTAGCTGTAGTCCCAGTCAAATTGCCATTACTACTTGTTCTAGTTAAAACACAACCTCACCATCTCAGGTAGCATGGCTTGAAATGTGTTTTCTTGAAAAGCATATTCAGCTCTTCATTCTTGAGCTAGCTCTAAGCACATCTTGCAGTAAAATTAGAATCATCTTTAATTAAAATGCCTCACTCATTAGAACGAGAACTGTTTAGGTAAGCTCTGGGTAAGACCACCCTAGGATTTTGGTTATATTTCTTTCACAACACATTCAAACTGAAACCAGGTTTTAAGTAAGGAGTCTGTCTCTTCAGCTCCCTGCTTCACTGACATACCAATGAACACAACGTGGCAGAAAAGAGATAGAAGGTGGAGATGTTTTTTAATTTGTTAAAGATTTCTAACAGTTTAAGCTACCACAAACCCCCAAATCTCCAAACATGAGAAAAACCTCCACTAGTTGAAGGAGTTGCAATCTCTGAAGTTATTTTCTGATTGGTCTAAACTCCCTGACACTGTAAGGCTTTTACAGCTTTCATATGCATATCTCTACTAAACCACTCAACAGATACCAAGCCAGACACCAATTCCTCCAACCAGCCTCTAAAATCTGGGCTTTTTGAATCAAATAACACATCAGTTTTGTAGCTGATGTGTACTTTAACCAATCCTAACCACTCCCTAGCTCAAGTTAAATGAAAAAGCATCTGACTGACATAAACTTCCTTTTGCAGGGTAGACCTTTATTTTTCCCCAAGTGAATGATCCTCATATTTTAAGATTTCACTTTTCTAAAGAGCCCCTATTAGTCTAGGAAACCAATGCTATCATAGTGCACTGCAGCCCAACTGGTCACCCTAGGGAGGAGGTGCATTTCTGTGGGAGCTATTTAAAATTGAAGACTCCAGTTGTGAAGATGTCTCAAAGTCATTTCTCTAGCCAGAAAGCAAAATATGTCCAACATATCCATTTGTACTTACTAGGGAGACAGGGACACCTCAGTTGGTTTTTAATCATAGAATGGTCTGGGCTGGAAGGGACCTCCAAAGGTCATCTAGTTCAACCCTCTCTGCAGTCAGCAGGGGCATCCTCCACTGGATCAGGCTGCCCAGAGCCCTGTCCAGCCTCACTTGGAGTATCTCCAGGGATGAGGCCCCAGCCACCTCCCTGGGCAACCTGTTCCAGTGTTCCACTGCCCTCATAGTAAAACATCCTAACCTCCAATCTAAATCTGCTCTTCTCTAGTTTGAAGCCATTGTCCCTCACCCTATCACTACAGGCCTTTGTCCTCCACTTTCTAGACTGCTGAATACTCTGGTCTGCTATCTGCTACTACTCAGCAACAGTTACCTAACACACAGAAACATCTTGGGCATGGAAAGCTAGCATCTAACTGGGTAAGGGAAAATTATCAGTAAACTAGCTGGAATTCAAAATTAAACCCAAGGATTACTGCCCAGAATAATGCCAAAATACATTAAGCAGACTGTTCTGCTCTAGTCGTTTCTTCCAGCTTTTATTGTTTAATGAAGAAAAAGGAATTCAAAGCACGAACTGATTGTAAGAAAGCAAATAGAAAAGCACTCTGCACTTGGCTGATACTTCTTATGTACCTTAAAAGCTCTCTGTATCATACTGGTTTCAATCACCGCACAGTGGTGGGTGCTTCAGAATCTCGGATTCTAAACACAATCTACCCAGAAGATCAAAACTCAATTTTGAAAATGGCATTAACTCACAAGTGAAAATGATGTTCAAAAATAGAGGTCACTGTAAAGCAACATGCTTTGCCTATGTTCAGCATTCCCTCATCTCCTGGCATAAAATGCTTGTAATCACGTAGCTATCCCCCATTCGACCACACTTATTATTTCCTCCCAAGATTAGTCGCACTTTGTACATTAAAATAAAATTCCCCTCCTTTGGCTGTGCACATTAATTGTTAGATTTCACCACTCAGATGATGTCCTGCTCCTTCCTGCCATACAAGCATTTCAGTTCTTATTTCCTTATTCATTATGATCTCTTTTGTATTGTGCACAGGAACACAACACGCTGCCACGTAGGAGGTAGTAAGGGTGCCCTTTCTATTTCTGTCACAGTTGCTGAGACCTAATAGGCAAGAAGAGAAGAAAAACAACCCAAAATACCTAGTGCTAACTAAAGTGGAACACATCAAGGGCCCGTTCTGGGAGGTTGGAGGAAGGTGGGGGTTGGTCTCTTTTTCCTAATGCAAGGTGATGGAACAAGAGGAAATGGCCTGAAATTGTGCCGAGGAGGTTTAGGTTGGAGATGAGGAAAAATGTCTTTGCTGCAAGAGTGGTCAGGGATGGGAACAGACTGTCCAAGGGAGGTGGTGGAATCACCATCCCTGGAGGTGTTCAAGAAATGTGTGGACATGGTACTTTGGGACATGGTTTAGTGGCGGCTATGGTGGTGGTGGGTTGATGGTTGGACTCAGTGATCTTAGAAGTCTTTTCCAATCAAAACAACTCTATGATCCTATGATTCCATACAAACACCAGTAACGAAAACAGTGTGTAAAGTTACAGTAGCAAGCTCCCTCACCTCCATAAACTTCTGACCTTTATTTCCCAAGGCAAATGATGTTAAAGAATCATTCACAAAGCAAAGCAAAGTTTGGTTTCTTCTGCTTGAGTCGGCTTACGTTTCAGCCAAAGATAAAATGAATAAAATAATAGAAATACAAACTAAATATGGGAAAGAAATATATCCCAGAATTTCACATAATCAAGGATTTTTTTTTCTTTTTTACACATTGTCTATACTTGTTATACCCACCACCCTTCAGTGCCTAATTGTCCTATTAAATGCAATTAAAACAAAACCCAAAAGAACCAGGTAGTTGCTTTCCTCATCAGCTATAACTGGAACAGAAGCATCACTACTGCAGTTCTACGTAAAGACCCAAAAAGGACACTGCAATTGTAACAGCAGCACACTTTTTTATTGTATTTTTGGGGCCTCACTGGTCTCCACATCAAGAACTTCAGAATCAGCACATCTGAAGCTTTTAAGGCCATTTCAGCAGCTGCCATGACAATTTCAATTATCATTTTATATATGAAAGGGATATTTTTAATTCGACCAATTTGCATCTCCTAAGTGAAATTGAAATTGGCAGGATAGAAACTAACCTATGCTAAAAACCCAGACACATTAACATATTGCTTTAGTTTAAAAGCAATTAAAACATTTTAGACTCTAGTTTGGCTTTTTTAATGCATAGAGATATTATAGAGGACATCTGGAGCTTGTCTGTTTCACCAGGATTTAAGCAGGGGTTTAATTGGCAATATGCCAGCTTCTATGTTTGCCTTCTAATAATTAAAGATTAGAAGCAAATCCTCCTTTTTTTTTCTGCTTCTTTTTAAAACTTTTTTTCCCCCCACTTTCTTTTGAATAGATACAGGTCTTAATAACAAGCAACAATACCAATCTAGCAGTAAGTGCCAGTTCACATTTTTTACAATAGGATTACTTTGTTCAAACACATACAGTGATTCAGTGTTTTATTATGAACAGTGCTTGCTTTTTTGCCTCCTCTCAGCCAGAATTGGAGGCAGTAAAGATGAAAGAGGCCTTCCTCAGCACTGAACTGACAAACTTGAAGTCTGATGCTGAGACTTAGTTTCATTACTTACTCTAGCCAGTCTTTTTCTAATTGTATCAAGGGAGTTAAGGGATGCATTTCCTAAAGCCAACACAAAGTAATGCCAGCAGGTTTCAATAATCAGGCACAAGATGGTAAGAAGTAACAACTCTGAACCATCAAGTTATCCACAAAGAGATCTCCTCCACTTCAAATCTTAGGAGTAAATGTAAAGTTTGGGTTTGCAAGCAGACCCACTATACAAATGGACACTTTCTCTAGTTCTACCACTGCACTACTTCATGATGCTAAGTAGAGACACAAGAGAGATCTGACTTCATGTGTTGGAACTGCATACTCAACAACAGCAGTATGATGAACACCAATATAAAATGCTCCTGGATATTTTTGAAGGCCAGTACTCTTCAAAGAGCCTCTAGTTTCATCTAACACATGGTAAACCTGGTATAGACTTCACATCCAATCAAGCTCAAAATTAGTTTGATCATGTTATGAACATTAGAGTACTTCTGTAGATGACATTTAGGCTGCATGAGTAACAGCAAAGAAATTGGACTGGAGGAGAGCCATGGTTCCAATAGGTTCCTCCAGCTAAGGTACATTCCTGTCATTAAGAACAGGTAAGACCACCTCTAACATACTAGAACTCCCTGTTTTCAACATTTACTTTTCCTGCCAACTTGCTTCACTTGCTAAGAGAGAAAGCTGAAAACACCTTTTATTGTCCATATGTGAAGTATAAAATCTCTAAATACAGAGCTTCTAGAACGAATTATGACATCCAGAATCAAATTAAACATCCATGACCCAGTGAACAAGAATGGCACTTTGAAAGTATAATGGTTGGAACTCACTGGTAATATAATATGCAATAAAGGAAAAATAATTTTACTGTTAAGGAATGTAATTTCAATTAGAAAAAAAAACCCAAAACTGTAATGCATGGTGTCACAAACCATAAAACCACCTAGAGAATAAGAAGTTGTAATAATGTTTTGCATAGTCTAAATTTCACCTACTGTTTGTCTCAAAAAAGTGGAACCCCCTGCCCTCATTTTAATTTGAGCAATGGACTTACCTGTGAAAAGGAAAAAAATCAAGACCATGATCATTGTGTAACCAAAGTATAAAATGGTGCTAGCTGTTCCTGTTATCTGGAGTTTAGAGAAGAAGTAATGGACTGCATAGATGAAGAGATAAACTGCTGTAAAGCTGCTCGTCAAGAACGATCGCCACCACCAGTGATAATCCTGAAAGAAAAAACAGTTGAATGAGATATCACAGGGAAGACAGAATACAAGCAAGCTGGTTAAAAAACATAACTTGTCTTGTGAAATCTATTTAACTATTTAATTTTTTTCTTTTGTTGAGATATTTCCAGCCAGCACATAGCTGCTTCTCAGTCAGCTGTAGTGCTTCCACTATGAACACGAAATTATTCTAAGATCAAGGCTGTTTATTGTTGGTTATCTGCTGCAAACAGTGGAGTTTGAAGCAAAAGGCATATTTCAGAAGAGTAGCTGTATTTCACTATCTGAAGAGGACAGACTTCAGGAAGCATGGGGAGGGAGTGTTTAGAAAGGCCTTTAGTGATAGGACAAGGGGCAATGGTTTGAAACTGGAGCAGGGCAGATTTAGCTTGGACATTATGAGGAAGTTCTTTAAAATGAGGATGGTGAAATGCTGGAACAGGTTGTCCAGGGACGTGGTTGAGGTCCCATCCCTGGAGACATTGAAGGTCAAGCTTGATGGTGCCCTGAGCAACATTATCTAGCAGGAGATGTCCCTGCTCATTGCAGGGGGGGTTGGACAAGGTGACTTTCGATGGTCCCTTCAAACCCAGTGCATTCTGTGATCCTTGTCACAGGCTGACAATAAAATCCATTCCCAGTGCCCAGCACATCACAGTACATGTGAACACCTCAACTCTGTTTCTAACACCTTCTAACTACAAGTTAGAAGTTCTAACTACATCAAAACTGTACTTTTTACCTCTGCACACAGATGAAAGTAGCACAGCAAAACTGTAGCCTCAGAACATGTAATTAGAAGAATTATAAAAACTAGGAACAGGAAACCAAACATGTAATACATCTGATGAGACCTAAAAGAAAACAAAAATCAGTAAGGGTCTAATTTTTCGTTACAGCTCTGAGTTAATTGATAGTTGTACCTGGCTAGATGTGAAGTTAATAAAAAAAAAAGAAAATAAAGAAATACAGTAAAATCCATACCACTGCAGTAAATATGACTACACCATTACTGGCTGATTCATAAAAAGATTTTTTTCTCTGTCTGAATGTACTTTGTAAACAAAACCACTGCTTTACAGAGCAATGCTCCATATTTCCCTTGAAACAAGCTTCAATCAGCTTCCACAGAGAACAGTTATGGGCAGTTTCCAGAAGCATTTATCACTACAGGCCTCCTTTAGCTTCCCCAATACTTGTACTCTTCCCCAGCTACAATACTCACGCCCTAATACTGCAGCTAAGTTTTCCAAGTGTCTCTGTTGTCACTGCATCCAACCAGATACTCATCCACTATGCCCAGACAAAGTATGAGTCCAAAACAAGGGATAAGCAAACAAAACACTCAGAATAATAAAATTCAAGAGAAATATGGTTGTTTAATTTGGTGTCTTTCAGATAAGGAAAGCAACCAAATCGACTTTGAGTCCTGGTGTCAGTGGAAGATTTGACAGAGGGAGTGGAATGTTCCCCTCCATGCTGCTGTAGGATAAATGATGAGAAATAATTTGGGAATTCAGCAATTTCAACTACAAAAGCCCTGAGCACACCTGCTTCTCAGCTCATTGCATTTTTCAGCATAGCTGTATTACACAGCTTCTACATTTGTTGCATTGCTGTGAAGGGCAAACATATCTAGCATGCTTGCATTTAGGAACTGATTTAAAGAACTGTTCCATGAGAAATCTCAGCATAAATAGAGGGCACCTAAAAAACTTGGCACATTCAGGTTAATATTTTCCACTGAACAACAATTCATTGCTTTCTACAAATCCCTGAAAGGAGGTGCAGTGTGGTGGGAGTTGGTATCTCCTTCCTAATCTAAGGCAATAGAAAGAGAAGAAATGGTTTGGAATTGTGCCAAGGGAGGTTTAGGTTGTAGATTAGAAAAAATTTCTTTCCTGAAAGAGTGGTCAGGCATTGGAACAGGCTGCCCAGGGAGGTGATGGAGTCACCATCCCTAGAGATGTTCAAGAAACATGTGGCCATGGTTTAATGGTCATGGTGGTCTTAGGTTGAAGGTTGTACTCCATGACCATGGAGATCTCTTCCAGCCAAAAAAACCCCATGATTCTGTAATACTTTAACTATCTCATGTTTACATTGTGAAAGTTATGAAAGATTGCACAAGTCTAATTTTCCATGCACTTGCTTGACCAGGTTTTAACAAGATTTAGGAGTGGTATGGATGTTACACAGGGGATGGAGCTTGTTTTGCAGCTGATAGAACCCTAAATCTTGACCTGATACTAAGTTAGCAGCTGAAACTGCTAGATCACATTTGTTTCACAGTTATACAACAGATTAAGTCCCACCCAGGCACAACAACATGAAACTATGTTTGGGCTGTTCAGAACCAGAAAGATAAAACAAGAAAACAGATGTTATACTTCAATTCATACTTTTCAGGTGTTAATTAGAACTAGATAATTTCTAAGCACAGAATAAATACGCAGGTTCTGGAAATTCCACAAGAGTCTGCAAGAACTCTTTTATTCTTCATATTCATTGGTTTGGGATGTTCAAACTCAACTCTGTGTTTATTATCAAACCAGAGTAACTCCAGTGAAAAACCCCTAGAGATACTCACCAAATGCTATTCAGAATGAAAAAAAGCTGAATAAAAATACATCCAAAGGGCAAGATGCCACCCATGATGATACCAGGCAAGGGCTTGGTGAAAAAGGACTGTTCTGGAATTTGGCGTGGGATTTGGTTTGTACGAACTGGATGTTCAATAGGCTGCAAATGAAATGAAGCTAAGTTGTTACATCATCAATAAAATTGCTTTTTCCTAAGAGCAGCATCTAAAGACTGGGTAAACAGAATTTTATTTTCATCCATAAATCATCACAAGCTACCAAACCAAGAAAATTAGAAACTTGATAACCATCACTAGGAAAAAAAAAACCATATTGCAGCTGCTGGTCAGTAACCAAAAAGGAAAGACATCTCCTCAACCCTTAATAAAAATACCACCTTCTTAGTTGTCTGGCATTGTCTCAAGCTACTGAAGTATGAACTGAAGTACCACTTCAAAATTTAAACTGCTGAGGTATTACCAAAGTACAAAATGCAAATAAGACCTCCAAGAGCACTACATAAATCTGATTCTAATGATTGGACATAAAAAAAATCCAAAGGTTTAGCATGACATTACAAGCACATAAAAAGCTGAGGGAGAGCAGGTTTAGACTGGATCTTAGGAAGAATTTCTTCAGTACAAAGGTGGTGAGACTCTGGAATAGGCTGTCCAGGGAGGCTGTGAATGCTTCCTCCCTTGGCTGCCTTGAGCAGGCAAATTAAGAGGTGTCCTTGCTCATGGCAGGGAGGTTGGAGTAGATGACCTCTGAGGTCCCTTCCAACCTGAGCCATTCTATGATAAACATGACAAACTGAAACATCATTTTACAGTCATATGGCTACAGACATTTCAGTGCCACCAGCTGGATCAAGGACTGTATGGCTCAACTGCAGAAGACAGGCTTATTCCACAAGTGTACTCCAAGAGCCCTACCTTCTCTTTGAAGCCAAAATATGCACCAACAAAAGTTAGGGGAACTGAAATTCCAAACCACATTGCTAGGATAGCAACCAAAGTGCCAAAAGGGATGGCAGCTGAAGATCCTTTCACCCACAGAATGAGATTCATAATGAAGAAATCAGCAAAGACAATCCTGAAAAAAAAAACAAAAGGTCAGAAAAGACATTAAAATACTCAGTATAAACATCAGGTAATACCAAAACCAAACCAGCTAAGCCTCCATCAAAAAAATAAAGCCTTTTGCAGTCTTCAGTTGCCCCAGAGTCCTAGTTACTTGCAGCAATAGTGTAATGTAAAAAATGCTTGCAACACCTAGTGCTTATAATGCAACTATCTATGGTAAAGCCATTATTTGAAATTGACTCTGCACATAAAAAAGTAAGATTCAAGTGAAAAACAAACATACAAGGAATACTAAAAGAAAAAATAAATAAAAAGCCTTCTATCTAAATCAGCTTTCCTATTACTGCCAGTTAATTCCTTTATTTAGGTCCTTTCTAACTAGTCAATTCTATCTGAAAAAAAAAAACACAGTGACAGCAAGCCCCACTACTTAGGAAACCAAACATCACTCTCACAAAGGTATGTCCTGCTGCAGCATGTGTCACAGTAACATGCTAGCAGAAGAGTGGACTAAAGAGGGCTCTTCCCTACAACAGGAATCTTTGTGTTAACATTTCATGCATTTACACCGTTAATAAGTCCACATCTTCTGAGAACTGAAATAAAGACTTGGACATCACCTCTCTCCAGACCTGTTCTTCCCTCCCCAGTGAAGTGCATCTGCCTCATTTTCTAAATATCATGGGAGAAGACTGGAAAACAACTCCAAGATGAGGTTGGACCAGATGCTCCTTGGGGTCCCTTGCAGCCTGGCATTCTATCACCAAATCACAGGATGTTACGGGTTGGAAGGGACTTTGAAAGACCATCCAGTCCAACCCCCCCTGCCAGAGCAGGATCACCCAGAGCAGATCACACAGGAATGCATCCAGGTGGGTTTTGAGTATCTCCAGAGAGGGAGACTCCACAACCCCCCAGGGCAGCTTGTTCCAGTGTTCCATCTATGATTCTGTGATAAACCATACGATGAAGATTTCAAACCCATCCCACTCAAAGCAAAGCAAAACGTACTGCAAAGGAACCCCACAGAAATGCTTTCCTGAATTTCTGTTATTCATGAATTCAGAGATGTATCACAGAATTCAGCCTCAGGAAGGGCCCCTTCACAGTCCACCATCATCTGGGTTTTGTTAAAGAAACGTTTCTGAGGCAGAATTTAAACTGCCCTGGAGAGAACACACATCCCTCACTGCATTTGATTTCAAAAGGCAGGAGGGAAGATTAGAGCAATAGACAGGTTCCTTCTTCCCTAGGAGAGGCTCTATACTTGCCAAAACTGTTTGGGGGAATAGACTTGTTAAATAAACACACCCAAGCAATCCCTGGTGGAAACATTTGTTGAATGAAAAAAACAAACAAACAAACAAACAAACAAAAAACCACCAAAAAAACCAACAAATGCATTTTAGAAGTCTTGCTAATCTTTATCATCTGCCCACACTCCTAACAGACATTACTCACCCCCTCCAAAGTCAGAAAAAAAAAATACTGGTAACAAACTCCTATCAGTCAACCAAGACTGCAATAGCCTGAGGCTGTTTATGATTTTATGCAAATCCACTCAACCAACATAGCATAATCAAGACATCTGTTCCTCTCCTACCATTCCCAATCATTTTACTTCCTCTGTGAAACTTAATTTATCCAGGAGTTTAAATAATCAGCACAGTATTTTTTGCACCGATAAATGTTTTCTCCTCTCTCCAGATAATATCTACATGACAGCAGGGAGACTGGAGCACATTTTGGTTAGAAATAAGATTCCCTCGTAGCAATTACTACACTCAGTTGTTATCCAATGTATTGCATTTCATTTGATGAAATGCTACTATACTCACCCCCTGCTCCCAAAAAAGCCAATTCTGGGTTTTGTTTGGAGAGAGATACCTTACAAAATTACTTATAACCTTTTCCTCTATTTCTGTCAAAGACATTTGTAAAAGGGTAACTTCATGTATCCAAAATTGCAACCAAGAAATACAGGTTTCCAGAAGAAATTAGTTTCTGTTCTTTTTTATTCTCTCACCTAATTCTCATAGAAGTTCTTGAGAGCAGTAAGAAAAAGGAAAGGCAGGAGAGCTATCACCCTTCCCAAGAATGAGAGTATTGGCCATAGCATGGTACACAGAACAGAATCACAGAATGGTTCAGGTTGGAAGAAACCTTAAGGCTCATCTAGTTCCAAGCCCCCCTGCCATGGGCAGGGACACCTTCCACTAGACCAGGTTGCTCAAGGCCTCATTCAACCTGGCCTTGAACACTTCCACAACCTCCCTGGATAACCTGTTCCAGTGTCTCCCCACCCTCACTCTAAAGAATTTCTTCCTAATCTTCAGTCTAAATCTCCCCTCTTCCAGTTCAAAGCCATTGTTCCTCATCCTGTCACTCCCAGCCCCTGTCAAAAGTCCCTCCCCAGCTCTCCTGTAGCCCCCTTCAGGTACTGGAGGGCTGCTCTAAGGTCCCCCTGTAGCCTTCTCTTCTCCAGGCTGAACAATAAAGAAATAATCACAGGTGTAATAAAATAATCCCCCACCCCACATTCATTTATACCTAAGAATAAAGGAAAGAACAAGGACAAATAATACTAACCCAGGGCAAAGCAGAGCTGTAAGCAAAACATTTGTCTTCCACTTCTCGCCTCTAAAAGCTGAGGGGGAAAAAGTAAAAACAATTTCAAGTTCAGAACTCTTCTGCAAGAAGCAGATTTGTGGTCTGTAACAGCAGCTCCAGTCTGAGGTTTATATTAAGTCAAGTCTGTATTTAAGCTGCTGTGTCACATTCAACAAATGCACATACTCACTCTTGTACATCCTAGCAGACACGTAACCAGCTGGGGTTCCCAGTAACACCCACAGTACAACTGCACAGGTCATCAAAGCACCACGATTGGCAGGAGAAAGAAAACCAAGGCAAGCTAGGACTAAAAAGGGAAAAAGATTTAGTCATTTGTGGACAGGTGTCAAAATTCCTTTGTTACACACATGGCACTGTATAGGTTTATCCTTTCCATCACCAGGTATTTGAATGAAGGCCACATACCTAAGCTCTCCTATATCCCCCTCATATCACCATACCCCTAATATCTCTGTTCCATTCATCATAAAGCATTACTTTCACCTCAGCTTTTAAACAGACAGTTCCTTGTAATCAAAAGGCTGAACAATAAAATGCCACACAGAGATGAACAATGAACCTGAACCATATTTCAAGTCTCCTCCTCTTCTAAGCATTCATGCTCCATACCTGTGCATGTTAAGTAACAAGGGAGCTTTAAGGTGTATCGTGAAGGACATCTGAGAAAGCAGCTCTACAGAAGCCAAAAGCTTTGACAGAGCTAAGAGGTGGGTTGCTTTTATTGTTGGGAGGGGAAGCTGTTGGGGGTTTCTTTTAGGCTTTGGTGGCTTTCTTTATTTGGTTTTATGTTTTCTTTTTTTTATATGAAGATAGAAGATCTCTGAAGCATGGAGACACTTGCTTGAAATTCCACAAAAGGCTCTCAGCAACCATGATGAACAACACTTGAGTCAAGAATACATGAGCTTGAAAATAAGCCTCTTGATTAAAAGAAGGCTGCCTGTGTCTAAATTAATGGTAGAATCACAGAACAGGTAGAGGCCAGCCCAGAAATAAGTCTGTCAGTGTCTCTAGTGGGAAGTTTTTGTTTACAACCAGAAAAAAAGATTTCCCCCTCTCCTTCAATTTCTTTCTGTACTCTGAGAGTTGCACAGGAAACTATGGCAGTCAAGCAAGCTGCAGAGTTCCAATCAATACTGAAACACAAGTCTAACAACAAAATTCTATTAATCTTAAGGCATCATGTAATGAATAGAAAACAAACGCAGCTCCTCTATAAAAGACCACAAAAATCTGAATAAAACATGGATATCATATTTTGAACACTTCTTTTGTATTAAATATCAGTACACACCCCAATTCTACTCTAGAGTAAGAAAAGGAATGCTCGTATACTTTATAGATATCACATAATAAAGCACCAACTTGTGCCAGGTTACATCATCACATGCATATATAGCTACTCATGGCAGGCTCTCCTATTATCACATGCATATATAGTTATTTATGGTAGGCTCTCCTAGTATCTCTCTGTTGTGTCAGTGTTATTTCATTGACATACCTTCTTGCTCTCAATGCTGCATGGCTGCAGGCTGTTGTGTCAAACCTATTAGAAAGTGTCCTGAGAACATTAAAAGCTTTGATTACGTGTCTTTGAACTTGCATTACTGGGTCCTTAGATAATTCACACCATGACAAACCGGGTTTGCTTTGTTTTATAAAGGAGCTTATAAAGAGGAGGCTTCATTTCTGCAATCAGGAAGGATCTAAATCAGCCCAGACACCACCACATTTTGAATGACATTGATTGCAAAAGCATTATCAAACTACCTAGGTCGTTATGAAACATAAATAACTTTTTCTTTAAGGAAGGATTTCAGTTCCCAAACATTTGTTTCATTCCATCTTTCTTATGCTATGACAGCACAAACACATCACCTTAATAAAGTTACTTACATAAAGTAATAAATGTCATAATGAATATTTGTGTTCCTTGGCCCAAAAAGACAGACAGTAACATTCCCTTCCTTGGAGGTCTGAACACATCTCCGTGAACCAGCTTCCAGCCAAATTCCTCTTGGGCATCTTCCTGGATAAAATAGACAATGTCTTTAGCAATGACACATAATGCAGCAGTGAATTAACACAAAAAAAGACGCAAAATACATATTTAAAGTTTGATTAACTTCCAATTTAGATCCAAAGAGAGACTAATTGCATGTGATTCATCGCTCATTGATTTTTATAACCCCCCAATGGTTCACTGAAAGAAAAAGGCAGGATTTATCAAGAAAATCCTCATCTCAAAGCAAGAAAACAACAAAATGTAATTAGCCAAACCATGTAACATCCGTCTAAATTTAAAACTAAACCAAAGCACGCCAGTTAATTTAACTTGGATTACAGCATTTCATCCTAGTTCAAGCATTTCTCCTTCTTGCTTCCATTACAAAGAACATCAGTCTCAATGATAATAGTAGAGAAGAAGGAAATGGTCCCTGTACTCCAGGAAAAAAAAAAAAAACAATCATCTGCTCTCTAGACTCACTAGGACCAAGTACCTAAACTTCCCCTGGTGCAGCTTGAGGCCATCACCTCTCATCCTGTTCTTAGTTACTGGGAGAAGCAGCCAACACCAGTCTCACTCCTACCTCTTTTCAGGTAGCTGTAGAGAGCAATGAGGTCTCCCCTCAGTTTCCTCTTCTTCTTCCTCCTCCTCTTCTTCCAGCTAAACAACCCCAGTTCCCTCAGCTGATCCTCACCAGCCCTGTTCTCCAGACTCTTCACAAGCTTTGTTGCCCTTCTCTGGACCTGCTCCAGCACCTCAATGTCCTTCTTGGAATAAGGGACCCAAAACTGAACTCAATATTCAAGGTGTATGTGGCCTCACCAGTGCTGAGCACAGGCAGAAAAATCACTGTCCTGGTCCTGCTGGCCACACCATTTTTGGTACAGCCTAGGAAGCTGTTTGCCTTCCTGGCCACCTATGTACAAAGAATTCAGCAATATTTTATATTGCTAACTTTTAAAGAACTGTACAACTAATCCATGTAGGAAACTACACATTATAGTTACCAAAAAAAAAAAAAGAACTGAAGAAAACCTAAAGATATACTTTTGAATCCTGACCACTATGCTAAGCACTACCGATTTTTTTTTTTTAAAAAGTGCAGTAATCCTCACCTTATCCACTGCTTTAGCCTAGTTCTCAAAACATGTAATAAAGATTTAAGGCCTTTACACTCAAGTAGTCATGATCAAAGAGATTTTTAAAAAGGAGGACAAGAGTTTTACCTCTCACCCTTGAAAAGATACTGAAATGAATTTTCTTAAGTTCATTTTGGGAGATCTTTTCTTAGTCAAAAGACCCTCTAAGTAATAGAATGATTTCTAAACACTTTATTAATGCGTAACTCACTCAATCTACATCACACTAAAATCCAGTTGGTATTAGCTGAACCTTAAATGCACCACAATCATTGGCTTGTGCATTGATCTCTTTTCAAGTAGAATCCCCAGCATTCCCTAAGTGTAAGATTCTGGTTTGCCTCACTGCAGTTTCTCAGCCCAGGTCCTCTTTTGCACACTTATTTCACACCTTATTAAATCAGCTCCTTGAACTGCAACAGATCTTTAAGTCACTTACAACTGGCAAGAACATTAAAAAGTGTGGTTTTTTTGAAAGTCACACCTATTCCTGCTGTTATCCATAAAAACTAATCAAGCTTCCACAAGTCTTGCTCTTTATCACATTAAGAATGACCAGCTAATAAAGACAACACAGCGTAAGATATTGAACATAATTTAATTGTGAGATCAAACAGGGAGCTTCACAAAAACAATCAGTTAAAGGATGTGGAAAAATTCTTCCACTTTAATTACTCTCTGAATTTGCATTAACAAAAGATATTAAATATCAAAACCACAAAGAAGAACAAAAGTACTGTCAGATGTTTCAGTTTCAATATGAAACATTTTTGTGGATTTAAAAATATGCCTTTATCAAGATTGAAAGCAACAACAGTGAAAATTCAAACCTTTGTAGTATCTGACATTTCCCATCTTTGGCTTGCAGATACCACTTATACCAATGGGAAAGAAATTTTTTTCCTCAGCCTTTCACTCACAGTCAACTGGTCAAGTCTCCAACTCACAATCAGTTATATTCTCTTCAACCTAGACAGCAAGCCACTGGTGACCTGCCTCTTTCCCATTTTAAGAGGTATATTCATAGGATGGCTTAGGTTGGAAGGGACCTTAGAAATCATCGACTCCAACCTCCCTGCCATGGAGCATAGACATCTCTCAAACAAATTTGGTTGCTCAAGGCTTCATTCAACCTGGCCTGGAACACCTCCAGGGAGGAGGCATCCTGTTTGAGAGTCTCACCACCCTCATACTGAAAAACTTCTTCCTAAAATCCAGTCTAAACCTACTCTCCCTCAGCTTAAAACCATTCCCCCTTGTCCTGTCTCTAGATACCCTTATTGAAAGTCCCTCTCCAGCCTACAGGAGTAGGATACCTTCAGGTATTGGAAGGCAGCTTTTAGTTTCCCCCAAGTCTTCTCTAGGTTGAGCAACCCCAGCTCCCTCAGCCTATCCTCATAGCAGAGGTGTTCCAGCCTTTGGATCATCTTTGTGGCCCTCCTCTGGACTCACTCCAACAGTTCCATGGTCCTTCTTATGATGGGGACATCCGAACTGTATACAGCATTCAAGGTGAGGTCTCACAAGAGCAGAGATCCTTCTGGATTACATCCCTGCCCTCAAGTGAGTCCAGCACACCAGTTCTCAAAAGAAACTCACAGCAGGTTCAGTCCCTACGTTAGCCCAGTGATCAGCAGAAGAACTATACATTTAAAACAAGCAAACCAAACATGCACACACAGACATATATAATTTACACACACACACCAAGTAGCTCCATCACAGCTAGAAATCAGTTGTGTTGCACATGAACTGCTAACAGTGTATGTCATTCCACCACAATTTCTAGCTACAGACAAAAGGCAACATCAAACAGTCTGTGTTAATCAGAACTTCTCCCATAGCATTTAGCAAGACTGCTACTGATCCTCACAATAATTTCACTCCATTATTGGCTGTTAATTTTTCTGCTGCTTTCTGCAGTAATCACCTGATGTTGGTTGGGGTTTTTTTTAATATGTTGCTTTATGAAGTTGCACTGCATACTTCTCATGAAATTTAGACCACAAACCATCCAAACTTCATAAGCCACATCTTAGTACACATTTTCTGGACACACTATCCTAAAAATACTATACAGAAATAATCTCTTTGGGATTGGAAAAAATCACAGCAGCTCAGTTTTCTAGGGCAGCTTCATTACAACAGGGCCATTATCTGGATGCAGTAGTTTTAAGCCTGATCTTCTGAAGAGGGGAAAAAAAACCCACAATTATCAATAAAAAGAACTGTTATTTTCACAAGTTCAATTGTTTAGACTATTAAAAATGCATTTTTAGAGAGAAAATATGCCAAAATGAGTAGCAAAGTCTTTGCTCTTGTGCTACAAATGTCTCTGCAAGAGATCCAAGTGCGGGTCCTGTGCTAAGGCCACACAGCATGACTAAAGACAGGGCCACAGCAAGAAACGATCTTACATATATTCTCAGGTTGCTACCATTGCTCAATGGGTGGTGCTGGAAGAAAGCTCTGGAGGTCATCTTGTCCCACTTCCCTGCAAGGCCAGCTAAAGCAGGTTAACCAGAACTATGTCCAGGGGACTTTTGAATATCTCCAAGGATGGATATAGAATCATGGAATTGTCAGGGTTGGAAGGGACCTCAAGGATCACCCAGTTCCACCCCTCCTGCCATGGGCAGGGACACCTCACACTACAGCAGGTTGCTCACAGCCACATCCAGCCTGGCTGCAAAAACCTCCAGGGATGAGGCTTCCACCACCTCCCTGGGAAACCTGTGCCAGTGTCTCACCACCCTCATGGGGAAGAACTTCTTCCTAACATCCAATCTGAATCTACTAATTTCTAGTTTTGTTCCATTCCCCCTAGTCCTATCACTCCCTGACACCCTAAAAAGTCCCTCCCCAGCTTTCTTGCAGCCCCCTTCAGATACTGGAAGGCCACAAGAAGGTCTCCTGGGAGGCCTTCTCTTCTCCAGACTGAACAGCCCCAACTCTCTCAGTCTGTCCTCATAGGAAAGGAGCTCCAGCCCTCTGCTCATCCTTGTGGCCCTTCTCTGGACACATTCCAGCACATCCAGATCTTTCCTGTAATAGGGGCTCCAGAATTCCATCCCAAATTCCATAAATAAACACACTGGGTGGCTAGGTCAGTGTCATACCACGAGCTACACATTCAGACTGACTCTGTAACACAACCATAGGACTCAGGAGCAATGGCCACATCTTGATGGTGAACCAGTGCCAGAACACTTTCCAGTATCTGCACTGTGTTTGTGGCTGCTGACAGGCTGTCAAAGTATTTATTAAAAAAAGACTTGTCTTGGTTGAGACCTTAGAAAAAACAGTTCAAATAGGAGTTTGTTCACTACCAAAAAGTTTCTATGAACCACTCCACATACTTTTAAAATCTGAAGTCTGTCCTTGCATATGACAAGCTCATCAAATGATGCTAGAAAAATAAGACTGTCACATGTGTCCAGGGATTCCTGCTGTTAGAAAAGCTGAAATAGCAAGAAAGCTGTTTTTAACCCCCAGATATACTAGCATGTATCAAATTCCTGGCAGTTATCCATTTCTTCAGACTGTATTCAGTAGTAATTGATAGCCATCACTATCACCAGAAAAAAATATGTGCCCATGTAAAAGCTGTGTGTCTTACTCACAGAAGAGTCAATCTGGTTGTATCTTGCAATGTCTTTATGAAGAGTCCTCAGAATGATCATGGCCACCATGCCAGATAAGAAGAGAACAATTACCAGGGAATTCATTATGCTGTAGATAAAGAAAAATTCAAACTTTCAATCCACTTACTCAGGTTTCAGGAAGTGCATTACACATCACAGCACATGTACAGCTCAGGTCTGAGGAACAGCCTTAGATACTCACACTTCAGTCATTCAGACTTTTAGCTGCTAACACAAACTGTGTCCTGCTAGCTAGGAAACTTCTCTGACAGCAGAGAAGTCCCCCAGGTACTCAGCACTGGTGAGACCACAACTGGAGTACTGGGGTCAGTTTTGGGGTCCTCACTCCAAGGACATGAAGGTGCTGGAGGCGGTTCAGAGAAGAGCAATGAAGCTGGTGAAGGGTCTGGAGAACAGACCTGGTGAGAAGCAGCTGAGGCAACTGGGGTTGTTTTAGCCTGGAGAAGACTGAGGAGAGATCTCATTGCTCTCCACAATCACCTGAGAGGAGGTTGGAGCCAGGTATGTGTCAGTCTCTTTTCCCTAATAACAAGTAATAGGAGGAGAGGAAACGGCCTCAAGTTGCCTCAGGAGAGGTTTAGTTTGGACATTAGAAGCTTCTTAATTGGAAGACTTCTCAAAGCCTGGAATAGGCTTCCCAGAGAGGTGGTTGAATCCCCATTCCCTGGAAGTGTTTGAAAGAGGCAGAGATATGCTGCTGAGGGCCATGGTTTATCACCAGGCTTGGCAGAGTTAGAGAATGGTTGGACTCAATGACCTTAAAGGCCTTTTCCAACCAGAACCATTCTATGAAATCCTTCTGAATGAGGAGATGAAGTACAGCTAGCTAAGCTCATGAGGACTTACTAGGGTTTGAGTCAGTATTTTCCCACCTGGAGAAGATAAATTGGTTTGTGCACCTTTCTAATTTCTTAGGAGACAGAAGTGGGAAGAATAGTGTCTTCTGATAGATTGTTAACTCTCAAGACAGCTACATATTGGTTTTCCTTATTTTCCTCCCACACAGTTCAGAATTTCCCTGATGAAACAGCTACAGCTCTTAAAGCAAACTTTGTCAAGTAGATTTTATATTAACCAATGAAATCCACATCATGTCATTTCATGTTTTGTAGAGACATTTAATCAGACGAGCCCTTTGCAAACACTTTAGATGGCAAACATGACACTTCAGCAGAAATTACAAACTTACTTAGTTCAACTTGCATGGTAGAGAGGGAAATGGAAGCTTTTCACAGACATCTTGTACTCATAAAACCCCTTCTTTTTACTCTTAGCAGCTGCTGAGCACAAAACACATAGTACACACTCATACCTCTCACTTGGCAGTGAGAGAAAGCCAGACAGTAACAAGAATGCCACAGAGCAGCAATGTCTCAAAAAATGGAATTAAAAAAAACCCAAAACAAACAAACAAACAAAAAAAATCCACACCAAAAAAAACCCACAAATAACCAAAAAAAAAAAAAACCTAAACCTTCTACAGAATGGAGACAATAAAGTAACATGATGGAAACTGTTTTCCTTTTGGACACCAATGATGTATTCCTTTGCTGAAATGGAATACTACACTTGCTCCCAAGAGAAGGAAGTCTGATAAAAGTTGCTTCACACATGAAAACAAGAAAGTTTTCTTGCCTGGAAACTACAAACTTTTTTCTACTTCAGCATATCCCTAGCAGCACAAATAAGAAATCTTTGTGATCCCCTGCAAGGTTAATCACTGAGTAAATGCAAATCTTACCTAAACCACTGGATATTTGTATGTGGCATGGACTCCAAAATGTAGTCCCATCTGGAAGCCCACTTGATATTATTCTTCTCCTACAAAGAAATTAAATAGCAATTAATAGAAACAAGTACATGTTTGCTACAGTCTGAGGGGGAATAAACACATCAAATGTCTTCCACAAATCTTCTGTTCTGAATTAATGCCTAAGCTTGGTATCAGTCCTGGATGTTAGGCCTCCCTCTTGCATTAGTTCATCTCTTAAGCCTCTCAAAGAATATCTTGTTTATTGAAATCTCTCATGCACACCTTCAACTGAGGCTTCACTTAGCCTCATCTCTTCATGATTTGGCATGTAGCTGCCTGCAGCTCCCAGATGCATGCAGAGAAACAATCATGCCATGACTGCAAGACACTCCCAGCATTGCACACTGATCTTGACACCTCAGCTTTGTTAAATGTACTCTTCAATCGTTTCTAGCTTTCCCTGCAATTGTTCTCTCATCATCTTTAATGTATTTCACACAGGCTTCCTCACCTCCCCCTCCATAATGCCATCTGATACAGACTGTTTTCCACTCTGATTTTTTGCAGACAACATTGATTTCCAGATACTCTTGTGAAGCATTTAAGAACTAAATCAGAAACTTGCACCTTCAAAGATGCTTCCATTCTCTTGCGTCTCCTTCTCTAAACACTTCATGCAAGAGCTGTAAAATCATCACTTGTTTCTCACCCCCAAGCCTTGTCCTCTGCAATTCATCTCACAGGATGTACTCATGATGTCCTGCTACCAAATTCTATCACCTGACTGGCACAAAGTTCTGCTGAACTTCATTAATCACTAGGTGATAATTTTTTTTTTTTAATTTTAGTCTCTCTCCAGCCTAGAATTTGAAAGTTCCAATGCACATTCTGGATGAAGAGCACAGAACAATGAAGGACTGCACCTACACAAGGAGAATGAAATTGCTCTTTATCAGTCCAACCAGTAGTTGCAGCAGTTCATAGCTAGCTGGGACAGTCTCAGAAGGGTGGTTCTAAAGTTTGCTACTAGAGTACCAAACTGCTCACATGCTTGCATTCCTGTACACTTGTGTACTGAACATTAGAGGCAGGATCACGTACACAGGGCCAAATACCTTGCTCCTGTCACAGAACCAGAGTGGTAGGGGTTAGGAGGGATCTCTGAAGATCATCCCTGTGAAGCCCAACCCCTGTGCTAAAAGAGGGTCACTGAGAACAGGTCACACAGAAAAGTATCCAGGAACATTTTGAGTGTCTCCAGAGAAGGAGACTCTGCAGCCTCTTTGGGAAGCCTGTTCCAGGGCTCCAGCACCCTCAAGGTCAAGAAGTTTTTCCTTAGGTTCAAGTGAAACCTCCTGTGTTCTAGTTTGTGCCCACTGTCTTTTGACCTATGACTGGGCATCACTGCAGAGCCCAGCCCCACCTCCTCTTGACCTGCACCTTTTAGCTACTGATCAGCACTGAGACGATCCCCTCGCAGGCTGCTCTTCTCCAGGCTAAACAGCCCCAGATCTCAGCCTCTGCTCCTAAGAGAGATGCTCCAACGCCTTCAGCATCTTCATGGCCCTCAATTGGACTCTTTCCAATAGTTCCCTCTGTCTCTAGAACTGGGGAGTTCAGAGCTGGATACAATGCTCCAGATGTGGCCTCACCAGAGCAGAGGGGGAGGAGACCCTCCCGCGAGCTGCTGGCCACACTCTTCTTAAAGCACACCAGAATGCCACTGGCCCTCTTAGCCCCAAGGCACATTGCTGGCTCATGGCGAACTTGTTGTCCACCAGCACTCCCAGCTCCTTCTCCCAGCTGCTTTCCAGGTCAAGCCCTCACCTGTACTGATGCAGGAGGTTATTCCTCCCTTGGTGCAAAACCTTACGTTTGCCCTTTTTGAACTCCATGAGGTTCACCCCTGTCCAATTCTCCAGCCTGCCCAGGTCTCTCTGAACAACAGCACAACCTGGCTGGGTGTCAGCCACTCCTCCCAGTTCTGTGTCATCAGCACACTTGCTGAGAGTGCACTGTCACTTCATCCAGGTCCTTGATAAAGATACTGAACAAGGCTTTCAATGAATTGAAGCAGACACCACAGCTTTCTAATCAGAATTCTGCTGCCATATTAGAGAGGACCATAAGCCAGTTACCCACTTGACTGATTTCTGTATTCAGGCTTTACTGAAACTCATGTTCTCCTATTTAAAAAGACCTTTTACTGATAAATATTCTTTTTTTAAGTTATTTTGAAACTACTGCTGAAAGCACACTGGGTATTACTTCAAATGAAGCCAAACAGCAGCTTTGCAGTGCTTGGCCATTGAGACATGCCGAGCACCATCTGCTGGAAGCATCCCAACTCCACAGGGCAGCTGCTCCCTTATTCTGCGGTGCAGAGCAGGAGAGGAGTTTGAGTCCCGACACCCAGCACATCACATGAATAACCATGCAAAGCTACAATCCTAAGCTGCAATTTATCATCAGGATTCAAACACAATGTTAATTTTACTACATGAATGAGCCTCCTGTCTATTAAGAGAGTCTAAGGAGGACTGGGTGTCTCAAGGGAAAAAGAACAGGATATAAAGCCTTGCACCTCCAGGTCACTGGTTCAAATCAACTTCAGTTTGGTAGAGTGAAAGCTGCTACAGTATGACAGCTGCTCAACTGCCTATACAACAGAAACTGGTGGTCTCAAGCCTGTGAGACTGGGGTCTTACATCAGGAAAACAATGATGCTTTTGGAACAGAGTGAAACCAAGGTACAAGGGTCTGAAGTTAGCTTGAATCAAATCATTCTCACTCCCATACAAGGCTCCCTGTCCATACTGGGGTAAAGACCCTCACTTCCTCCTGTTCAAGTAGTAACAGCTTGAATAAAGCATTTGAGTATCAGCAAACATTAGAGTATTAACTCTGAAAGATAAACGGCCACCCACTCAGAAAGCAACTAGTGAATAAAAGCAATGCAAAATGCAAGAAAACCTGTAATTTCACTAGAAAAAAAATTTACAATACACTGAAGTCATTATTTAACACAAAAGTGTCTCCAAATAGAATATAAACATTTCTTCCATGTCAGACTCTCAGTACCCTGACTGATCTCTGCAAACATAAAGCACACCTCAAAGAAGACAACTCCTGCAGCCATTCAATCTATTACCTTTCCATTAGTAATACAACAGGGCAACAAAAGGTCTTTGCTTATACATTCCAAGAGTCACTTAAACTACAGCAGTTTTCCCAAAACCTGTTACTTCTGTGATTCTGTAACAGAGAAGTAAGAGGTTTGGGGAGAACTGCTTTACACCACCATCTTTATGGAATTTATACTTCTTTAATCCAGTTCATGGCTGTTAGCAAATTATCCACTTGTTTTGATTTCATTCTTCTGAGAAATGACACGTTCATGTAGCAGATTCAAAACTTACTTCAAATGTCACAGAATAGGTGTAGATCAAATTCAGTTTATTAGTGAATTCTCCAGGAATCTCCATAGGTGGACCTTCACAGCTTAAGTTGTTCTCATCTGTATGTTTGTAGCTGGGGGGGGGGGGAACAACAATAAAAGAGTTAAATAAAATTGCATATGTTCTACAGGATGAATTTTCACAAATTCTTTTCTAAGGTAATTAAAACAGGCTTTATAAAAAAAAACAAAACGGTCCTCAAAAGACCAAAACAAACCCAAAAAACACCAAGCTGTGTATATCACTTCAGGGGGGGACCGGATGAACCTCGAGGTCCCTTCCAACCTGGTAGTCTATGAATCACTTCATAGCAGCTATTCAACTTTTTTGAAAACCTGACTTTTTTTGTGTTTGTCTGCCAACAAAGATCAAAAGTCTTAAAATATATTTTTATTAAGACTTATGTTTGTAGCTAAAGATATCAGAAAAATAAAATAATGCATAGAACGAGGTATCATTATTCAAAACTTCTCTAAGAGCCTTGAAGCCATACCAGAACTGAATGCTAGTTCTCACATGCAGCAGAAGAAAACACTCCTCAGAAAATATCCTAGGGATTTGGATCTTGGACGCTATCCTGCATTCAGTTAATACCTCTTCACATTTCTAGGCATTTGAGAGCATTATAGGCAAAGCTGTTTGCTAAGCATGTGGGAGACAAGAACTGCAGACTTACAAAGGTCATTAGATGTGGTTTTCCCCTACCCACTCTTCTGCCATGATCAGAATGAAGTCCTGGTCCTAAGCTAAAATTCTTTGATTATCCAGGCTGTGAAGTCCAGAGATTTTTACCTGGTAAGATAGTAATTTTTAACACAAAATATCCCTTTTCTGCCACTATACCTCCCAGTCACATTTTAATCAGACTGCATTACTGGTGATGGACTTAACCTCACAGTGTGCTTGTCAATAAGGAAGGTAGAGAATTTCTTAGCAATCTCTCACAGGTTCTCAGCCTCTCTCAAGTTTCACAGGGAAAAAGTGTTTATTTTATTTTGAGGAATTTGGGAGTGACTTTAAAAATTATTGTTATTACTATTATTTATTTTACACCAGGGCAACAGAAATGACTGTGGGAACCCTTCTATTTTCCACTCCTATACAAGTGGTCTAATTTCACCTCTTGTCAGTCTCACATCTTCTGAAAGCCCAGAACAACATTTTACATCTGAAGTTCAAATATGCAAACCCTTCTCTGCAGTGCATTAGCTATACTGCTGCTACAAAAGCACAAAGAACCCTTAAGATTTGCTTGAATTGACTCCTGTGAACCTTCTCTGACACTGGAAAAATAGCTTCTCTCTCACCCCCTCTTGGGCAAGATTCACCCAATTTAGATAAACAATTCTACCTTGTGTGTTGTTATATGACAAAACCCAAAACAAACCATAAGATAAACCTTCATGAAAGACCTATAGTGCTCCAACCACTGATACGCCCCATCAAGACAGCTTCAAGGTTGAAGCAAAGCACCAAGCAAAACATCAAGCCAGAGAATGACAAAATTGAGGTTATGTGCAACCTAACTGTGCCCTCTTGTGGTCTGCACCACTAGAGGACAAATTGCTCATACGAAAAACGAAGAAGGTTGGTAAAATCTTATTGCCACCATCTCAGAGCAAACGTAAAGGAAAGGAATGAATTTGCATAGCAACTATAATTCACTGAAAACATACTATGCCATTGCAACAGAAAAAAAACCAAGTCATGTACCACATGCCTGTGTGACTTGAAAACTGTGGTAGCATAATTTAAGAACACAATCTCTGTAGAAAAGAGGAATGAGTTTAGCTATAAAAAGTAACCTACTTTGAAATTTTCTAAGTGGACTGCAGCTTTCAAATATAGGTAAGTTTGAATCGAGCATGAACAAACTGAGAAAGTGATCACTTAGGTCTTTTTATATTGCATCTCCTTTCTGGTCAGCACAGAAACAAAGAAAATACTTAAGAAAATAAATTAATCTTAGGAAATTATCCATTGTTTCTGCTGTTCTGAATGCCAATATTAACTTGATGTTTCACCTACACCTCAGCATCTGAAGCAACAGAGGTCACCTGTAACAAACACTGTACATTTGGGAGGCAGTGCAGCAATGGTTAGATGACATGGGAAACTGTCACTTGGTAAAAGGACGTTTCTCAGTGTGTGTGTCGGTGTGAGCTGAAATTCCCCCCCCCCACCGACAATAACCAGGCTAGCTCAGTCTGGAAGCAAATGAAGGCTGTATTTACAAGCAAAGTCTAAAATCTACAATGAAATGCAATGAATATGTACAAATATACAAAATTCACAACATTCACAAATATATACAATCAACAGAAAAAGCACAACCAATCTCCCTTTGCTTCCCCCCAAGGGGACCCTCCCAAAGGGGCCTCTCTCTCCCAGGAGCTTCCCCCCCAGGCCCCCCTGGACAGAGAAGCAGAGTTAGTTAAGCAGAAAGTTGTTAACTTAGCTGCCAAGGTCAGTGTGTTATCTTCAGCGAGAAGAGAAGAAGAAACAGCAGCCAGACAGCCCAGCAACTGCCCCCACTGCAGAACGCAGAATGTGCAGAGTGCCCACTTTGTTTTGGGTAATAGTTCTTAAACATTTCTATCTATCCAATGGAAGTGTTTAGAACAATCAGTATTTTGCTTTCTTACACCCAATAGTGACTTATTTACATTCTTTCACTTTCTCTGTTCTGAACTTTGCAAGGAAAAATCAAAAAGACAGTTTCAAACCATCACAGTGTGCCTGCAAATATTTAGAAGAAAGTAATGTGCACCCAGATGGTATCAATAAAAACAAGAGAAAGCTATTACTGTTTGTGTCAGGTTCTAAGAGTCTGCATAGGCAGCATTTCTACCAGGAGGGACTTCAGGGAATGTTTTAAAAGCAAAGTTAAATGACATTAACAATTGTGGAACTGCTTTTTGTCAATACAGTTCCAGCCATGAACCACAGAATGCCAGGGGCTGGAAGGGACCTTTGGAGATATCTAGGCCAAGCCCGCTGCTAAAGCAGGATCACGTAGATCAGGTTGCCCAGGATCATGTCCAGGCAGGTTTGGAGTATCTCCAGAGGAGGAGACTCCACAACCTCTCTGGGCAGCCTGCTCCAGTGCTCCAGCAAGTTAAGAAGTATTCCTTCATGTTCAGAGATATAACTGATGAACTACTAAGCCAAAAGCTTATCAGAATAATCAATCAGTTCCTCAGAACTTACTGACACCAAATATCATTTCTAAGTTTGCAATACTGTTAGGACTCCCTAATGCTACAACTTGCTTCTTTAATGCACAATTACCTTTGAGGTCTCAGTCTTGCCATCACCAGTCTTGCACCAGGCCAGTTTTCATCCTTCCCACTATGGTACATGATTGTTATGTCAACGTGGTTGAAGAGGTAGAAAGTATTCTTCTTGTTAAACTCTGACTACAAAATATCATCAAGAGATTAAGAACTCCTCTAACAGGAGAGGGCGCAGCAGTCAAGAACTTTGAAACAGACTATGGTCTAGTGAAGGAGCAAGAAAGAAGGGCAAATACTTCAACATTCATTAAATATACCTGCATAAAATATTTATGTCTTTTCTTACAAATTAAATTATATTATAGAACTATAATCCCACATAATAAAGTATCACATCTGTTTTTCTAGGAAAATTTAAATGTATTTGACACCATTCTTCTTCTCTTGTCTACCAAAAGCTGCCAAAAAAAGTTCCAAGATGTGTTTGTTCAAGGTAGAAGTAATTTAGTCACCACTTCTTCCAGCCAACACCAGCCTTCCTCATAGACAAGCCAGCTACAAAGCTTACAATTTTTTTTAATAAAAAAAAAAAAAAAAACTACTTCTCACCTTCAGTAGCATTCTGCCTTGTCAACCCTAACCTTTCAGGATTTGGAAATTACAAAAAAAAAAAATATATAAAGTTCAGATGGTAAGAGTCAAATAAATTGACTTGGACTTTCTTTTCTCTCCAACGCTGTCATTGTTTGAAAACCTTTGATTTGAATTAAGGGACCAGAATGGCAGATTGCCAGATGAGTTTCCAAGTTAAAAAAAACATCCTTTATTTATTGTCTACTAGCTATTTTCCAACTGCCATACAACTTCCATCCCTTGCCCACACCCAGCAAAATCTGAAAGTGTTCTTGCACTGAATTTATCTTCTTTCACTATGATCAAGATGCCCACCAGGAAGAAGACTACAATCACACCTTTGTCATACTATAATCCCATCTTTGGGTACTTGTTTCCTCCATTTCCAAAGTGGCAGGTAAGGTGACAATGCAGCTCACCAGCTGCATAAGCAGGAGGATGAACTGTGGCTGTGTCACTGCATGGTAGCAACCCCTCTCCTAACCTCATTTTTAGAGAGATAATTATGTCTGCTGGAATAGATATTTGGGTAGACTGTTAACAGGATGACATTCCCCAACTCAGCCCAGAGATTAGAGTCATATCCATGGTGCCACATTCTTATTTGCCTACATAATAATGATCCCTCCACTATGCCATGTACCAGAATTCAGAGACTAAAATACACTGAGTATCAGACAGCTCCACAGGCAGAGCACCCACAAGTTGCACAGCACAAGCTCCCTAAGCACTCGCTAGGAAACTCAAATTGTTGACATTTATGCATGAAAGCCTCCCTGGAAGAAAAACCCAACCTCTTCATTCAGACCACTGACTTCAGTTACAACAGTTTTGTGTGTACCAGATACCTTCCAACACAAGACACGCCAGAATCAATTTAACATAAAAACAAGCCCATATCCAAAGTAATAAAAGTTGAGCATTTAACTGGAACAGGTTATTCACAGACCATTTCCAATAGTCTAGAGTGCAACCAAGTTGGAAAGTGACTGTAGACAGAGTAAACTGAAGGTGCATGATAAAGCATCACTTCCAGAAGCATGAGAGCCACACTGCATGCAAGCAGGGAGTCCTGTGGCAGAGCAGTCATAGCAGAGAGCTCTCCCCTCACTGAGAGGAGTGTGGTGCTTCACTCCAGGAGAGATAAAACTCCATCACTGTACTACTAGTTCACTGTGGAACTCCCAGGACGACTGGCACATTTCAAACTGTTGCCAGTATCATTCTTTCCCTGTCGTATCTGTGTTTGTTATCTTACAGCCATCTGGGAAAAACTCTGACACATTTAACTTGTAAACTGTGCTAGACATAACTTTTGCAACTAGAACACATCACTCACTTCCAGGTCTTTGCTAGAAAGCTTCAATCTGAACTTGAATTGACAGCAGGTCTTGCATGCAGATAGGACACAGAGAAAGAATGAACAGGTACAAGGATGGATACACATGAAATTTCAGAACAAAAATCAATTTTCAAGGCTTTTGGACAATATAGCTGTTCTATAGCTTTATCTGTATTGGCCAAAAGATCTATATAAACATTTTTTGTTGACAATCCTATCAGTGAGACACTGTATGCAGCAACAGTGTTGTTGTTGATCAATGCCAATACTCTGACCATTAACCATGTTTACAGAGGTGTCTGTTCTTTCTCAGCAAACAAAAGCTTAAAAATAAAACTGAAAATGAAATTACATCTGCTATGCTGACAAAAAAAGAGTTCCACCACTTACATTTATAACACAAGCATCTTTAACTCTACCATCTGGAGTAACAAAACATCCTATTGGAAATCCTGGATTACAGTATTTTTGTCCATCTTCCACATCATAGCACCAGGTTACAGGCATGTTATCAATAATCCTAGGCAGAAATCAAAGAACACGTCCTCAGAAAAGGATGCACCTGATTTCATGTTGACATTTAACATTCGTCTGATGCACAGAGTATTCAGCAGTGCCCACAAGATGCACGGTAGAGGACAACTATCACACAGAAAGAGGAAAGCAACATAGATAATGTAAAAAAGCAGCAAAAACACCCACCCAACAACATCAAGAGCATATCTCAGCTTACCAGTGATGCTGATAATTCAGCTGCATCCCTTTCTTTAAAAAAGCCAGTTTGGTTTTATCAGCACTGTTTGCTGGGTCATAGGATCTTGTACAAACCTTCTTGCATGTTTCTTGCTTTTTAAAAGTGAACTGTTAGAAAACAACACAGAAAGGGTCATTTTAGTTTTGCTTCCAAAAGAAACATTTCAGTCATTTAGAGTCTTTTCATTTTTTTCAGGTGAAGTTGATTCTCTTGAGATACTTCACTTCCTTGCTATAAAAGTTTCCAAAGCCAGAATTTCTCACCCAACAGCTTAAACCTAAATGCCAAGAATTAGAATATCCAGCACCAGTAATCCCCATTCACATTACTAAAAAATCTCAATAGCCCAGAAAAACTACCTTCAGATAAAACATCAGGGCTAAAATTGCAAAATTAGTAAAAAAAGGTACTGATTTTTCATTTTACCAGTTTATTTTGGTAATTTTGTCATCTGCTAAACCAAACATTTAACTACACCCCTTTTGATTGTTTCATGTTAATTTTAGCCACGTTTCCCCACAATGAGTAAGTTACTAGGTAAAGCTGCAAAAAATGCAACAACTTGCACAGGAGCTAAGCTTCAAGTGCAGACCACAACCTAACACGTGCTCACATTTGCCTGTCCAACTTGTATTCTAAGCCAGTTAGGATTTACCTGTTAGCTAACAAACAGAATTTTCAGTCATGTTTTCAAACAGCATCAATGCTAAAGTGCTAAGCAGTAACAGCATTTTCTAATTACTGTAGTATGCAACCATTCAAAGAAGTAATTGTTGTAATACTTAATCTATTCAGTGGATATCCAGCCCAAATGACCCATCACACTACATATTTAAAAGCTTCTTGTGGCCAGCAGTAGTAAGACTTAAAATTACATTAGCTCAGAGAGTCAAAGAAAAAGACATTTCTAGGAGCACGTTACACAAGGGAGAAGGCATCACCTCCTTAACAGCCCTAGGTCCCTAATGACTGCGCAGCAGCAGACTCAGAAACTCTGCTGCCTCTTTTTCTCACAGGGATTTGGATTAGAGCTAGCAGCTCTTCACACAAAAAACATAGCCCAGTTTTCAGTTTCACCAGCAAATCCCAGTCTGGAAACTGCCCTTGAACAGTACACAGCTTTTAAGCATTAAGAGCCAGCGTTTGATCTTTACTGCTATTAAATTTTCCCAAGTTGATTATACAGCTTTTCAGATATGCTGCATTTGTTCAGTACTAAAGCAGGGCATGGGGCAGAAAAATATTACATACCTAATCTACTAAAATACTTCCATGCATTTATTTTACCAAAGACTTCAAGTGAAATGCATCAACAATGAAAAATTTGGGTTTAGGCAGCAGATGTTAGGCATGTACAAACAGGGAAGAGCTGGAACTGAGCCCCAACTTGATTTCCCTTCCTCCCCTCTAGAAGTTGCCTAATAGCACCAACCAAGAAATGAAACAGTTCCTTAAAAGACAGTTTACAACCCCCAATATTACAAAAAAAACCAACAAACTAATTTCAGATAGAATCATAGAACGGTTTGCATTGGAAAGGACCTCCAAAGGTCATCTAGTCCAGCCCCACTGCACTGAGCAGGAACATCCTCCACTAGATCATATTGCCCACAGCCCTATCGAGCTTGACCTTGAGTATCTCCAGTTATGGGCCTCAGCTACCTCCCAGGGCAACCTGTTCCAGTGCTCCACCAACCTCGTGATACAGAATTTGTTCCTAACATCCAATCTAAATCTACTGACACTCAGCTGTTCAAGAACTGCTTAAGACAGAGTTTCTGGACATCTCTATCACAGAGGAACAGGCAAGAAGACTGATTACTGGCTCAGCTTCCTAACTTTAATTAGCCACCCTAAAGATGCCTTTGGCACCCCAAAGGGATTTTGGTTTTATTACACAAACACTATAAAGCTTATATGAAAAATAAATAAATTACACAACCATCAACTTTCCAGCTGTGTCTATGGATTACAGCCACCAAAGTAACAGCTATCAAATTGAAACTGGGTCAACTTCAAAGGAAAAAAATAACCTTATATGGAGATGATGCTATTCTCTCCCCAAACAGCACTTGTCCAAGATTTTCTGATGGTCTTTTCTCTTCAGTATCTTGACAGAAGTCAAAACTGGAAAAACATGGGGAAAATATCAGTTCTGATTTTTAATTGACACAACTGTAAATATCAGCCTAAGACAATTTCTTATGTCTATAATATGGCAGCTTTCATACTTCCTTTGGCCAGCTACCATTAATAAAAATGTGAGCACTTTTGCAAATACAATACAGAAACATTTCTATTTTGATATCAGTTTTAAGCAAAATAACCATAGCTGAAGTATCTTTAACAAAATGAATGGTGATTAGCACAAGGATCTTTTTCAAATGGCAATGGAAACAAGCAATAGAATGTTTCTTATTAGGAAAAAAAGAGATTATGCTACGGATTAACCATTTCTCTTGCCAAAGTTACAGAAAAACAACTACAGTCCTTTTTTAAAAGTCATAGAATCTAACATGAAACATGTTCCAAAGAAAGGAAGTGCTTTTAATATTAATGTGCCACACTGCCAAATGCCATTCACTAATTCTTTTCAACTACATGGAGTTTGAAACAGCTGAATAGGAGAAAGAGAACGTAACCATTCTGGATTTTTTTGTTATGTAAAACTTGGTTAGTAGTAAATTATGTTAAAAATATTAACAATCACTTATCTTAGGTGAAAGAGCACCTCTTCTTGGTAAGTGTTTCTATATTTATTGACTTCTATAAAATTTAATGTAAATAAAGACAGTGAGGGCTTTCCAAGCTAGTCTGTTGGTTTGCTGCAGAGGATAAGATGTCTTCTACTGGCAGTTTCTTTTCTCTATGCCCAACAGCAAGACCGCAAATCATACTGTGTATAATTGCTTTGTAGGCTTATAGATATCTGCAAAAGCAGGTAATAGTTTTCACAGATAATCCAAATTAAAAAAGCAAAACAAAAAATGACAACCAAGAACTAGGTACAGAGCTTGGTGATAAAAAGGAAAACTAACAATGACTCTTCTTCCAATCTATTTTAGTTGCCAGAAATAAGGAACACAAATCTTCTGACTTCTTAGATTTGCCAAGCAGGAAGAACTTTCAAAGATATCAAAAAGCCAACACTAAATCTATTATTCAGCTCGAAAAAATGCACTCATTAGAAATCCAGCAGCCTTGTTTTTACAAGAGCAGAGGAGGGTCAGGAGGCACAGGTGTGGCCTCCATTCTTTCCACCCTCTTGTACTCCATTGCTGCCGCTGAGTACTGGGTCTACTCTTCCACCTCTACTGCTCCCAAGAAAGACGTGCACTGTATCAGGAGTTGCATCACTGCATTGATAACAGCAATAAGGATTTCCAAACGCTTCTGGGAGCCTGCTGCCATGTACTTACGCATCATACTCGTATGGCAGAACCGATTCAACCGAGTCCAGTCTGTTCACGAAGAGCTCGATTAGCGACTGAAACACAGAAAAGGCAAGAGAAAAAGAAATTAAACTGGAGGCCTGCAGAAACAAACGAAACGCATCGCTAGCTGGCTAGAGGTGTACAAGTTTCAGAGCTCGCTATCCCACAGTGGAGTTACCACAGACTTGTGACAGGCCCCGACCGCCGCCGCGGCGCTGGGCCACGCCACGGCCGCTTTCCCTCAGCCGCTCCGCATCCACGGGAGGCTGCGGCAAGGAACGAAGCACCAGCGAAAGGTTCTCCGACGCTAATTGGAAAGTTGAGCAGGAGAAAGGGAGGTTTGGTGGCTGCCTCCCGAAGCAAAGGATGCCGCCTGAGGGAGAACGCCCGGGGCCCGCATGCAGTGGGGCGGGGGATATTCGGCGGTCCCGTCCCCTCCGCCCGCTCCCATCGCCGCGGAAACCCCAAGCGGGACAAACCCTAGCGAAGGGAGGACTGCCCGTGTTGGGCCCTCCCGTAAGGGCTCTCACCTTGCAGCCCTCGCTTTCCTCGCCTTCCTCACAGAAGCTGACAGGCGCCAAGCCGGGCAGATAGAAGGCAGCGCAGAGAGGTGCCACCAGCAGAAGTCCGGCCGCCAGCAGCCTCATCTTCCAGCTTCAAGGGACGAAGGCACCATCAGCCGAAGCTACAGCCCCAGCTCCCCCAACCAGCGCCTTGCAGAGGCGGCCTCAGCTGAGGCGAAGGCCGGTAACGGCGGCGTCACGATCGCGTTGGGGCCGCGGCGCCTGCGTAGTGAGGAGGCGAGGTCCTGGGCGCCATCTTGAGGCAGGGCAGTGTGAGGCACGGCGGCTGCCGTTGACTCCGGTCGCTTGGGCGGGCTGCCGCCTCCCTCTCGGTGTGGAGGAGGTTCCCTTCTTTGGGTTTCCGTTTTTGCTTTGTACGCTCACCTCCGACCTTTCCCTCAAAGTCCTCCTGGGCAACCTGGTCCAGGGCTTCACCACCCTCCCAGTAAAGAGCATCTTCCTAATACCCAGTCTAAATCTATCCCATTTTAAAACCATTGCCCCTCATCCTATCACTACGCTACCAGCTCAGAAATTTGAGGTGGAAATTCAAGATGTTATATTGCAACCATTATCTGCAATCCTGCAGTTTTTAATAACTACATTTTTGATGCCTGGTTCAGCAGCTTGTGATGCTTGCAGCCAACATCAGTGGGATGTGCACTAGCTCATGACGTCCCATGGCTCCTTGCTACAATGCAGCCACAGTGGTGCCACAAACGTGATGCCAAGCTCCAGGCTCACTCATTCAGGTGGCAATGGCAGGAGCAGCGCTCAGGGACAGCTGCAAAACCTGTCTAAGAAGCAGATTAAGTACCAGTGATGGCTGCAAGCCAGGCTCTGTGCTACAAATACTCAGTGTAATACTGGCAAGACAAATAGTGCTGTCTAAGACATTGTGCTAAAGGCATGGCTGTCGATATCAGGCAGATGTCACCTCCATCTTCCTCTTTGTATTTCCCACCTAGGCATGCTGTTGCCACTCTGGTTTCCAACCTGTGGCAGTACGTTTTTATTACCCCTGCAAAACCTCCACGTCATGCAGTTTTACTCAACTCATAAATCAGTGCCCTTACAGTAGGACAGCACCAGGCAAAAGGAGAAAGAATAGAGAGGGCATAATAATTGCTTATCTTGTGTCTTTGCAACTGAACCTGAAAATTTGAGTCTTTTCAGACAGGCCCAGCTATGCTTTTGGCACCTGTGATCCACTGTGTGTTACTAAACTGACAGGGGCCACAAATGGAGCTCAAACAGGCGATTTAGGAGAAGCACTTAGGTAGTTCAAGTTTAGCAATGGTTAACAGGGTCAGTGCCAGAAACAATTACTTTGTGCTGCTCCCATCCATGCTAGCCTGAGTTTTACAGAAGAAAAATGCTGAATTTATAGAAATACCTATCAACTGACAGGCTGCCTAGAAAATTCCTCTTTGTCACAGAAGTATTAAACTCATTTTTCTGTTATTAGTTTTTGACTATATATCTAAGAGGGAATTACATTCCCCTTTTGATTCATTCATTCATTCAATGAGTCTTATGTGATCAGATTATTTCTGTATTTGTAAGTCCTTATCCCTCAGCTCTCCTGAACCCTTTATCCAGTTTAAACCCAAAGTATAATGAACTTGGTAAAAGGCCAGTATGTTTGATAAAAATACACAGCATGGTACATGGTACAGGGAGATCCAAAGTACTGTCCTCTCTGGGAACAGCAGTGTAAATTCAACTACACTGTTAAAACAGCAGAGGATTCATTCAAGCATTTTAGGTGAATGCTACCATAAAGAATCATAAAATATTACCCTCAGGGAATGTTGTTCATCTCCCCCATCTAGTGGGCTCACGTTTATGATTATTAATGAAAGGGCATGAAGGAATCAGTTTATATGTGGGGGGAGTGCTCTCTACTTTTAAAAATGTAGAGAACATTTCCTATGCTGTGATAATGCAAGGGCAAGTGTATCTATGCTAGTTAGATAACAACAGTCTTCTGTGTAAAAGGTTGGTAGAGTTTTGGGGTTTCTCTTTGCCCAGTGAGCCAATCTAAGTCTGTTTCCTGTTCTGTAGGGGCCAGATCTCTTATTACTATCTTAATTTCCTATCAGATAATTCAAAGTTGTCTGATTATTTGTAAAATAAACTGTCACAGCTCTTCACTTTTGAACTTCCTACTGAATGCTCCCTGCAGATTTCTTTGGTTTTTCTACAAAACTGAAGGAATTGATTTAGGGACCACAACCCCAGACACTGTCTTACTGATAGAAGGAGATGCTTTAACCCTGATGGGCGGCAAACCCTGGGAACAGAGCACAGCTAGAAGGAAAACACAGACAGGTCGGCTCCCTAGAGGCCACTGTGACCTAAGGGAGTTATGCAGGGACCTGATAACAAGAACAAAGCAAAACTTAGGACAGAATTATGGAATCCCTTTATCTCTTGCCTGACATGTGCTTAAGCCTTCTGAAAAATATATGCGTTCATGTGATACTTTCTCTCTGTAGCCAATCATGAATTTACAACTGTAGTATGGACATACTAATGACCAATTACAAGCTGCCTTCTGATATTATGTTAACCTATATAAAGAAAAAGCTTTGTACAATAAATCAACACTTGGCTTGCACCAGGCCTCGTCCCGTCTCTCACATCACAGCACAAAACAAAACCAGAAACAAACAAGGAATAAAAAAGGAAAGGAGAGGGAAGCAAAATTATATAGCCTCTAATCCTCCAGGAACATGAATCTTCAGCAACTGTGTTGTTACCACGTGCTGTGCCCTCCCACTTTGTTACCCAAGGTCATCTTTCCCTTTTCCCATGCACAGTAACAGCACCCAGAAGCTCTCAGCATCCATGGTGGCAAGGTGACCATCTTTAAGTACATACTACAGTCTTGAGACGTGTTTGAGAGCTACCTTCTTTTGTATTCTCAACAGATCTACAAGGTAGTCAGAAGCAATGTTGTCTTCTGCCTTCTCTTAACACAAAGAACAGCTAAATATCAGAGAAATTTGAAAAACTGAAGATGGCTTCTGATGTTCTTTTATCAGCATATGACAAATATGGAGCTCTATGACTGTAACTGGGCAGTACCTGTGGCACCTCTCAGAATAAAGCTCTGTTGAATATCACAAGGGAAAACAGAAGTCACAGAGCTGAGCAGTGCTCATCCTGTGTATTAAGTAAGTGGATGAAGCAGTATTCTGGTGGACCACCTTATTCTTCACTTATGATTTACAACACAGACTAGGAAACTACACCACTATTTCTGGTTGCTCCAGACTCACCCATTCCCCCATACCCTCCATGCCACTGGTACAAACAGCAGTGTGGGAAGGAGTCAGAAGGGCAGTAGGTACAAGGTGGGAAATGCAGCATTTTTTTCCTTTTAGCTCCCAGCAGGTTTGTAGTAGAGCCCTGATAGCTCTAGGGCCTTCTGATGAAGGTATGTCATGGTGTCTGTAAGGAAAGAGATTGGTAAATACAAGCAAGAGCTTAAATTGGTACTAGGGACCACTGCCTGCTGTACAGCATGGATACCCTTGAAAAGCCCTCGGAAAAATCATCTGACCTGACACAGCTGACGCAGGGCAGAACAGGAATATGGAATGGCTCTGGAGACCAGCTCCTCAGACCTGAGAGGCATCCCTCAGCATCACAGATCCCCAGGAATGTGCAGGCACTGGCCACTGGCATCCTATTACTCAAACCTGGGGGATTTGCTTGAGGTTCTAAGTCCTTTGGTTAACCCTAGTGGGGCTTCAATGTGGGAACCAAGTGTATTAAATAATTTACCCATGATACAGCTTGGCACTGCTCCCTCATTGCACGAGGGAGAGTATGGAATCCTAAAACACTCAAGGAACCTGCAACTCCTTAGCTTTTGCTTCTTGTAGAAATTAAGGGTCCTTCTTCAAGGAGAAGGAATAGGTGTTACCTACAGGTCCTGGCTGCCAGTTTTCAGTGACCAAGTTCACAGAAATTTTAGAAAAGGTAACAGAGACAGCCTTGCAGAATAGCCATCCCATTTAAAAATCACATATACAACTTCCCCTTTGTTTTTGTCACTTCGTTTTCAAGGTTAACAGAAAGATCGATTTTGGGCTTTAAGTTAAAGGCCCGAGTGGTGATTAGAGCGGGTAACTCTAGAATAGGTCTTGCTGACTGACTAAATCTGGTTTAGATAATCCACAAACTCAAATTATGGACATTTAAGCTTGTTTTTGTATGCATAGACTTAGCCAGTAGAAGAAAATTGAACTGAACAACTCAACTGTGGGTATAAATAAAAAAAATGGACTTAGTTGAACCAGTGTAAAACTTTGTCTAATCAACAACACATTTAATTTTAAGCTACTCTTATTTCAGCTCGCTCCAAGTCTCCGAGGATGAAGTATTGACGCGCACACGTATAATTTACCTAAAAATACCTTTCGGACCGTTTTATCTGAACAGTGTTAACCTCCCGCACAGACGGAGACACAAACTCGACCCTGTTCTGAGGGCTGCTTCCAAAGCCCTGACTTCTCCCGCTTAGAAGCGGGCCGAGGCGCTGGCAGCGCAGGAGCCGACAAAGAGGGGAGCGCTGCCCGCGTCCCAGCCGGCAAGATCGAGCCGCGCTCGCATCTTATCGCTGTCCATGCCCTCCAGGTCGGTGCACACCCCATCGCCGGGCAGGACAGGGTACTCCGCGGCGCGCAGCCCTCCCACCTGCGGAAGGGACGAACCGCCTATCCCCTCCGCCACGACTCCGCGCCAGCCCCAGGGGACCCCGGCGCCGCGGTGGGCTGTAGCCTCCCCCTGCCGGGCTCGCCGTCGCTTGCATCCGGGGCTCCAGCCGGCCAGTGACGTCGGCGGTATAAAGGGCGGTAGCGCCTTTGTTCGCCCTCGATTGCGCAGTTGCAGTGCGGGCTGAGCGGAGGTGAGTGGTGCTGGGCGAGTGCAGGGGCCCCCGGGGCTCTGGGAAGGGGGAACATCGGGGCCCTGCATGGGTGGGAGAGGGCTGCGGGCGGTGGCGGCGAGGCGAGAGGCCCGGCCTGTGGGCGAGGGAGCTGTGTTCCGCACGCCTGCCGCTGCAGGCCCCAGGCGAGGCGCGGCGGAGCCAGGCCTGCCTCCCGGTGCGACTTGGCCCTGTGTGAAGTGGAGGGAGCAGTGTGGCTGTGGCGAGGCGAGCGCGGGGGTCCCAACCGCGTGGAGCGCGGTAGCCGCCATTTTAGGTGCGGGGTTTCTCCTAGAGGTCCTGGCGGGTGGGCCGCCGCATCCCCGAGGGGGTCGAAAGGAGGGCAGCGGCCGCGCCTGGAGGCCCGTGCGGAGACCTCAGAACGGGGTTGAGGTGCATGGTCGGGTTGTAGCTGAGGCGGCCGTTTGGCGCCGGAGGGAGAGAAGAGCGCCTGCCAAAGGTGGCCGCCATTTTGTGGAGGTGTCTGGAGACCGCGGAGGGTCTGACGCCCCCTCATCTCCGCTTTCCTCTTTCCTTGGCCTTCACGGAGTTGAAAGGAGTCGGCTATCAGCACACCGCGGTCGCCTAGGGGGTACTAGGCCCTCGCCGTTCCAAGTCTTCCCGGGTGCCACATTGTCCTTGTTCTCCCTGTGTGCTGGGGGAAGCCTCGCACGGCCTCTGCACGCTCTTGCGGGCTTCCCGCCACTGGGCCGGCGGCATGCGGGTAACGTTTGTCCGCTGGCGCCAGGCGCTGTGCCAGACACTTGGAGGTTTTGCTTTGTCTTTTGTGTCCTCCCGTCTTGCCTTAGCTGTGGCCCTGCAATGAGGTGTATGTTCAGGTGGACGCTTTGTGTAGGCCAGGACTTTGGTGTAGGTTAACTCAAACAGCGATCTTAGTTCGGAATATTGGCCCAATCCTACTTCACATTTGTGGTTTTAATACTACTTTTGACGTGTTGGGTAGTTTCTTGAAACATCTATGGCAGGATTTGGAGGGAGTGCTAGCATTACCGTTGAGGACGAAAGATGAACCCTGACAGACTTTTCAGTATTGCTTGATCTTAAGAATTCTCATCAGTGCTTTGTCCTGCTTTTAAAACTTAACCTGCTAAAAATTGTAGAATTTGAAGAAGTAACTGAAGACGGTTCCTAGTTGCTTCAGTCAAAGAAAATAAAGCTCTTCACACCTCAGATTTTCTTGAGTAAGATGTTAAAGAACTTTGCTTGTCCTTCTGAGAGAAGAAGTAATTTGTATTCTATAAGGTGGTATGGCAGTCATTGTTGCAGTCTGATCTGTTGTTAACAACAACCTTATGCTTTTAATAGGCCATTTGCAGAGTCAAAATGGTTGAAGCAGACCGTCCTGGGAAGCTCTTCATTGGAGGCCTGAACACAGAAACAAATGAAAAAGCCCTTGAGGCTGTATTTGGCAAATATGGACGCATTGTGGAAGGTAAAAAGAAATACCTTTCTACTTTAAGATACTAAAAAATATGCACCAACAGGGCTGTGATGACTTTTTTGGCATTGATCCTCTGACATGATAGTGCTTTCATGTCCTCTAAGAAGTTCTGAGCCTAAAAGGTGAAATAAAGGTTAAATGTTACTGCCTAATTACAGGAAAGGGTAACCTGGCTTTTTTTCCTCTCCAGTCCTTCTGATGAAAGATCGTGAAACCAACAAGTCCAGAGGATTTGCCTTTGTCACGTTTGAGAGTCCAGCAGATGCAAAAGATGCTGCCAGAGACATGAATGGAAAGGTAGGAATTGAAGACAAAATATGTGCTGCTGTTGCTAATGATCAGCAGTATTGATCGTTTGTGTAAGTTAACCAGTGTGATTAAAACTGGAAAGAGAATGGGTTAGAAAGTCCTGGAGACCAATCACAATTTAATGTGGCAAAATTTCTTCATGAAGCTGGAATCGCTTTCTCCTGATAATGGATCAGACAGTAGAAAGTGAAGTCTGGCTGTGAATCGGTTGCACTCCCCATTTTTGTTTACAGTTGGTGATGGAGGGCTTCTTACTAGTCAGCTCTTCATTCTTGCATGTCTCCTGTGATGTTTTTGTTTTATCATACTTGAATGCCGGACTGTGGAAGTGGCACTTGAGGGAAGTAACTTACCTGAAAACTATTAATGGTTCCCTTAATATGGGTTTAATGTGACTTCCCTACTGTACTGGAGTGTTGATGAGCTTATCTGGTAATCTGTAGACAACCTCCTATATATATGTTAGTTGCATTATGAATCTACTTGGTATGTATAAGGAGCATCTTTCTAGTTAATGTGAAAGGGTTTTGCTTTTAGCAAGCAGTTGAATTTGCTTGTTTATACCCTATCATGCAATGGTAGGAGTTAAAGAGCAAGTAATTTAATGCATATGTGATGTTTTGAAAAGGAAGAGCTTAGGAGTTTGGAGCAAAACGTTGTGAGAAACGGCAGGATAGTTTAGCAGATACCTTAGGCTATTGTGACTTGTGTGTTCTGGCATGTCTTAGAAAAGCTAGATGCAAGTTTACAACTCCATGGTTAACAGCTGCTTATCTTTGTAGAGGTGCTATCTTTTCAGGCAGTGGGAGCAGTTGTTGTGCTTCACTCAGATTTCAGACTCTGGTCTTTTGTGCATAATTTGAGTGCTTGTGTGAAGGTCATGCTGCGTTGGCCTTCGGAGCAGTCTGAGATGTTACTCATGTAAAGTGAAGAAGTCCCTTCTGACAGGAATATTTAATTAACTTAGGATTGTGGTAGGTGTTAGTGTAAGGCATTAAAATGAAAGAAATGTCAGTCCTTGCAGTCAGTAAGTAAAATGTAAATATTTGCACTTTGGGATAAGTAAAGGAGCTTGTGGTAGTATTTACAGTGAACACAGTCAAACTTCCTTGGCTTGTTACAGCAGGCTTTCTGCTGTGTACTTAGGTTCTGGGAGCTTCAGGACACCCTTGTGATAATAGTGTTACTTTCTTTGGAGACTTGCTTCCTTTTTAAACAAGTTAATAGCTTTTGTCAGGGCAGAGAGTGACAAGTTAGTGTCCTTTCTGTACCAGGCTAAACATCCCTAAAGGAATTCCTTCTATTTCATTTCTCCATTGGATAGTTTCCTACACTCCTGAAGACTCTTTTACTGCTGGTTTTAAACACATTTCCTCTGGAGCAGTTACACTGAAACCTAACAATGAATTGTCAGACTGAAAGGAGTGCAGTCACAAATCCTGAACTGTTGTGGAGTGTAGCTTTCAAATGAAAATCCTTCTGAAAGTAATCACCAGCTGTTCTGAATTTTGAATATTGTGGCATGTGTTAAGTCACATTGAAAGCATTTGGGAAAGTAATGCTTAGTAAAGTAGCTAAATGAGAATGGATGTTTGTGGGTGAGGTAATGTCTACATCTTCTGGAATGCACCATCTGTAGCACTGTCAAGAAATGCTAAACAGTATGACCCTTGTGGATCATCATTTTTCTAGTTTCCCTTCAACACTACCTTCGTCTGCTTTGAAATGTGAGCAGCAAATAGTATATGAAAAGAACATCCTCACTTGAAATTGGGTCTAGAGTGACCTTTTTGACATAAAACTTTGGCTGTTGCTCTGTGTAGTTCCAGTCCTGTATTGGTCTAGCCATGATCTGACCATGGATATGAAAGATGTGGAAGAAGTTCATGAGGTAGTCTCTTGTCTTCATCTTCAGAAAGCTTTCTGGACAATATCTCAGAGACTCTGCATTCTAGATCTGAGGAGGAAGCCATGTCTGAGGCAGACTGTGGGAAGAGATCATGGTAATCTGTTTGGAGCTTTTCTGTCCATTTGCAGATGATGGATTTAAGTCCTCAGGAGAATTTCAGGCAATTAAACAGCAGCAGAAACGCTCTGCCAGCAGTAGTTGGAGCAGACTGAAAGGAGTTAGCTGGTCTATCCAGCCAGGGTGAAGAGCTCTGCATCACCAGTGTGTTGCTGCTCCTGTCACTCCAGAGCAATTCAGAGTTACAGCCAGTAGAAGAAGCTAACAGATTTGTTAGGAGCGAATTTCTATTTGATATTTGGCTCTGCAGATGTTCGTGAAAGTGTATCTGGTGTTTTGTTCATTTCTGGGTATGGGGAATGAAGGGGGTTAATAGTTCATTCTAAAATGGAACAAGCATAGACTAGTCTAAGCTTGCTTGTTGAAGATTAGTTTCAATCCTGCAGAAAGAGGTCAGGAGATAATGATTTTGAAGTGGAGGTGGAGTTTTCCACTTAAATTATTTTCTCTGTGGAATTGGATCAAGGCTAGCATGTCTGAGCAGCACAGAAGAAATGTTACAGAAGTAATTCATCACAGCAAATTCCTGGCCTTTAAGAAACACCTTTTTACATGGTGGTCAAGTCTACATCCTGATGTCATGAAGTGCCCACGCTTACTTGGACACAAGTGTGAACACCCTAAGTTTGTAATGGTCATTTTCTGCAGTAGGCTGTTCTCATGAGCTACAACTTAATGTTTTTTAAGTCCTGAGGACAAAATGGATAATTAAAGAGGATACTGACTTCAGAGGGAAACATCCAGGACAAGCCAAAGATTTAATTCCAGTGTAGAATTGCCAAGCCAGCTGGACTGTGTTAAGAGGCTGGAAGCAAATCCTACAATCCAGTCTAAACTATACTCAGCTCTGCAGAAGGTTGTCTTCCTCTAAGCAGAAAGTGTTTCCGGTTTTTCTGGTGAAGAAGTGATGAAAGCCCTAGAAGCTCAGCCTGATAAGAAATTATCTTCAGTCCTTGAATGCATTTGGCAAAAGGAAGCCCCCTTGATGTGGCATCAAAGAACAGAAAAATGGTGGAGTTACTGCAGCATCAACAATAAAATGATCCATTGGAGAGGAAAGCCGTATGTGGTGTTAGGCTACAGTTTCCTGCAACTTCCTGTAACAGTTTCTTGGGAATACGTCTGCCCCACTTTGAAAACTTCCCAAATTTTGTCCATCTTTTTCTGTTGGGAGTGTGGAACAGTTTGCAGGACAATTCTGGAATTGTGTTTTGTTACAGTTCCTGTCTCACTTCACAAAGCTGTAGAGATTGTTCATTCTACAAACAAGGTTTTATGATTGCCAATCTATTATACTTAAATGACTTGTATCTTGAATTACTTTCTTGCTTTTTAGCACCAAGGTGACTTAACTTTTATGGTGCCCATATCATAACTAAAATGCTACTGTGACACTCCAAGTTTATAAGCACCAATTAATGAGTGTTCATGTTGATAGCTGGTCTTTTGGCTTCAAGGAAAAAAAAAACTTTCCTTACTCTGAGATGGCTTGTGTGAGTTTTATCTGCTCTTTGAAATGAGACCTTTCTTAAGTCAAGAACCTATAAAATCCCCTCTGCTTTGAAATAGGATAAACTTTAACAAAGTGTCTTCTAACTTAAAAAATAACCTTCCTGCATCTAATGCAAAGCCTTTTGGACCTTAGGCGTAGTTTTCTAAGGCTGCTTGCATAAAGCAGTTTCAAAAGATATATCTTTTGCCTAGGTAAGAGGCAGAAGGAAATGGGAGAAATTATAAGCAAAATTGCCTTCTTTATTATATGAAGGACTTGGACCTAGCATCCAGGTTTTCAGAACCCATGCTAGCAGAAGGGGATGGTGTTTGATTTTGAAACTTGAAACAAACTCTTACCTGCTGTGAGGTTGAGGACAGCAGAGGTCATGATGGTAAAGCTGAGGGCTGAGGCTTCAAGCCCAGTGTTCCTGTTGGGAGAAGGATGTCTGAGACAGATAATGATGGTGGCAAAATAATATGATCCAAACTGACATTCCAGTGATGAGAAATACTAATGCTTGCTCCTGGAATGTTTCAGCTTACCATGCCAAAAGGCTTTTTGAGGAACCTAACACAAGCAAAAGTTTTCACTGAGTCAAAGCCAAGACCAACATGATTTTGCTAGCACAGTTTTTTTTCCTCACAATGGATCAAGTTGGACCTGTGTGTATACATGGAGGTTTTAAAAACAATAGTTGCTACTACATAGGGTGGCATAATACATGTGCTACTCAAGTGGATGATTTCAGAGAGGGCTAGAGTTCAGTGGAGAAGCATTCATACCTCAGTAGGGAGCTCAGCTGTTCAGAATAAGACGTTTTCAGCAGTCATATTACTGCAGCAATGAACTGCAGTAACACTCCCTGCCTGTATAATCCATTAGTTGTCATAGCAGAGTGAAATATTTGACTGCTAAAAAAGGCAAATAAACCATGTTTGCCAGGATAGATGTGCAGTAACCTAACTTCAGCAGAGTGTGTGATCTTAGCTCTGCTATAATTACCAAGTGTGTGGTGTTTGAAAGATTATACAGAAATTTGATTAACTCACATGAGTTAGTCAATGTTTTGCCACCTGTTCATGTTTGAGGTTATAATAGGTGGCTGCAGAGTTGCTGTTACTTCAGGTCTGAATTCTAGAAAAAGCTTCCACTTTACCCCCCCCCACCCCAACAAAAAAACCCACACCCCACAAAACCCCCCAAACAAAACAAAAAAAAAACCCCAAACCACAAAGTACCTTCACTCTGGAACAGCAAATAGAGTAACTTTCGAAAGCCCAGCACGAAACGGTAGAAAAGAGGGGTGAATTATACTGTCTGCTTTGTAGATGCTGAAATTACTTCTAAATACTTCTGTGATCATCGTATTATCAGGACATCAAGAAAATGTACTAAACGGCCTCCCCATTGCCAGAAATCCCAACTGAAGTTAAGATACCTTCAGCTTAATCCTGTGTAACTACTGGTGCAGTCCTAGTTTGGTACAAAAGTCCCTGGCAATTGCAAATGAATTGGAGATCATAAATCATGTTTCATTTACAGAATAAATGACATGGGGCTGCCGTAATCATTGGACCCTTGTGTTTCACTCAAAGTGCTTTCTGATGCTGCTCTATTTTTTTTCTCCCCCATCAATACCACAAGAATGAAGTGCTGTAGAAATTAGGGCCAACGTGCTGCTGAGTACATGGGGACTAATGCTGAAGACTGAAATCATTTCTAGAATTGCTCTAACTTTATAAAATGGAAGCCCCATAATAGTGAAGCAAGAGGGGCTTAATTTAAGAAATACAAACATGACTGAGCAGTAAGTAAAGCAGCTTCTTCTTTAGTCATTAGATGGGAAAGCAATTAAAGTGGAACAAGCAACCAAGCCATCCTTTGAAAGTGGTGGTAGGCGTGGGCCGCCACCCCCTCCACGAAGCAGAGGTCCTCCCAGGGGCCTTAGAGGTGGAAGAGGCGGAAGTGGCGCGAGAGGACCACCTTCAAGAGGGAGTCACTTGGGTATGTATTCACCTCTCATTATATACTTGGACAACATACAAGACAATCCCATTGGAAGATGACAATAATACTACTGGAAAAAAAAAAGTCAAACTCCTGAATAGTGCACTCCTTGTTCTTTATTAAAATGGTGAAATATGATCTCAGCAGGTTAGTCAAATTTTTGATTAGGAAAGTACACCTTAAGAAAAAAGCTTTCAAATAACGAAGATTCCCTTCTACAACTAACACTCCACTTGACTTTTGGCTATGAAAGAAAAGCAAAACTCCTGCCCTGCACATGAGAAAGGAAGCTTTCCGCTATTCAAGTTGGAAAAGTGATTCTCTTCCACCAGGGAAAGGGAACTGCCTTGCATTCTTGCTAGTAAGAGGTCTAAAAGTCTAGGAATGATTCTTGTAGATGACAGTGAGAGTTAAGGAAGCTAAGCCTTGTTTGTTTTAAAATAGTACTGTGGTGGTGAAGCTTTCTAAAGGGGAAGGATAGTACCTTAGTTGATACTGGATGTTCCTTAATATACAGCTATTTATTCAGATGCTGTTCAATATCAAAAGAAAACTGTCACTTTGCAGAAAGAGCAAGCAGCATCTGAGGTGTAAAAGTAATGCAGAAAAAGCTCAGGAAATACTGAAAACTCCTGCCTTGAAGAGTCTGTGTAGTAGGTACTGCAGACTCTGTAATGTCTGTGCCCTCTCTATGTAAGATCTTCTCTAGTACATCTTCCCAGGTGGCTCTTGTCTTCTGAGAACAGAAACTTTGTGAGCATTTAAACTATGCCTGATTACAGATAGTAGCTGTCTTTCTCCCTTGTGTCACATCCTGTGGCTTTTGGATAAGTTCTAGAAGACAGTTTTTGACAGGAATTCAGGCTGTGGGAAATTAATTTGAGTACTCAATTCTGCCAGTAGCATCTAGTAGTGGCCAAAGCACCAGAGAAGACTTCAAGATCTGATTTTAGAGGTTCACTGTTGATTGCATAGTGGTAATAACAGCACCTAGGTTATTGCAGTTCAGGCTTTAGGGGCATACAGGTGAGTATCTCAGAAATAACAAGTTGGTTTATGGCTTATCCTCTAGGGTCTTCTCGAGGGCCACTTCCCATGAAGAGAGGTCCACCTCCACGAAGTGGAGGCCCTCCACCTAAAAGATCTGCCCCTTCAGGACCAGTGCGTAGCAGTAGTATGGGAGGAAGAGGTAAGGACTTTGGAATGATCTTGTTACTTAGCTGTAGCACCTTAGTCTTTCTTCAGGAGCCGTTGCAAAGCACTGATTGTAACTGAAATCTGCTGTGGAATAGTGTTTTGGTTTTTTTGTTTTGTTTTTTTAAACTCTGTTCTCTTCATACCAATACCATTTTGTAGCTGTATGGAACGTTTTGGTGTGATATCACGAGTGTTCCTTCTACAGCTGCTCTAAAAACATACAAGCTTGTAGATACAGGCTACAGAAATACTTCTAAGTAGCTTTAAACAGTTTGCTGATACCTGCCTGTGTGGATAAATGCTAATTAAGTTTAAAACTTGGAACTGTTTCTCTGAAGCTCCTGTGTCGCGTGGAAGAGACAGTTATGGTGGTCCTCCACGCAGAGAACCGATGCCGTCGCGGAGAGATGTCTACATGTCTCCAAGAGATGATGGCTATAGCACTAAAGATGGGTAAATACTTCTGCTAGTTTTACTGTTTTTGTTGGTCAGAGAAGGGTTTTGATCTCTGGTATTCTGGCATGTGACACATAACTATTCTCAATTCTTGTTCTTCGTAGTTACTCAAGCAGAGATTACCCCAGCTCCAGGGATACACGGGACTATGCACCACCCCCACGAGACTATGCGTATCGTGACTATGGTCATTCAAGTTCACGTGATGAATACCCCTCGAGGGGATACAGGTACCTACTGTTGGATTTTTTCTCCCTGTCATTTTGTTTTTGCTGCGGCTTCACTGATTGGTACTAAGTCTTAGTAGTCTTTCCTCCTATAGTGATCGTGATGGATACGGTGGTGGACGTGACAGAGACTACTCAGATCATCCAAGTGGAGGCTCCTACAGAGATTCCTATGACAGTTACGGTAAGAATCCATTTTGAGGATCATGTAGTAATTGGTACAGGTGTCACAAAACTGACTTTACTAGGTTGCTCATGTTTTAGGGGGAAGTGGTGTACTTTTTTCCCCCTACAGTGCAAGTGCAATTGGTTATCATTTGATCATCTTGTTAAATAAGCTATAAGCTAAAGAAGCAAAGTCTACAGTTCAGGATTGCAACTCTCTGGAAAATATGGCTGAGTTTCTTCTCTAAAATAACAAGCTGTTCTGGAATACCCAGTAAAGAGCCTGCCTGAATAAACACCGTCTTCATACCTTCAGAGTCTTTAAATCCACTCACTGCCTGATATGCAATCCCCACTTTAAATACCATTAATGTGACAGATTATATTAAGAACACCTCAGTATATACAAAAGAGTAGCAGTAACCATTTAAATACAACAATTCTGTAAATTCAGATTGAAATTGTTATATATAACTTATGGTGTTGCCATATTACCTGACCATTGACCCTGCAGGTAACTCACGTAGTGCTCCACCTGCACGAGGGCCCCCTCCATCTTATGGTGGAAGCAGTCGATATGACGATTACGGCAGCACACGAGATGGATATGGAAGCCGAGAAAGTTACTCAAGCAGCAGAAGTGATGTCTACTCAAGTGGCCGTGATCGTGTTGGAAGACAAGACAGGGGTCTTCCCCCATCCATGGAAAGAGGCTATCCACCTCCTCGGGATTCTTACAGTAGTTCAAGCCGCGGAGCACCCAGAGGTGGTGGCCGTGGTGGAAGCAGATCCGATAGAGGTGGAGGCAGAAGCAGATACTAAAAACACTCTTAAACTTTTGGACCAAGACAGATTACTTCTCAAAACAAAACAAAAACAAACCCTGAAAAGTGGAAGTTGTTCTGTTCTATCTTTACTACCCGAGGACTACTAAAAGGAAAAGTTGTTTTTACCTTTTTTTATTGTTGCCTGTTAAGTTTTCCCCTCCATGACTCTTATGCTCTTGTGAGGACAAGTTAAACCAATGTTAGTTTCATTTCAAAATTGTTAACATTTCTTTTTGAAAAGCAGATGTTAAATGTATAAAAGTTGAGCTGTGTACTAGTGTTGTAACTTTCAAAGTAAAGTTTCCCTGAAATGCCACACTTCCCATCTGATTTTCCTCATGAATGGGACAAGCAGTTTTTAAGATCTTCCTACACAACACCCAGCCCTCTTAACAATGGAGATGGATTGTTCTACATGTTCAGCATCTCATTCTTTAAACAGAATTTTGCTTGTTATGTGGAGGGTGGTGGGGATATTCCACATGCAGTTCAGTTGTGCCTAGAATGTGAAGTCGCAGTGTTCCCAGTACAAAATGCCTTCAGATCCTTGTGTAAAGAAAAATAGAGGATATCGTTCACTTAACCTGAAAAAGCAACTGGATAATACTATTTTCTGCCTTTCTGCTGTTACATGGGGAGTTTGAAAAGATCTCCCATCCAAATAAATCCATGTACATGTAAGTCAGCTCCAGAATACTGTAAAAAAAAAAAATAAAAAAAAATTGACCAATTCCATCAAAGAAGCTGCAAAACGATGCTTACTCATACTGTTTCAAATTTTTGCAACTCTGTAGTGTTTCACTTTTAAAGGAACATCTTTGATTCCAAAGGAGAAAATAAGATAAGCAAAGAAGTCTTTCTCTCCAACTTCTCAAAGGCTTATGGCTTCATAAAAACAAGTGAATCTTTCAGCATTCCACAGCTGATTTAAAGCATCAAATGCCTGTGAAACAGCAAAGATGGTAAGCAAAGCAAACTAGTTTTTCAGTCTAAGTCAAAATTGAACCACGTTACCTTCCTCTAGTACAGTAAGACAAGCTGCACGTCATAGCAATGGAAGTGCTGTCTAGATTAATCAAAAAAAAAAGGAAAAGAAATGCTCCAATCCATTAGAACTTCTCCAAATTCAACATTGCCTCTTGGATAAAAAGCATTTGTGGCACCAATTTTGAACATAAAGACAATGCAGCTCTCTGTAGACAGATTATTGTAAAGTAGGGTTGGGAGGGGGTATTTTGAGCCCAGTATCTGTCAGTGAAGATGCTTTAGAGGCTGCCCATGCTGTATTTTAACAAATTAAAGCCTCATGAAAGCAGGAATTGGTTTAGATTGAGACTTACCAGCTCAGCTGTTGGGAGTTTGAAGCAAGCCATTGCAAAGTTGATGTTTAGTTGGATGCCTGACTCTGTTTAGTTTGACACTGCATTGCAGGGATATCCTAGTACATGTGGCAAAACCTGTGGCAAGTTGTTATGACTCGGGTAAAGCCATGAAGTTCAAAAGATGCTCTTGAATATAAGACGTGAAGACCTCCAACTAAAAAAACAAAACAAACCACAAACAAAAAGCTTTGTACTACTGCTTAGTTCTCAGTAAATACTGTTGTTCAACTTAAGGATTTAACATGGCAGTGCACCATTGAAAAAGGAATGAGAATCCATAAGCCATGCAACCTGTCACTAAGCCATTCCAGTCCATTCCAAGCCAGTGAATCTTCCACCACTTAAAAGAGAAGTAGTAAACTTTCAACAGAATAATCTGCAAACCTAAACTTGTGACTTTGGAAACGGGGAAAGCTCTATAGGTTGATATGTGCTGCAAAATGTACTTTTCTCAATTTGTTTTATCTTCTCTTGGTTTCAGGGTGATAACATCTAGAGGATACTGCTGAAGTAAGGCTGGTTCATCTGTGCTGATGATGGAGATGAATGGTGCCTGTACCAATACATAAGGTAAATACTCAATTGGTGTAATAGCTGAAAGGAAGATTTCTTATGTTTCTGTAATGGATAGATTTGGATGGGCGTTCTTTGTGGCAAAATACTGTTTTTGTATGAGTTTTGGAGGAGGAGGTTTAAGTAGGCTTTTTTAAGCCTAGCAGGTTAAAAAGGATAGTGAGCGATTTCTCTGTGGAATTTGATCCAATCTGGGTATGGCTGAATATAGAATATGGTTACACTTTAAATCAGTCTAGAAATGGTTAGAAGACCAGATCATAAAAGCACGAATTGGAATGATAATCGTCAGTATAGACGTCTTAATCCTGTGAAGCGTGTAGAACTTGAAATTTAGTGATTGTACTGAGCGTAATCTTTGATTACTAATTAATCTCTGTAGAGGTCCTTGGATTAAATTTACAGGCATCCAGAAGTTTCCAACTTCATAGTCAACTGTGTTTCATGGCTTTGAAGCCTGCTCTATTAAAATGTTTTCTCAAGTAGACATGGGTGCAACTGTCTTCAGTCTTTATGTGGAAGAGTGACTGTCTCCTGTTTCCCTGATAACTCCCCAGGAAAAAACAAAAGTGGTAGTGGCTGTCAAGCTAATACAGCTTTCCAAAACCAAGTTTTCTACTTAAGAGGAAGTAATTTCCATTGTGTGCAAAGCCTGTTCAAGTCTGGTATAATGTGAAGGATAGGGGTCGGTGACTTTTCCCAGGGAAGTGTTTGTGTGAGAAGCCTGTGTGCTTTTAATGTAACGTTTAAACTAGTTTTCAAACTACTCTCTAAGAACATACTTTGCTGCTAAGTACTGCTTTTGAGAACCAGCTTTAGTGAAAAGGAAAAGCTCTGGTTGCTAAAGTGTTACTCCATAGAATGGTTTAGGTTGGAAAGGGCTCTTAAGGATCATCCCTGCCATGAGCAGGGACACCTCCAACTAGACCAGCTTGCTAAAGGCTTTCTCCAGCCTAGCCTTGAACAGCTCCAGAGAGGGGCCATCCACAATCTCCCTGGGCAACCTGTTCCGGTGTCTTCCTATCATCTAAAGAATTTCTTCTTAATCTCCAGTCTAAATCTCCCCTCTTCTAGCTCAAAGCTGTTATCTTTATCACTGCAAGCCCTTGTAAAAAGCCCAGACCACTAGATTGTATTTCAGATCAAATGCAGAACCATCATGAGTATGTTGTAAGTCCAGCGAAGGGTACAGTTAACATAAAAGCTGTTAGCTAACCAACTTCTTTCTCTGCTGGTTGATAAAATTTCAACCAATAAAAAGCTTTGCTTTCCTTATCTTCCCATTCCTCTTAGGCATGACTGTTGAAATCCTTAAATTTGAAATGCTGCTGGAAAGGACATTGTTTGAGCTCTATTCAAAAATTTAAAAAAAAACTAAACATTTTTCATTCAAAAGTCACTTTTCATTCAAAAAATCACTGATGTCAGTAGTATGGTAGCAAAGTGGATTTAGGGAAATCTGTCTAAAAGTAAGTTGTCTCTCACTCTCCCACTAACTTGAAAAACGTAAATAGGAGTCCAAATTTCTGTTTTGAGACTGGTTGGAACAGGCTTCCCAGGGAAGTGGTGGAGTCATCATCTCTGGAGGTGTTCAAAAAATGTGTGGACATGGCACTTTGGGATATGGTTTAATGACCATAGTGGTGTTAGGACTTGATGATCCTAGAGGTCTTCTCCAACCTTAATGATTGCATTCTATGATTCTTCTAATAATAACAAGATGGAATGATGTCTTTAATGTGCAGTATGCTAGATGACTTCAAAAGGTCTTGCTAATCATCCTATTAGTTGTGTCAGAATGTTTCCAAGTGTTCTAATATGTGTGTGCTTCAGCTCTATACTAGCTGGGAAGCTGAAGGTTCATTACCCTTGGCAATTAAAAAAGCTTCCCTCCTTGGGAAAATTGCTTTTTTCTCAGTTCATTAGACCATGGCTTAATGGTGGTACAGGATCATGTTGAAATTATTACAGATCCTAAAAACAAAGCATACCAGATACTAAAGACAAAGCATACCAGATACTCAAGATAAAGTACATTTTTCCATCTGACCATGCAGATTACAAACATTTCTAAATTATTAACAGCTATGGTGCTAATGTTAGTTTAGGGAGCAGAAAACAGAGTTTTGAACTCATGGCAGGAAAAGTAATTCTAAATTCGTGAAAAAAGAATGTCTTTTTACTCATTCAGCAAGCTCCCCCCACCTCTTGATCACTAGTTTTATTTAGCTTAAAGCACAGGATTATTTACCAGTGTGTATACCAGTTTGCTACTGGAATCAGATGGTCAGGAATCAGTGGGATTTTGTGCAGGGAGAGTTTGGAAGGGGAGTGTGCACAGGAATTGCAGAGGCTTAGTTTTTGCTCTGGAGACTGTTGTACCAGAAGTGTGCATCAATGCAATTAGTCCTCAGTTCTGACTATGTTGTTAATTACTGATGTATTTTCATCCTGTTGGGACAAATTGAATGTAATGCAAATAGAATCACAGAACTACTTCAATTGGAGAAGACCTTAAAGATTCCTGAGTCCAGCCATCAACCCAATAGAACAGAATCATTAAGGTTGAAAAGATCTGTCTCTAAAATTGTCAAGTTTCACCATTAACCCCACACCACCGTGGCCATTAAACTGTGTCCCAAAGTGCCATGTCCACATGTTTCTTGAACATCTCCAGGAATGGCAACTCCCACCCCCTCCCTGGGCAGCCTGTTCCAGTGCCTGACCAAACACATGCATTGTGGGTGTAAAAACAACTCACAGGTTACTAGGAGTTTTGTCTCTTGTTTCTGAGCCCATGCTAACTTTTGTTTCCTTTTTGCAGTTAATGCTGACTAGAAGGTGGCAGTGCAGCAGTGGATATGCGTTGGAGAGCTGAAGGACAGCAAAACACAACTGATAACAGCTTGGCTTTTGCATTGGTGTTACCCACTATTGGATTTAGAGGATTGTGTTATCATTCAGGAGTTGCCTTTGAAAGTAGCACTACTAATCTCTTGGAGAGAAATTCTCAGGTAGAAGTCAGTTGCTGTCTGCCATAGGTAATACCGTCCAAGAGCCAAGAGTGAGCTTTGTTTGAGTCAGTAGACATGGCATCACTGGATCTGCAGCAGAAGAATCATTGCCCTTTACATGAGGGGTTTCCTTTTCTGTGGGGAAAAAAGAAGAGCAAGTTATATAAATGTGAGATTTAGTCCTCTAAAATACAGAGAACTCAATTGTTTCAAATTCTTCTTTGCCAAGAAACCATGAAAAATTTTACTGTGTTGTTATATTAACAGTGTTATAATTGCCCAGGGTGCCTGGGTGAGAGGAAGGAAGTGTGGATGTACTGAGATGATATTCATAATAGATCCCCAGAACAATTAGTGGTGGTGTATGTACTAGCTCCAGACAGCACTGCATCTCTTAGTGCAAGATATTTCCTTCAAAACTTTGCCTTGGTTTTGATGCATTTTTATCTTGCATGTGCCAATGTGTGTGAGAGGAATCTTCAGGCACTGGTATTTCTTGTAGAAAATGTAACTTCAGATTGAAGTACCTAAAGCAGATTTATACTGATTTCCATGGTAGGGATAAACTGACCTTGTTTAAAGAATGCTCAGTTTGTAATCAGAAGCTAAAGAAAACAAAACTTACGTACCCTGGCTAGGGATTTAAAACTACCTTTTCATTTTGGGCTAAGAATATCACTTCAACTTCAATTTCGGACTGCAGATGGTAGGAGTAAGCCTGCTTCTATGTAGCAGATGGGTAGAACTGCAGTATTTCCTTAGACTAATAAATGTACTGTTAAACAAGCACTATGAGTTTTGTTGTTTGTTTTGGATTTTTAATTAAATTTCTACTCGAGACACTTGCATGGTGGAAAAGATGACTAGTGTTGGATATTGATGGAGGTTTATTGTTTTGAAGCAGGCTCAGAGTGCATCTTGTGCAGAAAGAATAATATGCTGTAATGTTAAGAGACTCCTTCTTAGCAGTACTTCAGAGTTCGGGTACTGTGGTTTAGGCTGAATTGAAATACAATGTCAACATAGAAGCTATCATAGAGAAAAAGATTGATACCTGCCTAATGATGAAAAATGGTAAATGATGCTAAATTATGGGCTTGTACATTAGCTCATGCACTGACTCAGACTTCATCATTCCAAGCCATTAGTTTCAATATAGATCCTACACCAGAAAACTACTCCAGCCTTCTCCTTGGTGTTGGGTGTTTTCCCTCTATGCTGAAAAAAGAGCAAGTTACATACAAGGGAGAGGCTTTGAGGAGAAGCATTTCAGAATATTTTCTGAATATCAGAACGCTGTTCTTAACCTGCTGCTGTGACCATGCTGTTAGGGATATATGTGCCAGCAGAGGCATTGGGTGTGGACCACCCCTCACCTTTTCTGTTTTTCAGACAATCCCATGCTCTGCAGTCCTCAGTGGTGTAAATCAGGCTGTGAGGAAGAGGGTATTTGTGACTTGAGGGTGAAGGTTGGCTCTGCAAGAGATGAGTGACAGTTTTCGTTTGTCCCTGTCAGCAAATAAAGTTAGAAGTGTTGGCCAAACACCAGACCCGAAACTAACCCTTGCTTGGTAGCTATACTATCATTCCCTGGCTGTAACACAGGATTAATTTTAGTGTAGGGGTGAGTGAACAAGTTGAGACATTTTTAGATGGGCTCCTTCTGAAGGATGTAAGGTTGGCCTTGAGGTAACAAGTCAAGAGATGCTTTACATTTGGGGGCTTGCTGAATATGCATGTCTCAATGTCTTTCAAGAAAGTGGGAAGTGTTTTCCTTCAGTTGTAGTTGAAACCATGAACATCTGCTTGGCTGCAAAGAGCTGCATATGATGTAGTCTTGAAACTAACTCTGCCTAGCCACAAAAAATGATTTGCTTTAAAGGAGAAGGTGAAGTACCCTGCTGTGTTCAGGGTCGTAATGCTGAGTGTAATGGAGCACGGGTGCAGTTTTCCCAGTTGTAATCTTGCTCTTGCCATCACAAACCACTATGTTGTGATGAGATGGCTGAGGTGGATGTTTTCCATGTGCAAATGTTTGTCCCCAGTAAATAGAGCCATGGACAGTTTTGTTTGGAAGAGATCTTTGAGGTCATCAAGGCCATTTGTTAACCCAATGCTGCCAGGTCACCACTAAACCACGTCCCTCAGCACCACCTCTCAAGCGTTAGCAGTTTTCCTGCCTACTACAGTCAACATGCTATGGACTGCAAATACTCCTACAAAATACTAGTGCTCTTGAGAAGTCAAAAACAACCTCCCTAAAATTCTTTATAACTGGTCATAAATTTGAAACATTTTGCGCACAGATGGTTACAGATTTGCTTCAGCAGCTGGCAGTGAGTTTTGTGATGCAGCTTTAGCCAGCTCTGCTGCTCATGCTGGCTGCAGCTATGTGTTGCTTGTATTTGCACACAACTCATCCCTACATCACTGTAAAGATCCAAAGTCTCTAACCCTAAAATGGCAGCTCATGACTTCTTACTGGTGGCTCTTAAAACCTTAGGTAGGTCCCAGTTCCAAGACCTTGGAAAGTGGAGATGTAAAACCATGGATGCGTTTGTATGGCATTTGTCCTCTTGCTGTCCTGGATCTCCCTACTCTTTAAATGATTAGCCTAAGCAGCTTTTGAGAGTGCTGATGTCCTGAGAACAGTTGTTTCAAGTAATAGGGTTAGGAGTTGGCTCAGAATATTGTCACCAGGAAATTCTGCTCTTCAGGATAATTTGTTCCTGGTGTCCTGATGCCAAATTCTTTGGCATCGTGAACAGAATTGCTTCATTTCCATCTGTTCTGGTGAAGGGCTAAAAAAGAAGAAAATGGGAAGATGGTTGGATATTTCTAAATGGATGTGATTAACAGTGGTGGTTAATCTGTCACCCCAGAGCAAGATGAAACATGAAAAATCCATGCACTGGATCCTGATACTCCATGGATTGGATCCTGACAGTTCTGGTGTCCTCATTATAAGGAGAACACAGCTGTCAGAGCAAGTCCAGAGGAGGGCCACAAAGATGATCCAAGGGCTGGAGCACCTCTGTTGTGAGGACAGGCTGAGAGAACTGGGGTTGTTCAGCCTGGAGAAGAGAAGGTTCCAGGGTGACCTTAGAGCTGCCTTCTAATACCTGAAGGGATCCTGCAGGAAGGCTGGAGAGGGACTTTTCATTAAGGGTGTCTAGCAATAGGACTAGGGGGAATGAGTTTAAGGTGAGGGAAAGCAGGTTTAGACTGAATTTTGGGAAGAAGTTCATCAGCACGAGGGTGGTGAGACTGTTCAAGGCCAGGTTGGATGAAGTCTTGAGTAGCCAAGTCTAGTTGAGAGATGTCCCTGCCCATGGCAGAGAGGTTGGAGTAGATGATCTCTCAGGTCCCTTCCAACCCAAACCATTCTATGGTTTTAACAGGAGAGGTGAAATAGTGGGGAAGTTTCTTAGCTTTAGAGGCCTTAAATTTAGGAACTTTTCAAAGTCATGCAGGTGTTTGTTTCCAGAGATGATCATCTTTCAAAAACCCATTTTGGCTTCTGTGTGCACTTCCAGAAATTGTTGAAACAAAATTTCACAAGAATGCACAGATCAGAAGTTGTTTTCTAAAATTAGATTTTTTAAACCTCGATTTCTAAAAGGCAATCTTACTAACTGGTTTCCCACATTAAAATATGTTGGTTTAAAGGTAGTGTGATATTTCCCTCCAGTCACCTTTAGTATGAAGTTCAAATTTCATGCTGCATCATACCTCATTTACAGTTCTAAGGAGGAATTTGCATTTCCTTGGGGCAACAGCCACAAATTAAGGCCAAGTTTACCAGGTGATGGGATGCAGACTGCCACAAGGAGGAAGGCACTACATGAGATGTTATTGGTGGGAAAAGTATCCACATGAAATATTTTCAATAATACCGAAAATCATAGAATTGTTTTGGTTGGAGAAGATCTCTGAGATCATAAGAGTCCAACACCACCATGGCCATTAAACCATGTCTCAAAGTGCCATGGCCATACATTTCTTGAGCACCTCCATGGATGGTCACAATACCACCTCCCTGGGCAGCCTGTTCCAATCCCTGACCATTGCTGCAGCAAAGACATTCTTCCTGAGATTCAACCTAAGCCTCCCCTGCCACAATAAAATTTCAGGCCACTTCCTCTCATTCTATCACCTGGTACTAGGGAGAAGAGACCAACTCCCACCCTCACTCCAATCTCCTTTCAGGTAGCTGTAGAGAGAAATGAGGTTGCCTCCTCAGCCTAAACAACCCCAGTTTCCTCAGCTGTTCCTCAGCAGCCCTGTTGTCCAGACCCTTCCCCAGCTTTGTTGCTCTTCTCTGGACCTGCTCCAGCAACTCAAATGTGTAGTTCAAGAGCTGCGTTTGCTGTCTCTCTTTTATGGAGCGCTAGAAACTCTTTTTATCACAAATAAAAGTTTCTTACCGTAGAGGAACAGTACTTCTGGCTCTCAAGGTCTGGTGAGTTTTTCTGTTGAGCCAAAAAAAAAAAAAAGTTTCACACTTGAGCTGTGCAAGCAGCAGTAGAAGCAGGAAGATGTAATCACGGATGTGGGTTCCAGCAAGCTGCTGCACAGGAGAACCGCGCTGGTGGGCACCGCTCTCCCAAGATGAATCCAGAGGAACAAACTGTAACCTGGCTTATTTCATTAGGAGTTTTAAATTCTCCTAAGAAAATAGTAGAGGATCCAGGAGAGTTCCTGAAAACTTCTCTGAGAGATGGAACTGTGCTTTGTAAACTCATTAATCGACTTCTTCCGGGATCTGCAGAGAAGGTAACAATCTTTAAGATGTATTTTGCTAGCCTGAGGAGGAGCGCTGCTCAGTGAGATGCTGCTCTGGTTATTTCAGGGTATGGTTTGCTTTGGTAAGATGAGCTAAGGGGTATCAGAGAGAGAAATATTGTGCCTTTCAGTTGCTGCTACCTAACAGCAAAGCTGTAGCTTTACATTTGAGTTTGTCTCTGTATCCAGAGCAAAACCCTGAAAGGTCCCAGGTGGCCAAGCTACACATCAGTCAGCAACAGGAAACACTGGGCCTAGCAGAGATCACAGTATCTTGGGTTTGAATAGAAGGATGTGCAGTTTGGCTGTATTTACCTAAAAAATATCATCAATTACTACTGTAAAAACATTCATTCCAGGGCTGTTACTGGAAAATACTTTGTTAGTCAGGAAATGCACTAGAGAAGCAGATTAGATTAGGCATAAATAATAAACCTTGTGTCTGTGCCACTTAGAGCTGTCCCAAGGCCAGCAAGTCTGTTGGTACTGAAGCCATTTAAGCCATGCAAGCACCTCCCTGTTACAATTTTCAGATTGTGGTAAGTAACTGCAGGAGGAAAAAAAAAAGGGAAGGAGTGCAATGAGAGATAGGAAATGGCACCAGAGAAGAGAAGCTGTTTAATTAAAAAAAAAAAAAACAAACCAACCTAAAGCGAGGTTCTCCAGCCTGTAAAACAGGAGCAAAAAATCAGTTTTGCTAGCTCCTTCTCTTTTGCTTCCACGTGATAACTGGGGGCACTGTGTTCTTAAAGGCCATCACTTTCCCTCTGTCACTTGGGGCACTGTCATATGCTGACATTCAAAACAAGATGCCGACCATCTCGATGTGTGCATCACTTCCTCCAGTGGCTCTTTCTTCCTGCTTCAACAGCTTGCTTGCCACCCCCATCCGCCCCCTTCAGAAGCTTCCCTAATTCAGTATAAAACGCACATGTCAATATTCAGGCAGGCCTTCTGAGCAGAGGCTACACAGGAGGGAAGGCAATGATCTCAGTGCTTTTTCTTTCTTTAGTATTGCCTGGAGCCTAAAAATGAAGCTGATTGCATCAGTAACATCCAAGAGTTCTTGAAAGGCTGTGCAGCCCTTAAAGTGGAGGTAAGTCAACTTGGATCCTTCCTTTATATTGTCATAACATGCTTGTTTAATCAGGCTTCTGAAAGGAAGCCAGATTCCAGAGGCATGAAATGGGTACTCATTCCTCATCTTTGGTATTCATGACAGAAATTAGAGCTTGGGGAATTTAATATTCTGTCTGGAGAATTTGGGAGCAGAATGTATTGATTGTGAGCTTCTTGTCCAAACAAGCCAACCTAAATGTCAGGTAGAAATGGTTCTGAGACAAACCTAAATGGTCAGGTAGAAATGGTTCTGAGACAAACCTAAATGGTCAGGTAGGAATGGTTCTGAGACAAACCTAAATGGTCAGGTAGGAATGGTTCTGAGAGGAACCTAAATGGTCAGGTAGGAATGGTTCTGAGAGGAACCTAAATGGTCAGGTAGGAATGGTTCTGAGAGGAACCTAAATGGTCAGGTAGGAATGGTTCTGAGAGGAACCTAAATGGTCAGGTAGGAATGGTTCTGAGAGGAACCTAAATGGTCAGGTAGGAATGGTTCTGAGAGGAACCTAAATGGTCAGGTAGGAATGGTTCTGAGAGGAACCTAAATGGTCAGGTAGGAATGGTTCTGAGAGGAACCTAAATGGTCAGGTAGGAATGGTTCTGAGAGGAACCTAAATGGTCAGCTGCAGCAACAAGAGGAGGTCTGTCTAAACAAAGTTCAAGCAGCCTGGACCTGTTTTTCATTATTAGAGAGAAGGGATTGCAGATTTTAGCCTTGCTTTGACATGAGGGTGAAATATTAATAATGCAGAATTTTTCATCCCCTTCCAACTGTTGTGTGAGATTGTGCCAAACACATTGCATTATATTAATCCTTGCACATAAAAACAGTCCTAATAAAGACAAAAAGTACCTTTTCAGTGCCTATTCCTGATCCTACCTACATACTGATTCTTATGCTTAAGCATAGCTCAGATTTGCAGGATTGGAGTCACTGATTCTGCAGATGATGATCTGATCACCTCAGAGTTCAGCTGATTTTGCCATCATGCTTTTTACTAAGTGCATAAGGATTTAAAATGTAAAGACTTTTGCTTCACACCAATTCCTACAGTAAAAAGAGAAACCTGTAGCTAAGAGCTGTCACTGTCTCGTTTGAAATATGCTGAATGCTACAGGAAAAAAAACCCAAAAACATTCTGAAGACAAATCCTGCCAGAAGCAGGGACATCATCCTTGGGCATCACACAGAATATTCATGCAGCACAGTGAGAAAAGTCCAACCTGTGGTAGCTCAGTTCCTGTGCTTTGCTTTTGAAGGTCTAAACAAGCAAAGAGCCTTTCTCTTCAGAGTTTTTTAGCTAAGTGGAGTGAAAATTTGCTCATTCCAGAGCTGTTTCAGCATCCTGTGGTTTCCAAGTAATGCATTTCTCAGAGCCTGCTGCAGCAGCCCAGTTTGAAGAGCAGAGATCAGTGGAATCACTGAAGGCCTGTCACAGCAGAAGTCAGTTGTTGCTAGTCTTCTGGGACTGACCTTGTGGTTGTCTCTGAGTTTTCTCTCTGCTTGAGGGAGTTTATTTTTCTGCTTGAAAACTAGTCATAATGGCTGTGGTGGGAAATACTAACAAATAGAAATCTCAGACAGCTGGAAGATAAGACAAAGGAACAGTCCTCAACAGTTGTGCTTTAACATCTCATAGTTTAGAAAGCTGGTTCTGTAATATTTTAGTCATACTCCACCATTTTCAGATACTGGGACCTAGCAAAGTTGTGTCCAGCTCAGGATGTTGCTCTGGGCCTCCATGTGCCTTTTCTTCCTTGGTTTTAATAAAAGAAAAAATAAAAAGAAAAAAGAAAAATATTTTGGACTTCTTTTTCATTCTGCTTTATAACCCTGAAATATTCTGACCCTTCAGTAATTTCTCCAGTGCTCATGTGGTTGCCCTGGTCTTGGTTGCTGTGAAAGGAGACCTCAGAAGCTGCATAACAGCTGAAATCTCTCAAGTTTACATTTTGAAGCAAAATGAAAATTATTTTTTTTCTGTTTTCCAAAATATGAAGTCATATTACAACACCAACTGAAGTCAGGAACTTTGCTTCTTTCTAGCTCCCCTCTGTAGCCTCAGACAGAGGAATGTTCAAGGTAGGACAGCTGAGATGGTGGGTCAGACATGGCACAAGTAAGCTCATGCTGCCCTCTGGCTCTTCTCTTTCTGTAGTGCCAGCTTTTCTGAGTGCTCTGAAGGCAAAGCCAGAGGACACATGAAAACCTTCTGCCATCTGTTCCTTCTAAATGCTGCCCTGTTTGGACTTTCTAAGCAGCATTACCTCTAGGTGGTCTTCCCTCATGTCTGATGCTGTTTGCCTTGGGAAGGACCACTGCCTCTCAGAGGGGGTTCCTCTGCAGCATGTTTATTCTGAAAGCAGGCTTAGAGCATCAGAACAGGCAGGGAACCTTCTGGTTCCAAGATCTGTTGGCAAGGAAGTTGCAGTGATCCGGTATTATGTCTAAGGACGATGAGCACAGGATAGAAAATCTGTTCTGCTGCAGTAACCTAGCTGGAGAAAGAAGAAATTTCAGGAAAGCTCTTGGCTTTTAATGACTTCTAATTCCCTGGTTGTCACCTTGCTGCTTATCCAGACCTTGGATTTGATAAAAAAATCCCTAATGGTTCTCTCAAATTCTGCCCTGCTCCAAATGCCACAGAGAACTCTTGTTGTTTAGGTATGAAGAAATAACCCTGAGACTCGATCTGAGGCCAGTTCTCCTTCTTGAGACTGATAAGGGCAAAGATTCTGTTCCTATTGCAGATGTGAGTAAAAGAGGATGTTCTGAAGAAATTCAGAGCTCACAACTTCTAGTCTGGATACTGACTTGTAGAAAAGGGCATCATAGGGTCCAGAGGAGGGTAACAGAGCTGGTGAAGGGTCTAGAGAATAGGTCTGGTGAGGAGCAGCTGAGGGAACTGGGGGTGTTTAGTCTGAAGAAGAGGCTAAGGGGGGAGACCTTGTGGTTCTCTACAACTCCCTGAAAAGAGGTTGGAGCCAGATGGGGGGTGGTCTCTTCTCCCTAGTAACAAGTGATAGGTGAGAGTAAACATCAAATTGCACCAGGGCAGGTGTGAGTTGGACATTAGAAGAAACTTTCTGACTGAAAGGGTGCTGAAAGACTGGAATGGGCTCTCCAGGGAAGTGGTTAAATCCCCATCCCTGGACATCATCAGTAAATTTGCAGATGACATCAAGCTGGGAGCAGGTGTTGATCTGTTAGAAGGTAGAAGGGCTCTGCAGAGGGACCTTGACAGGCTGGACAGATGGGCAGAGTCCAACAGGATGGCATTCAACAAATCCAAGTGCCACGTGCTGCACTTTGGCCACAACAACCCCATGCAGACCTACATGCTGGGGTCAGAGTGGCTGGAGAGCAGCCAGGCAGAAAGGGACCTGGGGGTACTGGTTGACAGCAGCTGAACATGAGCCAGCAGTGTGCCCAGGTGGCCAAGAGAGCCAATGGCATCCTGGCCTGCATCAGGAATAGTTTGGCCAGCAGGAGCAGGGAGGTCATTGTACCCCTGTACACAGCACTGGTTAGGCCACACCTTGAGTACTGTGTCCAGTTCTGGGCCCCTTAGTTTAGGAAAGATGTTGAATTGCTGGAGCATGTCCAGAGAAGGACAACGAGGCTGGGGAGAGGCCTTGAGCACAAGCCCTATGAGGAGAGGCTGAGGGAGCTGGGACTGTTTAGCCTGGAGAAGAGAAGGCTCAGGGGAGACCTCATTGCTGTCTACAACTACCTGAAGGGAGGTTGTAGCCAGGTGGGGGTTGGTCTCTTCTCCCAGGCAACCAGCACCAGAACAAGAGGACACAGTCTCAAGCTGCGCCAGGGGAGGTTTAGGCTGGAGGTGAGGAGAAAGTTCTTCACAGAGAGAGTGGTTGGCCATTGGAATGGGCTGCTCAGGGAGGTGGTGGAGTCACCATCCCTGGAGGTGTTCAAGAGGGGATTGGACGTGGCACTTGGTGCCATGGTTTAGATAGTCATGAGGTGTAGGGTGACAGGTTGGACTCGATGATCTTTGAGGTCTCTTCCAGCCTTCTTGATTCTATGATTCTATGTTGAAAAGAGGTAGAGATGTGGTGTTGAGGGATGTGGTTTATCACCAGGCTTGGCAGAGTTAGAGACCTGTTGGACTTGATGATCTTGAGGATCTTTTCCAACTAAAATGATTCTATGATTCTATGAATCTTGAGCATGAATACTTTAGCCATGACATGAGCATTCCATGGCTTCCTTGTACACTATCAGAGCAGTGGTTACCTTCATACTATACCTTCAGTTGGTTGTCTTAAGACGTTTGTACAGGTGCCCTTTGGTGCTGAATCCATCACTGGGCATTGCTAGTGTGCTGGGAAGGGGATCAGTGTGGAAGGCTGGGTTTCCAACAGCTTCTGGTTGAAACCCAAGTCCCATCTTCCACTGAATGGATCCTGCTTGCCAATCTCTTCCAGTGGGAGGGCATGGAAAGTGGTGACTCCTGCAGAGTTACACACACGTCCTTCCCTCCTACCCTTCTTTGTTGTCCTGGTAACTCAGGAAGTGGAAGACACACACAGTGAGGCACTTTCTGTTTTACAGGAACACTGAAGCATTTGGACATAGTGGAAGGGAGGGAGAAGGATACTGTGACCTTCTTGCTTCAAGGTGGCTTCATTGGGTTGGCAACAGCTTTACAGGCTGGTGGTGTGAGCTGGAAGAGTGTGTCTCATTGAAGGATATAGATAATCAGACTCTTCCTTAGCTGCAATAATTTGTTCCTTCAAATATTTCAGTCCTTAAAAGAAGGCTTGCATGGGAATCAATGTCTTCTAACTAGACAAATAGCTGTGGTAAGGTGAAACAATGAGATGTGACCTAAAATTTCCAACTGCTTTTCTCTGCTAGAACTTGGTCCAAGTCATGTCTGCCAGACCAGCTCTGCTGAGACAGACTGCTAGGCAGAAGACATGGGCACCTTTTTGTACTTTAAGTATTCTTGGAGGATTCTTTGATGGTTTGGACTGATGAACAGGGCAGATAACCTGATTGTGCTTCACTTCTGTGGCTTCAACCTCTGAGCTCTGTATAAGACCCAAAATCTGGCCAGGTGAGTACTGCTAAGGTAGCAACAGCTGGATGGAGAGAAGGCAAGAGGTTCAGTCCTGATGGCCAGGTGGAGTTTAGTGCAGAAGATACAGGGGAAAAAAAACATGAAAAAACAGAGAAGTCAGGCAGAAAGCTGCTGGCTGAGCTTGCTCTGGAGGGCACAAATGGAATCTGTTTGTGGTTTTGCTCTTGACACTGCTGTCAAGCATCATTCACTGCTGAAGAAGCACAAGACCTTCATTCAGCAGCAGTGTTTTATTACTAATATGACCATAAAACTTCTGGCCAGGGGCCGGATTTTGTGAATGAGGAACAGTATCTGAAAGACAAATCAATAGCTGGATTAAGCCTGACTGTCCAGAAGGATTGTAGAGCATGTGGTGTGTCATTGCCATCGTGGGCTGAACTGACACTGCTGCTGCAGCTGGAGGGGCTTGCAGCCTTCACTGTGCCTGGGCTGAGGGTGTGTTTCACTCAAACACAAGGAAAAGATTCTTCACTTTGAAGGTGCTGGAGCACTGGACCAGGATGCCCAGAGAGTCTCACAGGATGTTAGGGGTTGGAAGGGACTTCTGAAGGTCATCAAGTCCAACCCCCCTGCCAGAGCAGGACCATAGAATCCAGCGCAGGTCACATCCAGATAGGTCTTGAAAGTCTCCAGAGAAGGAGACTCCACAACCTCCCTGGGCAGCCTGTTCTAGTGCTCTGTGACCCTCACAGTGAAGAAGTTCTCCCTCCAGGCTGTGGAGCATTCATCTCTGGGCACTTTCAAAAGCCACCTGGACACATTCCTGTGCAACTTTTAGCAGGGGGGTTGGACTAGATGATCTCAATAGGTCCCTTCCAACCCCCACCATTCTGGGATTAGCAGATGAAAAATCATCACTCCCATTGCTCCCCATCCACATGCTCCCAAAGCCTTCACTGCTTTGGCTTTGCTCCAAAGCATTGCTACCTTTCCTAGCTGTGTAATGTCAAAAATGAGAACTCCTGCCCAGGACCAACCAGCACAAGCACTGGGGAATGGGCATAACTGAATTCAGAGTGACCTACTGTCCCAGTGACCTCTGGTTCACAGGTGTGAGGGGTCTCTCTGACACCCCTGGGTCCCTGCATGAGGTTGGGACCTACAGCTGTGCTTCACCCTGGGTGCTGGTACAGTGCTTCCCTCCCTTACCCCTCACTACAAGGACATTGAATTGTTAGGGCAGGTCCAGAGAAAGATAATGAAGCTGGTGAAGGGTCTGGAGAACAGGTCTGGTGAGGAGCAGCCTAGGAAACTGGTGCTGTTTAGTCTGGAGAAGAGGCTGAGAGGAGACCTCATTGCTGTCTACAACTCCCTGAATGGAGGCTGGAGTGAGGTGGGAGTTGGTCTCTTCAAATGAGTGACAAGAGCTAGAACAAGAGGAAATGGTCTCAGGTGGCACCAGGGGAGGTTTAGGTTGGATCTTAGGAAAAATGTCTTTCTTGCAAGAGTGGTCATGCACTGGGACAGGCTGCCCAGGGAAGTGGTGGAGTCGTCATCTCTGGAGCTGTTCAAAAAACGTGGACACGGCACTCTGGCACACGTTTTAATGGCCATGATGGTGTTGGGTTGATGGTTGGATTTGACAGTCTTAGAGATTAGGTCTTTTCAGCCCTAATGATTCAATTCTGTTCTACATTCTACTCTGTTCTGTGATTCTCTCCACGCTGCAGCCCACTGCCATCACAGGGTGTTTGGGGATTGTCACGTTCTGCAGCAGCGTTCTCCATGCAGATGGGCAGAGGCGGCAGCAGCTCTGCTCGCAGTGGTGAGGCTGTGCTGTCTCTGAGACCTCTCTGCCTCATCTACAGGCCCTTCTGTGGCTCTTCTTCACGGGGCAGAGGTGCTGATATTGCCATTTCATTAGTCTGGATTTTTCTTTCTTTTCCTACACTTTCCTCCTAATTTTTCCTGTTCTTTTTCCTTCTTTCCTTATTTTTTATTTTTTCTTCTTGTTCCCTTTTCTCCTTTCCTTTTACCTCTCCTTCCTAGTTTACTTTTCCCTTTCCTTCCCCACTGTTCCTTTTCCCCTTTCCTTCTCTGATTTACTTTTGCCCTTTTCCCTCCCCCCTTTTCCCCTCCCTTCCCCCCCCCCCCCCCTTTTTTTTTTTTTTTCCCCTCACTTTTCCCTCCCCACTTTTCCCTCCCTTCCCATCCTTGGCCTTTCTTCCTTTTCCCCTTTGTTTTCCCTTCCTCCTTTCCCCCTCCTCTCCACCCCGGGAGCCGCTCGGCGTCTCCCGGCCGCGGCCGGCGGAGGGAGCAGCGTCCTCAGGGCCCCTCCGCGTCCCGCAGCGAGCGGCGGCGGGGCGGAGCGGGGCGGCGGCACCGCCTGTCACTTCCTTCCCCTTCCCTTCCCCTTCCCTTCCCCGCGCCGCGATCCGGCTCCGGGTCAGAGCCGCAGCGGCCGCCCCGCGGACCGCAGCACCACCGGCTGTCGCTGCCGCCATGCCCCGGGGCTGCAGGACCGCCCGCCCGCCGCTGTGAGTACCGACCGCACCGGCACCGCCGTGTCCCCAAGCCCGGCCTGGACGCCGACCCCATCCTCCGCCAGCCTCGCCGGTGCCACCGGCTGTCCCTGACCGCTCTTCTGGGGTGTCGCCCGGCAAGCCCCCACGGGCAGCTCTTTCCGGATGTCACCCCCACCGGGCTGCTCTCCCTAGTGTCACCCCCACCGGGCGGCTCTTCCTAATGTCACCCCCACCGGCTGTCACCTCCACCGTGGCGGCTCTCCCAGGTGTCACCCCCACCGGGCATCTCCCGTGGGTGTCCCGCTGGTGTTGGCAGAGGTGAATCACGGCTTATAGCTGCCGACGAGCCAGCCCGGTTTGAAGGTTGGCAGTGGGATCGAAGATGAGAGTCTGGGGCTGGCTCCGTGGCTGGAAAACCGCTCCCCAGCCACCAGCTTCTGGTCTCCATCTCCCCGGTTTTGGCATCGCCGCCAGAGGCTCTCTGCAACTCCGGGAGGCAGAGGGCAGCCTGGCCGGGAGCAGCCGGGGTTGGCGAGCGGCCGGAACGCCAGCGTTGCGGGCAGTTGGGGCGGTCGTGGGATCGTCTCGCTCCAGTCCTTGTCCTAGGGTTGGGATGGAGGGTCATGGTCGCACCGAGCTCTGGGCTTTGCCCTCAGCTTGAGGTGTGCCAGGATTTTGCCTGCCTGTGGGAACAGCTTTTGGGGATAGCACAGGTTAGGCTCACAACACAACCCAGCTTCTCCTAATCTTTCACCACCTCCCATCCTGGTCCTGGGATTTTGGGTGCTGATAACTTGCTACAGGCACCTGGGCTTGGCTTTTCCTCCTTCCTGTGAAGCTGGGTGCTCTTCTGGTCTTCTCCAAGCCCCAGGCCCTCTTCATCCTGTTTGTCTGTCTGAAGGCTGGTGGGGTGGCAGTGCAGGTTTTTTCTCTCCTGGTGTGATGCCCGAGGGGGCAGACAGAGTTTCACCAAAGGGAGCTGCAGTCTGCAATTGTGGAAGTCAGAAAAGCTTGTGAATAGAGATCCTCAGATGACAGCCATAGATTTTGGTGAGGTTTTACAGGTGTCCACCAGGTCTACCATGAACTAAAAGCTAAAAAAGCCTTTCCTCCTCTATTTGCCTTCTAGCCTTAAAGCTTGCCTTTTTAGTTAGGAGTGGAATTATGGATAGATCCTGCTGGAAAAAGTAATTTGTAGCTTGTAAATGAGGACTTTTTCCTTATGATGAATTTATCCTGGAACCGGCTGCAGAGTAGATTTACATTAAAGTAGCTGATCCAGAAGAGTTTCCCACATAGTCATCATGCCACAGTAGCTACTCCAGACAATTTCTTCATGAAGAAAAAGTCCTAGAAGTTATTGCTTGCTTTTGTGCAAGAATTTTTGGCACATCCTTTCCACCACCATTTTCCTCTGGGCTTTGTCAGTCTGATGGCTCTGAGCTTACAGCATTGTTCTGTGCCTGAAGGATCAGGGATGGATTTGACTACTTGGGTCCTTTAAAAAAAAAAAAAAAAAAAAGGCAAACCAGCAAGCTGCCATTTGTTGAAGGCAGGACTTGTTTTTCTGGACTTACTAAAGTGGAAGAGAAAGGGTATGACTGAAAAGTGACACACCAGAGAGATGCACTCAAACACCCCAGCCTCCCTGTTTACTTTCCACTCCTGCTTGGTGGAAGGAGGAGGAGGAGGGTGAAGATACGTTGCTGTAACCTTGCATCCTCCAGCAGCTGCCAACAGGGTCAGCGCACACCCAGGCTCTCCGTTACCATCTCCCTTTCAACAGAGATGCTAACGCCGCTGCTCGGAGCTAGAGGCTGTGCTCAGGTAGCACTGGAAAGCAAGTGCAAGGCAGGAAAAGTAGTTCAGGCACCAGCTGGCAGAGGGGATGGGGTCTGTGTGGTCCAAAGGAGCAAACCCGAACCGCTGAGAGCAATAAACCAGCTCAGAAGCAGCCCGAGGTAGGGGGGCATGTCCCCACAATTGCTGTGACTGATTCTGATATTCATAATGACAGCAGGCTGCTTCCCCTTGGGGTTCTGTTGCTTTAGGGTGAAACCTTTCTCCCAGTATTGAGTTGCTGAGTCCATTTGTAAACACATTCTTAACAAAGGGCAGGCTTTGTGCTGCCTGTGGTGGACTTCGTTGCTGCACTGATGTCTCTGTCGGGAGGAAGAGATGCCGTGAGCAGCCAGGGCTGCAGCAGAGGTCAGTCCCCTTCCTATTTGAAATATGCCAAATGTTCTCAATGTGGAAAGTAAGGAAGGGCTGGTTTTAAGGGCAGTGCTACCCTAAAGGTAGTTAGGGCTCGTGTACTTATTTAGCAGGATACACTAAGTCGATGGCAGTCTCCATCTACTTACAAACACCTCTGATGCACCAAATTAGTACATTGGAGGTGTTTGTAAGTAGATGGTTCCTGCCAGGGGAGCTTGAAAATCATCTTGCCTATTCACTGGATTTGCAGATCAATGGTCTCCATTGGTGTGCTTGGGGATTGGCTGGTGGTGCCTTGGTGGTGCCAGTGACAAGAAGATCCTTTTCTATTGCTTATCTTTGCTTCGTTCCTCTGAGTATTTAACAGTGTGTGTGGACTTAAGGGCATTTCTCAGTGATGAGGTTAGATTCCTTAGAGATCTCCAGTCTCAGGGATTGCAGTGTTTTGGAAACTCTGGCCCTCATTCTGCTGCTGGTGATTTCTGAAGGGCTGGGTGTAGAAAATGCAGCCTACCAGTCGGAAAAAAACAAGCCCTTGCTAGCTGTGTGTATCTGTTTTGTTGTCGAGGCTTGGCGACACAAAATTCTGTAGAGTGGAATTTTTGCACATAAATTAACTGATTTTTGGCTTCTTCCTCAAGGAAAATCTAAAGGTATTATAGATGCCATATTGCAAGAGCAGAAAGTCCTGCCTGTTTGTTTCTTCTGCTGTGACAAATCCGTGTGTGTATATGTATGTGGATATGCACAGCCTCGATCTCTTCAGCTTTCAAGAACAAAAATAGCAGCAAAATCCTTCCTTCCCTCAAGGCAAGCAATAACCTTCGCTGTGGTTTTCAGGAGTCCCTGCTCTGCAGACAGCACTGCTTGCTTCCTTCCCTGTCCCCAGCCTTATGCTCCAAACGCTGCCGGGTCCTCCTGCCCTTCCCACGCCGCCTGCGACTGTCGCCCCGGGAATTCGCTCACTGTAAAGGAAATGGGATTTGTCAGCCCTGAATAAACACCCTTCCCCTGCAGAGACACACAGCCTGCTTAATCCTTCCTATCACTCTCTACATGGACTGCTCAGATGGCTGGACCAAGGTGTTTCAGGCTCAACTGACCCAAGTTCTTCGTTTGCAGGTGTTTGATCCGCAGGATTTGTACAGCGGAGAACACTTCTCCAAGGTCCTGAGTACATTAACAGCTGTAAATAAAGCTACTGAAGGTAAGAAAAAAGGATTCTTTTTCTGTTGTCTTTTCCAGTTCTCTCTTGTTTTTTCCAATTCGTTCTCTCTTGGGATTTTTTTTTGGGGGGGTTCCTAGTTTATGGTGGTTTCTGGAGGCTTGGCAAGCTGTGCTGCCAGCACCACTGGCTGATGCTGGGACGGTGGGATCAACATTTCATGCTTCTGCCAACTCCAGGTTTGAATGCAGCATTTCAGAGGTGCTGTAGGCACTTTTGCAGAGCTGGGTTATCACTTTCCACTAAGGGACCTCTTCTCAGTTTTGACAGTATTAAGGGATCTGAAATGAGGTCATGGTGAAGGAGCCTCAGTGTAAATGAGCATGTACCTCCCAACATGCAAATAGCAGATTTTTGAAGAGTGTGTTTTAAAGCTGAAGAGAAAACCAGATCCATCTGTTTAATATCTTTACTGCACGTCAGAACAAACGTTCCTGCCAGATGCTCAAGTCAATTCTATTGATGTTTCACTCTGTCCTCTCCCTGGGGCTGTGGAATAGGCTCCCAGACTTGGGAATCAAGCTGCTGGCTTGTCCTCCTTCCCTGGGTGTGGGAGCAGGCTGCTGAAGCAAAGCTCATCAGATCCTCTTGTTTCCATCTCAGGCTTTAAACTGATCTTCAGTCACATAGGCTGTGAAAGGAGAAGTTCAATGGACAAGGACAGATGGGTGAGAGGAGCCAGGGTCTTTTTTCTGAGCGGGTGAGGAGCAGGTCCCTGTAGAGCTAGAAAGAGTTTGTGGGATGGAAGGTGTTCATGGTCCTCTATCATACAAGTGTATTTGCACAGAAGAGTCCTGCACACCCCCCAAAGACCAGGAGCAGGAGAAGAGTTCAGTTTCCCTGTTGTAGACTGCATTTTAGGCAATTAAAAGGATCCTGGACCCGGAGAAAGGATCCTGGACAAAGAAGAAAAACATGAACCCCAGACTCATGGTTTTCCTTTCCTGGGAAGGTTTTTCTGTTGGCTTACTGTGTTTTCCCTAGATTTGGTTTGCTGTGGTTTTTCTCAGTATTACTTCTCTTTCAGCTGAGATTTTGCTTTTGAGTTCTCTTCTGCTAGAACAGAAGCAGCTCAGGTGTTCAGTGAAGCAACCTCATTGCCAGGACTGGACCCTCTGCTTCTCTATTCCCATGCAAGCTTTTATCAAATCATGTAGTTAAAATACATATATGCTGTGTTTGTACATTGTATAAACTGTTGTATAAATGATCATCCATACCTTACATAAACAGCAACATCTCTGCAAGAATGCTGCAGAGGGACTGTTTATGAAGGCCTGCGGTGCTAAGACGAAGGGCAGTGGTTTGAAATTAGAGAAGAGGAGATTTGGATTGGATGCTAGGAACAAGTTCTTTACCGTGAGGGTGGTGGAGCACTGGAACAGGTTGCCCAGGGAAATGGCTGAGGTCCCATCCCTGGAGATATTCAATGTGAGGCTCGATGAGGCTCCGGGTGACCTGATCTAGCTGGGGATGTCCCTGCTCACTGCAGGGATGTTGGGCTAGATGACCTTTAGAGGTTCCTTCCAACCTGGATGATTCTCTGATTCTCTATGAGTGATAATGTACTGCTGTGTGATGTATAATAATTTATCTATAATGTATATTAACAGTACATCTGTGTACATGTGCACATGTGTGTGTAAAGAAATTCTGAAGAAATTCAGGTTCTGAGACGGCCTTTCTGCAGCCAGCACTCAGCTCTGCCACCAGCTCCCTCCCTAGAAACCAGAGAGAGGTAATTCAGCCTCAGCACATCTCCTTGCAGCTCCATTAAATGACAGCACCCAGTGACCTCCTGTAGAATCAAAGAATGGTGGGGGTTGGAAGACCTCTGGAGATCATCTAGTCTAACCCCTGCTGCTAAAGCCAGGTCACCTAGATCAGGTTGCACAGGATCATGTCCAGGTCAGGTTTTGAAAGTCTGCAGAGAGGGAGACTCCACAACCTCTGGGCAGCCTGCTCCAGGGCTCCAGCACCCTCAAAGTTAAAAAGTTTTTTCTAATGCTCAAGCAAAACCTCTTGTGTTCCAGTTTGTGCCCATTGCCCTTTGTCCTGTCCCTGGGCAGCACTGAAAAGAGCCCAGCCCTATCTTCTTGTGGCAGTTTAGGCTGGGTGCCCCCTGCCACTGCTACATGAGATACACCTCTGGTGTCCTGGGTGCTCACCCAATAGGGGTGGACACCTCTTGACCTCTACTCAGAGATTCCCTCTGTGTCTGCTCTTCTCTAGGCTGAAGAGCCCCAGGTTTCTCAGCTCTTCCTCCTCACAGAGATGCTTCAGTCTCCTCAGCATCTTTGTGGCCTCTCTTGGACTCTCCCCAGTTGTTCCCTGTCTCACTCTTGAACTGGAGAGCCCATAACTGGACACAGTACACCAGCTGTGGCCTCACCAGAGCAGAGTAGAGGAGGAGGAGGAGGAGGAGAACCTCCTGCACCCCAGAATACTGTTGGCATTTTTGGCCACAAGGCTGCTTATGGGCAGCTTGTCCACCAGCACTCCTAGCTCCTTCTCCACAGAGCTGCTTCCCAGCAGGTCACCCCTCACCTGTACTGCTGCAGGAGATTGTTTCTCCCTAGGTGCAGGACCCTACACTTGCCCTTGTTGAACTCCATGAGGTTCCCTCTGCCCAGCTCTGCAGCCTGGCCAGGTCTCACTGAACGGCAGCACAGCCTGACAGGGTGTCAGCCACTCCTCCCAGTTTTGTGTCCCCAGCACATTGGCTGAGTGCACTCTGTCCCTTCATCCAGGTCCTTGATGAAGGTGCTGAACAAGCAGTCCTGACCCCTGGCCAACATCACAAGCCACAGGCCTCCAACTTGACTGTCACACGTTACCAGTGGGGCTGTATGGAAGCTGGGATGCTCTTGGTTTCATGGCAAACAGCTGTCTGAACATATGCTGCCTCTGGTTCAATGTTCAAAAGCACAGTGCCTGTGATATAATTAGCTGCTCAGGCAGAGAGCACCCCTGGGAAAAGTGCAGGGTAAAATAAATACATGGCTAAAATGTTTGCTTTTGGGTGGCTTGGCCAAGTTCCTGTGAAGCAAGAGCCTGTATCCTACAAACTGTCACTGCAGATGGTCTGGTTTGTCCATTTTGCCAGAGGCTAAGGGCTGGGTGGAGCATCAGGACAAGCCTGGTACCAGCTACTGCAGTGCCAGGGCTCTGGCATGCCTGCACATCCTGACGCCCTCAATGCTGCTGCATCCCAACACCCTTCTTGGGGGCAGGGGAAGTAGGTGACAGCTAAGGAAACACCGTGGGAATGTGTTTGGGAGCATCCATTTGAGGTCCAAATCCTTGTGTCTTTGTGGATGGAGCTGGGCAAATAACTTGGAGGCTTTGTTTGTAGTGGATCGACTCAGAGTGCAGCAGCTGTCCGTCAGAGAACAGCAATAGAGAGCTTGGTGCTTTTGTCTGGAGGAGAGGGCAGGGGAGGAAAACCAGCTGTGCTGGATCAGGCAAGGCTCATCTGCCAAAAATAGTGGAGGAATGTGAGCAGAAACCCCAGCTATTTTAACCAGAGTTTAAGCAACATATGGCAGCAGTGTTCCATGCTGGACCAGGCATAAAATAGGACGCTGCCATGATGCAATCTAAATGATATGCTTCCCTGCCAAACTGTCAAAGTCAGTTTTACATTTGTTTCTAGGTTGCTGCAGATATTTATAAAAGGCTTGGGGAGATTGGGAGGGGCAGAGAGAGGCATAAAATCTCCAGTCCCCGAGTCATTTCCGTGGGGCTGCTGCTGGTGGCTGGACTCAGCAGAGAAGTCTGGGCTTGCGGTTTGCATCCTCCCTATGTAGCAGCCCTGGAGAAAAGGACTTGGGGGTGCTGGTGGATGAGAAGCTCCACATGAGCCAGCACTGAGCACTTGCAGCCCAGAAAGCCAGTCACATCCTGGGCTTCATCAAGAGAAGCATAGCCAGCAGGTCAAGGGAGCTGATTCTCCTCCTCTGCTCCGCTCTGGTGAGACCCCACCTGGAGTACTGTGTCCAGTTCTGGAGCCTCTATTACTGGAAGGATCTGGAGATGCTGGAGTGTGGCCAGAGAAGGGCCACGAGGATGATTAGAGGGTTGGAGCTGCTCTCCTATGAGGACAGACTGAGAGAGTTGGGGCTGTTCGGTCTGGAGAAGAGAAGGTTTTGAGGAGACCTACTTGTGGCCTTCCAGTATCTGAAGGGGGCTGCAAGAAAGCTGGGGAGGGACTTTTTAGGGTGTCAGGGAGTGATAGGACTAAGAGGAATGAAAAGAAAATAGAAATGGGTAGATTCAGATTGGATGTTAGAAAGAAGTTTTTCCCTATGAGGATGGTGAGACACTGGCACAGGTTGCCCAGGGAGGTGGTCGAAGCCTCATCCTTGGAGGTTTTTCAGGCCAGGCTGGATGTGGCTTTGGGCAACCTGCTCTGGTGTGAGGTGTCCCTGCCCATAGTAGGGGGGTTGGAACTAGATGATCCTTAAGGTCCCTTCCAACCCTAAAAATTCTGTGATTCTATGATCTCACATGGCAGCTGGCCACCTCTGCTGGCCTGTGATTCTGTTGGGAGCAGCCCAAACTGCTCCAGCTCAAATATCAGGATGCTTCAGAGTCAGAAAAAAAGCAAACCCAACACTCTGTGGTTGCAGAGTGGGTTTGCCATGCAGAGAGAGAGAGGTTTTTGCAGTGCAGGGAGCTGGGAATGCAGTGCGTGGTCATCAGGCAGTTGTGTAACAAGCAGGGCAAGAGAGAAATCTGACCCACTGGTGACACATGAGACTGGCCAGGAGTGTTGTCCTTCACTGGAGCATGGGCCAGGGGTGGGTATGGTGTGGTTGGGGTCCTGTAAGGCAGAGGTGCCTGGAAGTTGTAGTCACAGACCTGGTCTCCATGGTGCAAGGCACTGGGGAAAGAGAGCTGACTTGTTTTGTCGGTGAGTTGGTGTTGCTTGAGGTTCAGCTGAAGGATGAAATGTTTTCCTATTGAAACAAAAATCCTCTGGGGAGAATCAAAGCCCAGCTGAGTTCCTGTAACTCCCACCAAACTTCCCCTTTGGAATGATTTTTCCATGTTGATATTCAGACTGGAGGAGAATGGGAGAACAGCAGCCTTAGAGTTGGTGTTTTCAGGTTCTTGTGCATGCTGGGTGGCTCAAGCTCCCTGGCCTCTTGCAGGGTTTTCAAAGAACAACTCCAAACTTTATCCAGGGCACCTGCACACCCAGCAAAGCGATGCCTGCAGACCACAGGCTGCTCTTCTCTGTCCTCCTTTGGAGGTCTGCAGGCATGCTGGGGCTGCTTAGTCTGGAGAAGAGAAGACTGAGAGGGGATCTGATTAATGTCTATAAATATGTGAAGGGTGGGTGTCAGGGAGAGAGGGCCAGGCTCTTTCCTGGTGTCCTGTGATAGGACAAGGGGCAGTGGGCACAAACTAGAACACAGGAAGTTCCACCTCGACATGAGGAGAAACTTCTTTGCTGTAAGAGTGCTGGAGCCCTGGAGCAGGCTGCCAGAGAGTTTGTGGAGTCTTGTTCTCTGGAGACTTTCAAGACCCATCTGGATGTGTTCCTGTGTGACCTGCCCTAGGTGCTTCTGCTTTGGCAGGGGGAGTTGAGCTTGATGATCTCTCGAGCTCCTTTCCAGCCTCTAACATTCTGTGATTCTGTGTGACGTCCACACTGCAGGCTGTGGGGTACAGAGGTGAAGCTATATCTGAAAAGAAGCTACAAGACATCTCAGAAGCCCTTCCCACTTTCCTGAACTGTCATTGCTTCATTGGAGCACCAGGGCACATAGAAAGGAGGTGACCTGGGTGTTGTCCCACAGTGTGGGATGAGGTACCACAGAGAAGAGAAATGCTGGGAATTACTGGGTGGCTTGCATCCCATGTTCTTACCACTCTGCACCATCCAAGCAGGATTCTGGTGCGGAGCACTGCCAGGACTGCTGGTGGTGATGAGGGCACTGACTCAGGGCAGTTGTGATCAGGAAACTTTTTACCCTCTGGCAAGTTTTTTTGGTGTCGATACAGAACAAATCACTAATTGTGCAGACCAGGTGTGTCACAGAATCACAGAAACATTCAGGTTGGAAAAGACCCTCAGGATCACCAAGTCCAACCCAGAACCTGACTCTACAAGGTTCACGCCTAAACCATATCCCCAAGCACCACATCCAAACCACCTTTAAACACCTCCAGGGTTGGGGACTCCACCACCTCCCTGGGCAGCACATTCCAATGCCTGACCACTCTTGATGGGAAAAGCTTCTTCCTACTGTCCAGTCTAAGCCTACCCAGTTGAGGCCATTCCCTCTTGTTCTATCACTAATTACCTGTGAGAAGAGACCAGCAGCAGTCTCTCTACAATGTCCTTTCAGGTAGTTGTAGAGAGCAATGAGGAGTCAGAGCAGTATTTCCAGCATCAGGGAGGTGCTGGCAGGAGCAAGGCCAGAGACTAGTTTGCAAAGTGGAGGTCTTCAAGCCTGTGAAGGAGGCAGCTCCAAGAGCTGCTGGGAGGGTCTGAGTCTTTCTGTGGGCTGTCTGTCTCTTGGGAGTGACACTCCTGTGCTTCCTCAGCAGCATCCGAATCCCTCTCTCACATGGCGATGGCAGTGGTCCACAAACAGCAATCAGGATTGTGCCTAGCCTCTTTCAGCTGGATGATGAACCCAGGAGGACTTCTCTAAACAGAGCAGTGATTGTGTTGACCAGCTGGTCAGCATTCTTCCCCACTCAGCCAGGAAGCCCACGCTGCAGCTGCAGAGGTGACCTAAGAGCCCTCACTTGCCAGCTCAGCTTTGACATACCTTCAACAGAGCTTAACTTGGATCCCAGAAAGATTCCCAGTTGGGCAGCACTGGCCTGAGTGTGATTCTGGTTTCCTACCAGTTTTAAGGAGGATTTAAAAAAAAAATTACTGCAATTGGATGTGTGGCTGCAGAGCTGGCATAAGCTAGGGGTGCCTCAGGATGCAACTCACCTTCTTCCATCATGGAAGGGTTAACCCAAACCAGCAAAATCATCCTCAGTGTTGAGGTCAGCATCCTGGTCTGTATCAGGGATAGTGTGGCCAGCAGGAGCAGGGCAGTGATTGTCCTCTGTACTCAGCACTGGAGAGGCCACATCTTGACTACTGGCTTCAGTTTCAGGGGCCTCACTCCAAGGACATTGAGGTACTGGAGTGTGTCCAGAGAAGGGCAAGAAAACTAGGGAAGGGTCTGGAGAACAGGGCTGGTGAGGAGCAGCTGAGGGAACTGGGGGTGTTTAGTCTGGAGAAGAGGAGGCTGCTCTCTACAACTCCCTGGAAGGAGGTTGGAGTGAGGTAGGGGTTGGTCTCTTCTCCATAGTGTCAAGTGACAGAACAAGAGGAAATGGCCTCAAGTTGCACCAGGGGTGGTTTAGGTTGGATATCAGGAAAAATGTCTTTCCTGAAAGAGCAGCCAGGCATTGGAACAGGCTGCTCAGAGAAGTGGTGGAGTCACCATCCCTGGAGGAATTCAGAAAACATGTGCACATGGCACTTTGGGACATGGTTTAGTGGTCATGGTGGTGTTGGGTTGATGGTTGGACTTGATGTTAGAGATCTTTTCCAGCCTTAATGATTCTCTGATTCTCAGAGTACCCACACTGGAGATGCAGTGCACTTGCTGTCCTGCTCTGACAGCTGCCCTTTCAAATGTTGGATCCTGTTCTTGTTTTCTTTACCAAGCTCTTTGCTTGGCTGTGATGCAGAGGGATGGTGGGCAGCTGGCTAAAACTCAGCTGTTTTTGCTTCCCCAGATCAGCCAGCACAAGGGCCATGTTCACGTCTCTCGTCTCTTAGCTCTGCAGCTGGAGGTCCCCACACCGACTCCAACAGCACAGCTTCACAGTCCACGAGGGTGCTGAGGAGGCAGTCCAAGCCTGTGGTATCTTGAGTTCACATCTCACCAAGGGTTTGATGCCTGGGGTGGGGAGGGGGCACAGTGGTATGGGTGCTACCCATGGGTTGAGCATACCACGGGGACCTAGAAAGCAGCTCCACAGAGAAAGACCTTGGAGTGCTGGTGGGCAGCAAGTTCTCCATGGAACAACAATGTGCTCTTGTGGCCAAGAGAGCCAATGGGATCCTGGGATGTATTAAGAAAGGTGTGTCCAGCAAGTCTAGGGAAGTTCTTCTAACTCTCTACTCTGCCCTGGTGAGATCACACCTGGAATCCTGTGTCCAGTTCTGGGCTCCTCAGTTCAAGAGAGACAGAGACCTGCTGGAGAGAGTCCAAGGGAGAGCCAGGAGGATGCTTAGGGGACTTGAGCATCTCCCCTGTGAAGAGAGACTGAGAGCCCTGGGGCTGTTTAGTCTGGAGAAGAGAAGGCTGAGAGGGGATCTGATCAATGTCTATCAATATCTGAGGGGTGGGTGTCAAGGGGAGGGGGCCAGGCTCTTTTGGGTGGTTTACAGTAGGATGAGGAACAACAGGTTCAAACTAGAACATAGACAATTTCAGCTCAACATGAGGAGAAACTTCTCTACAGTGAGGGTGACAGAGCCCTGGAACAGGCTGCCCAGGGGGGTTGTGGAGTCTCCTTCTCTGGAGGCTTTCCAACCCCACCTGGATGCATTCCTGTGCAGACTACCCTAAGTGACCCTGCTCTGGCAGGGGGGGTTGGACCTGATGATCTCTTGAGGTCCCTTTCAACCTCTGATATACTGTGAGACTGTGATTCTGTGACCTGCTCTTCCCTGATCTCCCATCACAGCTTTGCTGCCCTAGCTGGAGAAGGTCTAGTGGTTTCTCCCAAAGAGCAGTGCTCCTCTGTGTGACATGAGGAGAGCAGCTCTTATCTGCCCATCCATCCTACTGTGAGGCTAAATTAATGCTTGGGAGGGACCTTGTAGTCCCTGGGCAGGAGTGCTTGCACAAAAACAAGACATTAGTGCTTGTTATAAAGAGCAATGCTGAAAAACCAGCTGTCACAACAAAGAACAATGCCTTGTCCCAGTGACTTCTGCTTCTTTGGACTATTTACTGATGTTTTTCTTTTCTTTTTGTTTTGTTTTATGTTTGTTTTTTTTTTTTTTCTTAGGAGATGACCGAGAATGGCAATCATCAGCTGGTGGTAAAGGCCAGGTTCAATTTTAAACAGACCAACGAGGATGAGCTCTCTGTTAACAAAGGAGACATTATTTATGTCACCAGAGTTGAAGAAGGGGGCTGGTGGGAAGGGACCTTGAATGGAAAAACAGGCTGGTTCCCAAGCAACTACGTCAGAGAAATCAAATCCACTGGTAAGCAGACGGCTTGTGAGGGCTGAGGGGATGGCAGAGTGCTGTGTGGGGCCTCCCCCAACGCCTTTGGGGAATTGCTGCTATTTGTTAGGGACTGTTTGTGTCCTTAAAGCAGCAGGGCTAATGGAAGGAGGCAGGAGGCCAGCAGGGCAAGCCCAAGTCTCTTGCATGAGGTGACAGAGAGCTGCTTCTCCTTCTGCCCCAGCACATTTGTGCCTATCTGTTGCTCCCACAAGAGCACAGGAGTGGGGACATCACTGGAGGATGAGGCCAGAGATGGCTGCGTGGGTCCCCTTTGACCTGGGGAGCTGCCAGGTCTTTCCAGTGTCTGAGCACAGAATTGGCTTTTTGTTAGAGACCTCGGTCAGGCAGTGCACTTCCATCTGGTGCTGCCCTTTCTGGCAGTGCTGGGAAGCATGCTCCTGGTGAGGAACTGACAAAACCTGGTTGCCCAGGAAGGTGGTTGAGGCCCCTTCCCTGGAGATAGTCAAGGTGAGGCTCAACAAGGCTCTGGGCAACCTGAGCTAGTTGGGGATGTCCCTGCTGACTGCGGGGAGGTCGGACTGGATTGGCTTTGGAGGTCCCTTCTGGCCTGGACCGTTCTATGGCTCATTCTGTGGCCATGAGGAAGGCTGCCCTGGCTTTGTCCACAGTGATGGCTGACTTCACACAGTACATTCTCCCCCAAAGATGCATCTTCTGCTGTGATACTGGGAAAGGAAGAGGGAGGGGATGACCCATCTGAAGGCATCTGCCTTTGTTGAGCTTCATCTTGAGTATCCTTAACATTTTCTGCCATGTGATTCTCACCAGATGTGGGGTGGTGATGACATGGAGCATGCCCCTGGCTATCTGCCTTGTGGTGATACATACCCATCCAAGCAGCTCACCCCAGCATGCTTCTGAGGCCATTGTGTGACAGCAAACTTGATTGTTTGGGTTTTTTTTTTTTTTTTGGGTGCAAAATCCAACTTTTAATTCTTTAATGTGCCTCGAGGGCTTGCCCTAGACACAGACCTGTTGTGTGCTTGGTGCTGGTTTTATGGCTCAGGATCAGCTGTGGCCTCCAACACTGTGAGACAACAGCAGTGCTCTGCAAAGTGTACAAGCCCTGCTAGACATCCTTGCTCCAACCCTTGCAAGCAAAGCATGCAAAGGAAGGATAACAATAATGAGTACTGAGAATGGGGCCAGTTTGTATTTAATTCTGACTGAAACAGTCACTGGTAGGATAGCTCATCTCCCACTGTTTCCCTCGAGGAATTGATGTCTGAGCTGCAGCAGGATGTTGCAGCAGAGATTGAAGGCTTGTCTGGCACAACCCAGCAATCATTAATTAAGTCAGTGAGTGGAGAAGAAAAATCCTTTAAGAAAGAGAGAGCAAACTTCTGTCCTGTGGGGGAAATCAGACAGGAGCTGCCTGAGGTGGCAGCACCTCAGTGAAGTGAAGGTCCTGATTTAGGAGCCCACCAGACTTTTTGTGTGCCTGCTTTTCCTTCCAGATCCTCCCTCCAGCACCTATTTCATCTGGCTGGAGCAGGGTTCATTCCCCTGCTCCCTGCTCTCTCAGGACATGTGGTTGTATTGCAAGTGATGGATTTACAGGGCCCATCAGCAAACCCTCTCCTGCCCCAGGATGGCTGGGGGTTGTAGTCTGGGGGGAGCTTTTGCTGCAAGCCAGCAGGAGCTGCTTTCCCAGACCTGTCACTCGAAATGGAGTTGTTTTTCTGCACTGTTTGTGCCACCACTGTGTCCTAAACATGCCCTTTGGGTGGAAATAACTTGATGCACAGAACAGAGCTCCTTCAAGTCTCTAAATGAGGCACAGAGCTCCTGGCTGGAAGTGACAGGAAACTCTACAAGGCCAATAATTAGACAATACATCAAGTTGTGCTTTCCAGGGGCTACATTTATCAATTTCAAGCTTCTCCCCTGCTGTTGGTGTGAAAGTAATTGCCTTCTGTGAACAACTGCAGGCAGAAAAGAGAGCTGGGATGAGCTGCTCCACATGGCACAGAGGTGCTTTGGCACCAGGTGTGCAGCATGGCCAGGGCCAGTGGTACAGCCATGTGCAGCCAACCTGTCCCAGTTTGGAGGGGTAATAGTTGTGCTCTGGAGGGGTAGTGGTCCCAGTCTGGAGGGGTAATGGTGCTGGAAGAGCTAGCAAAGTCCCAGTCTGGAGGGGTAATGGTGCTGGAAGAGCAGGCACACAGAAAAGTTATCACAAATGACTGGGGGGGTCAAGGTTCAGCATACTGGTATTGGCTTCAAGTGTGCCTTGTGAATCCACTGGAGTGAAACATGATACCCAGCATTTCTGATAGACACTCCATGTTAAACCCCACATTTTGTGGGCCAGGTGAAGCCAAGCTGTAGCTCCAAAGAGTGCCAGACACAGGGCTGCTGCCAGGACTTCAGAGCAAACCTGTAAGTTTGTTGGCAGAGGTTGTGTGGTGCTTCTGGTGTGACTTGCTCAGCTGCCTTCTTTGTCATGCACACCTTGGGTTTGCTCCTGGGTTTTCTGAGGCAGGCAAACAAACCCTGCAGCTGAAGTTTGGTGTTCACAGGGGTGAATTTTATGTTTGGTGGCTGTGATGTGCTGGTGACTTTCCCTGCTTTGGAGTAATGAGAGAGCTGTGCACTGTAATTTATGGATGTATTTTCTTGTACAGATAAACCACTCTCCCCCAAAGCATTAAAAGGACTTGAAAGCACTCAGCTGACAAAGAATTATTACCCTGTGGTAAGTCTGAAAGTGCTGATTATACATTTTAATAAGTAGCATGTTATTAATCTTCTAGACTGGCTCCTTCCCCTAGAAATCATTGAAGCAATTTGTAACAATTGGGGATGTGACTCCCTGTTTAAATGCAGTTGTTGCAGTTTCCTTGATTCAAGACAATAAAACCACAAGTGGAAGTTGCTGCAAGATGTCAAAAAGAGAGACTCAAGGTAGACAAGTGAGATAATAGAGCAGAGGTGGCAGCTTAGGGATCAGTGCTAGGGAGTAAAGCAGAACGTCTCTGGTCCAGGCCTTGCCATTGACTGGTGAGCCTGTTGATAAAGGTGGGGAGATAGTGTCACAGTGTGAAGGCAGCCAAATTAGGACTGATCCATGATCCCTTTCTTGGGTTTGGCTGGAGCTGTCACACTCCAAGCTGCTTGCCCTGTGCCTCTGCCAGCAGCTGCAGCCCTTGGAGAAAGGGCAGCTCACAGTCTGACTTGTTAACTGGGCTAGGCTTTGGAGCAGCTCAGGCTGCAAGGTTATGAACTGCAGCTGCAGAAAGGGTGGAGAAACATCATCTCCTCTACCATCTTGCTGCCAGAGCAGTGAGGTCTGGCAAAGCAGGGCAGATACCTTCTACCAGGCTAGAGTGAAGCCTGCAGTGTAAGAGAGTTAAAATGCCTGTGTGTGAACGTCTCTGGCTCTCAGTGCTGGAGGTGAAACGTGCTTGTCAGCATGTCTAAATATATTTCAAGCAAAGCAAAGCAGAAATAGTTTGTCCAGAGAGCTGGGAACCACCTCCACTGTCTCCAAACCTCATCCACACTGAGAAACCTGAGTGCTAAGCGGGAGCGTGCAGGCGGTGAGTTTGCCCACCCTGCTTCTGGAGGTGCTGAGATAGATTAGCAGGACCAAACACAGCTCAGCACGTCCTGGAAGTGGCAAGTGAGCTGTGCCCTGGCTTGAGTTGCTGCAGGAGGAGCTATCCTTGGGCAGGCCACTGTTGCATTTAACTTGCTGCCTGCCTTCGTGCAAGTGGTGCTGCCAGGGCACATGCACGAATCGTTTGTTTGCATCCCTCAGCAGCCAGTTGTGCATGCAGGGTTAGGCATCAGCCTCTCAGGGCTCAAATACTAAACTCAAGTCCAAACTCACATTGTCTTCATGCTTTGCCAGAGAAGAAGGAGCAGCCCTTAACACCAGCTTGCCAGGCCTCCCCCAGCTTGTAAAGCCAAGTCCTCAAATTGGCCCTTCCCAGGGCTTTCCTGAGCATTGTGGGTTCTGCATTTCCATATGTAATTTAGGGAGTTAAAATAGACTTCCATGCTTTTCCACCCTTGGAAGCTGATGTCGTGTTCCTTTGACTAGTCACTAGTACAAAGATCTACTCAGTGCTCTGTCTCTCACCCTAGGTGTTGCAAAATATTCTGGAAACAGAACGAGATTATGCGAAGGAACTACAGTCACTTCTGGGAACTTACTTAAGACCCCTCCAGTCTTATGATAAGTAAGATTTAAGGGCATCTGAGGTGGAGAGAACCCTGTAAAACTGACCACAGTTCATTGTTTTCCTGCTTTTGAATGTTTAGGGACTGTTACTGCTCTTCTTGTAAAGCCTGACAGCTTCTCTGTGCAGCAGAGAAGCAGCCCACACTGGACAGTAGGTTTCTGCTCTGTCCTCTTCCTTGGCGGTGGTGCTGGTGCTGGGCTGCATCAGAGCTGGGTGTTTCCATCTGCTGGAGGGCTGGCTGCTACAACCCATCTGCAAGCTCCTGTGTGGCTGTCCCAGCATGTGTTATCTCCCAGCAGTATGCCTTGCATGGCTTCTCCCCTTGTCATTTGCCTTGTTGTGACTTCTCAGCCCCGAGTGGCATCTTGCAGTCATCTCTTCATTTCCTGCGTGGCAACAACCAGTTCTGCATTGCCTCTCGCTAAGGCCAAGCTACAGCTGAGCCAGAAGTGACTCCTCTGTTTTCTCTACCTGTGCAGCCATCAGCATTAAGGTGCTCAGGAGGAGCATGCTGCCAGCCCTTGCAACCTGAGCAACACCAAGGCCACTGGGAGACACCGTCAGAGCTTAACCTGTGGAAATAAGCTGACGTGGTTTCCACCCGCGCTGGCCAGCGTGGTGCTGACACCATCCTGTCCTTACCCAGGCAATGACAGGCAGCACACTGGTGCCCATCAGCAGATTCTTATCAAGAGTTTTCACCCTGCATTAAAGCCTCAGTGCAGTCAACTTCACCTTCTGCTTCTTGCTTCAGCTTTACAGTCATCCCTTCCAAACAGTGCTATCTCGGAGCCCATGTGCATGCAACTGCTTCTGGGGCCAGGGTCTGGGACTGGGCAGCCCCGAGGGGTCACAGGCAGAGGGCAGATGTTTAGACATTGTCCAGTCCAGAGACATGGGAAAGTGGTGTCATGAGGCCTTTGTACTTAAATCATAGAATCATAAAGGTTGGAAAAGACTTCTAAGATCATCAAGCTTAACCATCAGCCCAACAGCACCATGACCACTAAAGCACGTCCCAAAGTGCCATGTCCACGCCTTTCCTGGACAGCTCCAGGGATGGTGACTCCACCACCTCCCTGGGCAGCCTGTTCCAGTACCTGACCACTCTTGCAGGAAAGACATTTTTCCTAATATCCCATCTAAAAATCTCTCCTCCCTTCCCCAAATCTTTGTGTGGGATATATGACAATATCTCATGCTCTCATGAGCCTTGTAGGTGGCAAATGGCTTAAAATTGGGGTGGTACAAGAGTGAAGCTCTGAAGGTGACAGAAGCAGACATTGTAGCTTTGCCTAGGAAAAATCCAACCTCAGCCAAGAAACAAAGCAACCCTTAGCCAAGAGGCCACTCTGTATGACCCTCCTCCCAGAAGGAAACCTACACACAGCATGAATCCCCAAAGACAAAGCTGTCTCAGTCTGTGCACACACCTCCCTCCCCACCCCTGGATGAAATCCCATCTGTCTGTGTCTGTTAGACAGCTAAACATCTTGAGAAGATCAGTGTGATTAAAATCCAATTAAGGTAATCCTTGGCAGCAGACATCTTCTCTGAGGGCTGTGGTCTGTAGCTCACAGATCACGAGCTTTATGTTTTCCCATGGCTGATAGTGTATCTGGGGAAAGAGAAGCTCCTGGGTCTTTGTGGAAGGCCCACTTACAAGTACCACAGGGATGCTCCTGAGGGCAACATCTCTTTGGTGCTAATTGGTGGTTTGACTCTCTTTAGGCTCAGCGCTGTGGACATCGCATCACTGCTGGGAAACGTGGAAGAGATCTCTGCATTCCAGCAAACCCTCAACCAAGCCTTGGAAGAAGTTGCAAAGTAAGCTCATACTGTAGCAGCTGAGGCTGTTAAGTTATTAGACTACAGCTAAAAAGAATAGAAATGCATGTTCATTAATGTTCCTCCTGGATGCTGTCTTAGGCTTGTTAAACATAGAAGAAAAATAACAGGGTTGAAGAAAGGCAGCAGGTAGTGCTTTGGCTGGAGGGGAAGGTAGAAGAAATTCTCACATTTCTACTGTTAAGGTGTCTGCTGAATGAGAGTGTCACTAGACCTGACATGAAAATGTACCTAGCCCAAAGCTGCAGACACAGGCAGGGTTGGAAATCTGGAAGGCATGAAGGTGGGGAAGTTATTAGAGGTGATGATTTCCCACAGGGAGGCTGGCAGCACTAGCCCAGCCTCTTCTTTGGAAGTGCTGCAAAGAGATGGGGAAGAGACTCGATATTGGCAGTCTATTCAGGCTCTGCCTTCCACCTCAGCACAAGGAGAAACTTCTTATGGCAGCAGTGGAGCAGGCTGCCCAGAGGGGTTGTAGAGTCTCCTTCTTAGGGACTTTGAAAACCTGCCTGGATGTGTTCCTGTGTGACCTGCCCTAGGTGAACCTGATCTGGAGGGGGGTTGGACTGGATGATCTCCAGAGGTCCCTTCCAACCCCTACCATTCTGTGATTCCATCTTCCATGTCATGGTCATTGACAGCCCAGACAGTGGGAGCACTCCTGCACTGCACCCAGTTCTTTGCACCTTGCATTGCCCTTGTTCTTTCCAGCCCATCCTCATCAGCTGCAGTGAAGCTACAGCGTCCCAGCTGCAGCTCTTCTGGTGGCACAGGATAGACTGGGTCACACCTTGTCCCAGGCTGATAAGGGGCTGTGACACTGTCTGTACCATAGAAACCCAGACCCATCAGCCCCCTCCTCGTTCCTCCTCCCCAAGAGGCCCGTGTGGGTATTTTGCTCAGAGCTGCAGTGAGGCAGTGACCTGGGCATGTCCTGGTGCAGCTGGTGGCTGCTGGGTAGAGACCTGAGAGTGCCCTAGCAGCAGGGTGCAGATCAGGAGGCTTAACCTTGTGGCTGGTGTGTTGGTGTCTGTAGGCTGCCTGAGAACCAGCAGCGTGTGGGAGGCTGTTTCATGAACCTGATGCCCCAGTTCCGCTCCCTGTACCTGACCTACTGTGCCAACCACCCCTCGGCCGTCAGCGTCCTCACACAGCACAGGTGAGTGGTGGGGGGGATTCCAGGCTGACACCCTTTCCTTGGAGAAGCTGCTCACATTATTAGTATTTGGTCCAGAATGGCTTTTGACCAGTAGGTTGGCAGTAGGGCAAGAGGAGGATGTGGGATCCTGCTGCTGGGAAAAGTGCTGGGGTTTTGGGCTCTTCAGCATCGCCTCTTGGCTCCAGCGTGGAGACAGCTCCTGGCATTCAGAGCTGGTCTCACAGGTCCTGTCTGCATGTACAGGGCTTCTACTTTGGGCAATCTCAGCCCTTCCAGAAGCATTTCCTGTGACTGATACTTGCTAAAGGACCCAGGTGTAGGGCTGGAATGATGCTGAGGGGACTGGAATGTCTCTCTCTTGAGGAAAGACTGAGAGAATTGGGGCTTTCTAGTCTGGAAGAGAGCAGACTGAGGGGGATCTCATCAATGCTGAGCCATACTTAAAAGTTCAGTGTCAGGAGGATGAGACCAGGTGGTGCCCAGTGACAGGACAAGGGGTAACAGGCACAAACTTGAACATAAGAAGTTCCATCTAAACATGAAGAGGAACTTCTTTACTTTGAGGGTTGTGGAGCACTGGACCAGGCTGCCCAGAGAGGTGGTGGAGTTTCCATCTCTGGTGACCTTCAAAACCCATCTGGATATGTTCCTGTGTTACATTCTCTAGGTGATCCTGCCTTGGCAAGGGGGTTGGACTGAGTGATCTCTATAGGTCCCTTCCAACCCCTACCATTCTGTGATCTGTGACCAGATGCTGTTTCAGACCCACTGCTTAACTGCTCACACGCTTGCAGCTGTGTGATGGTGCAATGGTGTGGGGCACAGTACTGCAAAAGGACGGTGCCTATCAAGTCACTGGAGTTACCCAGTTTATTATGGTGTGGTCCCTTGGGGGCTCCTGTGGGACCTCTGATGTGGAGTTTTGCAGGTTTGTGGTGCAGAGTGGACTGGTCACATCAGATCTCCTATAACAGGCAGCATTTGGAATCTGCTGGTGTTAAGTCTGCAAGAAAGATGGGAACAATCTTTTTAGCATGGTCTGTTGGGAAAAGATGAGGGAAAGGTGGTTTTAAGCTAAAAGAGATTTGGAATAGATAGAAGGAAGAAATGTTTTACACTGAGGGTGCTGACACCCTGGCCCAGCTTGCCCAGAGAGGTAGCAGAAGCCCCATGCCTTGGAACATTGCTAGTGAGGTTGGATGGGTCTAGTTGAAGAGGGTCCCTATTTATTGCAGAGGGGGTTGGACTAAATGACCTTTAATGGTCCCTTCCAACCCAAACCATTCTGTGATTCTGTGATTAACCGAGCTGCTGTTCAACCAAGTGGTTGATCTGCAGGGCTGATGGTAGATTGCAGCAATAACATCTTTCTTCAAGATGTTGCACTTGCCTAGGCATTTGAATTTGCACAAAGTCATGCTAAAGAGCATGGCAAACCAAACACAACTGTTTAGCCACCCCTGAAGCAGCTGAGCTGTCCTTCCTGCAGTGATGGGAAAGGCAGGACCCTGCCCATGCTGTCAAGCCTTCCCCTTTTGTCATGGGCACTCCCAGTGTATTTCCGTACCTGCTGAAATCCAGCTTTAATTCAGCCTGAGGACAGGCCTGGCTCCAGTAAATGACTCATTCATGTGGTTTCTCAGTCTGACCCCTTTTCTTCAATCAGTCCAGGAGGCAGCTCTGGCAGAAGTGCTGACACACACAAGCCATGTTCACCCAGGCAGGGTACGTGCCCACACCTGCATCACAGCTCCCAGCAGGGTCCCAGTGCCTTGCTGCAGCATCCTCTGGCACAGCACCTGCCTCTGCAGCCCATGCTGTCCACCAGATGCCTGGCCCCGTGCCACCTTGCTGTGCCAGGAGACCAGCTGCCAGCACTGATGTACTCTAGAGGCTGTGCACACCACCATCAACCCTCACTCAGCTTCCTCCCCTGTGTCCCTAGAGAGCAGAGTCTTGCTTGGCTGGAAGTTTACAGCCCCCTGCTGGGTTTGCGTTGTGGGGGTTCTGGGAGGGGACACCTTGAGCCTTGTCCATCAGGAGAAACATGGGAGGCAACAAACCCACAGCTCTCAGCAGTGGTGACCTCTCCTCTTTCTTCTGGTCTGTTTGTAGTGATGAGCTGGAGAAGTTCATGGAGAGCCAGGGTGCAGCCAACCCAGGCATCCTCATCTTAACCACGAGCCTCAGCAAACCCTTCCTGAGGCTGGACAAATACGTGACACTGCTGCAGGAGCTGGAGCGACACATGGAGGTAGGTGGGGGGTGAGCAGGCTGTGCACCCCTTGCTTTGCCCACCCTGAGCTGCATGAGGCACCCTCTGCCCCTTGACATTTGGGCACCACGTCACTAAAAGTGCTTAACCTCCCCCCCAGCGAGGTGTGCCACCTCTATGGGACACTGTTCACCTTGTGGATTAAAAGAGGGGAAGCAGTGGAGGAGTCTGGGGGAGGTTGTGGGAAGGCATTGCCTACTCTTTGCTCCAGCCCTTCCTCAAAAGGGGCCCATTTCCAGCACAAGGGAAAGCAGAGCTCGGGGTCAAGCCACAGCTGGTATTTATTTGCACAGCAGCTAATAAATCAGTGGTTTTCTTTCATGAGATTCCTATCCCTTGCTGCTGGCTCCTGCAGCTTGCAGGGACGTCCCCACCCTTTGCCCAGGGCTGTGTGCTTCTGGGTGGAGGCAGAACCACGCAGGCAGGCATGGATCTGGTGCAGACAGGCACAGATCTGGCACAGACAGATGTGGGTCTGGTATGAACAGGCACAGATCCGGCATAGACAGACATGGATCTGGTATGAACAGGCACGGATCTGGCACAGACAGACATGGATCTGGTATGAACAGGCACAAATCTGGCACAGACAGGCACGGATCTGGCACAGACAGGCACAGATCTGACATAGACAGACATGGATCTGGTATGAACATGCACAGATCTGGTACAGACAGACATGGATCTGGCACAGACAGACAAGGATCTGGCACAGACAGGCACAGATCTGGCATAGACAGACATGGATCTGGTATGAACAGGCACTGATCTGGTACGGACAGGCACGGATCTGGCACAGGCACAGACAGAGGGCTGGAGGAGCAAATGCCTGGAAGCAGGGAAAGCAGTGAAGGGGGTGGGCTGAGGCTTCCTCAATGAGTGGCAGATCTGCTTTGAGATGTTTTTTGGCCTCAGGAGCTATAGAGATGTCTGTCTCTGGAGCTCTGCTACTCAGCTGCGCTCCAGCTGCAGGGGTGCAGACCTCAGGAGTGGTAGAGGGTGGGTGAAGAAAACAGAACAACCTATTTTTAACTGAGTTTGCTTTTTCTCTCTTCCAGTATTAAGTACCAGTTAAGCACACAGCCACCAGCAGTCAAATCCACATCCCAGCCAGAGGATTACAATCTCTGTGCTTGAGCCAGAGGTGTTTCTGCATAGGAGAGGGCTTCAGAGCCTGCACTGTAGGCACACTGCAGACCTGACCTGTCCTGCTCTGAGCAGGCTTAGCTGAGCTGCAGGGGTGAGCTGAGCTGGGCTGTAGCCCCTGTACCTGTGCAGAGACAGTGTGCTCCTTGCAGGATGCTGGTGGTGGGGGTGGGGGTGGTGTGTCAGCAGTGAATCTGGGGACACACACATCACCCCTTTCTCTTGGCTTCTCAGCTGAGCGTGCGGGGTTTGTTGCATGAATCAGCAGGGCTGAGGTTTCAGCTGTGATGCTGTGGGAAGAGCATGGATGTATGCACTGCAGGATCATAGAACAGAGTCATAGAATCATTAAGGTTGGAAAAGACCTCTGAGATCATCAAGTTCAATCTTCTACCCAACACCTTCATGACCACTAGACCTTGTCCCAAAGTGCCACATCTACTCATTTTTTTAACACCTCCAGGGATGGTGACTCTACCACCTCCCTGGGCAACCTGTTCCAGTGCCTGACCACTCTTGCAGCAAAGAAATTCTTCCTAAGATCCAACCTAAACCTGTCCTGGTGCAGCTTGAGGCCACTTCTTCTTGTCCTGTTGTTAGTTACTTGAGAGAAAAGGCCAACAGCCACCTCACTATACCCTCCTTTCAGGTAGCTGTAGAGAGCAATACAGCTGTGTGCAGGGTGTGTGTGTGCAATACAGCTGTGTGCAATACAGCTGTGTGCAGGGTGTGTGTGCAATACAGCTGTGTGCAGGGTGCGTGCGTGCAATACAGATGTGTGCAATACAGCTGTGTGCAATACAGATGTGTGCAATACAGCTGTGTGCAGGGTGGGTGTGTGCAATACAGATGTGTGCAATACAGCTGTGTGCAGGGTGTGTGTGCAATACAGCTGTGTGCAGGGTGCGTGCGTGCAATACAGATGTGTGCAATGCAGCTGTGTGCAGGGTGAGTGTGTGCAATACAGTTGTGTGCAATACAGCTGTGTGCAGGGTGGGTGTGTGCAATACAGATGTGTGCAATGCAGCTATGTACAGGGTGGGTGTGTGCAATACAGATGTGTGCAATACAGCTGTGTGCAGGGTGTGTGTGTGCAATACAGATGTGTGCAGGGTGCGTGTGTGCAATACAGATGTGTGCAATGCAGCTGTGTGCAGGGTGAGTGTGTGCAATACAGATGTGTGCAATACAGCTGTGTGCAGGGTGGGTGTGTGCAATACAGATGTGTGCAGGGTGGGTGTGTGCAATACAGATGTGTGCAATGCAGCTGTGTGCAGGGTGGGTGTGTGCAATTCAGCTGTGTGCAGGGTGGGTGTGTGCAATACAGATGTGTGCAATACAGCTGTGTGCAGGGTGGGTGTGTGCAATACAGCTGTGTGCAGGGTGGGTGTGTGCAATACAGCTGTGTGCAATACAGCTGTGTGCAGGGTGGGTGTGTGCAATACAGCTGTGTGCAATAAAGATGTGTGCAATACAGCTGTGTGCAGGGTGTGTGCGTGCAATACAGATGTGTGCAATGCAGCTGTGTGCAGGGTGGGTGTGTGCAATACAGCTGTGTGCAGGGTGGGTGTGTGCAATACAGATGTGTGCAATACAGCTGTGTGCAGGGTGGGTGTGTGCAATACAGATGTGTGCAATACAGCTGTGTGCAGGGTGTGTGTGTGCAATACAGATGTGTGCAGGGTGCGTGTGTGCAATACAGATGTGTGCAATGCAGCTGTGTGCAGGGTGGGTGTGTGCAATACAGATGTGTGCGGTACAGCTGTGTGCAGGGTGGGTGTGTGCAATACAGCTGTGTGCAATACAGATGTGTGCAATGCAGCTATGTACAGGGTAGGTGTGTGCAATACAGATGTGTGCAATACAGCTGTGTGCAGGGTGAGTGTGTGCAATACAGCTGTGTGCAGGGTGGGTGTGTGCAATACAGATGTGTGCGGTACAGCTGTGTGCAGGGTGGGTGTGTGCAATACAGCTGTGTGCAGGGTGGGTGTGTGCAATACAGATGTGTGCAATACAGCTGTGTGCAGGGTGTGTGTGCAATACAGCTGTGTGCAGGGTGGGCGTGTGCAATACAGATGTGTGCAATACAGCTGTGTGCAGGGTGGGTGTGTGCAATACAGATGTGTGCGGTACAGCTGTGTGCAGGGTAAGTGTGCACTGTGGTGTACCCTGCACTACTGCCCAGCAGGGTGTGTTCAGGGCAGCCTTCATCCTGAATTCAGAGGTGAATGATTCCAAGCAGCTTCTGACAGGCTGAGGCACAGCTCCATCACAACCTAGCCACCTTAAGACGAGGGGCAGCAGCCTGCTTTTCCCTCCCTGGCCCAAGAGCTCTCTGCCTAGCCATGGCCTTCCCTTAAATCCAGAGGCGAAGCTCCTCTTGCTGCTCACAAGAATTGGCTCCCTTGCTGGGGCAACGGTTGGGATCTTTTCCATGCCAGTGGAAGTTTTCACTTCTGAAGGTGAAACCAGGGAATCTACCCTGCACCTCTCTGCCTGTTGTGATTGATTTTATTTGCAGGCTGAGTTTGTTCTAAGTAAAATCAAATCTGCTTTTGCTCTGGCCCTGTCACACCCCTTAAATTGTTACCAATGAATTGCAGAGCTGCTCTAACCCACGGGGGGTGAGGAAGGTACCTGGGGGGATTTTGCCCCTCTCCTGCACCCTCAGCCCTGCATCCCCCAGCACCCTGGCAGCCCTGGGTGTGCTGGGGCAGTGGCTGCTGCCCTGGGTGGCTGCTGGTGGCTGAAGGATTTGTCTCTTTCTTCACCAGGAGGCGCATGCAGATCACGAAGAGGTTCTGAAAGCCATCACATCCTTCAAGGCCCTCGTGGTAGGTGGCAGTTCTTAAAATAGAGCACTCCATTTCAGGGCTGCATTTCACCAAGAATGAGTCAAGCCTGACATTTGTTTCCTCATAGAAAAAAAAAAAAAGAAAAGAAAAGTCTTTTGGAATGGAAAAGATAGGCTATAAAAAAAAAAATCTTAATTTCAAGTTTCAAGCCTCAGGCTGCCCCTTTCCCTGCATGGTTCAGCAACTGCTTGCTGGCTCTATGGTCCCAGCAGCAGAGATGGAGAGTCTCCAACTTTCTCCTCCACTGCAGAAAGCCATGCCTAGGTAGTTGTGGTGGTGGTATCCCTTTCATCTCCTTTTGCCTCCATACCTTGATCATTTGCCACCTGGCACCTCTTGCTCACTGAGATGAGATGCAGAAGGGTAACCTGAGTGTCTGACTCAGCTGAGCTGCTGGTGGCAGCAGGAAGGTCCCTTCCCAGCCCATTGAGTAACTCTTGGGTTAGCTGAGGTTTACTCCACCTGCATCAGGAGGCTTTGACCGTATTTCAGGTAATTTCACAGTAGCACAGTACATTAGAGGTTGGAAGGGACCTCAAGAGATCATCAGTCCAACCCCCCTGCCAGAGCAGGATCACTTAGGGTAGTCTGCACAGGAATGCATCCAGGTGGGGTTGGAAAGCCTCCAGAGAAGGAGTCTCCACACCTCCCCTGGGCAGCCTGTTCCAGTGCTCTGTCACCCTCACTGGAAAGAAGTTTCTCCTCATGTTGAGCTGAAATCTTCTATGTTCAAGTTTGAACCCGTTGTTCCTTGGCTTATCACTGTGAGCCACCCAAAAGAGCCTGGCCCCCTCCTCCTGCCCCCCACCCCTCAGATATTGATAGACATTGATCAGATCCCCGCTCAGCCTTCTCTTCTCCAGCCCTAGGGCTCTCAGTCTCTCTTCACAGGGGAGATGCTCAAGTCCCTTAAGCATCCTCATGGCTCTCTGTTGGACTCTCTCCAGCAGGTCTCTGTCCCTCTTGAACTGGGGAGAATTTGTAGCTGTGGGTGCTCCCTCCAGTGAAAGGATGAGTCAGAGATAATAAGCCAGTTTCTGTGAGCTGTGTTACCTACACCCCTCAGAGTCCTGCTGCACCAAAATGAACAAAAGTGGGAAAAGCCATCCACATGCACCAAGGTTTTTACCCAGCAAAGCTTTGTTCAGTTATTAACCAAGCTGTAGTCTCTTCTTGCTTTGTAGCCACTGAAAACCTTTCACTATAACCACTCCAGATGTGGTCCAACTTCCTTCCTTAGCATAAACAGATGCAAGTTTCTGATGCTTTGCAGTGCAGATAAAAGATGAGGAGGAGAAAGTTCACAGAAAACAGGAAAGGGTGATCGTGCTACATTTACTTAGAAACTCAGCTCCCTTCCCATTTCTTCTGGTAGGTGATGGGGGAATAATTCAGTGAAATTGCCAGGTGTCAGTAATCTTTAGGAACACTCCTAAGTGAGGGACACTTTTACTTGAAATCTGTGCTGGGCTGCTGAGTAATTTAAAGTAATTATGATTCGACTGATGAGGCTCAGTGCCGGTTTGAGGTTAGGTGGGCAGAGGTGCTCTGTGGTAGGACCAGGGAGGTTGCTGAGCAGGGGCAGGGAGGCACCATGGAGCCATCCTGATTTGCAGTGGTGCCCCTGCACAGGCTGTGATGGATTGCTGTGGATTTGCATCCCAGCAAGTTTGTGTTTGAACACCCAGGGAGACGTGGAAGCACACGACAGCTGCAAAACCAAAGGAAGCTCTCACAAAATGATGTGTTTTCAGACTAGACCCAAAGCAGCTGCTCTCTTTGAAGATCTGGAAAGTCAAGGAGTTTGGATAAAAATGAGCTGGAAAGGAGGGAAATCTCTGTCAGAAGCAGGGGTTTGGAATGAAGACTGAGCTTGGGTTTGGCTGTGCAGCACTTTTCCCTGTTGGCAGAGGGGTCAGATGAAGCCAAGTTTTGCTTGGATTTGGAGGGCTGTCTGCCTCCAGTCAGCATTGTCCTCTGCCTGCTGAGAGCTGCTGGAGGACTGGCTGCTCCAAGGAGCTCCACCAGTCCCCAGCTGCTGAGCACTGGTGCAGTCTTTTCAGTTATGGCACATTTGAAAGCTCTGCTGCACTGCTGAAATATTGCACTGAGTCCTGTGCAATATTTTGGGGTTGCAAACTTTTGGTTAGAAAATCCCCACCCATCTGATTCTTGGGGGCTTGGCACTGCTGCAACTACAAAGTCTCTCTAAGCAGCAGCAAACTTAAGAGATGTTTAACTCTGTGGCTGTCTTGGTTTGGAAGATGTGACCCTGTACTCTCAGAGGCAGGACTAATCTGGAAAGAAAAGTTTGCTCAGTTTGCAGTTTCTTTGACATTTTAATGTGTTCATTGCTTCATAAATCACTGGAGTGTGATTTAATTATTTATTGTTTTAAGCTGACTGTGTAATAAAACCCAAGCAGGCTTTCCTCACCCCTTGATGGAACCAGCCCTGAGCCCACGTGGCTGTGGGAGGGTGAAATCCTCTTCACTGGGATGGTTTGGGTTTGTTCCTGCCCTTTGGCTAACAAAGTGCCCTGCTGTAATTCCCAGACACAATGCCAGGAGCTGAGGAAGAGGAAGCAACTGGAACTGCAGATCCTTTCCGAATCCATCCAGCGCTGGGAAGGAGAGGACATAAAAACCTTGGGAAATGTCATCTACATGTCCCAGGTTATGGTACAGTGTGGGGGGAGTGAGGTGAGTGCCATGGTCCTTCTCCTGGCTCAAGACAACGTGTCCAAACAGCCCCTTGCTCATGGGATCAGCGATGCCAGGCAGCAGCTGCTCTGACACCAGGCCAGCAAAGCACTGACAAATCCTGCTGATAAATAGTTCTGCCTGGAGAGGAGCTGAGGAATGGGACTGTGCATGACTTTGCAGTCCCTGGGGATTTGGCTTCAGGCCTTTGGTGACACATTTTTCAAGAAAAAGAAGCCTCTCAGTGTTGTATAGCACATTAATTTCCCTCTTTTTTCCCCTGTGACTTACTCTGAGAAATGAGAGCTCAGAACAGCCGAGTGGCTGCTGTCACAGCCAGTCAGTCCCAGCAGCGGACCAGTGGTTGTTTCAGTGTCACCTTGGGCTTCCTGTAACCAGGAAGCTCAGAGAAACCCCTCAGAGAAGCTACCCTTGCCTGAGCTCCAGTTTCTTTTGCAAGGGAGGCAGGGACAGGCGTGGGCCAAGCCCCAGCCACTGCAGGGATGTGTAGTCCCTGCACACCAAGCAAGGCCAACCAAGGGTGAATCACCCTGGGCATGTACCAGCAGCCTGTGAGGTCAGTTTCCCATAGGGATCCAGCCATGGTGGCAACCTGGCCAAAGGCTGTTGTTAGGAAAACTGTGGGCACCCAGACAGAGGCCTCACACAAACGTGGAGGCATCCAGGACCCTGGCTGCAGAGAGTGCTGGAGCCTGGCACTTGCAGTGGGGGGTGGCAGAGACAACCCCTGTGTCAGGTGTGAACAGGGGAATGAGGGAGGAAGTCACAAGAGTAACTACTGACTGTAAGGGGAAAATGGAGCCAGGATCTGCTGAGCTGGAGGAGGAATCAGAATCACAGAATTGTCAGGGTTGGAAGGGACCTCAAGAGTCATCCAGTTCCAACCCCCCTGCCATGGGCAGGGACACCTTACACTAGAGCAGGTTGCCCAGAGCCACATCCAGCCTGGCCTTAAAAACCTCCAGGGATGGGGCCTCAACCACCTCCCTGGGCAACCTGTGCCAGTGTCTCACCACCCTCATGGTGAAAAACTTCTTCTTAACATCCAATCTGAATCTACCCATTTCTATTTTTGTTCCATTCCCCCTAGTCCTATCACTACCTTACACCCTGAAAAGTCCCTCCCCAGCTTTCTTGTAGGCTCCTACACACAAAAGTAAGGACTATAAGGGAATGTGAAGGGGAGAATGGAGACAGAATCTGCTGAGTTGGAGGAGGAAGTCACAAAAGTAAGGACTATAAGGGAATGTGAAGGGGAGAATGGAGCCAGGCTCTGCCATCCCTGGGGAAGGATCAGCAGGTGCAGACTGCATCCCATGTCCTCTTGTCACCCAGAAAAAGAACAAGACCTAAGAGATGGGGGTGGGGAAATGGAGGCAGGTGAGCCCCCTCCTGATCTCCCCCATCTTCCTGGTTGCCCATACACAGCAGCTATGGGGCTCTAGAAACAGAGAGCTGGGTGAACAAGGATGGGGATGGAAGTCCACCCACATAATTGCCTAGAGCATATTAGCCAGTCCCATGGCTTAGGACTAGTGCTAGCAAGAGAGAAAGAAAGGTGATAGTAGTAGGGGATTCCCTTCTCAAGGGAACTGAGGGTCACATATGCAGGCCAGATCCATCCCACAGGGAGGGATGCTGCCCACTACAGAGCTGAGCGTGCTGGAGGGATTTCTCTGCTGCTGGTCCAAAAGCATCACACCAGTGCTTGCCACAGGCCTTCACCAGTGGTGTTAAAGCCATGCATGCTGCATGTTTGGTGTGGGAAAGTGCCTGCTGCTGTGGAATTGCTGTGGCAAATATCTCCTGGGAAGGGAAGTGCTGAAGAGCAAAGCCTTGCAGAGTGTTGTTTGGGATGTGAGATGCTGGGGGACATAAGGTGTGTTGTTTGGGATGTGAGATGCTGGGGGACATAAGGTGTGTTGTTTGGGATGTGAGATGCTGGGGGACATAAGGTGTGTTGTTTGGGATGTGAGATGCTGGGGGACATAAGGTGTGTTGTTTGGGATGTGAGATACTTGAGGCCATAAGGTCCTTGTTCTTTTGAGGTGCTCTGAAACGAATGGAAGAGTATTAGCAGGATGCAGACAAAAACGCCTGCAGGAAAAACTAGCACAGAAATGAGATGCTGCAAGGAAGAGAAGCCAGAAGGATTGGTTTGGGGCTGATCTCTTGCAGGCTGTGATTCCAGCTGCAACAGGTTCAGTTTGCTTGTGGTGCATTGCAAAGTGGACTAACCTAAATTCTTCCCCCTGCAGGAGAAAGAGGAGCGATATTTCTTGTTGTTTTCAAACGTTTTGCTGATGCTGTCTGCAAGCCCACGGATGAGTGGCTTCATCTATCAGGTAGGCATGCTGAATTTGAAGTTGCAAGGCAACTTGAAAGTGTAGGGAAAAAAAAAAAAAAAAAAAACAAAAAGGAAATCAGATAGCTCTTATCAAATTCAAATCCTCTCCTTCCTTAAACCTCTCTGTTGTGATGCAAATGCCCCAGGCTGGGGACTAGGGCTTGGGTTTAGCATGGGTGCCAGGGCTCTTAGTGCCTCTGTCCTGCCAACTGGCTAAACAGCATTTGGTAAGTGTGAATGCTGTGAAATTAGAAACCACCACCCAAAAGCCTGTCCTGGTTGTCAGCAGTGGGGTGTGGGGGGGGTGAGGTGTCCAGACCCAGCTGGAGGGTTTTGCTCCACACAAACAGCCAGCTGCTTCTCACTGTTCAGCCAGCTCTGGAAAATCGTAGATTCACAGAATGGTTTGAGTTGGAAGGGATCTTCAAGATCATCTGGTTTCAAGCCCCCTGCCATGGGCAGGGACACCTCCCACCAGCCCAGGTTGCTCAAGGACTCATCCATCCTGGCCTTGAACACCTCCAGGGAGGAGGCATCCACAATCTCCCTGGGCAACCTGTTCCACTGTCTCCCCAACCTCACTCTAAAGAATTTCTTCCTAATCTCCAGTCTCAGTCTTCCCTCTTCCAGCTCAAAGCCATTGTCCTCATCCTGTCATTACAAGCCCTCATCAAAAGTCTCTCCCCAGCTCTCCTGTAGCTCCCTTCTGGTACTGGAAGGCTGCTCTAAGGTCTCCCCAGAGACTCTCCAGCAGGTCTTCCCTTCTCCAGACCAGACTGAACAGCCCCAACTCTCTCAGCCTGTTTCAAAAGGGGAGGTTCTCCAGCCCTATGATTGTCTTTGTGGCCTCCTCTGGACCCACTCCTACAGTTTGATCTTCTTGTGTTGGGGGCACCAGAACTGGATGCAGATCTCTAGGTGGGGTCTCACAAGAGCAGAGTGGAGGGGGAGAATCACCTCCCTTATCCTGCTGGTCACACTGCTTTTGATAAAGTCCACTGTAAAAAGCCCAAAATTTCCACTCCGTGAGACAGCCCAAAACCTGCATGTCTTCAGCTTTACCATTTGAATGGCTGTAGTCAGGCTGTTGGGAGCTTGGCTTTCCTTCAGTTGCTTGGAACCATCAGTAGCCTCCAGGAAAAGCATGTTGCTGTGATATTTGTCAGAGCAAGGGAGATGGGAAAGATTTGGGAAGAATTTGGCTGGGGTGTTCCATTTCACCCTCCAGTGGGGATAAGGTGAGCAGGCAGCTCAGCATTGCAAAGCAGAGGTACAGGGAGGAGTCTTTCAGAAACACCAGGGGAAGAGGATCCTGTGCTGCTGGTCCTGAAGGATCACACCAGTGCTTGCCACAGGCCTTCACCAGTGGTGTTAAAGCCATGCATGCTGCATGTTTGGTGTGGGAAAGTGCCTGCTGCTGTGGAATTGCTGTGGCAAATATCTCCTGGGAAGGGAAGAGCTGAAGAGCAAAGCCTTGCAGAGTGTTGCTTGGGATGTGAGATGCTGGGGGACATAAGGTCCTTGTTCTTTTGAGGTGCTCTGAAATGACTGGAAGAGAACTAGCAGGATGCAGACGAAAAAATTGTGGGGGTAAGGTGGGCAGGCAGCTCAGCATGCAAAGCAGAGGCACAGGGGGGAGGCTTTCAGAAAAACCAGGGGAAGTTGATCCTTCTGACTTGGCTGTGAGAAAGGTTTGCAGTGAGTGAAGGGAAAGGGTGTCAGAGGAGCTGGGAATGACTCAGTTGTCATGGGAGCCTCATCTGCAGGGTTTGACCTAGTTGTGCAGGGAGAGCTGGATCCATACATTAAAGGAGATGCTTCCTGCAGTCTGAAGCCTGCACAAACCGGGTTTTAATGGTGATTCCTAAAGAGAAAGGCATCAGCAGAAGCAAGCAGGGCAGCACCTGCTGGGAAGCAGATGCAGGCACTGACTGCTCCTCTGTTCTCCTAGGGAAAGCTGCCTCTGACAGGGATGACGCTGACAAAGCTGGAGGATGCTGAAGGGAGCGAGCACATGTTTGAAATTGCAGGTCAGTGGGGCCCCTGCCTGCTGCCATCCTTCCAGTCCTGGCAGCAGCTGCCACTGGAGGTGCTGTCCTCTTCCACCCCTCAACCACTGTGCCTCTTTTTTGCTCCTTTGCTGCGTGTTGTCAGAGTTCCTGAGCGTCTCCCTCTGTGGTGGGTTGAAAATTCCACCCCCCACCCCCCCAACATTAAGTTTGCCAGAGCAGCTCAGCTGGAAGCAAATGGAAGCTGTATTTACAAGCAAAACTACAATCTGCAATGAATATGTACAAAACACTCAGTATTTACAATTTTTACAGGGATTTACAATTGATAAACAGCACAAGAACCCCCCCTGGCCAAAGACCAGGGGAAGCTAATAGCTTCTCCCTCTCTGCCTCCCACCCTGTACACAAAAGGGACAAGAGACAGAGCAGAGAAGTTAATATCAGTCACAACAAAAGCAGTGCAGCCAAGGTCAAGCAGAAGCAAGTTAGCCTCTCCCAGAGCAAAGAGGCAAGAAGAGAGAGAGATTATTTACCAAACCAGTTGTTATGGTAGATAACTCTCCAGGGGGATTGTTAGGAACTGTCATTATTTTCCTTTTTACACCCAATAGGGATTTATTTACATTTTACCACTTTTTGTTCAAGATCTGTGAAAAAAATTTTTAAAGGCATTAGCCTACAACTACCACACCCTCCTAGTTTTAAGGCAACCTACTCCCAGTGCCCTTGAGCTCTGGCTCTGCTGCTGGGCTGCTTTCAGAGACCATAGTATATGGGACAAATGTCCTGCCAGGGCTAGTTGTGGCCCCAGTAGCACTGCTCTGTGCCATGCATGCCCTGTCTGCTTCCAGGGTTTGTCCTGGGCAGCTGTGAGTGCCTCATTTGTTGACAAATTAATGGCTCTGGTTATCCAGTAGCTTTCCTCATGTTCCTCCCAGTTTTCCTCTTCAATTTGTCTCATGACTTGTAGCTATGCAAGGTTGTGCCCTGCTCAGTGCCTTGGCTGCAGTGCAGCTGTTTGTGCTGTACTTGGTGTCAGGGTCACAGGGTGTTAGGGGTTGGAAGGGACCTCTGGAGATCGAGTCTAATCCCCCTGCCAGAGCAGGTTGACCTAGAACAGGTTGCACAAGACAGGATCCAGGCTGGTGTCCTGTTCATCACACAAATATTGTGTTTGCTTACTTTAAACCTTAAATAATTCCTCACACATTCATCTTGCCAGGTCCCTTAGCTTTTCTGGGCAGCTCCAGCACTGGCTGGCACTGGGTGCCCAGAGCAGGATGGGCAGTGGCGTCTTTGCCCTCACCTTTCTGCAGCCACTGGACTTTGCAAACTGAGTTGCTGCTTGCTGCTGTGCTGAGCTGAACTCATTCTGTGCTTCTTCCTGGCTCTCCACTGCTTAAGCACTGTTTAACCCTTTCCTGCAGGGAACATGATGGAGAGGATCACTGTGTCCTGCAGCACCAGCCAGGACTTGCACGAGTGGCTTGACCACTTGCAAAGGCTGACCAAGGGGACGTGCAACACCGTGTCCAAAACACAGTCCTGGAGTGTTCACTCGGTAAGCATCTCCCCTCCCCAGCCCCTCTACTGCCCAGAGCCCCTCAGCACTGCCTGACCTCTCTGTTTGGGCAGTGCACCTTGCTGCTGAGGTGATGTGTGCAGCTGTGAGACACATCCTGCCCTTCTGTTTGTAACCATGCCATGCATCTACCCTTCTACACGTATCCTGTCCTACTTTTGTTGCAACCTAGATGTCTCAAAGGAGTTCTTAGTGAACTCTTGTCCACCCTTCCCTCTGTTTCTCTGCCCTAGTGGCTAACAGTCTTCATTTGTTTCTCATCTACTTTCCCAGACATTCAGTTCAGCTGGACAGATCCGTGGGCCTCTGGAACCCCCCAAAATCCTTAAGCCCTGGAGCTTGAGCTGCCTCCGTCCTGCTCCTCCACTCAGACCCTCGGCAGCACTGAGTTACAAAGAGGTAATTGTCCCTTGTGCCTGCAGAGGACCCTGGTGAAATGGCCATTTCCAGTGCTTTGAGTGCAGGGTTCTCAGCCCAGAGTCAGAAACTTGGCTTTACTTAATCAGAAACTAAGCTTTACTGCCCCTTAGTTAGTGGGGATGTTGGGAGAGCAAGTTTTGCTCTGGTCCTGCAGATGTGAGATGGATGCTGGTCTCTGTGGCTGGCTTTGTGCTGCAAGTGAAGCAGGACAGGTGTGTTTGCAGGCCCCTCAGCTGCTGGCTATCACTGGGCCCACAGCAGAGAGTCCCACTGAGTACTCTCCTTTGGCTGTGCCCTGGTGGAGCTGCCTCCTCCTGTGTTGGTCTGAGCCATAAATGGGAGCTGGGCTCCTTGCCAGGATATGTTCCAGCTCCAGCTATAGCAGTGGCCCAGCATTGCCCAGGCTGGTGCTGCAGGGTGGGTGTTGCACCAAGAGGAAGAGGAAGAAGAGCTGTTGACCCTGTGTTTGGGTAGTTGGAGCAGGGCACCCTGCAGGAGCTGTGGGGCTCAACCCTCCTTTACCACCCACACAAGTGTTTCACAGCCCTGTGCTCTGCTGGGAGGAGCAGCCCAAGGGATGGCTTCCACCACAGAAACCCCAAGCCTGGCAGGTAGGAGGTGGTGTGGACAAACCCAGAATACAACCCAGCTCTGATTGTCACCCCCCTTGCTGCAACTGCAGTTCTTTCCTTACCTGCCTCACGTTAAACTTCTGGGATTACTCACCAGCAGCCTGGGTAATGTTCCCCTTACTGAATGAGCACTCCAGTTCTGAGTCAGCTACCCTTCTTGGTACAGCAGCCCTGGGAGCATCACCACTCAGGCTCCCAGCAGGGATGGGGACAGGGAGGGGGACTTGGACCACTCTAGCCCTGCCAGCACTCAGGGATGGAGACCCCAGCAGCTATGGAGGCTCTGACTCTGCTGCTCCACATAAAGAGTTAAAAATTCCAGGTAGTCTCCTGACATTTTGGTAGGTTTATTTTTTAACATTTGTAAAACAACACATTTCAGCTTGGGAATTAAATTGTCCAAAAGCCAACCAAGCAAACTGGAAATGACTCTTAATCTTTGCATGGTCCAGATAGCCCTGCTGTAGACTAAACTGGTTTGTGCTTGCATGGTGAATTGAAATATAGGAAGAGGCTTGAAATACAGGAGAAATTTTTCTGTGTGAAATTGCCAGAGTGATAGATAAGGCAGGACAAACTCCCAGACTGAGTTACTATTATCAGAATCACAGAGAATCCTTTCTGTTGGAAGAGACCTTTAAGATCATCGAGTCCAACCTTTCTCTGACTCTACCAAGGCTGGTGCTAAACCATGATCCTCAGCACCACAGCTCTGCCTCTCTGAAACACCTCCAGAGATGGGGATTCAACTATCTCCCTGGGCAGCCTGTTCCAGTCTTTCAGAACCCTTTCAGGGAAGAAGTTTCTTCTAATGTCCAACCTAAGCATCCCTTGAGGCCATTTCCTCTCATCCTATCACTTGTTACCAGAGAGAAGAGACCAACACCCACCTAACTCCAAACTCCTTTCAAGAGGTCTCCCCTCAGCCTCCTCTTCTTCAGGCTAAACAACCCCAGGGCCCTCAGCTGCTCCTCACCAACCCTGTTTTCCAGACCCTTTTCCAGGCAAGGATTTGCTCCAGCACCTCAATGTCCTTCTTGGAGTGAGGGCCCCACAACTGAACCCAGTCTTTGAGGTGTCCAGGGGGGCAATCATTGTCCTGCTCATGCTGGCCACACCATTGCTGACCCAGCAGGATGCTGTTGGCCACCTTCTTGCCTTCTTGGCCACCTGGGCATAGTCTGGCTCATATTTCATATGTGAGGCTGCTGAGGACTGGTGGTGTGGGATGCACAAACCCTGCGTGGCACGTGGTGCACGTGGTGACCTGACCACCAGGATGTGGCTTCAGTTCAATTATTGGCCCAAGCAGATCTGCATCTGCCTTTTTTTTTAATTAAGATTATTATTATAAAGTAGGACACAATGTAAACTAAGCTAAGAGCTCAGTGCAAGTCACCTTCCTAGAATGAAGATAGAACGAAGGAACACAAATTTCAAAGGTTTGATTGCAGGGAAAAGGAGTTTGGGGGGAGTTTGATTAAAAGATTAGAGATTTTCAGACATCCAGGGTTACTTTGTTTGGCTTCTGGCAGTGTAGGACGGGATGGCACAGACTTGTGCATTTCCTCAGACCTAGCTGTGCTCAGGAAACCCCAGACCCTGCCTCATACCACACAGCTCTCTTGTTATTTCCATTGAAATTGGGTCATTTTCCCTCTTTCTGTTTCCAGTAATCATTTGCAATGACAGAGCAGGTGCTGTGGGTAAAGTGGTGTGGCCAGAGTCAGGTTAGCAAAGTGAAAGAAAAGTTTACAGATGATTTCTTACATTATTGTTATTTTAATTCTTTTGGTAAGTGTTCTGCTTGGTATAGTGGGTGAAGGGTTTAGAACATCATCATTCAGGAGCAGGGCTCTTATAGAACCATAGAATGTTAGGGGTTGGAAGGGACCTCCAGAGATCATTGAGTCCAACCCCCCTGCCAAAGCAGGGTCACCTAGGGCAGGTCACACAGGAACACATCCAGGTGGGTCTTGAAAGTCTGCAGAGAAGGAGACTCCACAACCTCTCTGAGCAGCCTGCTTCAGGGCTCCAGTACCCCTACAATAAAGAAGTTTTCCTTCATGTTGAGGTGGAACTCCCTGTGTTCCAGTTTATATCCTTGCCCCTTGTCCTATCTCAGGACACCAGTGAAAGAGCCTGGCCCCCTCTCCCTGACACCCACCCTTCAGGCATTTATAGACATTGATCAGATCCCTCTCAGCCTTCTCTTCTCCAGACTAAACAGCCCCAGGGCTCTCAGCCTTCCCTCATCAGACAGATGTTCTATTCTCATCATCCTCATAGCTGTCCCTTGGACCCTCTCCAGTATATCCCTGTCTCTCTTGAACTGGGGGGCCCAGCACTGGACACACTTCTGAGTCCTCCACTTTCACTGTGCTGATGCCTGACACTGTCAGGTCTCCCATGAGGATGGTCCCCTTTAAGACAACATAGTCCTAGGGGCTTGTCACCAGGGTGGGCAGAGCATCCCCTCCTCCCAGCTGGGTCAGGTTGAAGACCACAAGACTGGTGTTGAGCACAGGGCCAGCTCCCAAGCTGCTTCCCAGAGCTCAGATGGGGTTGGGCATGCAGGGCACAGAGGGATGCTGCATTTTTCAGTGCCATTCTCTTTGACAACCAACATCTCCAGACACCTGCCACTAACCAAGGAGGCCTGCTCTCTATTTGGATGTGTTCAGAGTGTATTAATGCCCACTGACCATGCCTTTCACATGTAATTTGTTTCAGTTTTGCATGACCCCCTGGCTCCTTTGCATGTCGATAGTGCTCTAAAACCAGCAGGGAGGGTGCAACCACATTAATCACAAGACTAACAATTAAATGTGTTTTAGAACTGTGGATTTAATGGACTTGGTCAATAAAATCATCAGTCTCTCACACTCATCTTCTCTTTCTTTGCATATTCATTGTAGAGGATGTCTTATATCTTAAAGGTAAGGGTAGATCCATCTCTTTGGCTTATTGTGGCAAAGAATGCTTGTTCCTCTTGATGCTTCTCCTGCTTGCATGATCCTAATTCTGCCTGACTGTGTCAGTAAGGTATGGTGAGAGTCAGAAGTGACTGGCAAAAATGTATTTTGAGGTAACTCTCAAGCAGGATTTGGTTTTATGGGCCTTAACCTTCCTGGCATGCTGCTTCTCCTGCTTAAAATCCATCTTGCATGTAACCTACTAATACACTAAATCCTCTCCAGAGCAGCAAGACTTGCAGCTGAGTGAAGGAGATAAAAACCTTGTGCTTCTGGCTTGTGGAGTCATAGCAAGCACTAACTTTGTGTGTATTTGTTTGTGTTCTCAGTGTGTGTGTGTGTGTGGATTTATAGTCTCCAAACAAGTCATGTGCATACAGAAGCCAGGCCAGCTGTCTCATCCTAGAAAACAAATCAAGCCAAGGCAATAAGCAACCTTTGAGGGTTTGCTCACAAAGATCTTCAGATCTGGAAAGCAGACTCCAAAGGCTGTGAATGTTTGACTTTCTTTGGCTGAAGGAGCTTTGATTTGTTGAATTTGCTAGAGGAGCTGCAGGTGCAATTCCCATTGCTGCTGCAGGGAGCAGTGGGCCTCAGCTACAGCACATGGGAAAGGCACAAAACATCCTTTTCCCCAACTGTGTCACTGGCTGCTTTGTAGTTCTCTGATGTGTTGTGTGTCACCTGGATAGCTGATTGAAGCTGTGCTGCACTGCTGCTTGAGCTGCCTTTGGTCCTGGTTAAACACAGGAGTTTGTTTCTCTATAGGATTCCAGCAAAAGTCCAAAAACAATGAAGAAGTTTCTTCCAAAAAGGAAAACTGAGAGGAAACCATCTGATGAAGAGTTTGGTTTTCGGAAAAGTGAGTGTGGTCTTCTCTTCCTTGTGGAGTCATCTCCACAGGACTTGGAGAACAGCTGTTCTCCTGCTTCTGGATGTCACAGGATGCTCCTGTGGTGACCCTCCCAGCAGGGAAGGCTCTGGAAGCACACCAGTCCTCAGCTTCTGAGAGATCCCTTCCCAGTTATGGCTTCTAGAATTGCTGCCACCCTCCTTGTGATTGCTAGCACGGGGTCATGGGTGCACATGGTCTTCTTCTGGGTATATCGCCAAGGAACTACTTCCAAGCTGTTAAAAGCTGCAGCAGAACTGCACATCAACAGTCACCCAAATATGTCTGAGAGCTGGGACAAAGCCTTACCTGGCCATGCCAGCAGGCCCTGAAACACTTTCCATGGGGCATCAGGGGGAAAAGAAAGAGGCCCTAACCCTGCAGGGTGTTCACCTGCAAATTGGGATGTCCTGACAGTTCCCTGAAGTCCACTTTGGCCAGTTCTTGGAGGTTTTACATGAAAGGTCCTGGTCACCCAGCAGTCCTCTCCCTTGAGAGGACAGCACTGAGCTAAGGCTGGAAATGAAGACTTCTCGTTTCCAGCCCCTGCTCTGATGTGGCTGTACCAGACCCCTCCTAGCAGGACTGCTCTGCCAACCCATCTTCTGGTGCTGTCTGCACCCAAAGGCAGGCCTCACCTCCTTAGTGTTGCTGAGATGAGCAGCTAGAAGTGTGGTTTCCTACCAGGTAGTCGTGGTGCTGAAAGGGCAGAGAATGATAAGGACCTCAGAAAGCAATTAAGCAAAGTCCCAGGGACAATGACAGCCAAGACACTTCACCTAAGGGTCTTGGGAGCAAAAGTTGGGAGAGATGAAGCCAGAGCTGTTGGCCTGCAATGTTTTGCTGCAGGTACTGCTGCACTGGAAGAAGATGCTCAGATCCTGAAGGTGATTGAAGCGTACTGTACCGGGGCAGGCTTCCAGCAAGCTCTCAGCTCAGGTGGGCACACAACCTGCTTATTTATTTCTTCCTCTGCCTGCAACACTGATAAACCCCTCTGGGAAAAACCAGCTGGTTGCATCATACAGCAACCAGACTCATGCTAGGAAACTGTGTGGTATTCAATCTTCAAGATAAGGGAGCTTCATCTACCTAGCGGTTTAGTTGCCATTGTTTTTCTTCTAAACACAGAGGATGAGGGGCAGGTAGGGGAGGGCAGATGAGACAACAGCTATTTCACAGCACTTGTTAGGAATTAAGCAAGCCTAAGTCAGTGCCTGTGGCTGTCAGCACTGAAAACCTGATGGTAATCTCAGGTTGCAGAGAGCTTTAGAAAGGAAGCATGAATATTATCTCTCAATCAGCTGCAGGGTGAAGAGCAAGCTGCTTCATAAGCACCTAGCTAATGCCTTCAGCTCTGGAAATAAAACTGGTAAGGTGTCAAATGAAGTCACTGGGCTATCAAATAATGGTGCATTTCAAAAAGGGAGGGGCATGTTTCTTCTGACCCCCTAATAGAATGTTTTCATTTGTAAGTCATGATGGAGCTTGACCTGCAGCCAGCACCCTTGGAAATCTTCCGCTCGCTGTTTAGCTCCAGCTTGGTGTTAGGTATAAGCTTGAGTTTAAGCATGGTAGATTGTGGGAGGCTGCTCAAATCCCTGCATCTCAAGCCTGCTCCAGGCTTGCAGAAGAGCAGGGAGAAGACAGTCACAGAATATATCTGTTTGGCATAGACCTCAGAGATCTGTGTCCAGTTCTCAGTTCAAGAGAGATGTTGAGGTACTGGAAGGTGTCCAGAGAAGGGCAACGAGGCTGGTGAGGGGTCTGGAACACAAACCCTGTGAGGAGAGGCTGAGGGAGCTGGGGGTGTTCAGCCTGGAGAAGAGGAGGCTCAGGGATGACCTCATTGCTGTCTATAACTACCTGAAGGGAGGTTGTAGCCAGGAGGGGGTTGGGCTCTGCTCCCAGGCAACCAGCAGCAGAACAAGAGGACACAGTCTCAAGCTGCGCCAGGGGAGGTCTAGGCTGGGTGTTAGGAGGAAGTTATTCACAGAGAGAAAGATTGCCCATTGGGATGTGCTGCCCAGGGAGGTGGTGGAGTCACTGCCCCTGGGAGATGTTCAAGAGAAGCCTGGGTGAGGCACTTAGTGCCATGGTCTGGTTGATTGGATAGGGCTGGGTGATAGGTTGGACTGGATGATCTTGGAATCATAGAATCAACCAGGTTGGAAGAGACCTCCAACCTGGAGATCTTGGAGGTCTCTTCCAACCTGGTTGATTCTATGATTCTATGATCATCCATTCTAACCCCTGACTGAAAGGTCAGCATTAAACCATGTCCCTAAGCAGCAGGTCCACAGGCTGCTTGAACACCCCCAGGGATGGTGACTCCACCACTGCCCTGGGCAGCCTGTTCCAATGTCTGAGAGCCCTTTCAAGAAATATTTCCTAACATCCAGCCTGAACCTCCCCTGGCCCAGCTTGTAACCATAGGGCCACCAGGATGAGCAGAGGGCTGGAGCACCTCTCCTATGAGGACAAACTGAAAGAGTAGGGGCAGTTCAGCTGGAGAAGAGAAGGCTCCAAGGAGACCTTCTTGTGGCCTTCCAGTATCTGAAGGGGGCTACAAGAAAGCTGGGGAGGGACTTTTTAGGCTATCAGGTAGTGATAGGACTGGGGGGAATGGAATAAAGCTGGAAGTGGGGAGATTCAGACTGGACGTGAGGAAGAAGTTCTTCCCCATGAGAGTGGTGAGAGCCTGGAATGGGTTGTGCAGGGAGGTGGTTGAGGCTCCATCCCTGGAGGTGTTTAAGGCCAGGCTGGATGAGGCTCTGGCCAGGCTGATGTAGTGTGAGGTGTCCCTGCCCATGGCAGGGGGGTTGGAACTGGATGATCCTTGTGGTCCCTTCCAACCCTGACAGATTCCATGATTCTATAATTTCATCTGGTCCTGCCACTTGTCATCAAGGAGAAGAGGCTGCCCCTTCCTCTCTCCAACCTCCCTTCAGGTAGTTGTAGAGGGCAAGGGCTGTGTTTGCCATGCTGTCTCTGGGCAGCAGGGAATCTCCATTGTTCCTTCCTAATCAGTGACTCTTCTACACAGGCTCCCGTAAAGACTCCATCCCCCAAGTCCTCCTTCCTGAGGAAGAGAAAATCATCGTAGAGGAAACAAGAAGCAATGGCCAGACTGTCACAGAGGAAAAGTAAGTGTGGCTGCTGGGCTCCTGCACATCCCCTCCTTGCCTTTTCACTGAATCATAGAGTTGGTTTGGTTGGAAAAGACCTCTAAGATCATCCAGTCCAACCATCAACCCAGCAGCACCATGGCCATAAACTGTGTCCCAAAGTGCCATGGCCCAGGTTTCTTGAACACCTCCAGGGATGGGGACTCCACCACCTTCCTGGGCAGCCTGATCCAAAGCCTGACCACTCTTGCAGCAAAGAGATTTTTCCTGATATCCAGCCTAAACCTCCCCTGGCACAATTTCAGGCCATTTCCTCTAATTCTGTCACTTGCTGCTTGGAAGAAGTGACCTACCCCCACCTCACTCCAGCCTCCTTTCAGGGAGTTGTGGAGAGCAATGAGGTCTCCCCTCAGCCTTCTCTTCTCCATACTAAACACCCCCAATTCCCTCAGCTGCTCTTCACCAGCCCTGTTCTCCAGACCCTTCCCCAGCTTCATTGTCCTTCTCTGGACATACTCCAGCACCTCCATGCCCTTCATGGAGTGAGGGCCCCAAAACTGAACCCAGTATTTGAGGAAGGACACTAAGAACTAATGCCCTCTCCTTCTGCAGAGGAGCAGGCCTGGTGTCACCAACTGCTGCCTTAGTCCTGGTGAGAACCACTGGACTGTTTCAGTTGCTATTTTGTCCCTTTCTAAGAACAAATCTGCCTTGGCAGCTGCTCTGATGTGGCTGGAGCCCTCTGGGAACCAGTGTGCTGGGATCCAGTAGCCAGCTTCTTCAGTCCCAGAGCTTATCTGGATGAAGTTAATGGGATCAGGGAGGACAGAACCAAACAAGTGGCTGTTGTTTTTTTAACTGCTGGCATACTGAGCTACTGCTGCCCCTTGGGAACCTGCCTGTCACCCTGTCTGTGAGTGCTCCCAGCTAGCTACCTAGTCAGCAGCTGGGTGACTGCACTGGTCTGCTCCCTGCCTAACCCCCAACTGCATTCCTTTCATGATTGACTTTTTTGCAGCATAACCTCAAGGAATTGAGGTCATTTTACAAAAGATCATGGAATCATAGAATGCTTTTGGTTAGGAAAGACCTTTTAGATCATCCAGTCCAACCCTTCTCTAACTCTACCAAGGCTGGTGCTAAACTGTGTCCCTCAGCACCACAGCTCTGCCTCTTTGAAACCCCTCCAGGGTGAGAGATTCAGCCGCCTCCCTGGGCAGTCTGTTCCAATGTTTGAGAACCCTTTCAGGGAAGAATTTTCTCTAATATCCACCCTCAACCTCCCCTGCTGCAACTTGAGGCCATTTCCTCTCATCCTATCACTTGTTTCTAAGGAGAAGAGACCAACCCCCACCTGGCTCCAACCTCCTTTCAGGGAGTTGTAGAGAGCCAGAAGGTCTCCCCTCAGCCTCCTCTCCACACTAAAGAACCCCAGTTCCCTCAGCTGCTCCTCTCCAGACCTTTCCCCAGCTTTGCTGCCCTTTTCTGGACCCTCTCCAGCACCTCCATGCCCTTCATGGAGTGAGGAGCCCAAAACTGGACCCAGGACTCAAGGTGTGGCCTCACCAGTGCCAAGTCCAGGGGGACAATCCCTGCCCTGCTCCTGCTGGCCACACTATTGCTGATCCAGGCCAGGATGCTGTTGGCCCTCTGGGCCACCTGGGCACACACTGGCTCAGGACTTTGCAGTTTTAAAACCATTGTTATTTATTGCAGCAGTGTAAACAGGGAAGCCAAAGCCTCAGACTTTTGTTGATCACTTGCAGCTAGCAGAGCAGGGCTTTCTTCTTGAATTTTGAGGCAAGTGCTGTGTTTCCAGAGTCCCCTCCCAGGCAGGAGTGATAGCAGCAGCTTGATGCTTGCAAAGCAGAAGCTGGAAGCACCTTCCCCATCAGCACTTTGCCCACCAGAGCTCTCATGCTGTGCCTGTTTTGCTGCACTCCAGCAATTTTGGTTTGATTTTCTTTGCATTTCTTTTTGCAGGAGCCTCGTTGACACGGTTTATGCACTGAAAGATGAAGTCAAAGAACTGAAGCAGGTAACTGGAGCTGGAATTGTTTGTGCTGGGAGCTGAGCAAAAGCCAGCCAGGCTGCACTGAGTCATTGTCTTCCACTCATCATGCTTAGCCAAAGTCTTGGTTGTGCTGTCCTGTGGCTCACTGAATCAGCTTTAGTTTTCTCCTGGTTTAGCTTCCTGGACCAGCTCACCACACAGTCCCTTGTGCAGCAGAGGAAGCAGGAAAGGAGGAGTAGTGGTCTTTGTAGTAACATAAAACCTGCCCCCTACTCTAAAAGCTCTTTTAGTTTGAGCTTAAAGAGCTTTTAGGGCTCTGATGATACCAATTCTTGTAGACTCAGAGGAAATGTGTCCTCCTTCCTCCAGCCCCAAGCCTGGAGGTGGAAGAGACCACCCCAGGAGAACTGGCTTCTCCAATCTGGGTTAAAATTAGGTTTCCAGGGTTCTGTCTGCTCAGAGTCAGTGGGACTTTGATGCAGGTCTGTAAGGTAGTAAGGGTCTGGCTAAGTGGATCAGACCATGAGTAACCCATGGTGTTCATCCTCACAAGCCAGCAGTGACCTGTCAGAGGTCCCTGGTGTTTCATCACCCCTGAGGCCCCAGGCAGCCAGGCGTGCAGAGGTGCACCACTGCCGTGGGTGCACAGACAGTAACTGCATCTTCACACCTTTGTTTGAACTCTTGCAGGAGAACAAAAGGATGAAGCAGTGTTTGGAGGAAGAGCTTAAATCCAGGAAGGACTTGGAGAAGCTGGTTAGAAGGCTGCTGAAGCAGACAGATGAGTGCAGCAGGGAGGACACAGGGCGCAAGTCGTCCCTCATCGCCTGAACCCGGGAAGAAGCTGCTGGCAGTGGTGTGTGACCTCAGGTGTTTTTTTTGGGGGGAAGCCTCTTCTTGCTCCTTATTTTGTTGGTTTGGGGAATTTATTACCAAAAAAACCCCAAAAGTCATAGGAAAGAAAAAAAAAAAAAAAAAAAAGAGAGAGAGAAGTTTTTCTTCCATCTTCCATCCACAAAGGAAATAAACCAGGAACAATCGATCAGAGCTGAAGCAGTAAGCAAGCGGTCCATGATTCACAATTCATCTGCAGCAACTAATACCTCATCCTACCTGCTACTGGGAGCAAACATACAAACTCTGCTGCTGGCTTTGCCACTCACAGAAGGGTTTGGCAGCAGTTTCCTAGAGGAAGCTTAAGCACTTTGGAATGCTTTCCTTCTTTTCAAAAGCACCGGTACCTATTTATTGAATGATAACAGTCACTGAGGTGGCAGTGAGCAGACACCAAAAAGCACCAAGCTCCTCCTGGTTTTTTTCAGATAATCACAACTGGGGGAAGCTTTTTCCCCACCCACCCGCCTTCCTGCCTGCCTGCCTGCCTGCTTGCCTTCCTTCCTGCCTGCTTGCCTTCCTTCCTGCCTGCTTGCCTTCCTGCCTGCCTTCCTGCCTTGTGCCTGCCTGCCTTCCTGTCTGCTTGCCTTCCTTCCTGCCTTGTGCCTGCCTTCCTTCCTGCCTTCCTGCCTGCCTGCCTTCCTTCCTGCCTTCCTTCCCACCTTCCTTCCTGCTTTCCTTCCTTTCTGCCTTCCTTCCTTCCTGCCTGCCTGCCTTCCTGCCTGCCTTCCTGCCTGCCTTCCTGCCTGCCTGCCTTCCTGCCTTCCTTCCTGCCTTCCTTCCTGCCTGCCTTCCTGCCTGCCTGCCTTCCTGCCTGCCTGCCTGCCTGCCTTCCTGCCTGCCTGCCTGCCTTCCTGCCTGCCTTCCTGCCTTCCTGCCTTCCTTCCTGGTTAGTTGACTGTAGCTAACTAGAGCCCAGCAATACTGTGGTTCCCGTGTGGCCTTGATACTGATGAAAATAACGCTGAAGACATTTGAACTCCTTGGGGAAGTCAGATCTGGAGCACCTGTCAGAGCACATGGGGAGGGTATGTTGCACAGTACTGCCTCCTAACAGCTCCTGATCAGCACAACAGGTAGCTGCTGCTCTGCCCCACCCCAGGCCCTTTTCCATCCCTTTTCTATCCCTTTTCTTATGCATGACCTCAGCCTCCTGCCCCTTGCTTTGTTTTCACATGGAGTGTGCAGGTATCCTATGAGCTGATAGTTTTGCTGGGCTTCCCCTTGCAGGATGTGCTTCTCTCTGTATGAAATCTAAGCACTGCTTGACAACAACAACAACTACAACAAAGCCCCCAAATGTGCTGCTTCCCTGCTCCCTTCTGCCCACCTTAGGCTCTCCAAAGCTCCTTCCCAAAGGCCAAGGGCCACTTCTCCCTCCCCCTACCCAATTGCCCCTAAAGGGCTTTTGGCTAGGAAAAAAAGGAACTTTCTTTTGGGGTAGGAAGAGGATTTATGTTAATGCTTTGACAAAAGCTGGAATGCTCCTGGGGCAAGGATGTGCAACACCCTTCCAGATCCCTGCACAGCTCCTCGAAGCCAGCACACAGGCAACATGCAGAGGTATCAGCTGTCTTCATCTTACTTGGTGGTAGACCCTAGTTTAGGACTGATGTTCTCCTTCCTTCCTTAGCAGCATTATAAAAGTAACCTTCTGTTTTTTAAAGTTAATGCTAAGTCTTACATATATCACAGGGCAGTGTGGTTCCAGGGTGTGCAGGGACAACCACAGCTCATGACAGTCAGCACCATGGTGTTGGTCGTGAAGGACACAAGAGGCAATAATTACAGCTCCCTCCTTGCCATTAGCCTTCAGCCAGAAGCACAGCAAATGGTGTCTGGGGAGAGCTAGACTCAAAAACATCACAAGGAGTGTGAAATAGAAACCTTCTCCTTAAATGCCAGCTGGAAGTCTTTAAAACCAGACTGGGTGAGGCACTCAGTGCCATGGTTTAGTTGATTAGGTGGTGTTGGGTGATAGGTTGGACTTGATGATCTTGAAGGTCTTTTCCAACCTGATTCATTCTGTGAAATGCTGTGAAATTCTAGGACAGTCCAGGGGTCTTTTGTTCTTTTGTTTTTTGGTTTTTTTTTTGTAGCTTTGGCTACATTTGCCATCCCCAGGGCACCCCAGCTGGCTGGCAGATCCCCACATCCCCACCCAGGCACGCAGCTGAGTGGTTTGGTTCAGCAGTCCAAGCCCTGCTGTGCTGGTTCCTGGTTTTCCAGGATTAAGAACCTTTGGCTGCACTGTGCCCAGTCACCCCAGCACTGCCTGGTGCTGCTGCCTGCCCAAAGGTGGGCTGAGGCCTGGGGCTGCTGATGTGCAGCCAGTGCAAGGAAGCAAGCCAAAGGCCATTTGCACCACGAGGAGAGGGCAGGGAGGTCTCCTCGCTGCCCCCTGCCCCGGGTTAGCCAACCCCATGCTGTGTACCTATGCATGTTTGTTGAGATGTCTTGTGATGGATGGAGGGCACACTGGGACAGTCTGGATCAAGGGTTTGTCAAGAGCTAGAAGCCAAAAAATGACAAGAAAATAAACTAATAATAAAAAGGAAAAGAAGCCATGCTGGATGGACAGCGCCGTTTCCATAGTTCCTGTTGTTTACAGTGCTTTGTAAATAGGTTCCAGTGAGTCTGTCTTTAGGAGGAGGTTGTGTCAGCTGCCTTCCAGTTTCTCTCTTTGTCATGTAGGTTTATTTACTGTAACTACTTATGCAAGGTCAACTTTTCTAACATGTTTTTATTTTGAAGGGTTTTTTAATTGACATTTTCGACAAATAAAGAAGGATACAAAAGTTTTTGCTTCTTAGCTCTCGCTGCTGCTGCTGCCTTTGTTTCCACCACAGAAGCCAAGCCAGTGCCTGCTCTGGGCATCCCTGATTTCCTCAAAATGACCATCTGATGATGGTACCAAGCTGGGAGGAGTGGCTGATACCCTGTCAGACTGTGCTGCTATTCAGCCAGACCTGGCCAGGCTGCAGAGCGGGGCAGAGGGAACCTCATGGAGTCCAACAAGGGCAAATGTAGGGTCCTGCACCTAGGGAGGAACAACCTCCTGCACCAGGACAGGTGAGGGGTGACCTGCTGGGAAGCTGCTCCATGGAGAAGGGCCTTGGAGTTCTGGTGGACAATAAATTATCCATGGGACAGCAATGTGCCCTTGTGGCCAAGGCCAATGGTCTCCAAGAGTGTGGCCAGCAGGTCTAGGGAGGGTCTTCTCCCTTTCTACTCTGCCCTGGTGAGACCACAGCTGAAGTATTGTGTCCAGTTCTAGGCCCTCCAGTTGGGATAGGGATGTACTATAGAGTGTCCAATGGAGGCTGTGAGGATGATGAAGGGTCTGACGAGGTAAGGCTGAGAGACCTGGGGCTGTTTAGCCTGGAGAAGAGCAGCCTGAGAGAGGAACTTAGTCGTGTTTACAAATATCTGAAGGGTGGGTGTCAGGGAGAAGGGGCCAGGCTCTTTTCAGTGATGTCCTGTGATAGGACAAGGGGCAATGGACACAAACTGGAACCCAGGAAGTTCCACCTCAACCTGAGGAAAAACTTCTTTACTGTGAGGGTGCTGGAGCCCTGGAGCAGGCTGTCCAGAGAGATTGTGGAGTCTCTGCTGAAGACTTTGCAAACCCACCTGGATGTGTTCCTGCATGGCCTGCCCTGGGTGATTCTGCTTTGCAGGGGAGTTGGACTTGATGCTCTGGAGGTCCCTTCCTTCCACCCCCTAGTGTTGTATGATACTGTGATCCACCCTTCTGTTCACTAGCTGCTGGGGGGCATACTGGTGTGAAGGGTGATGCTGGCACTACCTCCCACACCTGCAGCAGGGAGGGTGCCTGTTCCCAAGGGCAGGAGATGCATTTCCAGCCCTGCTTTTGCACTCTGCTACCAAGGTAGCCTTGTGGAGGAGCAGCTGCTCCTCAGTGCAGCAGTGGGTTAGTGGAGCTGGCTGACTTCCTGCCTCTTTGAGATTCTTTTTTTTTTTTTTTCATGTGTTGTGTGTTGTTGTTTAGTTTGTTGTTTTTTTTTTTTTTTTTTCCTGGAGATTAGGTGTGGTGACAGGATTTCCTTTGGTCTACCACTTGGACAAGACGTCTCCTGCAGCTGGTATTTTTAACTCTTTCTGGTAGAGACGTGCTGCACTCTCAGCCCACAGTGAATCAGGAGGACCAAGGGCAGGAGGGCTGGATCCTGCTCTCCCTCCCCAGCACAGCCACTGGAGTGGGAAGAAGAACAAGTGAGGATAAAACACTGGCCTGGGGCACCTCATAGGGAAACACTGAAGGCTTCAAAGGAGTCCACTTGAACCTGAGGGGCACTTTGGTTCTGCAGAGGCAGAGCAGGGCTGCATCCACACACAAGTGCCCCAGAGTCTGAGATGGGCAGAAGAGCAAGGAGGAGGCATGGCCTGGGCTCATTTTGGAGGGACATTAACCAGAGATACTCCACCCTTCTCTCCTGCTGGATGCAGGCTCCTGTGGGCCCCCTCTCCTAAATATCTCCACTGTTTGGGACTACACCAGCTCCAAAATGGCTCAGTTGTATGACCCAAGTCCCACACAAGACAGCAACAATCTCTCCTAGGTAGCAGAGTTTGGCTCCAGATGACCACCAGTGTGAAAAACCAGCAAGCCCCAGCCCAACAGCCTAAGCAGCACCGCTCACCCCACTGCCACACCTGGGGATGCCCTGGGGGTGCCCGACTGTGGTGGGCTGCTCCCATCACACCCACCCCTCCCCTCAGTGCAGCAGTGCTCTGGGACACAGGTGACCCTGAGTGATGGGGAGAACTCAGTGGGTTTGGCCTTCTAGAAGAGATGGAGACTCTGCCAATGAGGACCCTGCCCTGACCAGGGGAAAGGGCTGACACCAAGCAAGGGGTGCTGAGGGATGGCTGGGAAGGGGGAAAAACCCAATCTAGCTCAAAGTAGTGCACAGAGATGCTGGGACAGGCTGGTCACTTGGGTGGCCACCATGCAACACTCACACAGCTTGAGCCATCCTCCAGCTTCTGCTCTGAGCTCAGTGGTAGGAGCTGGAGAGACCCTGCTTGGATAATGGCATCACCACTTTTGTAAGGAAAAAAAACCACCACACAACAAACCACCACCACCAAACCCCCAATAAAAACAACAAAAACCACCCCAAACCCACCCCAAAATCTCATTTTTCATACAGAACTCTTTATTATTTATTTAGTTATCTGTTTCTCAGTGAGCTCTGAGTGTCTCAAGCTGGGGCAAACACCTCTCCCAGCAGATGACCACACTGCTGCTGGCTCCACCCCATTGCTCATCCATGACTCCCCATGACATCCCTGCTGCTGGGCCCTATGTACTCATCACTCTCTCATCTCTTTCTGCCTGCTTGAGTCAGAAAGAGCAAGAATCAGTTCAGAAACCATAAAAATCCACAGCCCCAGGAGTGACAGAGAGGCCCCACGTCAAGGGAAAAAAATAATCAATGTCTTGCCACCCTTCAGACTTTCCATGGAGAGAGGGAGCCCTGTGCACACCACTGCATGGGGCAGGGCCAGGAAGGAGAGCAAAGGCCCTTGGAAGAAAGGCAGAGCTGGATGGTGGCAGTCACATCTCCTCCCACACACTGCCTCACCAGATACTTTTGGCAAGTGAAGAAACAGTCAGGGCACCAAAACCCCAGCAAAGGCAGCAGCATGGGCAAGGGGCTGAGGCTGGGCAGGCAGCCTGGGGACAGGGGAGGTGGCAGTTGGCACTTGCTGTCTTGCTGCAGAATGCATTGACTGTTTTTCATGCCTATTTTTTCCCCTCTCCTCTTTCTCCCTCCCATCCATGCACACAAATCTCTCTCCATTGCAGCTCCTGAATCCCCTCTCAGTGATTTGGGCCAGGGATTGCTGCCCAGCCCAAACCCTCTGCCAGGTGCTCCTGACCACCAAGGCTCAGGGGGCTGCAGAGGTTTCAAGGCTGTGCACTGGGCACAAATTCCCACATCCATGAGAAACACCTTTCCTGCTCCTGAGGGTTTTGGACACCTGAGAATGACCACACACATGCTGCTCCCAGCTCTCCTTGCCTGCTCCCTCCATGCTGGTTTGCATGAGTTTTGTTTTCTCCTGTGGCTCCCACCCAAATTCATATCAAAGCCAGGCACCTCTGATACCCCTGAGGAGGTTTGGAGCCCTCCAGCCATGCCAGCACTGCTTCCACAAACCCAGCCCATGGGGGCTGCCCACTTTTTGGCAGCAGGGGGGATGTGGAGGGACCCTCACCACTGCAAGAGGGGATGGAACTCATTCCACTGCAAGTGTTAGTGAGACCCACACCCCTGCAGGATTCGGTGGCACCCACACCCTTGCAGGATTCGGTGGCATCCACACCCTTGCAGGATTTGGTGGCACCCACACCCCTGCAGGATTCGGTGGCACCCACACCCTTGCAGGATTTGGTGGCACCCACACCCTTGCAGGATTCGGTGGCATCCACACCCCTGCAGGATTCGGTGGCATCCACACCCCTGCAGGATTCGGTGGCATCCACACCCTTGCAGGATTTGGTGGCACCCACACCCCTGCAGGATTCGGTGGCATCCACACCCCTGCAGGATTCGGTGGCATCCACACCCCTGCAGGATTTGGTGGCACCCACACCCCTGCAGGATTTGGTGGCATCCACACCCTTGCAGGATTCGGTGGCATCCACACCCCTGCAGGATTCGGTGGCATCCACACCCTTGCAGGATTTGGTGGCACCCACACCCCTGCAGGATTCGGTGGCATCCACACCCTTGCAGGATTCGGTGGCACCCACACCCCTGCAGGATTTGGTGGCACCCACACCCTTGCAGGATTTGGTGGCACCCACACCCCTGCAGGATTTGGTGGCACCCACACCCCTGCAGGATTTGGTGGCACCCACACCCCTGCAGGATTTGGTGGCACCCACACCCCTGCAGGATTTGGTGGCATCCACACCCTTGCAGGATTTGGTGGCATCCACACCCCTGCAGGATTCGGTGGCACCCACACCCCTGCAGGATTTGGTGGCACCCACACCCCTGCAGGATTTGGTGGCATCCACACCCTTGCAGGATTTGGTGGCACCCACACCCCTGCAGGATTCGGTGGCATCCACACCCCTGCAGGATTTGGTGGCATCCACACCCTTGCAGGATTTGGTGGCACCCACACCCCTGCAGGATTCGGTGGCATCCACACCCCTGCAGGATTTGGTGGCACCCACACCCTTGCAGGATTTGGTGGCACCCACACCCTTGCAGGATTTGGTGGCATCCACACCCCTGCAGGATTTGGTGGCACCCACACCCCTGCAGGATTTGGTGGCACCCACACCCCTGCAGGATTTGGTGGCACCCACACCCCTGCAGGATTTGGTGGCACCCACACCCCTGCAGGATTCGGTGGCATCCACACCCCTGCAGAAGTTAGTGGAACTCACAGCACTGCAGGAGGTGGTGGGATCCATTCCACTGCAGGTGGTAGTGGCTTCTCAGCCTCTGCCACTCCACATGTGGCAGCCACAGGCCCCCACCTTGTGCAGTATCTGTCCTTCTTCTCCAAAGCAGAGGTGTCCCTGCAGGCTCCATGACCTTAGGGGCAGGTGGGAATAGTCCTCCTTCAGCCAGGTGTCCTAAATCCCCTTGAATGAGACCCCACCTCCCTGCTCCACAGCTGCTCTAGAGGCTCCCACTCCAGTACCTTTCTGCCTTTTCCTGCTCCCTCTTCCAGCCAAAATGCCTGGCCCTGGCACCCCAGCACACTCCAAGATGTGGGGTGGCAGCCACCAGAGGCTTTTGGGACTGGCTGTGCCCAATGTGCCACCCCACTGTGTTCTCAGTCCCCAGAGCCCAGGCAGGACTTGGGGAAATCCCAGCCTGGAGCTGAGAAGTGGGAGCAGGGTTGAGAGCATGCAAAACAACCTAGATCTTAATTAATAAGTTGCATGAATTGTAGACTGGCACTGGATGAGCCCTCACCCTGGGGAGGGGGACCATGAAGGTTGGAGTCCACTGCAAAACACAGCCAGGGCCAGCACAGTCCCTTGGCACCCAGCCCCTCTCTGCTCACCAGTACAAGATGGTTTGGGTTCTGTAACTTGGGCTTGTGCATGGTGTCAGACAAAGGGGAGCCCTTCTCTGAGGCACTCAGGCAGGCCTGGAGAGCAGCCAACAAATCAGATTTCATTATGGTCAAATGATGCTGGCTCTGAGCTCTCCTGTGCTGGCTTTGGGAGCATGCCAGCCTATGCAGCCAGGGCTGGAAGAAGCTGTGCAGAGTGCCCTGGCTGTCCCAGCAGTGCTGGAACCCAGGCACCATGTTAGGACCAGGCCTGCAGCCTCCAGCCAGCCAAACCCTGAGGACTACTCAAATCTGAAAGCTTCTCCACCTTTAGACCTGTTGGCTTCCAGGAGTATTTCCAAACCTTTGCTCTCCCACAGAAGTGACCTCTATAACCAAACACTCCAGGCTTGCCACCTTTGGCATCTCTAGATAATGGAATCTTGGAATGGTAGGGGATGGAAGGGACCTTCAGAGATCATCCAATCCAACAGGGTCACCTAGGGCAGGTCACCCAGGAACACATCCAGGTGGGTTTGGAATCTTTCCAGACAAGGAGACTCCACAACATCTCTGGGCAGCCTCCTCCGGGGCTCCAGCACCCTCAGAGTCAAGAAGTTCCTCCTCATGTTGAGGTGGAACCTCCTGTGTTCCAGCTTAACCCTGTCCTTTGCCCTGCCAGTGGGCACCACTGCAAAGAGCCTGGCCCCTTCCTGACACCCATCCCTCAGATATTAATAGACATTAATAAGGTCCTCTCTCAGCCTTCTCTTCTCCAGACTAAAGATGCTTTTTAAAAAGGCTTCAACATCCTTGTGCTCTGCTATGGCTCAGCTCCTATTCACTGTGGGTCAGCTGAAGGAAGAGGGTCAGGGAGACCCCAGTGTGCAGTGCTATCCAGGTACCCCCTGCCCAAGAAGGGGTCCTGCCCCTCTGCAGGCTCCTGCCCTCCTGCAGCTCCAGGAAACGTGCTGCTGTGGGCACATGCTCACAGAGGACAGCCAGAAGGTGCTGTGCACATGCACCTTGGGTGGCCTGGGGAGCAGCAGCTGGTCCTGCTTTCCTGCTCCTCCTGGGGTAGGAGAGGTCTCAGGAAAGGAGGCAGGTCCAAATTTGATGGTGGTGACCAACACCCCTGCCACAGGGGAGCGAAATGGTCCATGGGCAGAGGGTGCTCTACCTTCAGACGTGGGAGGAGGACAGTCTGGTGAGCAGATTCAGGTCACCAAGGGCAGAGCTCTACTGGTACTCTGTGTGCAGTGTGGTTTGCAGCTAGCAGTCCCCCCTGGGCCACCAACGACCCATCTGGTAGGGGGTGACTGTCACCAAATGTGAGCCAGTGCCACCCTAAGCAAGGAGTTTGGTCAAGTTTCACAGCTGGGCATGGGTGGAAAAAAAGAGTTCTGAAGATAAAAGCAGACAGTTAGGGTGGCAACAATGCATCAGCAGCTGCTGGCACGGAAGGACAGCAAGGGCTGATGCCTCCAGAGGAGCCACTCCTGAGCCTTTGAATGTTTTTTCCGTTGGTGATCTGTAAGCAGATGGGTACAGGAGATAGGCACAAGCTTGGCTCCATGGAGCACCCTGAGCTGGGTGGAAAGAAACCTTGGTGGGAAGGTGTGCTGCTAAATAAAGCCCTTGTGGGCACAGTGGACCCAGACACACCACACCAGCATGTACCAAACCCTGGGCAAGGGAAGGGGGAAAAAAAAATAAACCCAAAGCTCAAACAACAGCTTCATGCTTTGTTCCATTTGTGTTCTTGTGGCCCCTTGGTACTCACCAGGAACCCTCATTAATAAATAACAAAATATACAACTTAAGAAACAAGAAAACCACCAAGGCAGGGGAACATAAATAGGGGGAAACAGGGAAAGGCACTTGGGTCAATAAAACCGGGCTGGACCCCCCTACTTTGGGGCAGCCCCCCCCCCCTACTCCTCACTACAGCTTGAAGAGGCCAAAGTAGGTGCTGCCATGGCTGTAGACCACCCTCAGTGAGTCTGTCACGTTGGCAAAGACCATGTCCCCTTCCCGCAGCTTGAAGACACCTCCCACCCGGATGGACTGGAGGTCGCAGTGAGGGTTGGAGGTGTTGTGCGTGTTCTGTCCTTTCAGCAGGAGCCTGCTCTCTTCCAGGGGGAGGTACAAATAAATGTAGAGAGTGAAGGGTGCCGAGGTGGCTGCTTTGGTGCAGAAGGTGACTTGGGAGTAGATGTAGTAGAGCCCTGCTTCCTTCACCTGCAGCTTGCCCTCCCGCTGCGATATCAGGTTGCTGGCCGCGGGGCCGTACATCGTCGTCGTCCACTGGAGCACTGGAAGGGGACAGAAGACATTAGGAGGCTGCCACTGGGCATGAGGGGGAGGAGAGTCTTCACAATGAGGGTAGGGAAACATTGCAACAGGTTGCCCAGAGTTGTGGTGGAGGCCCCATCCCTGGAGACGTGCAAGGTCAGGCTTGATGGGGACCTGAGCCAACCTGATCTGGTTGGGGATGTCCCTGCTGACTGCAGTGGGGTTGGATAAGATGACCTTTGAGGGTCCCTCCCAACCCAGTGCATTCTGATTCCACAAGGTCTACAAGAAAGCTGGGGAGGGACTTTTTTAGGCTATCAGGTAGTGCTAGGACTGGGGGGAATGGAATAAAGCTGGAAGTGGGGAGATTCAGACTGGACGTGAGGAAGAAGTTCTTCCCCATGAGAGTGGTGAGAGCCTGGAATGGGTTGTCAAGGGAGGTGGTTGAGGCCCCATCCCTGGAGGTGTTTAAGGCCAGGCTGGATGAGGCTCAGGCCAGGCTGATCTAGTGTTAGGTGACCTTGCCCATGGCAGGGGGGTTGGAATTGGATGATCCTTGTGGTCCCTTCCAACCCTGACTGATTCTATGATTCTATGATTCTAATTCTATGAGCTGGGAGAAGGAGACATCCAGGTCAGCAGGCTGATTTGGGGGGGGGGAACACCCCACAGGCATTTGACATCCCAGCCTTTATCTGCTGAGGGGTGCAGGGCTGGGTTCTGCCTGCCCCAGGACACCTTCCCACACCCAGGGGAGCAGGATCCCTTTCCATGAGGCCAGGACATGCTTATGCTGTGTTTCTGGTCACTGCTCTTGACACCTTGGAATCAATTATGCAAGCAGAGGAGCAGTTTTGCTTCCTGTACCAGCCAAGGGAAAATGCTTAGGCTGGAGGAGTGCACACAGCTTTCACCACAAGCCAAACATCCCTGTGTCCCTCCCCCGCAGGGCTGCTGTCTCCACAGCTTTCGGTGACACAGGCTCCACTCCAAGCTCTCAGACTGTCAAAACACACTGCAGCTCCTGTCTTCAGAGGCACCCAGTCCAAGGGAACAAACCTTCCTCCAAAGTCCCTCCTCCACATGGCCCCTGCAGATGGTGAGACTTGAGCAAGGAAGCCTAAAAATATATGTCCCACACTTCAGTCCCTGATAGGGTGCAGAGCTGGAAGGGGTTTGCATGACAAGTGCTACCTCCCAGCACTGGGAGCACTGCCCACATGGACAATGTGATCCTGCTTTGGCAGGGGGGTTGGACTTGATGATCTCCAGAGGTCCCTTCCAACCTCTAATATACTGTGACGCTGTGCCTTGCTACTGGTGTGGCTGTTGGGGCACTGCTGGTGCCATTGGAGTAGCTCCTGCTGGAACTGGTGCAGACAAGTCAGTACTGAGCCCAGGAAGCCATGGGCGTAAGGGCTGAGCTCACCTACGACCTTCAGGAAGGATTTTGGACCTGCACCTTCCCCGACATGCAGAGACCCATGTGAGAACATCATGGGTGAGGACCTCATCTCCTCAGTGAATAATGGGTTTGGCTGTCTCAGCCTTGAGTCCCAGTCCCCACAGCAGGGCAGTATGGGGTAGTCCTGGGGTGGTCCTGCAGCCTCATGGTACACAGCCACGCACCCCACAGGAGCATTTCACCTGCTCTGCAGAGCAGAGCTGCAGGCAGCCTGCTCTGGAGGCTCAACAAGCACTTCAGCAGGAGGTCTCAAATGCAGCAGTGAGCTTCTCACTTCTTTGATCTTATCTAACCCTGAGCTCTCCACAGGCAGGCTGAGCTCTGGGTGAAATGCTGCGTCACAGATGGCAAGAGCAGATGCTGGTTACTGGCAGTCACTCCAGAGTCAAACCCAATGAGCTCAGGTTATGAAATCCTGGCCAGATTGAGAGACTGACCTTGCAAGCTCTCACTTGTCTTGGAAAATTCTTGCTCTTGAAGGATATCCCTTAGCTAAGGCCACACCGGGGGATGGAGCCATGAGAGCAACCACAGCCTGTGCAGAGGGAGGGACCCTTCAGATGGACTTGGGCGTCTCTCAGACCCAAAGTGAGATGGCAGGAACGAGTGCAGCTTGCCTAAATCAGTCTGGAGCCACCTGTGTTGTGACTGTAAAGTCATCAGGCAAGCCACATCACCACCAGGACCACCACAGGTGGGAAGATGATTAGATCAGGAGACACAATGTGCCAGCAGAGCACTCCTGCAGCAGCCTCCTCGGCAAGACACGGCCAGGAGAGCAGAAACATTGTTGCTTGAGTTCCTTAATTAGGAAGGGAAATAGTTCTCTGCTCATAAAATCCACTGCAAAATGAAGCCATTGCTGCATTTCTAGGAAGGCATGCAGGCTCAGAGACCCAGAGCCACAGAATCACAGAGTCACAGAATCATACAGACATAGAATGGTTTCGGTTGGAAAAGTCCTTTCAGATCATCCAGTCCAAGCATTCTCTGACTCTACCAAGGCTGGTGCTAAACTATGGCCCTCAGCACCACAGCTCTGCCTCTTTGAAACACCTCCAGGGATGGGGATTCAGCCATCTCCCTGGGCAGCCTGTGCCAGGCTTTGAGAACTCTTTTGGTCAAGAACCTTCTTTTAATATCCAGCCTGGACCTCCTCTGCTGCAACTTGAGGACATTTTCTCTCATCCTGTCACTTGTTACTAAGGAGAAGAGACCAAGCCCCACCTCACTCCAACCTCCTTTCAGGGAGCTGTAGAGAGCCAGAAGGTCTCTCCTCAGCCTCTTCTTCTCCAGACTAAACACCCCCAGCTGCCCCTCACCAGCCCTGTTCTCCAGATCCTTCAACATCTTCATTGCCCTTCTCTGGACACACTCCAGCCCCTCAATGTCCTTCTTGGAGTGAGGGTCCCAAAACTGACCCCAGTGCCTCACCAGTGTGGCCTCACTGGTGTTGAGTCCAGGGGGAAAACCACTGCCCTTCTCCTGCTGGTCACACCATTGCTGATCCAGGCCAGGATGCTGGTGGCCCTCTTGGCCACCTGGGCACACCCTGGCTCAGCTTGGGATGCATGAACCTTGTGTGGCACAGGTGCACACAGTGATGTGACCACCAGGAGGTTTGTTGTGCTTTGGGGACCTGCTTACATTCTGGAGCTGAGTTGTCACTGTCCCTCACCTTACAGAGCCACAGGACAAACACCAGGGTCCAGCTGGGGCTGAACACTGCCCTGCCCCAGCAGCTCCCTGGCCAAGGTGGTGCCACGTGGGTCTGGCTTACCTGAGACTGCCTTGTTCCTCGTCACACCTGCCAGATGGGCTGCAACTGGTTGTCTCCTCTCCTCTGCAATGTGGAAGGACCAGTGTTATGGATGCCTTGGTGTCCACTGTCCCCAGCCCAGGCACCACAGCTCTTCTGCTGGCACCACAGCACCTACCACCCTTGATATTCCTCTGTGGGCCAAACCTAGCCCAGAAATGCAGTCTCCCAAGTCCCCCCCAGCTCTAAGAGAAGCAGGATTTGCCTCTACTCTTCAAGACACCCAGCTGCCTTCAAGGAGGAGAGTCTGAGGGATAAACCCAGGGAGGAGACGGTGCTACCTTGGTCACCTTGAGAACAGGACATGGATGTGCTCACTGCTTACCTGCCACAGATGTCTCGTTCTTGTGTGTCAGGTGGGGATGGTCATGGCCTGCAAAGCAAAAAGGCCATGGATTTAATTTTCATGGTCATCAGTTTCAGGCCACTTGGCAGGCAAAGCCTCCTCCCCTCCCAAAACAGCCATGCCCTGTGTCCCCTTCCTGCCAGCCCCATGCCATGCACCCTCCTACCCCCATGGCAATACTACACACCCCAATCCCTGCCTCTGTGTCATGCCCTGGGGGAGAAGTGAGCTGTTGGAAGGTGAAGGAAACTCCTTTCCAAGCTAACCTTCTCCTCTTCCCCTGGCAAGTCACTGGTGGCCCCAAGAAACTCACCTCTCTGCATTTCAAACTTGGGCTGTCCCTTGCTGGGTTCCTTGTCCTGTAACAAACCCAAAGACAGATGTTGGGTTTATTCAAGAGCTATTTCACAACCAGTAGTTTTGAAACCTCCTGTACAATGGATGCTCTGGTCACAGCTTGGCTTGGTGTTCTCTAGCCCTAAGAGCCCTGCCAGCTCTCAGCAGATGATACCCAAAACCACAGAGAGCCTTCAGTGCCTTCCCCAGCACCATGTGTGGCTCTGGGCTGAGCTGCTGTTTGTATGCAGGGAGGGCAGCAGGGTTGATGATCTGAGGGTTTATGCAACGAAAATGATGATATGGGGAAAGTTTATTAAGAAAAAAAAAAAAAAAAAACAAAACCAAAAGAAAGAGGCAAACCCAAACCTCTCTCTCTCATCTAAACCCATGCTGGAGATGCTGCCCAGCAAGCTGGGCATGTCCCTGCCCCTGCAAGAGAGGAGTTGCAGGACTAGATGTGCAGATGTGGTGCTGAGGGACACAGTTTAGCACCAGACTTGGTAGTGGTGGGTTATTAATGGTTGAATGTGATGATCTCAAAGGTCCTTTCCAGCCTAACCAGTTCTATGATTCTATGACTACAAAGCAGGCTTCATCTCAGACACAATTTTTAGTAGGGTATTGATGAAAACCTGAAGGTTTGGTATCCATTGGGCATGGGCAATGAGGAAGGAATGTCCTTCTCCTGCCTGCCCTGGCCAGCACAAGCCCTCCTAAAGAACAAATTCAAGGGTAGAGCAGGCTGAAAGCATCTCATCTCTGGCTGGGCAGCTCTCAGCTGCTCCAGGAGGACATACTGCAGTGCACCAAAATATGGAAACTTGCTGTACTGACTGGAGTTGCCATTTGTGAGCTCATGGAGTGGCATTTGCACAGCAGCTTCTCCTCACTAGCTGCCAGGAGCTGTGGCCATCTGGCCCAAGCCTTGCACCCTCATCAACACCTGGGCAAAATGAGAGTAGAGGTGCTCCCAGGGGCAGGTGGCCACAAAGGGAGCTTGGAGCAAGGTGCCAGACAGCAGAAAATCAAAGCCTTTTAGACCAGGGTCAGAGTGCAGAGCCAGGATGCCTGCAGCTCCATCCCTCCCACTGCAAAGCCTGAGCTTCCCTCAGTGCACTGCAGCTCACCATGCTCTGGCCAAAACTGTTTTGAGAAATAAAAATGGATGAGAAAGCTGGGGAGGGACTTTCTACATGGGCTTGTGGTGATAGGATAAGGGGAAATGGATCTGAGCTGGGAGAGGGGAGATTGAGACTGGAGATTAGGAAGAAATTCTCTATAGAGCGAGGCTGGTGAGGCACTGGCACACAGGTTGTGGCTGCCCCCTCCCTGGAGGTGTTCAAGGCCAGGCTGGATGAGGCCTTGAGCAAGCTGGGCTGGTGGGAGGTGTCCCTGCCCATGGCAGGGGGTTGGGACTGGATGATCTTGAAGGTCCCTTCCAAGCCAAACCATTCTCTTATTTGTCAATGTTATCAACACATGTAAAAAGAGAGTGTAAAGAGGATGTGGTGTAAGAAAGAAGTGTACTGCAACCCCAAGGTTAAAAGGCAGCCATGAGTTTAAAGAAAAGCTTGGGTGAAGTTCTGTGAGTGCCTGGGAGCCCCCCACCCACCTTCAGTGGGGTCTTCCTCCATCTAACAGCACCCTACCTTGCACTGGACATCCTGGAAGCCCTTTAAAATCTTTTCACAGTCCAACAACGTTGACTTCTGCCCTTCTGCTGTCTGACATTTCTGTATCCTCCTCAGGAAGATGTAATCTTCATTCAAGCTCAAGACCTCCTCCATCTGCCAGAGAGAAGAGAGGGTGAAAGGGATGTTAGCAGGAAACCTGCAGCGGCCGGCAGCAGAGCTGTGATGGGTTTCTGCCTGGGATAAATCACAGCCTAGCAAGCTCAGGGTTGGTTGTTCAGCATCAGGGGGAGGCAGGCAGGCACACTGAGGGCACCAAAACCTTCCCACCAGGTGCCCAGCACAGCATCTGCACCTGCATCCACAGGGAACTGCACCCATGGGGCTGAGCCTGGCATGGTGAGAGGAGGATGGCTCAGGATCTCTCCCTGATGGGCAACAAGGCTGGGGAAGGGTCTGGAGAGCAGGGCTGGTGAGGAGCAGCTGAGGGAGCTGGGGGTGTTTAGTGTGGGGAAGAGGAGGCTGAGGGGAGACCTCATTGCTCTCTACAACTCCCTGAAAGGAAGTTGGAGCCAGGTGAGAATTGATTTCTTCTGCCAAGCTACTAGCAATAGGAGGAGAGGAAATGTCCTCAAGTTGCAGCAGGGGAGGTTTAGGTTGGATAACAGAAGAAATCTCTTCACTGAAAGGGTTCTCAAACATTGCAACACGCTACTCAGGGAGGTGCTGGAGTCACCATCCCTGGAAGTGCTCAAAAAATATGTGGCCATGGCACTTTGGTCCATGGTTTGGTGGGCATGGTGGGGCTGGCTTGATGGTTGGACTGGATGATCTTAGAGGTCTTTTCCAGCTGAAATGATTCTCTTTTCTATCACCTTGAATTGAAATTTCTGTCTTTTCCAAAAGGCAGGTGGCAAACATCCACCCTCCTGCACTTAGACACCAGCCCAGGGAGCAGCCTGGGGCTTGCTGCTGCTGTCCCAGTGGTCCCAGCAGGCAGCTGGGATGCTTGCTCAGCCCTGTGCTGTCCTGCCCATGCAGGAGGACTTTTTGGTGCTTTGGGGTTTTTGTTTGGACTAATTTATTGCCTAAAAGTGCTGCCATGAGACCAAACTGACTTGTGGGTCAGGGTTGAATTCTGCCAAGAGTTTTGGATTTAAAGCAAAAACATCAGAAAGCAAACAAACAAAAAAACCTCCAACCCAACCCAACCAAACACACACCAACCAACCAACAAATGAACCTAAAACCTTATTTATATATTTTTTTAAAATTACACCTTTTCTGGAGGATAAAACCCTAACTTTTGTCTGGACAGCCAGCAGAAAAGCAGACAGACAGGAGGACACACAGCCTGGCAGAGTGCTCAGAGCAGGCAGTGCTGGCATGGGGAGGGTCATGTTTGAAGCCCTGCTGTGAACTCTGAAGGCAACTAACATCCTTCTGCCACCCATGGCTCCATTTCAGATGCCTCTGACCCTCTGTCACAGCCCCATGCAGTCATAGTTTGCTCTGCTGGACACCCCCTTCACCCCAGGCTGCAACCTCCACGCAGCGAAGTCCCCTTCCAGCCTCCCAACTGGTAAGCTCCCTCAAGATTGCTCTCCACTAGAAGATCAGAAGTCAGCCACTTAAATCTCTGTTGAAGTTCTATTAAGCTTTGAAGCATTTAACAGGGTTAAAAATCAGCAAGGAGGATGTTATGATTGGATCTGGTATTAAGGAGAACTCATTCTGGGGGGTTGGACACATTTCTTCAGCTGCTTATCTTGTCTGGTCTGGAGGAATGTAGCTTTAGATGGGTGATGGAGCAGTGCAGCTGCAGTCATGCAAACCTCAAACCCAGCTTTTCAGTTTCTTTTTTTTTTTGGGTAGCTATTGTCCCAGCTATGGGACAGGATCACCAGTGCTAGGTCTCTTCAAAAAAGACAAAGTACTAAGATCTACTCTTTTCTTCCCTCAACAGAAGGGTGGGATCTGAAGGCAGATGTTGGTAAAATTCATGCATACAAGCACGAAATAAAAGAGCATTTCTGGAATCCACATCCTCACAATTAGTGCTACAGCTCCAGAAAAACCACCACCAAGCCTAAAATAGCCACTTGTGTGCTGAAGACACACTCTTCTCTGCCACTGCCTCCTGGGCTGCTGGCCTCACCTCTCAGCCCAGGCTGGGGCAGACACAAGGAGTTTCCTTTGCCTGGAGACTCAGCAATGATCCTGGGATCTCATCTTGTCCATGCAAGAAGCAGAGCAGCTCCAAGCAGAGAGAGGAACCTCAACACAGGAGGTTCCACCTCAACATGAGGATGAATTTCTTTACTGTAAGGGTCACAGAGCACTGGAACAGGCTGCCCAGAAAGGTTGTGGAGTCTCCTTCTCTGGAGACTTTCAAGCCCCATCTGGATGTGTTCCTGTGTGACCTGTGCTGGATTCTCTGGTCCTGCTCTGGCAGAGGGGGTTGGAATCGAGATCTCCAGAGGTCCCTTCCAACTCCTAACATCCTGTGATCCTATGATCCTATGGCCTGGCTGCCAGGTTTGCTATCAACACCTCTTCTTGATTGATCCATTCTCATTTTGTTAATGAAGGGATCAGATCCTTCCCGTACAGCTTAATGCCCAGTCAAAGCAGAGATGAGAATATGAGTGTAATAAATGCCACTCCTGCATCCAGCCAGTGGCCAGCACCATCTCCCAGGGCAGGTTTAGGTTGAAGATTAGGAAAAATACCTTTCCTGCAAGAGTGGTCAGGCATCGGAACAGGCTGCTCGGGGTGGCGAGGGACTCACCATCCCTGGAGGTGTCCAAGAAACTTGTGGACATGGCACTTTGGGACTTGCTTTAATGGCCATGGGGGTCTTAGGCTGCTGGCTGGACTTGAGGATTTTGGAGGTCTTTCCTAACCAAACTAATTCTATGATTCCATGCTTCATCCTTTCGGGGAGCACATCTCATCCCCGCTGGAGGCAGAGAGCTTGTATCGATCCGGCAGAGACTACCTCAGTCCTCCACTTACCTTATCCATCTTCATGTGAAGATACAAACAGAAGAGTGTTGTCCCAATGGTCTGGGCCACCATAAAGACAGCAAGGAAGGCCATGAACATCTTCATGGTGCTGGGTGAGGTGGTGCTGCCCGGCCGGGGGCTCGCGGGGCTGTAGGCTTCGTTCATCCTTTGCGCCGCGTCGCTGAGGCTCCTTCCAATGCGCTGCTTGCAAGTAGCATGAGAACTGCTCTCTGAGCAGCTCCTCCTGTGAAGGGGAGACAGGTTGCAGCAACCTACACTTCCTGGAAAAAAAAAAAAAAACCACCCAGCTCTTCGTAGTGGGGAGGTTTGTTCACTGCTGTGTCCCACAACAACAACAAAAAAAAGAGGTTGCTTAGATTTTCTTCTCTGCTGCACTTCCATACTTTTTACTACTGTTCTACCACAAGTAAGAGAAGTTCTTATTTCATAGATTCTATGCCATGGTGGGGTTTTTTCTTTCTTTCTTTCTTTCTTTTTTTTCCCTGCTGCAGATGAAAGTTTAATGGCAAGTTGTCTTCAAAGACCCAAAGCCCATCAATACATGGACACTACGGGCTGCCAGGGGTTAGGAAGTACTCAGAAAGTTTGTTTTATTCTCAAAAGGGGAAGTAAGTTGGTTTCTTGGGTTTTTTTGTTGTGTAGGTTTTTTTTTTTCTTCTCTGTTTTCCTTCATGAGAAGGATGATTTTGCACCCAAGGCACCTGGCTGAAGCAAGTAGGTTGTGCCTTCCTTTGTGCTGCCCGTGGGTGAAGTCTCTGCTGGGGTAGTTTTCACACCGGATCACAGGATGTTTCCTTACCTGGCTGATCAGTCTTCTCAAGAGTCAGCCCTTCCTCCTCTTCAATATCCTCTCCCTCCATAGCCTCAGAAGCAGCTTCCCTTCATTCTGCCATTCAGCTCTCCCTCCTCTTCAATGTCCTCTCCCTCCATAGCCTCAGAGGCAGCCTTCCCTTCATTCTGCAATTCAGCTCTTCCTCCTCTTCAACATCCTCTCCCTCCATAGCCTCAGAGGCAGCCTTCCCTTCATTCTGCCATTCAGCTCTCCCTCCTCTTCAATGTCCTCTCCCTCCATAGCCTCAGAGGCAGCCTTCCCTTCGTTCTGCAATTCAGCTCTCCCTCCTCTTCAATATCCTCTCCCTCCATAGCCTCAGAGGCAGCCTTCCCTTCATTCTGCCATTCAGCTCTCCCTCCTCTTCAATGTCCTCTCCCTCCATAGCCTCAGAGGCAGCCTTCCCTTCGTTCTGCAATTCAGCTCTCCCTCCTCTTCAATATCCTCTCCCTCCATAGCCTCAGAGGCAGCCTTCCCTTCGTTCTGCAATTCAGCTCTTCCTCCTCTTCAACATCCTCTCCCTCCATAGCCTCAGAGGCAGCCTTCCCTTCATTCTGCAACTGAATTGCCAGAGTGTTACTTGCAATAACTCAGCTCCCCTCTGTCATTTCACAGGCACAGCTCCTACACAGGACTCCTCTGTGCCCAGCAGTAGAGCCAGGTTAGTCCAAAGGCTAACAGACAATCAGCTCACCCAGCCACACATGATCTGCTGAGCCAGAGCCTGGGAAGGAATCACAGGCTCACAGGATGTCAGGGGTTGGCAGGGACCTCCAGAGATCTTCCAGACCAACCACCAACCTCTCTCACAGCCAGGCATGGAAAGGACTACTGGAGATGCTGGCCACTTCTGCCATTTGCTGACCTCCCAGCATCACCTCTATGCAACTTCTGTGTCCCCACCATGCCCCTACACCCTTCAATCTGGCAGCTGGCAGAAGAGGTCCTGCCCCCAAGCTCTTCAGGCATCTGCCACCTCTGTGGCCAGGCATCACCAATAAAATAATTTAGGGTGGATGCAGAGGGGTCATAGAATCACAGAATCATTTTGGTAGGAAAAGTCCTTTGAGATCACTGGGTCCAACCATTCTCTAACTCTACCAAGGCTGGTGCTAAACCATGGCACTCAGCCTCCTCCTCCCAGCCATGTCCATACTGCCTGTAACAGAGGACAGAGTTCTGTTTCTCCACCTAAAGAGGATAAATCTGGGGTTCTGTTGGGGTGCAGAGGCTGTGAGGAGGGCTGGGGCACTACTTTGAAGGCAGTTGTGAAGTCTTCACATGAAGAGAAGACTGAAAGGGGAAGAGAAGGCTGAGAGGGGATCTGATCAATGTCTATCAATAGCTGAGGGGTGGGTGTCAAGTGGAGGGGGCCAGGCTCTTTTGGGTGGTTCACAGTGATAAGCCAAGGAACAACAGGTTCAAACTTGAACATAGAAGATTTCAGCTCAACATGAGGAGAAACTTCGTTACAGTGAGGGTGACAGAACAGGCTGCCCAGGGGGGTTGTGGAGTCTCCTTCTCTGGAGACTTTCCAAACCCACCTGGATGCATTCCTGTGCAGACTACCCTAAGTGATCCTGCTCTGGCAGGGGGGTTGGAGCTGATGATCTCTTGAGGTCTCTTACAACCTCTAATATACTGTGAGACTGTGAAGTTGTTTTGAAAGTAGCATGCCAAAGATGATGTTCTTATCAGATGTGTATGCAGCAAATAAAGGGTTGGGTCCTGCCAGATGCAGTGAGGTGCTGAGCAGGACACTGATCCCTAGCAACTCCAGTAGAGGAGGGTGCACAGCACCTTCTCAGGGCTGCTGAGGGCATGGCAGGATGAGGTCCAGCCTTCGCTTTTGCGATCTACCCACTCTCTGCATCCTGTCCTATGTGGTTAGGGTGCTGCAAGCTGCAAATGCAGAAGCTGGTAACAAAGCACAAACATCTCCGCAGCCAAGTCAGAGCTTCACCTCAGCAGGTCACTCTGTTCCTAAATATAGCATCCAAATCACAAGTGTGGGATGGCACCAGGGTCTTCCTGGGCAGCAATTCAGCAGCTGAGGCTGCCTGCGTGAGCAGCAGGGTTGGACTGCGTGGTCTCCAGAGGTCCCTTCCAACCCCTACCATTCTGTGATTCTGTGGGCAGGGGAGAGCCCAGGGCTGAGGCCCTGATGGGTACTTGGGAGCCATGTCATCCCTCACTGTGCTAGGACTGTCACATCTCTGAGACAAAAAGTGCTTTGGGATGGACTCTGGAGTCAGCTCCCCCCACATCATTTTTGCCTTCTGTGGCACGAGGGCTGCCCTCATATCCTCACCATCTAAAGGCTGCATTGCTACCCAGCTCACCAGCGATTCCCAGACCCCCTGCCCCAGGAGCATCCCCCTGGCAGCAGCAACATGACCCAAACTGTGCTGGAGACACATCGTGTTGGGTGGCAAAAGGGAAGCCCCTTGGCATTGTAGGTCTTCAGACCTGGTCCCTTAGAGATTCACACAGTCAAGGAATGGTGGGGGGCTGGAAGGGACCTCTGGGGATCATCTAGTCCAACCCCCTGCTAAACAGGGTCACCCAGAACAGTTTGCTCAGGATCACAATGTCCAGGCAGGTTTAGAAAGTCTCCAGAGAAGAAGACTCCACAGCCTCTCTGGGCAGCCTCCACCAGGGCTCCAGTACCCTCAAAGTAAGAAGTTTCTCCATAAGTTCAAGTGAAACCTCCTGTGCTCATTTTTTTTTGTGCCCATTGCCCATTGCCTCTTACCCTATCACTGGGCAGCACTGCAGAGAGCCCAGCCCCATCCTCTTCACCTCTACCCTTCAGAAATTGATAACATTGATAAGCCCCAGGCTTCTCAGCCTCTCCTTGTCACAGAGATGTTGTGGTTCCCTCAGCACCTTCATAGGTTCCATTGGACTCTCCCCAGCAGTTCCCTGTCTCTCTCGAGCTGGGGAGCCCAGAACTGGACACAATACTCCAGCTGTGGCCTCACCAGGGCAGAGCAGAGGGGACAGAGACCAAACCCACACACAACCTTGGGTCACTGCCAAGCCACTGATTTTTTTTTTCCTATTTTATCTTAGAACTGGCATTACCTTTGGAAAGGCCAGGCCTGGGCTCCTCACAGAGCTCTGCCTGACACCCAGCTCCTGCACACCATACCCGCCATGGCCACAAAGCCATTTCATGGTGGCCATCCCCAGGGACCCTCCACACAGCTGCAAGGTGTGAGGCCAAACCTCTCACCCCATGCCTCAGCCCCACAGCACTCACCAGCATTTTCCAGGGCTCTTCAGAGTTTCCTCTGAATTGAGCACTGACTCCTGGGGGGGAATTCTCTGCACGTGAAACAAAGTGACCTGAGAAGTCATCACTCACAGCTTTCCCCGAATCCTGAGAGCAGCCAGCAAGCTGTGAAACCACAGCAAGGAGCACTGCAGACAGCAGCAGGCAAGGTTTGCTCACCTATTCCTGAGCCCTGGCTGCCCCTGGCAGACAAAATCTTCTCAAAGCAGTTTCTGGAGAGCCACCAGTCACTGCTGAAATGAGAAGAAGCCAGAGGTAGTGCTGGAAACTCTGAGCCCATCACCGTCCCCAGTGCATGCACCTTGCTGGGGAGGCTGGAGCTAGTGGCAGCCTTGGAGGCGCTGCCAGCTTTGGTGAGGAGGATGGAGAATGGCTCTGGGTTTGGGCACCCAGCTCAAAGCAGACTGGGGACTGGAGCATCTCTCTTACAAGGAGAGGCTGAGAGACCTGGGGCTGTACAGCCTGGAGAAGAGCAGCCTGAGAAAGGGTCTGATCAATGCTGATCAACAGCCAAAGGCTGGAGGTCAAGAGGAAGGGGCTGGGCTCTTTTCAGTGGTGCCCAGTGACAGGACAAGGGACAATGGGCACAAACTACAGCACAGGAGGTTTCATTTGAACTTCAGCAGAAACTTCTTTGCTGTGAGGGTGCTGGAGCCCTGGAGCAGGCTGCCCAGAGAGGTTGTGGAGTTTCCTTCTCTAAAGAGATTCCAAACCCACTTGGACAGGTTCCTACGCAAACTGCTCTGTGTGACCCTATTTTGGCAGGGGGGGGGGGTTGGACTAGCTGATCTCCAGAGGTCCCTTCCAGCCCCTAGCGTTCTGTGATTCTGTGAGAGCATCTCTGGAGAGCTGGCACAGCTTGTGCTGCAAACCAGGAAACGGAGTTGTTAGTCACCAGCACCCTGTTGGGAGAAACTGGGCGGAAAATGTGACAGGGAGGATCCTGGCAGAGCTTTGTCAGTGGGGAGGGCAGGCTGGCAGCTCCCTGTCAGGAAACCATTGCTCCACGTCATCAATCCAGCCCCTTGCTGCCCCAACTGATGGGGAGCAAGCCCTTGTGAGACAATTCTTCCACCCTGCACCACCTGCAGCTTCTTTTAGCCTGGAGAAGAGGAGGCTCAGGGGAGACCTCATTGCTCTCTACAACTACCTGAAGGGAGGTTGTAGCCAGGTGGGGGTTGGTCTCTTCTCCCAGGCAACCAGCACCAGAACAAGAGGACACAGTCTCAAGCTGTGCCAGGGGAGGTTTAGGCTTGATCTTAGAAAGAAGTTCTCCCCAGAAAGAGAGATTGGCCATTGGGATGTGCTGCCCAGGGAGGTGGTGGGGTTGAGGTCCCTGGAGGTGTTTTAGAAAAGAGTGGATGAAGCACTTAGTGCCATGGTCTGGTTGGTTAGTTAGGGTTGGGTGATCAGTTGGACTTGATGATCTTGGAGGTCTCTTCCAACCTGGTTGATTCTGTGATTCTGTGATTCAGGCTTGAGCCAGCAGTTGATGCCAATAGTGCCAGATCAGAGGTGCTGGCTGAGCTCTAGGGAAGGCCACCTACACTCTTGCTGCTCAGAGCCAGGCAACCCAGGAGGACAGAGTTGGTGCAGGATGTGCAGTGGTGTTGTCTCCTTGGGATATGCTCTGTTGCCACCTCACTGCTCCACATGAATTGTAGGGGTTAGGGGGGAAAAGCTCAAAATACTCAAAAATCTACATTATCCCATGCCAGGGCCAAGAAGCACCATGGTTGCTGTAGAAACATGGAAGAGCACAGCAGAGGGAGGACACAGCCCTAAGGAAAGAGGGGCATGGTCCACAGGGATGAAGAGAGGGCTCAGTGCCAGATGGGAGAGTCTGCCTGCATGGGATAATGCTACACCTGGTGATGAGCTCAGCACTGAGAAACCACCAGGTTTATCTTTTCCCCTCCAAACCTGCTGAAGGTAACCATCCCCATCCATTTGTGAAAGCAGGCTGGGCACAGTTCCTCCGGGGCAGAGAAGCCCCGGGGTGAGAGGATGGGAAAATGTGATCCATCACTTGCATTCCTATTGCCCTCGTAGTGGTATTTCCACTGATGAGCTGCAAACTGTCTCCACTTCTGCTCAGCACTCAGAGGCTTTGTTTACTGCAAAAAATATCCGGTTGCCTGCCCCCAAGACCTGTCAAAGGCCGGGAGCCTTTCTGAAGGCAGCAAGGTGAAAGCTGATGAGAAGAGAGTGATTTTTTTTGGGGGGGGTGGGAAGGAGGGATTGTTTTTTTGGGGTGCCCGCTGTGGTTTGGTGACTAGCTCTTTCACATGAGCTGCTCACCCCACATTGCTCTTTGCAACTAAGAAAAGTTGGCTGCTCTGCAGCACTCAGAACAATGCATGCAAGAAACCAAACCTTTGGTCTGAGTCACAAAAGGATTTTTGCCTGCCATGCCGTGGGAGGGATGCAGGAGGGAACCTAGGAGAGAAACATAAATGAAGTCCTTTCAGCACGAGGCCGTGAGCAGAAGTGAAATTTGAGCTTTTCCACCGATTGCTTTGTCACTTCTTTAGATTTTTCCTTCTCCTTGCATCCTCTGAGCTGTTGTGTCTCCAGGACAACCATGTCACCAGGGAGGAACAGAGAGCAGACACCGCAGAAAACATCACCAGCATCTGGAGAAGGAAAGGTTGTGTTGCAGTTTCCACTCATTTTTTTACCTTGGTATGAAGGAGAGAAAGCTCTTGGAGTCCAGAGCTGCCAGAAGCAGCCTGAGGGATAGATGAAAAGGTGTCAATATTCATGGTGGTCACATCTCTCTGTGGAAGAACAGAGCAGAAGGTGGTAGCCATTGTGATGGTAATGGTGGGTTGCAGTCTCATTGTTTGCCATGGCCCTGAGCCATGGAGATATCCATGGGGATGTCAGCAAAAATGCCAAGCTCCAGCACAGGTGAATGTTTGAACACTGTGTCCGGTTCTGGGCTTCCAGTTCAAGAAGGACAAGGAACTACTGGAAAGAGCCCAGCACAGAGCCACTAAGATGTTGAGGGATCTGGAACATCTGCCTTGGGAGGAGAAGCTGAGGAGAGGTTTAGCCTGGAGGAGACTGAGAGGGGATCAATATCCAAAGACTGAGTGGCAGGAGGGTGAAGCCAGACTCTTCTCAGCAGTGTCCAGTGACAGGACACAAAGCAGAACAAAAGAGGTTCCATGTAAACATGAGGAAAAACTTCTTCACTCTGAGGGTGCTGGAGCCCTGGAGCAGGCTGCTCAGAGAGGTTGTGGAGTCTCCTTCTCTTGAGACTTTCAAACCCCACCTGGATGTGTTCCTGTGTGACCTGCCCAAGGTTATCCTGCTCTGAGGACCATCACCTGCTGTGCCACCTTCCCTCTGTCCCTCCTCACCTCCCCGTCCTGCTGTGCCACCCATGGACATACCCTGAGACAGCCTTGCCCAAGGGGATGGAGGTGGGTGGAGAGCAGGGAAAGGTGGAGAAACAAGCCCCAGTGACCATTCCCAGAGGATGAAGGACCCTGGAGGGCTTTGTGCCACATCTGGGTGATGCCAGCCTTGCTGTGCTGAGCCACAGCAAGCACCCAGCCTCTAAAACTGCTGATGCTAAGCCTTGCAGAAGCTGTGAAACCACAAATCACACTAGAAACTTCTTGCTGTGATGGCTGAACCTACTTCTCCTGGCCTCCTAAAAATAGAGCTTGGCAGAGGGACCCCCATGGGCCCTGCCAACCAGGACCCTGCTGCCCGAGTCACAGCAGAAGGGTGCTGGGTCTGCTCCTCTCTGTCCCCCCTGCTCTCAGCTGAGCTCCCATGTGGGGTCTGTGACCATCAAAGCTGCAGTGGAACACCCCAGTGAGGTTCTGCGCTTTTGAACTGGGGGAGGAGAGAGCAGGAGTGGGGAAAAGCAAAACCTCCTGGGGGAGGCTGTGGGGCTGGCGGCGCCGGCGGCTGCTTCCCACACTGCGGTGTGATGGGGTGGGTGGGGAGGGTCCCGACAGGGCCTTTGCATCACCCTTCTACCCCAGCCTGCCCCACTGGGGCTAGGCTGCATCTTCTGCATCCATCAGGGACTCACGAAGAAAATGAAAGCCTCAGGAGGAGAGTGGGGAGGAGGTTCCATTCATAGAGCCATGGAAACTTAGAACCATGGAACCATGGAACAATGGAACCATAGAATCATGGAACTGTGGAATCATGGAACCATGGAACCATGGAACCATAGAAAAATAGAACCATGGAACCATAGAACCATGGAACCATGGAACCAGAGTACCATAGAAGCATAGAACCATGGAAGCATGGAACTATGGAACCAGAGAATCATGGAACTGTGGAATCATGGAACCATGGAACCATGGAACCATAGAAAAATAGAACCATGGAACCATAGAACCATGGAACCATGGAACCAGAGTACCATAGAAGCATAGAACCATGGAAGCATGGAACCATGGAAGCATGGAACTATGGAACCAGAGAACCATAGAAGCATGGAACCATGGAAGCATGGAACTATGGAACCAGAGAACCATAGAAGCATGGAACCATGGAAGCATGGAACCATGGAAGCATGGAACTATGGAACCAGAGAAACATAGAAGCATGGAAGCATGGAAGCATGGAAGCATGGAACCATAGAACCATGGAAGCATAGAACCATGGAACCATAGAATCATAGAACCATGGAACCATAGAACCATTGAATCATGGAACCATAGAACCATGGATCCATAGAACGATGGAACCATGGAACCATGGAACCATAGAACCATGGAACCATGGAAGCATAGAACCATGGAACCATGGAACCATGGAAGCATAGAACCACAGAACCATGGAACCATAGAACCATTGAACCATGGAAGCATGGAACCATGGAGGCATAGAACCATGGAAGCATAGAACCGTGGAAGCATAGAACCATGGAACTGTGGAACCATGGAAGCACAGAACCATGGAAGCATAGAACCATAGAACCATGGAATTGTGGAACCATGGAAGCACAGAACCATGGAAGCATAGAACCATAGAACCATGGAATTGTGGAACCATGGAAGCATAGAACCATGGAAGCATAGAACCATGGAAGCATGGAACCATAGAATCATGGAACCATGGAACTATGGAACCATGGAACCATGGAATCATAGAAACATAGGTTGGAAGGGACCTCAAAGCTCACCCCTACTGATGGGCAGGAACACCTTCCATTAGACCAGGTTGCTCAGGGCCATGTCCAGCCTGGCCTTGAACACCTCCAGGGAGGGATTATCCACATCCTCCCTGGGCAACCTGTTCCAGTGTCTCCCCACCCTCACTGGAAAGAATTTCTTGCTAATATCCAGTCTAAATCTACCCTCCATATCATGCCACAACCAAGTGCTTGAGGGACTCCATGGGACCAAACACAGTTTTGCCACCACAGAGCCACTCAAAGCTCAGCTCCCACAGCCCTGTAAGGGTTCCCAGCCACACAGGTGGGACATGCCCAGAGGTCAGGGTTTTCACTGGACCCAAGGAGGGTTTCAAAGCTCCTGGCCAGAGCTCAGGAGGTGATAGCATGTGCAGAGCTTTCGATGGATGTGATCCCAGGGATTTTGGGGTGGATTCTGTCATGGGTGAGATCCAACCCAGAGCAGCTGCTATTCTGCACAGTCATTCCATCTGTAGCTGGAGGTCTGCAGTAAGCCCTGGTGCTGGCTGAGCCCTGAGCTGGCTGTTCCTGGTTATCCCACCAGGGCTGTGTGGCACAAGCACACAGAATCCTAGAGTCCTGAAGGTTGGAGAAGAGCCTAAGATCATCAAGTCCAACTGTCCAACTGTCAACTCAGCACCACCATGTGCACGATACCATGTCCCTAAGTGCCACCTCTACACATTTCTTGAACACCTCCAGGGATGGGGACTCCACCACCTCCCTGGGCAGCCTCTTCCAATTCCTGACCACTCTTGCAGGAAAGACATTTTTCCTAAGATCCAACCTAAACCTCTCCTGATGCAGCTTGAGACTTTTTCTTCCTGTCCTTTCTCTAGTTTCCTGGGAGAAGAGACCAACCCCTGCCTCACTACAACCTCCTTTCAAGGAGTTCACAGGCTCACAGGATGTTAGGGGTTGGAAAGGACCTCTGAAGATCATTGAATCCAATCCCCCTGCCAGAGTAGGACCACAGAATCCAGCACAGGTCACACAGGAACACATCCAGATGGGGTTTGAAAGTCTCCAGAGAAGGAGACTCCACAACCTCTCTGGGCAGCCTGTTCCAGTGCTCTGTGACCCTCCCAGTGAAGAAGTTCCTCCTCATGTTGAGGTGGAACCTCCTGTGCTGTATTTTATATCCATTGCCTCTTGTCCTATCACAAGGTGCAAGTGAGCAGAGCCTGTCCCCTCCCTCTCGACACTCAGCCCTCAGATATTTATAGAATATTTATAGACATTTATTAAATCCCCTCTCACTCGTCTCTGCAGACTAACCAGCCCCAGGGCTCTCAGCCTCTCCTCACAGGGCAGTGCTCCAGTCCCATCTTGGTAGCTCTCCATTGGACTCTCTCCAGCAGATCCCTGTCCCTCTTGAACTGGGGAGCCCAGAACTGGATGCAATATTCCAGGTGAGGTCTCACCAGGGCAGAGTAGAGGGGGAGGAGAACCTCCCTTGGTCTGCTGGACACACTCCTCTTAATGCACCCCAGGCTCCCATTGGCCCTCTTGGACACTAGGGCACACTGCTGTCCTATGGATAACTTGTTCCCAGGTCCTTCTCTGCAGGGCTGCTCTCCAGCAGATCACCTCCTAACCTGTATTGGGAGAGAGAAGGTCTCCCCTTAGCCTCCTCTTCTCCAGACTAAAAAAAACCCTCATCTTGCAGCAAGTCATCTGGATCCTGATTGGAAAACATCAAGAGGTGGGCAATATCCCAGGGCTGACTTGGCAGCCACTAGTTTAATCTTCTGCCTTTCTCCTCTCCAGTAAGCCACACTCCCTTTGCCAAGGCAATAGGGATGCAAATCACTCCTTGTTTTCAAAACCCTCTGCACAGCAGCCTCCATAATGCTCTCATCAGAAGGATTTCTTCACCACTGCAGGAATCACCTCTGTGGCTCTTCACTGCATCCCCTTGCAGCTTTCAGTCTGATAGACTCCTGGTTCATAGAATCAAAGAAGTGCTTAGATTGGAAAAGACAGGGAGGTGGGGTGGATGACCTCTAGAGGTCCCTTCCAACCCAGTGGAGTCTGTGATTCTATGATCATCAAGTCCAAGTGCTGACCTAACCCCACCACAGACATTAAACCATGTCATTAAACTCTCATTTCTCCTCTCTCCCTCTGCTGACCTTTGCATCCCCTGGGATACTATGTTCATCTCCCAGGATTTCTAGGGGTCCTTTTTGGTTCATGCACAGCCCCAGGGTTGGTGCAAGAGAAACTGACACTGCTGCTGGGCTGGGTTGGGCTGGATGACCTCTAGAGGTCCCTTCCAACCCAGGGGAGTCTGTGATTCTACGATCATCGAGTCCAACTGCAGACCTAACTCCACCACAGACATTAAACCATGTCATTAAACTCTCGTTTCTCCTCTCTCTCCCTGCTGACCTTTGCATCCCCTGGGATGCTTTGTTCATCCCTCAGGATCACTGGAGGTCCCTTTTGAGTCATGCACAGCCCTGATGCTGATGCAAGAGAGAGTGATGCTACTGGTGATGGCAGGAGGGCAGCAAGTCAGGGTGAGGAGCCAAAGGGGTGAAGGGCAGACAGGGAGCACTGCCCTGACCTGAGGGCCTGGGGGAGAAAATCCTCATCCACTGCCTGGAATTAACCATCCCCATGGAGAAGAGAGTGCCTAGGGATCTGTTCTTGAGTGGCAATCCTCGTGCAGCCATGCTCTCAGGTAATGCTAGGTCTGGAAGCCACCCAGCTGGAGGCACCAAACCCAATCCTGCATCCCTTGCAAAGGGATGCCAAGGCAGAGCAGGGGCACCTTCGATGCCATGCAGTGGATGCTGCAAGGGGAACCCACATCCCTTTCAGCTCAGCACCATGCGCTGTGGTGCCCTGGAGCACAGGGAGGAGCCTGCTCCCCACAGGGTGCCAGCCCACCCTGCTGCAGGTCACAGTGGGAATTGCCTGCCTTGACCAGAAGCCTCAGGCCACAGTTTCTTTCTAGGGCAAGCTGCAAGGGTCCAAGGCTTGGGTCATCATCTGGATAACAAATCCAGCATAAAATCCCTGTGAGCCTGCAAGAGACAAGGCAGAGAGCAGATGCTAAATCAACTCTGCCATCTACTGACTCCTCTGGGCCCCCTCCCTGCCCTCTCCATCCCTCCTGCACACAGACCCCTGGAATGTTCTTGTTACTATTGAAGGGCCTCCTTCAGTGCTGGGAAGTGATGGCTCAGGAGAGGAGCCCTGCAGCCAAGCTTGCAGGCAGCCTTTGCTGCCCTGCACCCCTTGCTGCCCTGCACCCCAGGATGTGGGCATGGCTGAGGCTGGTCCTTGGGCTGCAGAGCAAGTGGCTTCATGGGGAGAATAGCAAACTAAAGCTGCAGAAGCTACTGTAGACATAATAATGGTCATAGAATCATTAAGGTTGGAAAAGACCTCTCAGACCATTAAGTCCAGCCATCAACCCAACACCACCATCCCCACTAAACCATGGCCCACAGTGCCATGCCTGCTTTTTGAACACCCCCAGGGATGGGGACTCCACTACCTCCCTGGGCAGCCTGTTCCAGCCCCTGACCACTCTTGCAGCAAAGACATTTCTCCTAATCTCCAACCTAACCCTCCCCTGCTGCAGCCTGAGGACATTGCCTCTCATCCTATTGCCAGTAACCTCGGAGAGCAAGTGGCAGCCCCAAGCCAGCCCTGGCAGCCTAGAGGTGCTACAAAGGCTGGGTCTGAGCTCTGACCCCACTTGCTTGGTTTCATTGACCACCACAGAGGCATGGGCAGCCCCCAGGAAGGAGTGGAGGACACACTGTTTGTAGAGACCTGAGCAGCAGGACCTGCTCAGCACTGCCACGCTGGTAACCTTCAAAGGAAACAACCCATGCAGAAGTGAAAACAGAAGACATTCAATTCCTGGTGCTGTGGAAACCAGCCTGCCAGCATGGGAAGCTACCTCCTGGGCTAAATCCTGGCCACTGAGGCTGCTCCCTTTTCCCAGCACTGCAAAGCAAAGGAACTGCAGCTGCAGAGACCAAGGAAAACACCCATCCAGAAGGAGAAGGCTTCTGGCACCCCAGTCCCAGCTCACAGCTTATTGAGTCTATAAAACACACCAGCACCTCCTTTTCTCTTGCTTTCCTGTGCAGCAGAGTCCTGGTGTGCATCACATGTGCAGAACCTCACACAGCTGGGAGCACCACAGCCTCAGCCTCAAAATCCCTCCTCCTCACCAGTGGCCCCAGTGGCTCAGGAGGAGCTTGAGGTACAGCTTTATCCCTTTTCCTTTGCAGAGCAGCTCTTTGTAAGCCCAGGCTGGGGAGGACATTTCCTCTGACTCACCTGAAGGAGTCACCAACTCCCAGAGGCTGTCATTCCCTTGTTAGCAGAAAAGCAACCTGCCTTTTGGAGTGGAAAAATCTTTGCCCTGAAACCTCTCTGCACACCTGGAGGGAACTATTACACAGGGGTGATGCAGCTGGGGAGCCTTGCACCCTGGAATGGCCATCTGCTGTAAAACACAGTGAAGAAAAAAAAACCCAAATAGGAAAACACCCAAAAGGCAGTAAACATAAGGAGAGACAAAAAAAAAAAAAAAAAAAAGGACAAGTTCCCCTCCAGTGCTCAGGGAGGGGAAGATGAAGGTGCAGCTGTCAAGAAATGATGACCATTGTGCTGAGCCAGGAGAAAATCTGCCCACAGACCTGTGGAGTGCTGCCAGCCCTCAGGCAGTGAGCTGGGGAAACCTTACTGGCAATGGGGCAGAGTGGTTTGAGAGAAAGGAAAGCAAACCCAGAACCCATCCCAGCTGCTTCCACCAGCATCAGCATCCCCATGGCCCACCTCAGGCCAGCAGCCAGCAGGGATCTGGATCCTGTTGGCCTTTGCCACCTGGGTGTACAGATCTGGTGGGTGTATAGGTGGAGAATTTGGCCAAGGGCTTGTAGTGACAGTGTGAGGGGCAATGGCTGTGAGCTGGAAGAGGGCAGATTGAGACTAGAAATTAGGAAGGAGTTCTTTCCAGGGAGGCTGGTGAGACACTGGAATAGGTTGCCCAGGAAGGTCATGGATGTTCCCCTCCCTGGAGGTGTCCAAGGCCAGGTTGGATGAGGCCTTGAGCAAGCTGGGGTAGTGGGAGGTGTTCCTTCCCATGGCAGGGGGGTTGGAACTGGATGATCTTGAAGGTCCATTCCCACCCAAGGCATTCTGTGATTCTGTGATCTGGAAGGCAGGACACTGGCTTTCTCTTGCTGCCTATGTCCAGTTGCTTATGACACCTTCTGCAGGTCTCATCTGCATGCCTGCTGAAATGAGGCACCTCTGGCACTGGGAAGAGTAAAGATCCAGAGATGGACACAGCTAAATATAACCTGTGGGTGTAGGAAACAAACCCCCTCTCTCTGCCAGCTCTAATCTCCAGAGCAGTAACATCTCAGAGTGGTTTGTACCTCAAGGTGAGGCTGCAGGATCAGCAGATCCCCCTTTTCCCCAGGCTGGGTCTGTCTTGCCTGTGGTGGTAACTGGTGAGTGATCTGCCTGTCCTTATCTCAACCCCTGAGCTTTTTTATCTTATCTTCTCCCCTGTCATGTTGAGGAGGGAAAGGGACAGCAGCTGGGTGGGCACCTGGCAGTCAGCCAAGGTGAACCCACCACAAAGTCCCAGTCTTCCCACAGCCCCATTCAATCCCCAGTCTTCCCACAGCCCCAATCAATCCCTGCACTGAAGCGCATTTCCTGAGGGGCAGGAACTCTTCCTGGCTTCCTGAGCAGTGAATTCCCCTTCCTTCTCCAAGAGCTGAGCTGAGTTACTGCAGCTGCCAATTCCACAGTGCAGTGGTGAGCCTCAGTGCTGCCACACACACCCCCCTCCCATCTTTCCTCACTGGCCCCCTGGACTATGAAGGTCTGTGGCAGTGCCATATGGTGCAGAGAGAGTTTCTAAGTGACAGCCTGGATTTGGTGCAGGAAGCTGAATTCTCTCCGCAGTTCCCTCCTGCAGCCTGTGAAACAAAAGCAGAGCAACGTGCAGGTCGGGGCTGGCTGTCAGGAGCTTTGAGAAGGGGACTCAAAGGCAAGGACCTCAGTGGAACTGGAAGTAGGTTCACACCACAGTGCCCACCCATGCAAAACTCCATCAGACCACAAAGCCAAGCAATGACACAATCTGCTTCTAATGTTCACCAGCTTCACTTTCTGAGAGCTGCCTGCGAACATCCTCAGAAGGGTTTGGTGGTAGAGATGACCTCTTGGTCTGCAGTTGCCAGAAAAACCACTGAGCTTCTGAGAGAGGGTAAAAGCACATGTTTTGGGGCTCTAAGAATGAACCTCAGTCTTCACACAATCCTGCAGAGGTGTCAGTACCAACACAGAGTTCTCGTGTTGCCTTCCTTCACACAGCTGAGCTCACTGACAGAAGATGTAAAGCAAGTTTCCTTCCCTGCATGGCAAGGATGGTTGGATGGATGGATGGATGGATGGATGGATGGATGGATGGATGGACGGACATCTCCCAGGAGGATGGTGCTTGAGGGTCACAATGTCTGCAAAGAACCAAATGGAAAGATTCTGACTAACAGCAGACAATGGGCATCTCTTAGACTCAACCATAGAATCACAGAATTGTCAGGGTTGGAAGGGAGCTCAAGGATCAGCCAGTTCCAACCCCCCTGCCATGGGCAGGGACACCTCACACCACAGCAGGTTGCTCACAGCCACATCCAGCCTGGCTGCAAAAACCTCCAGGGATGAGACTTCCACCACCTTCCTGGGCAACCTGTGCCAGTCTCTCACCACTCCAATGGGGAAGAACTTCTTCCTAACATCCAATCTGAATCTCCCCATTTCTAGTTCTGCTCCATTTCCCCCAGTCCTGTCACTCCCTGATACCCTAATAGGTCCCTCCCCAGCTTTCTTGTAGCCCCCTTCAGATACTGGAAGGCCACAAGAAGGTCTTATGGGAGCCTTCTCTTCTCCAGACTGAACAACCCCAACTCTCTCAGTCTGTCCACATAGCAGAGCAGCTCCAGCCCTCTGCTCATCCTTGTGGCCCTTCTCTGGACACCTTTCAGCACCTCCAGATCCTTCTTGTAACAGGGGCTCCAGAACCATGTCCTTATAGCCCATATCTGGCTCTGCCAAACACTGTCCCCACCAAAATCCAGGCAAGGTTCTGCAGGTTCTCTTTGGTCACTGCCAAAGGCACTATCACACATAGCACTCAGCAGAGGTGAGGGTGGGTAACCACAGACCACACCACCACCACAACACCTGGTGAGACCACACCTGGAATGTTGTATCCAGTGTGGGGCTCCCCAATTCCAGAGATACAGGGATCTGCTGGAGAGAGTCCAAATGAGAGCTACCAGGATGACTGAAGGACTTGAACATCTCTGCTGTGAAGAGAGACTGAGAGACCAGGGGAGGTGTAGTCTTGAGAAGAGAAGGCTGAGAGGGGATCTGATCAATGTCTACAATTACCTGGGGGGTGGGTGTCTAGAAGAAGGTGCCAGGCTCTTTTTGGTGGTGCCCAGTGGTAGGACGAGGAACAGTGGATGTAAGCTGGAACACAGTTGGTTCCACCTCCATATGAGGAGAAACTCATTACTGTGAGAGTGCTGGAGCCCTGGAACAGGCTGCCCAGAGAGGCTGTGGATTCTTCTTCTCTGGAGACTTTCAAAACCTTCATGGATGTGTTCCTGTGTGACCTGCCCTAGGTGACCCTGCTTTGGCAGGGAGGTTGGACTGGATGATCTCTGGAGTCCCTTCCAGCCCCTACCATTCTGTGATTCTGTGACCATGGGGCAGCCAAAGCTTCTGTTTCTGTGTCCTCCTCACAGCCTGCAGGTAACTGATGTTCTACAGATGGGTCAGCTCTCTCCTTCTTCCCTGAAAGAGGAGGAAATCTATTCCCTCATAGCTGCCACTACAATCCTTTGCAATGTAGTGGCTCCTGCTGGGTGGCCAGGTGCCAGCAAATCATCCATAAAATTCTGCCTCAGGTAGGAAAAAGGCCAGAGCTCTGCATGGGAAAGGAACTGCTCCTGAAATCAGGCAGCTGTCCTGAGGACGTCACCACACACAGTTAGTGCAGAGCCCTTGAGCACTTCATACACCAGCCCAGTGTGCAGCCTGGAGCACCAAGCTCCAACACCCAGCAGTTCTGGGACATGATTAATGCCAAGGAGGCACTCAGGAGATGTGATCCCTGAATTGCTCTGTCCCTGCAGGGTTTGGTGGTGGCAGGACAGAAAGGCTCACCTGGACTGGCAGCACACTGACTGACTGGCAGCTTCAGTGCCCTCATCTAGCATTAGAAGATGCAGGATGGGGTGGGATGATGCTCAGCACACATCATTACACAGGTTGAGGGCTGGATCATGATGCCAGCCCAGCCCAGATGAAGCTCAGGAGACACCAGGCATAAAACCCACCCTACATTCCCATCAGAGAATCCCAGAATCATAGAATGGTAGGGGTTGGAAGGGACCTCTGGAGGTCATCCAGTCCTGATGTGTGTGTCTAGATCAGGTCCCACAGGAAGGATCAAAGTTCCCATGCCTACCTCCAAGAGCAGCTGCTCACCAAGGAAATTCAGGACCCACCTTGTTCCCATCAAAGTTTGTTTGCAGCTTCTTCACACAGGGGACTGCATCCAGAAAGCTGCATTTAGGAGATGCTGATGAAGAGGGATACAAAGTTCCTCACACACAGGAGTGCATCAGGAGGGGAAGCTGTCTCAGTCCTGCCCTTGCCTCCCACTCTTTATGTCAACAAGAGCAGAAATGTTGCACATCTCTCCAGGCACAACCAAAGGGGTAAAATCAGTGCATCAAGTCAATCTGGCTCAGTTGGAGCAGCTCTGGGATTGTGTTCTGAATCTTTTTCAGCTCTCTTTGAAAGGAGGGAGGGAAATCTGTGATTAAATCACTCCATATGCAAAGGAGCATCTGCCAGAGGAGCAGCTTCACTTTGCTGTGTCAAGCAGAGTGTTTGTGCTGGTGTGTTGTGTGTGACATATTCTTTGGGATATAAGGCTGTTATTAAAGTGGATTTTTGGCTTCATTTAAGCAGTGAAATGAGTCAAGTCATTCTATGCATCTGCAGGATTCTGCAAGCTGGTAGCTGGCCCTTGATGTGTGCTCTGGAGGCTGCCTCAGCTGGCAGCTGCTGGTAGGATGGGTGAGTATGCAGAAGTAGGTTTGGGTAAACCCTGCAGCAGAGGAGCTGTCAGTGTTCAGGGCTCCTCTGACCAGATGGGGTTGGACGTGAAACTGAGAACCCCTCTCACAAGACTGGGTTTGGATTTTGGTTTATTTCTGTACTTCTGTTCTCTTTAACATCTTCCTCCATGATCTGGAGGAGGGCATTGAGGCACCCTCAGTAGTTTTGCAGATGACACTGAGCTGGGAGGGAGTGTTGGTCTGCTGGAGGGTAGGAAGGCTCTGCAGAGGGACCTGGACAGGCTGAATCAAGGCCAATGGGATGAGATTCACCAAGGCCAAGTGTTGGGTCTTACACTTTGGTCACAACAATCCCATGAATGCTCCAGGCTTGGGGCAGAGTGTCTGGAAATCTGCCTAGCAAAAAAGGACCTGGGGGTGCTGGGTGACAATTGGCTGAACATGAGCCAGGGTGTGCCCAGGTGGCCAAGAAGGCCACCAGCATCCTGGCCTGGATCACCAATAATGTCACCAGCAGCACCAGGGAAGGGATTGTGTCCCTGTACTCAGCACTGGTGAGGTTACAGCATACGGAGTCCTGGGTTCAGTTTTGCAGCCCTCACTGCAAGAAGGTTATTGAGGTGCTGGAGCATGTCCAGAGAAGGGCAACAAAGCTGAGGAAGGGTCTGGAGAACAGGGCTGGGGAGGAGCAGCTGAGGGAGCTGGGGTTGGTTAGTGTGGAGAAGAGGAGGCTGAGGGGAGACTTTATCACTCTCTACAAATCCTTGACAGGAAGTTAGAGAGAATTGGGGGTTGGTCTCTTCTCCCTAGTAATAAGTGATGAGAGGAAATGGCCTGAAGCTGCACCAGGGGAGGTTTAGGTTGGATATGAGAAGAAACTTCTTCCCTGAAAGGATTCTCAAAGCCTGGCACAGGCTGCCCAGGGAGGTGGTTGAATCCCCATCCCTGGAGGTGTTCAAAGAGGCAGAGCTGTGGTGCTGAGGGCCATGGTTTAGCACCAAGCCTTGGTAGAGTCAGAGAATGGTTGGACTGGATGATCTTACAGCTCTGTTCCAACCAAACCCATTCTCTGGTCACTTGACTCACTGCTTGTCCCTACCTGTGACATTTACTGCAGGTTTTCCTCCTGGTCATCCCCATGATAACACCATCCAAGGGCTGCTCCTGTAAGACAAGCAGCCTGTAACTGTTTTGAACAACAGACCTTGAAACCTCCTCCCCAGAGCTGGCTCATCCTCTAGCCCTGCCTGTGCAGGTGTCAGTCATGCACTGGCAGCAGCTCAGCCCTGCCTGGAGGGGCAAAGGAGCCCTGCTGGCCAGCTCTGTTCAATATGCCACCTGAGAGAGGACACCTAGGGGTTTTCCTCCTTAAATTCACCAAATAAGCTGAATCTTCTGTGATTTTTATTTTTTTTTTTTTTTGCAAGGAACAGGACCAACAGTGGCACTGTGCTGCTGCTCCCTCCAGATTTGGACACCACCAGGCAAAGCATCCAAATCACCCAGGGCAGGCAGGCGTTGGGCAATTGTTCCACGCTCTGCTGGCAAACGTAGAGCTCAATGAGAGGGTGTTTGGATCCTGCCTGGAGCAGAGTGGAACCACCCCTCACCCCTCCTGCTCCAGCCCTCCCTCCTGCTCTGGGTACATCACTCACCTCTGTACTATGCAGAGGCCTGGGGTGGTGATGTCCCAGCAAAGTCCCTTGCTCAGTCGCGAGCAAAGTAGCTTCTGGCTGCTGTTTGCACACTTGACAACCAATGGGCCTTGGTGCAGCCTGAGGCAGGGGAGAAAGACTGTTTGGATGCTAATCCTTTCTTAAAACATGGCACAAGTCCAGCAGCAACAATGTGTGCTGGGTGGCACTGTGGTGGTGTCACACATCTCAGTTGTCGTAGTTGTGTGACAGCTTCATGAAAGCCAGGAGATCGTCCTTCAAATCTACTTATTCTGCCTTAAAAAGACCCCAAACCCTCCTTTACCCATCAGAAAGTCCAGCTGGAGGACTTTCTTAATTACACATCATTACTAATCAGCCTTTGTGTTGGGTTGGTTTTAGCTCTGGAGTGATTTGAGTACGGTACCCAGAATGCACACAACGTTCCTCAGGCTGCTGAGCTGCACCTGGCAGCCTCTGCTAAATATCATTGATCCAGAGCACAGCTTGAGCCTTGGTTAGGTGTTTGGTTAGGTGCCAAGAAGCAGGATCAGTCCTCCCTGCCCTCCTGAGGACCTGGCTTTCCTGCATTACACCACACTGCTCTACAACCTCCACAAATCCTGGCTTCCAGAGCCACAAGCAGACCCAGTCAGGTGTGAGGGCTTCTCTGTGGGTCCAGTAGCTACAAGGGGACCACAAAACTTTGAGCCAAACAGCCATCCAAAGGCTTTCCTGGCAACTGACCTCTGCAGCTCAAGAAAGGGCAGAATCTTCTGCATGGTCAAATGGAAGCATTCCCTTGACTTCATGTAGCTGAAGGGGGCCTACAAGAAAGCTGGGGAGGGACTTTTTACAGGGGTGTGTAGTGATAGGACAAGGGGAGATGGCTTTTAGCTGGAGGAGAGGAGATTGAGACTGGAGATGAGGAAGAAATTCTTTACAGTGAGACACTGGCACAGGTTGCCCAGGGAGGCTGTGGATGCTCTCACCCTGGAGGTGTTCAAGGCCAGTTTGGATGAAGCCTTGAGCAGCCTGGGCTGGTGGGAGGTGTCCCTGCCCATGGGAGTGTGTTTGAACTAGATGATATTTAAGGTCCCTTCCAACCCAAACCATTCTATAAATCTATGATTTCTCCTTGGTTCATCTCCAAGCCTATGAACACAGGGTAACAGATGTGGGGCTGCTTCTCCACAGCCAGTGGAGGCACTTGCAGCCTTCCAGGCATAAGGAGGCAGTGTGTGTCAGGCAGGCAGTGTAGGAATATTGTAAGCTGTGCTCAGATCCCAGAGGTGCCCTTTGGGTGTTGGGTACATTCAGTTTCCTTCCAGCCACTCTGTTTCTTCCTTTGGCAGAGGGATCCACCCAAAGTGACACTTCTCTGGTTAATGCACAGTGCTGGGAGCTGACCTGGGTCAGTCACAGCAGAGCAGAGAAGCTTTTTAGTTATCTGCATGGCCAGCAGGTCAAGGGAAGTGATTCTGCCCCTCTGCTCTGCTCTGGTGAGACCTCACCTGGGGCACTGTGTCCAAGCCTGCAGCCCTCAACAAAGAAAGGACATGGACCTGATGGAGAGGATCATCCAGAGGAGGCCCTGAAGATGATCAGAGGTGTGGAGAGCCTCCCCTGTGGGGACAGGCTGAGGGAGTTGGGGCTGTTCAGCCTGCAGAAGAGAAGGCTCCAGGGAGACCATAAAGCAGTCTTCCAGTACCTGAAGGGAGCTACAGGAGAGCTGTGGAGGGGCTTTTGACAAGGGCTGGGAGTGACAGGATGAGGGGCAATGGTTTGAAACTAGGGCAGGTAGAGCAGATTTAGATTGGACATTAGGAACAAGTTCTTTACTATGAGGGTGGTGGAACACTGGAACAGTTTGCCCAGGGAGGTGATGGTGAAGGCCCCATCCTTGGAGACATTCAAGGGCTCTGAGCAACCTGATCTAGTTGGGGATGTGTCTGCTGACTGCAGGGAGGGACTGGACCAGATGACCTCTGGAGGTCCCTTCCAACCCAAGCCATTCTATACTTCTATGATTCTAACTGTGGGAGGTAGGTGGTACTTCATCCTTGTCTCAGCTGGGATGGTAGCAAGCAGGGGATGAGATGCTGCTGTTTGTGGGGATGAAATGCTGCTATTTGTGGGGATGAGATGCTGCTGTTTGTGGGGATGAGATGCTGGTGGATGTGGGGATGAGATGCTGGTGGATGTGGGGATGAAATGCTGTTGTTTGTGGGGATGAAATGCTGTTGTTTGTGGGGATGAAATGCTGCTATTTGTGGAGATGAGATGCTGCTATATGTGGGGATGAAATGCTGCTGTTTGTGGGGATGAGATGCTGCTGTTTTTGGGGATGAAGTGCTGCTGTTTGTGGGGATGAAATGCTGCTGTTTGTGGGGATGAAATGCTGCTGTTTGTGGGAATGAGATGCTGCTGTATGTGGAGATGAAATGCTGCTGTTTGTGGGGATGAAATGCTGCTGTTTGTGGGGATGAAATGCTGTTGTTTGTGGGGATGAAATGCTGCTGTTTGTGGGGATGAGATGCTGCTGGATGTGGAGATGAAATGCTGCTGTTTGTGGGGATGAAATGCTGTTGTTTGTGGGGATGAAATGCTGCTGGATGTGGGGATGAGATTCTGCTGGATGTCAGCATGAAACTATGCTTAGCAATATTGATCTAGCCCTGTGCTGTACCTACCTTCATAGCAGCATGGAGAAAGAAAGGCAAGGAAAACAAAAGCTTTTTGCTCTGCTCCCACCCAAACCCAGAACCTGCACAGCCCAGGCTGGCAGAATGGGAGGACGTGGGGGTCCAGAGTTAAGGATGACATCTGGGGAAGAAGGCACTTTTCAGGGCTGTGAGGGCTTTGTGGGACCAGCCTTGCTTGTGGGAAGTGCTGCACTCAGGTTAACCACCACTGAGAAACCAGGCAGCAGTGGTGCTGTGAAGCAGCAGCATGGGGCTGAGAGCTCAGCTGGCTTCACGGGGGCCTCTTGTTGGACTGTGTCTTGGGCAGCACCACATTTGAATTGGCTAACAGCCAGTTTGGGGTCAGCCAGCTCTGTTATGGCTCCAACCACCCAAAAGCATCCTCTGAGCCAAGCTGGTGAGCCCCATACTGCAGCCCAGCTGCTGCTTTCCTACCCCTTAGTCACCTTTGCACCTCCTCAGCAAAGAAATTGTCATCTGTCTGCTGAGACCACAGCCACAGTTTTTTTTTGCAGGGCAGTATCGCTGGTGTGGTAACACACAGCTCTGTGACACCCTGTGTGACACTGAAATGGGAACAGCAGCCTCCTCCCACCCACCCAGGCACCAAAACCACTGCTCTGCACCAGTTTTCTGCTGAGATCCTCCCAGGGTAACACGATGTGATAACTCAGAGGGGAGCAGCAAGGTCTCAGAGGATCAGCAGCTCAATGGGTTGGAGCCCTGAGTCCAAACCATGCAGGATTTTAAAGCAGACAGCAGAGGAGAACAGGGCTGCTGGTTCCTAGATTGCAGCACAACGTTTTCACTCTTCCCAAGAAATTGCCTCTTTCCACTTAATTTCACAGAATCAGAGAGTCCTTTAGGCTGGGAAAGACCTTCAAGATCATTGAGTCCAAACATTGACTCCCACTCTTCCACTAAGCCATATCCCCAAGCACCACATCTACACAGCTTTTAAACACCCCCCAGGGATGGTGACTCTATCACCTCCCTGGGCAGCCTCTTCCAATGCCTGACCACTCTTGGAGTGAAATTTTATTTCCTAATGTCCAGCCTAAACCTCTCCTGGTGCAGCTTGAGGCCCTTCCCCCTTGTTCTGTCACTAATTGCTTGGAAGAAAAGAGCAGCACCTACCTCACTCCAACCTCAGCGATCTGTAGAGAGCAAGAAGGTGGAGACCTCATCCTCCTCTTCTAGCCACAGGGTCACTTGGTTGTGAACCTGCTCAAGGAGTAGAAATACCCAAATGCACACCCACCAAGGAGCAGATTTCCTACCCCAGCTGTGGAAAAGGCTGGCAGAGCACTGTGTGCTTGGAGCAGAGGTCCTGATGAGACAGGCAGGTTTGGTTCCACTTCTCCTCCTTCCTTCAGCTCTGGTTGGGGTGTTTGGAGGCAGCAGCAGCAGCAGCCTGCCAGGCTCCTCATGGCCACAGGCAGGGTGGCAGCCTGTAAGGTTCTCCAGACTGCCTTGAAATGAATCACAGACTGGTAGGGGTTGGAAGGGACCTCTGGAGCTCATTGAGTCCAAGCCCACTGCCAAAGCAAAGAGGGTCACACAGGAACACATCCAGATGGGTTTTGAATGTCTCCAGAGATGGAGACTTCTCTGGGCAGCCTGACCCAGAGCTCCAGCACCCTCACAGGAAAAAAAAAAAAAAATCTTTCTTATATTTAAATGGAACTTCCTATGTTTAAGTCTGTGTCTGCTACCCTTTGTCCTGTCACTGGCCACCACTGCACAAAGCCTGGTCCCACCCTCCTGACCCTCAGCCTTGCAGTATTGATCAGTATTGATCAGTCTGCTCTTCTCCAGACCCAGTTCTCTCAGTCCTTCCTCATGAGAGATGTTGCAGCTCCCTCAGCATCTTTGCAGCAGGCAGGGCCAGCCTTTCAGACAGGGATCAGAAAGGGCTTGGCCCAGCTTGGCTGCCACCATTCTGAGGGGATTTGGGATTTTCCCCACCCAGGAGTGAGGAGCTGTCCCATTCACAGGGGAAGGTGAGAGCCTCCCTGCTCAGACGGTGAGCTCCTTCCTCCCCATGCTTCTGCTCTCTGTGCTGGGGGGAAGGATGCCATGAACTCACTCTTCTCTCCCCCAGGACTGCTTGCTTGCTTCAGTGTTTCATGAACCACTCTGGACATTATTTTTCATTAAACAAAACAAAAAAAAAGGAGGGGGACTTTGGACACCTCCTGACCTCTGCAGCACTGTGCAGGGCACAGGCCACACCTTTAGTTCAGCCAGCTGCAGCCTGACCAATGCTGATGTGCTCTGGACAGGTCTCAGCCCTCACCAGGAGCAGGACTGTCCTGCTTGGCAGAGTCTGTCAGAAAAGAAGCTGGAAAACCACAAGAGAGTTCAAAAATGTCAGTGATGAGCAAATGTTTACTAAGGGCTGCTGCATGCCAGATGGGTACAGGAGGTGTCCCTTACTCACCTGTGATGGGACAACTCAACACCTGAAGCAGAATAAAAGCAGCAGGAGACTGGGGTCCCTTCTCTGAAGGGGATGAGAGATATCAACTCTCAGGTGAGGACCACCAGCTATAGCCTTTTGCCCAGGTGATGCTGCTGGCTGTATCACCATGAGCTGGTGGAACAAAAAATGCAATTTTATGTATTTTATAATTAATATTTCCTGGTGGTGGTATCTTCAAACCCCACCCTAACTTACTTACAAAAAGGTATTCACAAGGTTCAACTGTTTGGTTGTGTGTTTTACACTGTTAAATGATTTAAGCACAGGTCTAACCTTCCCAACACAGAAATTCAAACTGGCCATACAGGTGCTGTGAGCTGAGGGTTTCCCACAAATGGGATTCCATGGCAGACTGGTAGGGGCCTCACCACTTGCTCCTCTGTCTGGTATCTCCCCAGGGGCTGTGGCTATGATTCAAGCAGTCCTTGGCTCAGAGAGGGCTAAGATGCTCTCTCTTGTGTGCCCAGTCACAGTCTGGAGCTTGTCCTTGGCTCACAGAGGGCTAAGAGCCTCTCTCTTGTGTGCCCAGTCACAGTCTGGAGCTTGTCCTTGGCTCACAGAGGGCTAAGAGCCTCTCTCTTGTGTGCCCAGTCACAGTCTGGAGCTTGCCCTTGGCTCACAGAGGGCTAAGAGCCTCTCTCTTGTGTGCCCAGTCACAGTCTGGAGCTTGTCCTTGGCTCACAGAGGGCTAAGAGCCTCTCTCTTGTGTGCCCAGTCACAGTCTGGAGCTTGTCCTTGGCTCACAGAGGGCTAAGAGCCTCTCTCTTGTGTGCCCAGTCACAGTCTGGAGCTTGTCCTTGGCTCACAGAGGGCTAAGAGCCTCTCTCTTGTGTGCCCAGTCACAGTCTGGAGCTTGTCCTTGGCTCACAGAGGGCTAAGAGCCTCTCTCTTGTGTGCCCAGTCACAGTCTGGAGCTTGTCCTTGGCTCACAGAGGGCTAAGAGCCTCTCTCTTGTGTGCCCAGTCACAGTCTGGAGCTTGTCCTTGGCTCACAGAGGGCTAAGAGCCTCTCTCTTGTGTGCCCAGTCACAGTCTGGAGCTTGCCCTTGGCTCACAGAGGGCTAAGAGCCTCTCTCTTGTGTGCCCAGTCACAGTCTGGAGCTTGTCCTTGGCTCACAGAGGGCTAAGAGCCTCTCTCTTGTGTGCCCAGTCACAGTCTGGAGCTTGTCCTTGGCTCACAGAGGGCTAAGAGCCTCTCTCTTGTGTGCCCAGTCACAGTCTGGAGCTTGTCCTTGGCTCACAGAGGGCTAAGAGCCTCTCTCTTGTGTGCCCAGTCACAGTCTGGAGCTTGTCCTTGGCTCACAGAGGGCTAAGAGCCTCTCTCTTGTGTGCCCAGTCACAGTCTGGAGCTTGTCCTTGGCTCACAGAGGGCTAAGAGCCTCTCTCTTGTGTGCCCAGTCACAGTCTGGAGCTTGTCCTTGGCTCACAGAGGGCTAAGAGCCTCTCTCTTGTGTGCCCAGTCACAGTCTGGAGCTTGTCCTTGGCTCACAGAGGGCTAAGAGCCTCTCTCTTGTGTGCCCAGTCACAGTCTGGAGCTTGTCCTTGGCTCACAGAGGGCTAAGAGCCTCTCTCTTGTGTGCCCAGTCACAGTCTGGAGCTTGTCCTTGGCTCACAGAGGGCTAAGAGCCTCTCTCTTGTGTGCCCAGTCACAGTCTGGAGCTTGTCCTTGGCTCACAGAGGGCTAAGAGCCTCTCTCTTGTGTGCCCAGTCACAGTCTGGAGCTTGTCCTTGGCTCACAGAGGGCTAAGAGCCTCTCTCTTGTGTGCCCAGTCACAGTCTGGAGCTTGTCCTTGGCTCACAGAGGGCTAAGAGCCTCTCTCTTGTGTGCCCAGTCACAGTCTGGAGCTTGTCCTTGGCTCACAGAGGGCTAAGAGCCTCTCTCTTGTGTGCCCAGTCACAGTCTGGAGCTTGTCCTTGGCTCACAGAGGGCTAAGAGCCTCTCTCTTGTGTGCCCAGTCACAGTCTGGAGCTTGTCCTTGGCTCACAGAGGGCTAAGAGCCTCTCTCTTGTGTGCCCAGTCACAGTCTGGAGCTTGTCCTTGGCTCACAGAGGGCTAAGAGCCTCTCTCTTGTGTGCCCAGTCACAGTCTGGAGCTTGCCCTTGGCTCACAGAGGGCTAAGAGCCTCTCTCTTGTGTGCCCAGTCACAGTCTGGAGCTTGTCCTTGGCTCACAGAGGGCTAAGAGCCTCTCTCTTGTGTGCCCAGTCACAGTCTGGAGCTTGTCCTTGGCTCACAGAGGGCTAAGAGCCTCTCTCTTGTGTGCCCAGTCACAGTCTGGAGCTTGTCCTTGGCTCACAGAGGGCTAAGAGCCTCTCTCTTGTGTGCCCAGTCACAGTCTGGAGCTTGTCCTTGGCTCACAGAGGGCTAAGAGCCTCTCTCTTGTGTGCCCAGTCACAGTCTGGAGCTTGTCCTTGGCTCACAGAGGGCTAAGAGCCTCTCTCTTGTGTGCCCAGTCACAGTCTGGAGCTTGTCCTTGGCTCACAGAGGGCTAAGAGCCTCTCTCTTGTGTGCCCAGTCACAGTCTGGAGCTTGTCCTTGGCTCACAGAGGGCTAAGAGCCTCTCTCTTGTGTGCCCAGTCACAGTCTGGAGCTTGTCCTTGGCTCACAGAGGGCTAAGAGCCTCTCTCTTGTGTGCCCAGTCACAGTCTGGAGCTTGTCCTTGGCTCACAGAGGGCTAAGAGCCTCTCTCTTGTGTGCCCAGTCACAGTCTGGAGCTTGTCCTTGGCTCACAGAGGGCTAAGAGCCTCTCTCTTGTGTGCCCAGTCACAGTCTGGAGCTTGTCCTTGGCTCACAGAGGGCTAAGAGCCTCTCTCTTGTGTGCCCAGTCACAGTCTGGAGCTTGTCCTTGGCTCACAGAGGGCTAAGAGCCTCTCTCTTGTGTGCCCAGTCACAGTCTGGAGCTTGTCCTTGGCTCACAGAGGGCTAAGAGCCTCTCTCTTGTGTGCCCAGTCACAGTCTGGAGCTTGCCCTTGGCTCACAGAGGGCTAAGAGCCTCTCTCTTGTGTGCCCAGTCACAGTCTGGAGCTTGCCCTTGGCTCACAGAGGGCTAAGAGCCTCTCTCTTGTGTGCCCAGTCACAGTCTGGAGCTTGCCCTTGGCTCACAGAGGGCTAAGAGCCTCTCTCTTGTGTGCCCAGTCACAGTCTGGAGCTTGTCCTTGGCTCACAGAGGGCTAAGAGCCTCTCTCTTGTGTGCCCAGTCACAGTCTGGAGCTTGTCCTTGGCTCACAGAGGGCTAAGAGCCTCTCTCTTGTGTGCCCAGTCACAGTCTGGAGCTTGTCCTTGGCTCACAGAGGGCTAAGAGCCTCTCTCTTGTGTGCCCAGTCACAGTCTGGAGCTTGTCCTTGGCTCACAGAGGGCTAAGAGCCTCTCTCTTGTGTGCCCAGTCACAGTCTGGAGCTTGTCCTTGGCTCACAGAGGGCTAAGAGCCTCTCTCTTGTGTGCCCAGTCACAGTCTGGAGCTTGTCCTTGGCTCACAGAGGGCTAAGAGCCTCTCTCTTGTGTGCCCAGTCACAGTCTGGAGCTTGTCCTTGGCTCACAGAGGGCTAAGAGCCTCTCTCTTGTGTGCCCAGTCACAGTCTGGAGCTTGTCCTTGGCTCACAGAGGGCTAAGAGCCTCTCTCTTGTGTGCCCAGTCACAGTCTGGAGCTTGTCCTTGGCTCACAGAGGGCTAAGAGCCTCTCTCTTGTGTGCCCAGTCACAGTCTGGAGCTTGTCCTTGGCTCACAGAGGGCTAAGAGCCTCTCTCTTGTGTGCCCAGTCACAGTCTGGAGCTTGTCCTTGGCTCACAGAGGGCTAAGAGCCTCTCTCTTGTGTGCCCAGTCACAGTCTGGAGCTTGTCCTTGGCTCACAGAGGGCTAAGAGCCTCTCTCTTGTGTGCCCAGTCACAGTCTGGAGCTTGTCCTTGGCTCACAGAGGGCTAAGAGCCTCTCTCTTGTGTGCCCAGTCACAGTCTGGAGCTTGTCCTTGGCTCACAGAGGGCTAAGAGCCTCTCTCTTGTGTGCCCAGTCACAGTCTGGAGCTTGTCCTTGGCTCACAGAGGGCTAAGAGCCTCTCTCTTGTGTGCCCAGTCACAGTCTGGAGCTTGTCCTTGGCTCACAGAGGGCTAAGAGCCTCTCTCTTGTGTGCCCAGTCACAGTCTGGAGCTTGTCCTTGGCTCACAGAGGGCTAAGAGCCTCTCTCTTGTGTGCCCAGTCACAGTCTGGAGCTTGTCCTTGGCTCACAGAGGGCTAAGAGCCTCTCTCTTGTGTGCCCAGTCACAGTCTGGAGCTTGCCCTTGGCTCACAGAGGGCTAAGAGCCTCTCTCTTGTGTGCCCAGTCACAGTCTGGAGCTTGTCCTTGGCTCACAGAGGGCTAAGAGCCTCTCTCTTGTGTGCCCAGTCACAGTCTGGAGCTTGTCCTTGGCTCACAGAGGGCTAAGAGCCTCTCTCTTGTGTGCCCAGTCACAGTCTGGAGCTTGTCCTTGGCTCACAGAGGGCTAAGAGCCTCTCTCTTGTGTGCCCAGTCACAGTCTGGAGCTTGTCCTTGGCTCACAGAGGGCTAAGAGCCTCTCTCTTGTGTGCCCAGTCACAGTCTGGAGCTTGTCCTTGGCTCACAGAGGGCTAAGAGCCTCTCTCTTGTGTGCCCAGTCACAGTCTGGAGCTTGTCCTTGGCTCACAGAGGGCTAAGAGCCTCTCTCTTGTGTGCCCAGTCACAGTCTGGAGCTTGTCCTTGGCTCACAGAGGGCTAAGAGCCTCTCTCTTGTGTGCCCAGTCACAGTCTGGAGCTTGTCCTTGGCTCACAGAGGGCTAAGAGCCTCTCTCTTGTGTGCCCAGTCACAGTCTGGAGCTTGTCCTTGGCTCACAGAGGGCTAAGAGCCTCTCTCTTGTGTGCCCAGTCACAGTCTGGAGCTTGTCCTTGGCTCACAGAGGGCTAAGAGCCTCTCTCTGTGTGCCCAGTCACAGTCTGGAGCTTGTCCTTGGCTCACAGAGGGCTAAGAGCCTCTCTCTTGTGTGCCCAGTCACAGTCTGGAGCTTGTCCTTGGCTCACAGAGGGCTAAGAGCCTCTCTCTTGTGTGCCCAGTCACAGTCTGGAGCTTGTCCTTGGCTCACAGAGGGCTAAGAGCCTCTCTCTTGTGTGCCCAGTCACAGTCTGGAGCTTGTCCTTGGCTCACAGAGGGCTAAGAGCCTCTCTCTTGTGTGCCCAGTCACAGTCTGGAGCTTGCCCTTGGCTCACAGAGGGCTAAGAGCCTCTCTCTTGTGTGCCCAGTCACAGTCTGGAGCTTGTCCTTGGTTCACAGGGGGCTAAGAGCCTCTCTCTTGTGTGCCCAGTCACAGTCTGGAGCTTGTCCTTGGTTCAAAGGGGGCTAAGAGCCTCTCTCTTGTGTGCCCAGTCACAGTCTGGAGCTTGTCCTTGGTTCAAATGGGGCTAAGAGCCTCTCTCCTGTGTGCTCCCTGGCTGGGCTGCAGCCTCTTCTGGGATTCACTAGTAGCTTTTCCCCTTTTCCTTTGGTCCAGGTGCCAGGCCTGGGTGAAGTTGTTGGTCTGCTAGAGCAGGTTCTTCAGCTGCTCTTCAGGCAGCCTTTGGCTCTTGTTGCTGCCTGGATGAGCACAAGGCAAGTTGCCTGACTTCTAGGCTGGTTTAAATACTGTCCCAAGACAATTAATGCCCTTTGGTACCACAGAACCCTGGCAGCTGGACCTATGGGATGGGGCTTATCCAAACATGGCCAGGGGCACAGCTGTCTTATGAAGTTAATTACACCTGGCACAGCCCAGCCCCTCACCAAAGCACTGCCACCTCCAGCCTGAGTGCATACAGGAGAACTTTTGGCTTCTTACTCAGGAGTAAGATAAATGCAAACACACTGCCACGTCTCCACCACATCTCTGGGATGGTTCAGAACTAGGCTGACGTCCAGTAAAAAAAAAAAAAAAACAGGCTGGGGGGGAAGAGAGGCAATGGACATCCAGAAGAGGCCAGAGAAACTCTGGAAAACTCACCCAGTAGCATTCCTGACCCTTTGTGGTTGTTGTTTGGTGGTGGTTGGGAGGGGATTTTTTTTTTGGGGGGGGGGGGGGGTGTTTAACCTTTAGACTTTTTTTTTTGTTTGTTTTCTTTAAGAGCAAAAGAGTCTCTCTCTTGTTTGTCATTGCAGTCTGGGACTATTTTTAACAGGACTAATGAGTGAGTAAAGCAGGGTGGAGTAGCTAAGGCAGCTGTGCTGCTCCCAGCCACCCACAAGGTTTATCTGACCATCAGAGGAGGAGCTGGGCCAGAGCCATCCTGCTTAAAAAGGCAGAGCAAGGGGCCTGAAAACACAAGAGGTGGCTGTGTCCTGGGACATGCATGGTGACAAAATGTCCATCAGTTCCTGTGGCTCAAGAAAAAAAAACAGACCCAGGCTCCTCAGAGGGCAGGCATGGCAAACACTTGGCTGTTCTTCTCTGCATTCATCTCTGAGCAGGACTCACAGAGCAGAGAGTTTATGTCTCATCTGCCCATCAGAAGAAGACAGGAGAAAAACTACCTGTGAAAAGAATTTATTCCAGGACTAGAGCTTTAGAAATGGTACCTAGATGGGGGGCAAAGAGTGGCTGCCTCCAGGGTAAAGTTTTTTCCTCCAGGGTCTGTGCGTTATCAGAAAATCATAGAATGGGTTTGGTTGGAAAAAGACCTCCAAGATCACCCAGTCCAAACCATTCTCTAACTCTGCCAAGTCTGGTGCCAAACCAGGTCCCTCAGCACCACATCTGAGCCTCTCTGAAACCCCTCCAGGGATGGGGATTCAAGCAGCTCCCTGGGCAGCCTGTGCCAGGCTTTGAGAACCCTTTCAGTGAAGGAGTTTCTTCTAACAGAAAATTAACACTCAACCTAGGTCTGTCCTTTGGAGTGGTCTCTGCAGAGGTGTGCTCTCAGGGGAGCTGGAAGCTGTTGAAAGGGGTACACCCCACATCCCTCCTCCTCCCATCACCACCATGATGGCTGCATTCAGAGGAGGAACTGAACACAACTGTGGGAAGTAGCAGAAGGCAGCTGCTGAATGCAGCCAGCACCTGCCAAGTGCTGCCAAGCAGAACAGCAAACGCACTGCATGGCGATGAAGGCATCACCAGCAGAGCAAGAAACACTCCACTCTGATCAGAAACAGCCTTGTGGAGGAAGAGATAGGTATTTATACTTATGTCTATATAATATATACATCAGTAAAATACATAAGTAGATGTAAGGTGGGGAATGGACTTTTGACAAGGGCTTGTAGTGCTGGGACGAGGGCCAATGGCTTTCAGTTGGAAGAGGGGAGATTGAGAGTGGAGAAATTCTTTAGAGTGAGGGTGGGGAGACACTGGCACAGGTTGCCCAGGGAGGTTGTGGATGCCCCTTCCCTGGAGGTGTTCAAGCCTGGGTTGGATGAGGCCTTGAGCAACCTGGTCCTTGCCCATGGCAGGGGGGTTGGAACTCCATGATCTTGAAGGTTCCTTCCAACCCAACCCATTCTGTGATTCTATGAAAAGAGAATGGTTTTTCAGTGCTCATCTAGAGGAGGAGAGCTTTACCTTTTATTACTTTATTAATTTAAATAGTTCCCCTTGCATGCCACCTCACAGGTCACAGAATGCATTGGGTTGGAAGGGACCCCTCGAAGGTCATCTTGTCCAAACCCCCTGCAGTCAGCAGGGACATCTCCAACTAGATCAGGTTGTTCAGGGCTCCCATCAAGTTTAACTCTGAATGTCTCCAGGGATGGGATATCAACCACATCTCTGGCAACCTGTCCCAGTATTTCACCACCCTCATGGTGCAGAACTTCCTCCTGATGTCCAACCTACATCTCCCCTGCTCCAGTTTCAAACCCTTGCCCCATGTCCTATCCCCACAGGCCCTTCTAAACAGTCCCTCCCCAAGCCTTCCTGTAGCCCCCTTCAAATGATGCTCTAAGTTCTCCCCAGATCCTTCCTTTCTCCAGGCTGAACTATCTCAACCTGTCTTCATAGAGGAGGTGATCATCTTCATGGCTCTCTTCTGGACCCTCTATATCAGGTCCATGTCCTTGTGTTGGGGACCCCAGAGCTGGACACAGTACTGCAGGGTTCTTCTAGCTCATGAATATGCTGGACCAAAGTTGCATGATACCAACTGGGATTTTTTTTTACAGTTTTTCTTTTTTAAATCAATACCATGAACATCAAAAATTGCTGAACTCAAATGATTTATACATTACACAAGGTGTGAGCAACTGCAATAGATCAGTGGCAGCACAGACAGCTGGGGTAAAGAGAGCCACAAACCCTAGCTAAGGATTTGGCCCACACAATCACAAGCTCTAGGAACTCCAAGGTCAAATTTCCATGAGCAACTGCATAGAGCTGCAAGAAAAAAAAGTTCATGGTGCTCCTTTCTGTTAAGTTAATGTACAGCTAATGAAGAGTGAAAGAAAATAACCCCACACCTTAGGATTTACAATAAAGGCTAAGCAGCCTCTGTTCCTGCAGGGATTACACACACCCCCCAGCACCACTCAGATGAGGTTTCACTCACAGTAACTCCAGCAAACACTTTTGCCAAAGGCAAGTGGTGGAGCACAGAGAAGGAGTCTGGATGTGCAGCATTGATGCATTGTGATTCCTGGCTGGAGCATTGAGACTATTCACCCACTCTGAGGTCTGTGGGGATACATCTACCATGAAGGGATTGATTTTGACTTCTTCAGGAGGCCCAGACCTTCAAGCTCAATAATTTCAAATTCAACCTCACAGGGCTTACTTTTGGGGGGGTGGGGGGGGGGAGGGGAAGATCTTCTACACCTGCAGAGAAAGTGGGGGAAAAAATGGATCATTATCACCTCCAGCTTTTGGCTCAGTGGTATTTGAATTGCATCCAGCCAGCATCCAGATTTCCTCCCAGATCTGCTGTTAATTTACTCTTTTCTGGAGGATGATTGTACATTCCAAGAGGCCAAACCAGAGCCTTTGGACCTGTGCTTGGCCTGAAGTCTCTTGCCCATGTTCCAGGGCTATTTTAAATAACCCAGCAACAGGTTGCCCAGGGAGGTGGTAGAAGCCTCATCCCTGGAGGCTTTTAAGGCCAGGCTGGATGTGGCTGTGAGCAACCTGCTGTAGTGTGAGGTGCCCCTGTCCATGGCAGGGGGGTTGGAACTGTCTGATCCTCGAGGTCCCTTCCAGCCCTAACAATTCTATGTGGCTAACATGGAGATATCCAATCAAGCTAAGAAGCTGCAGCATTGAGTTCATGCTAAGTGCATCCCTCTACATACCACTTATCAACTGTGCTTCTTATCAGTTGTGCTCCTTACCAGGAGATGGTGAATGAATATAGGAGAGATTAAAAGATGGAAGATGGAGATTAAAAGATGGAAGATGGAGATTAAAAGTGCTAAGATTCAAAGTGCTAAGCTGAAAAGGTTTGCAAGTGCTATGAGTCCTTTCAAGGGGGCTATAGGAGAAGCCCTAAGTAGGCAGAATTTCTGCACAACAAACATACTGTCAGGTTTAATACCACAGATAACTAGAAATTGTTTACCAAACAGGGAAGGAAAAAAAAAAAAAGGAAGAAAAAAAGATGATTTTTTTTCATTCTCCAAATTCTACATTATTTTCTTCCAAGGAAAAAAAAAAAAACCACAAAAACACAGAATGAACTCCAGTTCATTTCTTCCTGCTTCACAGTTGCAAATAAAAGTTCACAGCAAAATCTTTCTCCTTCAGAGTCAAAGGGAAACATCCAGTTGCTAAAAGTATAAATCTTGTCTTCTGTTGTGAATCTGAACACCTGAAAGACACAGGAGGAGCAGGGCAGTCAAACAGCATGTCCACACAATCCACACAGTCTCTGCAGATGTTGTGCAAACAAAACTGCACCTTGGAGGCTGATGCAAGAAGGCCCTTGCTAGGCTCACCAGAATGACCCATCCAAAGTGTCCTCAAAACATTGCACATCAAAGCACCAACAGCAGGGTAGGACACAGGCTCCAGTGACTGCTAAGAAGGTGGAAGGTTGAAAGCTTTCGCAATGAAGCCTTAGCAGTGAGGTGAGTTTGCTGGTGGAACTGCAGCAATGTGAGCACACAGATCCACCAGGAGCCTCACTCAGCATGAAGCTGGGTGCTTGAGATGCAAAGGAATCAGAGAATCACAGAATTCACCAGGTTGGAAAAGACCTTCGAGATCATCAAGTCCAACCTGTCCCCCAGCACCATCTAATCAACTAACACGGCACTGAGTGCCTCATCCAGTCTGTTTTTAAACACTTCCAGGGATGGTGACTCCACCACCTCCCTAGGCAGCACATCCCAATGGCCAATCTCTCTTTCTGGGAAGGATTCCTTCCTAACACCCAGCCCAAACTTCCCCTGGTGCAGCTTGAGACTGTGCCCTCTCCTTCTGTCACTGGCTGCCTGGGAGAAGAAACCAACCTGTCCTGCCTTCCTAGGATCTGACACTTGGGACAGGCAGTGTAAAATAGGTGTTAGGAAGTGGCAGGCTGATGGTACCACCACAAAAGCTCTGCTGGATGGGGTTAGAAAATCAACTCTCTCATTTGACCAGAAGGTTTTCCTTCTTCTCTGTTAGCACAGCTGTGGGAGGTGGTGTGTAGCTCTTGGGGGAAAAGCAAGCTTTGGAAACACAGTCTGGAAGCAAGCAAGGAAGAATCCTTAATTCTTTGTGCAGAAGCAAGGCAGCTGTCCTTCATAGGTGAGTATCAATTCATTCCAAACCTGCTGGCTTCATCACTCACCTGCACTGGTCTGGCTTACAGTGGGATTTTCTGAGCCTTGGTAAGAGCTTGCTTTCCTCTCTTCAAAAAAGAAAAGATCAAAACACTGAAGGTGAGCAGAAATTCAGCAGAGAGCTAAAAGTAGGCAGCAGTTCCTGAATAAACCTTGTGCTTTTGCAGCCCAGCCTATAGCACAGGTGCTGGGGAGCTCTGTGCTGTCTGGCACAGCAACATGCACTTCCACAAATATAAATATCAGCTGTTCTTAACCACCACACAGCACCAGGAGGAGGAGATTTAACAGGCAGAGCCAAGAAACAGGGACTCCCACAGCCAGACTGGATGCACACATCCCAGGGACTTGCCAGGGACTCACAGAGAACATGGGCAAGGCATTTCATAGAATCATAGAACTCTTTTGCTTGGAAAAAAACCTGTAAGGCCACTGAGTCCAACTGAACCCAACACCACCATGGCCAATAAACCATGTCCCAAAGTGCCATGGCCACAGGTTTCTGGAACACCTCCAGGGATGGGGACTCCACCACCTCCCTGGGCAGCCTGTTCCAATCCCTGACCACTCTTGCTCCAAAGACATTTTTCCTAATCTCCAACCTAAACTTCCCCTGGCACAATTTCAGCCATTTCCTCTCCTTCTATCACATGATACTGGGGAGAAGAGCCCAACTCCCACCTCACTGCAGCCTCCTTTCAGGGGGTTGTACAGAACAATGAGGTCTCCCCTCAGCCTCCTCTTCTCCTGACTAAACACCCTCAGTTCTCTCAGCTGCTCCTCACCAGCCCTCTTCTCCAGACCCTTCCCCAGCTTCCTTGCCTTTCTCTGTGCCATGTCCACACATTTCTTGAACACTTCCAGGGACAGAGGCTCCACCACCTCCTTGGGGTGGGGTCTGCTCTCTTTGGGTTGCTTGATAAGCACATGTGCAGTGTTCCACCTGTGGTATGAAGGGGCTCTCAAAAGGTTCACAAAAGCCCTGTAAACACCCTGAAAGAAAAGGCTGGAATTGGGGATGGTTGGGGAACACCAAGATGTTGAAATCCCTTTTCTATTTCTTTTCCCTACTCGTTTTCTCGATGAAATTTTAATCAAACAAACAAAAAAAGGAAACAAAAAAAAAAAAAAAGGAAACAAAAAGAAAGAAAGAAAAAACCAAAACCCCACAAGCCAAGAAAAAGACACCAAAGACAAAAAACAACAAACTCCACTGTGGATAGCTTCCCTCCTTCTAGCCCAAGCCTAGTTTCATGAAACATCTTTTTATGGAGGATTCAGTTCCTCAGGCTCCCAAGCCTTGGCAGGCTCACATTGCCCCCTTGGGGGTAAAGGGCACAAAACCTCCTTCTTAAATTGAGTGCTAGAAATCCAGACAAGTGTCTTTAAAGCAATTAAGACTACTAAATGCACAAAGTCTGGAGTGGGTGGCTGTGCAGCACTTCCACACAGTCTCAGCTAGATCTATGGGTTAGGGTTGGTGTCCCAGCTTTAGACACAGCCACTCTCCCTTTGCTGTGCACAGACAGGCATTAGACACTCCAGCATGAATAAGTCAGCAGCACCCCTTCAGCTGGAATCCACATGGAATTGTTAGGGTTGGAAGGGACCTGAAGGATCAGCCAGTTCCAACCCCCCTGCCCTGGGCAGGGACACCTCACACTAGAGCAGGTTGCTCAGAGCCTTGGTATAGCCTCAGAAGAAGCGTGGCTAAGCCTGCCTGCAGATGGAAGAGGTGGTTTCAGCCCATGGTTTGCCAACCTCCTGCTGCTGCAGATTAGAAATGGGGTAACCATCAGGTGCTCCACACCTGGGTGTCTTTCAAAACCTAAGACTCATTCTCATGCCTGGTCCTTTTTATCTCAAAGCTCCAGGTAGGACACAGTGTATTTCTCCAGCAGACTCCCTAAACAATTTCCAGGTAGGACACAGTGTATTTCTCCAGCAGACTCCCTAAACAATTTCACAACTCTTTTTCTTGGAGACCAGTGCCAAGCTGGCTCTCTGGGTCACACCCAGGAGCAGCAATGCAGTGTAACCCAGCAGAGCACCAGGGCTCTGGCCAAGAAGCTTGTCCCAGAGGGCTTCTCAAAGGCAGAAATTACTCACAAGGGAGCAATTTTATCCATCAGATGTAGAGACTGTGGGGACCTAAGCCCCAGGAAATGGACTTCAGTCACCAGACATCTTGATTCTGTGTGCTAGTAGTACACCTGGGATTTGGATCCCTCTCCCTCTACTCTGCCCTGGGGAGGCCTCATCTGGAGTATTGTGTCCAGTTCTGGGCTCCCTGCTTCAAGAGGGACAGGGAACTGCTGGAGAGGGTACAGCAAAGGGCTGTGAAGATGGTGAAGAGACTGGAACATCTCTTGCATGGGAAAAGGCTGAGGGACCTGGGGCTTTTTAGCCTGGAGAAGAGAAGACTGAGGGGGAAACTTATCAATGCTGATCAATACTTCAAGGGTGGCTGTCAGGAGGATGGGGTCAGTCTTTTTTCAGTAGTGCCCAGGGACATGACAAGGGACAACAGGCACAAACTTGAACAGAGGAAGTTCCATCTACACATAAGGAGGAAGTTCTTTACTTTGAGGGTGATGGAGCATGAGTCCAGGCTGCCCAGAGAGGTTGTGGAATCTTCTCTGGAGTCATTCCAAACCTGCCTGGACAAGCATCTTGTGCAACCTGACCTAGATGACCCTGCTCTGGCAGGGGGTTGGGCTAGATGATCTCCAGAGGTCACTCCCAGCCCCTACCATTCTGTGTTTCTGTGTAATTGCTGATAATAAATCAGCAACAATCATCACTTCTGTGTGGATTGCATTAGCTCTGAGAGCTCCACTGCAGAGAGCAGTGGCAGGCAGGGCAGCAGCTGCTGGGAGACAAGGCCAGGCTGCCCCACCAGCCCCTTTAGTCCTTCCAGCTACAGACAGAGGCTGGGGAGGGAGAGAAATCCTTCCCTGGGCTTTCTGGTAAGGGTTGAACTTTCACACTCTGTGTTCAGAGCATCTCTAACACCCAATAGAACAGGGCTCAGGGCTCTTACCTGGCCACCCCTTTCTGGTCATGATATGAAGGCATCTGGGACACACCATCCCTGATACCTACAAGCTAGAGATTCTGATAGCATCGTGGCTGAGATGTTAATAGGCACTTAATGCCAGTCAGGTGGTAAAACAGTGTGCAAGTGGAAAGGGGATGTTTTGGATGATGCCACTCTACACAGCTACCACAGCACAGAGTGTGGCTTAGCTACTGAGAAAGACTTCCCTGAGCTGAGCTGAAGATCACAGAATCACAGAATCAATAAGGTTGGAAAAGACTTCAAGATGTTCCTAAGAAGCTTAGGAACAGCCTCTATTCTTACAAGAATAATCTGGACATGCTGGAATGTGCCCAAAGAAGGACCATAGGGATGAGCAGAGGGCTGGAGATCCTCTGCTATGTGGACAGACTGAGAGAGTTGGAGTTGTTCAGTCTGGAGAGGAGAAGGCTCCAGGGAGACCTTATTGTGACTGCTCAGTATGGGAAGGGGGCTCCAAGAAAGCTGGGGAGGGACTTTTGAGGGTGTCAGGGAGTGATAGGACTGGGGGGAATGGAACAAAACTAGAAGTGGGTAGATTCAGATTGGATGTTAGGAAGAAGTTCTTCCCCATGAGGGTGGTGAGACACTGGCACAGGTTGTCCAGGAAGGTGGTGGAAGCCTCATCCCTGGAGGTTTTTCAGGCCAAGCTGGATGTGGCTGTGAGCAACCTGCTGTAGTGTGAGGTGTCCCTGCCCATGGCAGGGGGGTTGGAACTGGCTGAGCCTTGAGGACCCTTCCAACCCTAACTGATCCTTTAGGTCCCTTCCAACCCTAACTGATCCTGGAGCTCCCTTCCAACCCTAACAATTCCACGATTCTTTCCACAGGATGCCATCAAAGAACAACGCGATTGGAAGCATTTCCTTACCTCCCCCAGGAGCTGAACTTTGACTTGTATTTTGTGACCTGGCAGGTCCAGTCATACAAGAAGAACTGGAGTGTTGCTTCATGGTGCATTCCTGCATGGCTGTTAGGCACCTTTCCTGTTGCAGAAGCCCGAGGAGGGAACCATATTTCCTGTCGGAGATGGATTCCTCCACCGCGTGCAGGTCAGGCAAGGCATGATGATAGCTGGAGCTGCTGAGGTTGGGAGTCCCAAGGGAAGGGAAGGGCCACAAATGCCCAGGTGGAGTGGGCTGGCTCTGCAGAGCTGCTGGCTGGTACTGGCCTGCAGGAGCAGCAGCAGGGAAATCCAGCCCAGAGTGCGACAGGCTGGCCGCAGAAGGTGATGGATAGGATTTGGGGCAGCGAGAAGAGAAAGGCCACTGATGAGGAGACATGCTGTCTGCTTAAAAACAGGAAGATACATCTCAAGTCTTATCAGTTCTCACTTTTTTTTCCCACCCTCTCCCTCCCCCCAAGGCAAACTCCAAAGGGAATGCCACCAGACTGCATACTCATTTTTCAGTAAGTACCTCTTCACTTTAGTGATGCTTAGCTTCAAAGAGACCCCAACAAACTCCCATTAGAAGCAGACTAAACCACCACCTTGAGGTCCTTTCAAAAGTACCTTGAGGTACTTTCAAATAAAGAGCACACAGGTTTCCTTGCAGGCCAGCAGCAGAGGCAGGCTTTTAACACCCGCAAGCTCAGCCAGATGCATTTTTTTTGCCCAGGTAACAAATTCCATTACTATACACTTAATGCATCTGACAGGAATGAAAGCTTTTGGCTGGAAGATGAAGACCAGGTCCTGCCAACAGGCCCAGGAACAGCTTGGGAAGCACCCCAGCAGACACTGAGATTGACCCAGGAAGTTCCAGCTACATAACCCAGGGCTTTTCAAGCATGATTTTCTTGCTGCTTGCACACAATTCCTAATGGAAGCATGCTGCATCTTTAATTCATAGAATGTTACCCTTGAGAGCTCATCCAGTCCAACCCCCCTGCCAGAGCAGGGGCACCTAGAGCAGATCATACAGGAACACATCCAGGTGGGATTTGAACATCTCCAGAGAGGGAGACTCCACAACCCCACCCTGGGCAGCCTGTTCCAGTGTTCTGTCACCTTCACAGGGAAAAATTTTCTCCTCCTGTTTCCATGGAACTTCCTATGCCTCAGCTTCCATCATTGCCCCTTGTGCTGGCATTGGGCATCCCCCAGCAGAGCCTGGCTCCAGCCTGTGGGCACTCCCCCTGCACATCTTTATCAACATGAATCACCCCTTAAGTCTCCTCCCTCTCCAAGCCAAAGGTCCCCAGCTCCCTCAGTGTCTCCTCATAAGGAAGATGCTCCACTCCCTTCATCTTTGTGGCCCCGTGCTGGACTCTTTCAAGCAGTTCCCTGAGGTCCTTCCTGAACTGAGGGGCCCAGAACTGAACACAATACCCCAGAAGCAGCCTCACCAGGGCAGAAGAGAGGGGAATTCCCTAGTGCAAGCCAAGGTAGCCCTGCTTAACACCCAGAGAAAGCAGCTCACCATTCTTCAGGACAACAGCCTCCCCCTTGTGCTTTGTGCTCAGGTCTTGTGGGTTCTTGGCATTGCTTAGAGCTCTAGAAAAGTGCTCATCTACCACACTGTTAATATCCCCTTGGAAATAGGTGAAAACAACACTCTGAGCCCCCCATTCTGTTTTCACAGGCTCTTTGCTTTTACATGGCTTTGGAGACAGCTTCCTTGTTTCTTCCATTTTCAATGTGCAACAGCCCCTGCCAAAAAAAAAAAAAAAAAAAAAAGAAAGAAACGAAACAACAAAAACCCAACACAAACCCAAACCAAACAACAAAAACACCCAGACAAGTCAAAGAGATATTATCCAAGTTAAAGTGCACAGTCAGTGGGGAGCTCATCTTCCAGTGGTGAGTCAAGAAGATGAGATTCTTTATGAGGGTTTTCTGCTTCTTCCATGCACCTTTTCTTTGCAGATTCCCTTAGTAGGTATTTCTAACATGAAATATGTTAAGTATGCAACCAAAGGAGACTCCTTTCAGAATCAAGGTGGGATCTCACTTCTCCCAATCAGACAAACTGAGTCCTCTTTGTCGTGTTCAGAGCAGTACCTTTTGCTTGCGAACTCTTAAGTTGTGGGACACTGCATCTTGAAAGCAGGGAATGGCTCAAATTGATGCAGAATCATAGAATGCATTAGGTTGGAATTGACCTCAGAGATCACAGCCTCACAGTATATCAGAGGCTGGAAGGGACCTCAAGAGATCATCAGGTCCAACCCCCCTGCCAGAGCAGCATCACTTAGGGTAGTCTGCACAGCAATGCATCCAGGTGGGTTTGGAAAGTCTCCAGAGAAGGAGACTCCACAACCTCCCTGGGCAGCCTGTTCCAGTGCTCTGTCACCCTCACTGGAAAGAAGTTTCTCCTCATGCTGAGCTGAAATCTTCTCTGTTCAAGTTTGAACCTGTTGTTTCTTGTCTTATCACTGTGAACCACCCAAAAGAGCCTGGCCCCCTCCCCTTGACACCCACCCCTCAGATATTGATAGACATTGATCAGATCCCCTCTCAGGCTTCTCTTCTCCAGACTAAACAGCCCCAGGGCTCTCAGTCTCTCTTCACAGGGGAGATCATCTACTCCAACCCTCCTGCCACGGGCAGAGGCACCTCTCAGCTAGACTTGGCTGCAGTTTGAGAGTTCCTCGGTTATAGAATGGTTTGGGTTGGAAGGGACCTTAAAGATCATCTAGTTCTAATCTCCCTGCCATGAGCACAGACACCTTCCACCAGCCCAGGTTGCTCAAACCCTCGTCCAGCCTGGCCTTGAACACTCCCAGTGTGAAGCCATCCACAGCCTCCCTGGGCAGCCTGTTCCAGAGTCTCACCACCCTCATACTGAAGACTTCTTCCTGAGCTCCAGACTAACCCAACTCTCCCTCAGCTTCAAACCATTCCCCCTTGCTCTATGGCTAGGCACCTTTATGAAAAGTCCCTCTGCAGCCTTCCTGTAAGATCCCTTCAGGTATTGGAAGGCAGCTCTGAGGTCCCCCTGGAGTCTTCTCCAGGCTGAACAGCCCCAGCTCCCTCAGCCTATCCTCATAGCAGAGGTGCTCCAGCCCTTGGATCATCTTTGTGGCCTCCTCTGCACTCACTCCAACAGCTCCTGCCACTGGCTTTACTGGGAAATAAAATGGCCACATCTATCTCACTGTCATTTCTCACTCTAACTTCATCTACCCTCATAACTCTGGGCTTAGGACCCAGAGCAAATATGCTCTGAGAATGGAACTGTGCTAAAGGACTGGAGAACTTGGACAAACAGATCAAAGGTGAAGTTCAGGGTGAACTGAGCAAAATGCTTCATCCAGGTCTGGTTTCTGCGTTGTTGAAGAACCAGATTGACAGAGTGACCAATGATGAAAGAATTAAAAATGCTCACAGGAAACTTAAAACAATAACTTCAGATGAGGTGAAGTTCAAAGTACCTTGCTGACTGCTAGCACAGATCTCCACAAGGTAAAAGGCTTCTGGGAGGAGGTAGTTGCCTCACCTGTTAGAAAACAACAAAAAAGAGACACTCAGATTGAAAATGATTGGGATGATTGGGAATGATTGGAATGATTGGAAATGATTGGGATGATTGGAAATTCGAATCCTGGCAAATTCAAAACAACAAAACTAAAACCAAACCAAACCAAACAAACAAGAAAAAAAACCAAAAAAAACACACACAAAAAAACCCAAACACAAACCCCAAAACTAACCCAAAAAACCCCAAAATCAACCCCAACCCCCTTTTTAGTTTGCACCAACTTACCCAGGGACGTGGTGGGTCTGCCAGTTGTGTAACACTTTGGTGGCAAGGCTGCTAAAAGACACAGTTACGGATTTAAGGCAGGAATTACACTCAAGTAGTTTGTAAGAAGTCAAGAGAAGGTTGGAAGACTTCTTTTTGTTCTCCTCAGAAATCTCTGCTGCCAGATATCATAGAATCAGAATTGCTAGGGTCGGAAGGGACCTCCAGGAACAGTTAGGGTCGGAAGGGACCTCCAGGAACAGTTAGGGTCGGAAGGGACCTCCAGGAACAGTTAGGGTCAGAAGGGACCTCCAGGAACAGTTAGGGTCGGAAGGGACCTCCAGGATCAGTTAGGGTCGGAAGGAACCTCAAGGAACAGTTAGGGTCGGAAGGGACCTCCAGGAACAGTTAGGGTCGGAAGGGACCTCCAGGATCAGTTAGGGTCGGAAGGGACCTCCAGGATCAGTTAGGGTCGGAAGGGACCTCAAGGAACAGTTAGGGTCGGAAGGGACCTCAAGGATCAGTTAGGGTCGGAAGGGACCTCAAGGAACAGTTAGGGTCGGAAGGGATCTCCAGGATCAGTTAGGGTTGGAAGGGACCTCCAGGATCAGTTAGGGCCGGAAGGGACCTCCAGGATCAGTTAGGGTTGGAAGGGACCTCCAGGATCAGTTAGGGTTGGAAGGGACCTCCAGGATCAGTTAGGGTCGGAAGAGACCTCAAGGATCAGCCAGTTCCAACCCCCCTGCCATGGGCCGGGACACCTCACACTAGAGCAGGTTGCTCACAGCCACATCCAGCCTGGCTGCAAAAACCTCCAGGGATGAGGTTTCCACCACCTTCCTGGGCAACCTGTGCCAGTGTCTCACCACCTTCCTGGGGAAGAACTTCTTCCTAACATCCAATCTGAATCTATCCACTTCTACTTTTATTCCATTCCCCCTAGTCCTATCACTCCCTGACACCCTAAAGGTGTAGGTGTATAGTAAGAGCAGGCCAAGGGACCTCAGTGCTTGCCCTGGAGAAGCATCATCTTAATGCATTTGTGGAGTATTTGGCTGCAGGGGAGGTGGTCCTACAGCCAGAGCAAGCTCATGCATTGTGCTGTAATCAGCATCAGCTTTAGCAATGCTCAGGCTGTGAATGCAGTGAGAGGTGCCTGCTGGCTCTGTTCAGTTCTCCAGCCTCCTTGTCAGCTCATCACAGCCTGCAGCAGAACTGATTTAATAAATTTTCATAAAGGTTTGCAAATATCTGAGGGGTTGGGTTTCAAGGGGCGGGGGACAGACTCTGCTCAGTTGCACCCTGGGATAGCACAAGGGGCAATGGATGGAAACTCCAGCACAGGAGGTTCCACCTCAACATGAGGAGGAACTTCTTCACTGGGAGGGTCCCAGAACACTGGAACAGGCTGCCCAGAGAGGTTGTGGAGTCTCCTTCTCTGGAGTCTTTCAAGACCCATCTGGATGTGTTCCTGTGTGACCTGTGCTGGATTCCATGGTCCTGCTCTGGCAGGGGGGTTGGGCTCAAGGACCTCCAGAGGTCCCTTCCAGCCCCTAGCATCCTGTGATCCTGTGCCCGCTGTTTCTATTCAGTTCTCCAGCCTGACTGCCAGCTCATCACAGCCCACAGTGATTTGCCTCAGGAGCAAACAGAAGGTTGGTATTTCTCAGAGGGCAGGGAAACCTTTGGCCAATGTCCAGCTGTATCACGCAAAACCTAATGATTCATTGGATTTGCGTTTCCATCCAACTCACCCTGCAACAAACACTATTGCTTAACCTATTCCAATACATTTATCTGGTTTCTTTTCCAGTCATACCCCCCCCCCTTTCAATCCTCAGAAGCTTCCTAATCAACACTCATCTGTGTCTCAAAGGCTGCCTCCAAATGGTCTCAGTGTTTCTCACACCTGAGAAGACTCTCCAGGCTGCAAAGCCAAACATTCAAACACAAAGAAATATGAGGATTAAGGTTATCCACCCATAATCCACCCTCCTTTTAATCTTAATCCTTCATCTAGAAACTTCTTGTCAACGTTTGTAAGTTGCTTCTATGTCTGCATTTGCTTGCCAGCTCTGCCTCCCCTTCTTCAGGAACCCCTAGCCCTAGTCCTCTGGCATCCAGATCAAGCTCTAAATTTCCTCAATCCTCATTTTACAATTTTTCTTACTTTCCCCTTCATGCATCCTTTCTCCAGCTCCAACCTCCAGTCCACTTGAACACAGTGGTAAGGATGGGACACACAAAGGTTGGTCACCAGTTAGGAAATGCAAGGAACAATCATCTGATACAGAAGACAATCTTTCAGGACTTTAAAACTGACCAAACATTCCCAAACACATGGAAACTTGAACAACAACAAAAAAACCCCACCCAAACCCTTCCTCCTGATCTATGTGCACCTTCCCAAAGCCCATGAGGACAGTAGGAACTAGCAGAACCCAGCCTAACCACTGGAAGTCCTTCAAGCACAAAGAGGAGACACTGTTTTCCCCAGTCTTGTGTTAGAAAGCAACCCACTCTTTAAGGTTAAGAAACCTGCTGGTTGCTCAGCTAGAGGCCAACCCTTTCCATGGAAAATTCCAGCCCAAGTGGTGAAGAAACCTTGGCAAAGTCCTCAGCCACCATATGGCCTGAGAAGGGACAACATCAGGCCACCTCAACAGCAAAATCTTGCTGCACTGCTCTGCCTCTGCACACCAAGGCACAATTTACAGAGCATTAGCTCTGGCCCCAAAGGTCTATTTTTCCTGTTCCTCACTCAGTGCAAGCCAGTCACCACCTCTCTGTACCACTTCATTAACATGCTTCACTCACTCCAGACATTAATTGCAAGCTCTTTTAGCACTGTTTATTGGTCTGTTAGGCTTCTGTGAACTGTGACCACTGCTAGAAAAAGAATACCTTTTGTAAAGGAAAGATCACTCACTGATCTATTTTTATCTCATTTCCCTCAAAAACCTCCTGTGCTTTCCAACAGGTAGCCAAAAGAAGGCTGGATGTAACCTAGGCTGTATCTCAGTCCTCTTTGTGAGCCATATGCATGTGAGGAATCTGAAGTCCCAAGAATCAGGACTCAGATTTGGAGCAGTGTGGCCTTCATTACCTGAACTTCCCATTCCTCCATCTTCCAGCAGGCAGTCTGCAAAAAAAACCAGGACAGAAATCCTTCCAATTGGTGTCTGCCATGAACTGTTGTCAGGATGGGGTTGAGGGTTGGACTGGATGATCTTTGAGGTCTCTTCCAACCAGATATATTGTGTGATGAAACAGACTCAGCTCACCTCACACTACTCTCAGAATGGATTGACTATAGCAAAATAAACTCCAGGAGTTGTCTAAGCTGTTGGTTCTTCAGGTGGACAAGGGATGCATGGTCACCACAGGGTTAAGAGACATCTTTATCAGAGACTCAGCTCACCTCACACTGTTCTTGGGATGGGTTAATTAATGCAAAATAACTCCAGGAGTTGTCTAAGCTATTGGTTCTTCAGGTGGACAAGGGATGCATGGCCACCACAGGGTTAAGAGACATCTTTATCAGAGACTCAGCTCATCTCACACTGCTCTTGGGATGGGTTAATTATGGCAAATTAAGGCAAAATAACCCCAGGAGAAGTCTAAGCTGTTGGTTCTTCAGGTGGACAAGGAAGCATGGTCACCACCACAGGCTTAGGAGACACAGTTGCTGACTGCTCACCACCCTCACTGGTGGTGTTAATTCCCCAGCACTGGAGCATCAGACAGGGAAATCTCTGTTCTCCATTTCACACAGCCCTAAGCAATTTTACAAACAACTTCAAACAAGCAATAAATAAAAACTCCACTTCCCAACAATCTAAGCAGCGAGGTGCTCTCCTCCACCAAGCATCTTTCAAACAAAGGAACATTTGAGAGAGTCAGTGAAGAGACACTGAGATGAGCACTGAGCTCTACCTTAACTCGCCATCCCGAGCAGTGTCACACCAGGAAGCTTCTCCAGATGCAGGCTGGCCATGCTGTCCCCAGCAGCTTGGGATCCTTCCCTGGGCAGGCTGTGTGCAGTCTGGAGTGACTGCAGGAGACAGGCACTGCTGATGACCTTCCCTGCATGCTTTCTAGCCTCTAGCTGCCAGTGAACTAGGCGTTTCCTTCAGCCTATCTCCTAAGAATGCATGAAATGCACTCCAACAAGTCAACCAGGTTAGGAGGTTTCAGGAATGAGGAAAATAGGATCCTAAGAAGGGTTTGTTCAGGGTTGTTTTTTTTTTTTTGTTTGTTTGTTTTGGTTTTATTTTTTTTCATGTCAATGTGTACACCACAAAGAAAACAGTGTCTGACTTCAGCAGAGTTTAGGGTTGAGATGATAAACAAGTTATGGCCAAGAACCAAACTTGGCTAGGGTCAGAAAGGACTTTCCTCTGCCAGGTTCTAGCACAGCAGGTATTCGGTATGAAACTACAAACATCTGCCTCCATCCCTGAGAAGCTGAGTAACACATTTTCCCTCTCTTTTTCACTGGATTTGTTTAAATGGCTATAGAAATCTTCAGGAAATCACAGAATCATAGAATGCTAGGGGTTGGAAGAGACCTCTGGAGATCATCCAGTCCAACCCCCCTGCCAAAGTAGGGTCACCTAGAGCAGCTCATACAGGAACACACCCAGGTGGGTTTTGAAATCTCCAGAGAAGGAGTCTCCACAACCTCTCTGGGCAGCCTGCTCCAGGGCTCCAGCACCCTCACAGTTAAAGAAGTTTCTCCTCACATCGAGGGGGAACCTCCTGGTTCCGGCTTACAGCCATTGCTCCTTGTCCTATCACTGGGCACCACCAAAAAGAGCCTGGCACCTTCATCTTGACACCCACCCCTCAGATGTTTATAGACATTCATAAAATCCCCTCTCAGCCTTCTCCCCTCCAGACAAAACAGCCCCAGGTCTCTCAGTCTTCCCTCATAGCAGAGATGTTTGTCTCCCATTCATCCTCGCAGCTCTCTGTTGGAATCTCTCCAGCAGGTCTCTGTCTCTCCTGAACTGGGGAGCCCAAAACTGGACACAGTACTCCAGCTGTGGTCTCTCCAGGGCAGAACAGATGGAAGGAGAACGTCCCTAGACCTGCTGGCCACATTTTCTTTTCACCCTAGGATACCAATTGCCCTGTTTTCCACAAGGGCACATTGCTGTCTCCTGGCTAATTTGCTGTGAACTCCAAGGTCTTTCTAAAGGGAGCTGCTTTCCAGCAGGACAACCCCTAGCTTGTACTGGTGCCTGGTGCTCTTCCTCCCCAGATGCAGGACTCTGCACTTGTCCTTATGGAACTTCATGGTAAAATCCAAGTATCATTCCTGTTCTGCAAGGGCAGTCTGCAGGGTTGGTTGGTTTGCCAAAATGACCAAATCACAGCCATCCCAGGAGTTCTGGATCAGTGTCAGGTGCCAGCTAGGGGAGGAACCAGTCACCCAGCTGGTGATGTTACCTTTCGTGCAGCAAGCTTGAGTTTGTTTACTCACCCAGAAATCAGGAGAGCACAATGCAGGGCCCTCTGTCTAAGCAGGCAGGAACCTGCCCTCTGCCATCTCCCAGAACAATTTAACTACCAGGCTGCAAGCTTTGCCAGGCCACTGCTCAGTCTTCTGTTGACACAGGCTTTGCAGAAACACATTTCTATTGGGAGACAGACTGGATTCCAGTCTATCAGGAGAGCAGCTGCGCTCAACATATCACTCTTTGATCTCCTTCTCTAAGCTGAGATTTCTTCTGCTAATGCTTTTTGAGACCTCATTCAAAGAATTAAAGCACTTGGAAGGTTGCTAGATAGCATCAGTTTGAAGTGACTAGGTGAACATCTCTGATGTCCCCATCTTAAGAAGGGCACAGAGATGTTGGAATTCAGAGGAGGGCCCAAAGATGATCCGAGGGCTGGAGCACCTCTGCTATGAGGATAGGCTGAGGCAGCTGGGGTGTTCAGCCTGGAGAAGAGAAGGCTCTGGGGGGACCTTAGAGCTGCCTTCAAACACCTGGAGGAAGCCAACAGGAAGGCTGCAGAGGGACGTTCATGAGGGTGTCTAGAGGGGGGAATGGTTTGAAGCTGAGGCACAGTAGGGTTAGACTGGAGCTTAGGAAGAAGTTCTTCAGTGCAAGGGTGGTAAGACTCTGGAATAGGCTGCCCAGGGAGGTTGTGGATGGCTCCTCCCTGGGGATGTGCAATACCAGGTTGAATGAGCAGAGTCTAGCTGAGAAGCATCCCTGCCCATAGCAAGGAAGTTGGAGATGATGAGCTCTTAGGTCCCTTCCAACCTAAGCCATTCTATGATCTATGGGGTAGAAACAGGACAGCATCCCTGTTCCTTTGTAACACTGGAATTGAAACAACTGATTTCCAGTGCTTCTTAGGTATTCAAAGTGTCAAGATTGGAATAAAAAGGAAAAGGAAAATAAAATAGTTTCAGAGAGTAAAAATAGAAATTCTGCTTGCCCTTAGCAAACAGAAAACCTCCCACATTCTCAGTTGTTACTGTGATGTCTGCAGTAGTTCTCTGGCTCCTTTTATCTTCATGCAGGCTCATCCATGAGCACACCAAAGCAGAGTGAGGTCATAGACAAAACCCACCAAGAGGGAACAAACACCGTGTCCTGCTGTGACCACTCACAGTTCTACTGACATGATTCTACTGCAGTTAGAGTTACAGAATTATTTCAGTTGGAGAAGACCTCTAAGGATCAAGTCCAACTACCAAACTAAAACCCACCCTGGATGGCCATTAAACCATGTCCCAAAGTGCCATGTCCACTTGTTTCTTGAACACCTCCAGGGATGGTGACTCTACCGCCTCCCTGACCACATTTCCAGTAAAAAAATGTTTCCTAATATCCAACCTAAACCTCTCCTGGAACAATTCCAAGCCATTTCCTCTTGGTCTATCTAGTTGGAAAGCTCTAGCATCTTAACAGTTGCTTTATTGAAGTCACTACCAAATGCTATGGCATCTTTTACCAAGCGGAAAAAAAAACAACCCCAAACCAATCTCTCAAAACTGATCAGAAAAGACTTTTGGTCAGGAGTTTGTTTATTACAAAGGTAGTATAAAACACAACCCCTTTAAGAAACAAAATCCAAGACAAGTGATGGGGTTCTCAGCTGCTGTCACAGGTCTAGAGGGTGGTTTTCTAAAGGAGCAATGAAAAACCCTCAATTCAACTTCTCCAAGGGGGAAAAACAAACCAAAGCCAAAAAATAACCTGTCAGAAAAATTCAAAGTCAACTTACTGCAAAGTTTAATCCAACAATAGACTTTTGTATCACACAATGAGCAAAAGATTTTTACCAATCTCTATGTATTTATTTTACAGAGCTTTCAGGATATCCTGACAGTAAAGACTTCAAGCCTTGGCTAATGAGCACTAAAAAATACACACAAGTCAAATCAAAACAACTACACAACATACACAATTCTGGGATCATACTGCAGTTTGTCTCCTCAAAAGTCAGAAATTAAACAGAAGCATTTAAAATTCAATTAAAATCCCTAGATAGGTATTATTTTTTTTCCCTTTTGAAGAATTTGATTAGGTTACACCACTGCAAGAATTTAGTTTTGCTGACCAACAGCCTTTTGACTGGAACATTTTAAAGGCAAGTTTGGGTTTCCATGAAGCATCCGATACCTTTTAACTTTTCTTTCATGAATGAATTTGTTAATTGCAACTAGATTAAGCTTAAGTGAATAGTATCTAGGACATTTTGTAGCTAAAATGCACTGCATTTAAGGTAGGAATGATTTTTAAGTGAATTGCAATCCTTCTACAAATGGTCAATTGTAGGAGGGACTGAAATTCAATTAAAAAAAAGGAATTAAAATTAAAAAGTCAGGAGGAGAAACAGATAAACATTTTGATGCAAAATGAAACTAATTCTCTCTTTACAGCCATATGTGAACATTCAGGGATCTGCTACAAATTTGCTTCTTGCTTTTTTTTCTTTTGGGGGCTTTTTGTTTCCAGATGCCTACCTTGGCCATGCTCCTCACACCATGTTCTCTCTGATGAATACTTGGAACTTCTGACAATTGCCTCACCAGCAAACCACTACAAACCAGCAAACTGCTGTTGTATCTTGAGGTTAAGCAACTGTATTAGGTGGTTAAGAAAGTGATTATTTATGTTGAATTGTGCTGAAGCAGCAGTTAGTTTAATACCCTTTTCCTCTGCTGATACGTTGAAGTGGTTTCACACCCATTTTTTTTCCCCACACTGGGTAAATTAGAAGAAACAGCTTTCTCTACTTCAAAACTGAGCTATGATGATTATCCACAAACTGTTTCAACTTGCTGCTAGTTACTTTTTGTACTAGACAGAGGGAAGGGGACTGGTTTTGCTTCAAATCAATCCCTCACCAAAACCTAGGGATGAAGGAACACATGGTATACAGGGATGGAGCCTAAGGAAAAAAAAACCAAAACCAAAAAAAACCCCGAACTGAGCAAACAGTTTGATTTTGTCACTTCTAATGAGCAAAGCCAAGTCATTAGAAAGCACTTTTAATTAAAGAAGCATGCATAGTGAACATTGCTGTGGGCTTTTAACTTCTTTGACCAATTTATTTACGACGCTGTTCAGTCCGAAGAAAATGCAGGTTTAAAAAGCAAGGGAGCCTGCTCAGGTTCCTACCTGTTAAAAGTGGGTACTGAACATTACTGCTCTCTACTACAAGAGTTTCACACTGATACTTCAAAATAGTAACTTTAACTTTACTAAATTAATTCCATGTTCAGGTTCATCTTATAAAAAACTGGCATCACCTTACAAATGAAAATAAACCACTTCGGTCTCAATGCCAAACTGCTGAAAAGAAAGTCACAGCTGCCTTTTAACTTCTCCACAGGCTACTCAATGCCTCCAGAACTCAACCAATAGTTTACAAAAATAGATTTGTACATTTTGCTGGGGAACAACGAGAGGTAGAGACAAGGAAAACGATCCGTTTGAGCGTAACGCCGCGCTCCAGCACACCAGGCTTGCAGGGCCCACCAGCTTTTGTTTGCTTAAGGATCCTAGTTAATAGGAAAGTCAGGAAAGCATTTGGTCTCAGCCTCTGACAGTGCTCTACTTCAGTGTGAAGTCTAGAAGGAAGAGGTGAAAAGACTAAACATCATCTTTGACTTTTGAAGCAAGCCAATCAGATTTGTACACCAGCTGGAGAGAGGAAGGTTACTGCACATATGATTCTTTATTTTTTTTTTCAAAGTCTTTTCCCCCCCCCAAATACTAACACTAACCTCATTGTTTTCCTATCCTGACACCATGATAAGGCTTCATAGAACTGTACAATATTTATACACTTGTCAATGGTTTCCCCAGATCAGTTGCAATTCCACTGTCAAACAGGTGATTTAACTGTGTGAAGTGTTATATATGACTAAGCTCTCTTAAAAGAAAAAAAGAAAAAGCTAACCAAACACAACAGTTTATCAGAGCTAAAGTCTGAAGTCTAAAACCTGGAAGGAAAAAAAAGAAGAGCACTGGAAGCAACACCCACCATACTAAATGACACTCTTCATATGCAAACACTTCCAACCCTCAAAGGTCTGTAGTGCTTATTAGCAATAAAAATAACTAAGGCAGAACCAACACAGCTCAAGAGATGTAATCTGAATGCACCACTATGTGCAGCTACAAACCAGGTAGTGCTTCAGATGCCCTGAACTGTTCCACCAGCTGCAACCTGCAATTCACACACTTGTAAAGATGAGCTGGAGGGAGTTACAGCTCTTCTGTAGGATGCAACTCCAAACTGGCAATTCGTCACAGCAGCTTGTAATGAGCTCCCAGACTTTGACATCCTGAATCCAAGTGTCACCTCTGTCACAAAAAGATGTCACTCATGACCACAGTGGTGAGGGTTAATTCAGATGGTTCTGGTTGGCAGAGCTACCCAGGCAGATTACATCAGAGATTTCCAAAAAACCACACCCCAACAACACACAAACCAAACTCAAAGTACCACACACACCTCTGGACAAAATAGCTAAGTCATCTCAGAGCACAAAAGTTGAAAATACCAATTTTCAGAGTATTCTGAATACTTCAGGATGGAAAGACAAGAATCAGCATCTATGGTTTCTTGCAATCCAATATGAATTAAAAACATTCAAAGATCCTCCTTACAAATGTGCACTAGGAATTATCCATATGAACAGCGTGCTAGGAACTGAGCAGCAATATTTTAGTTCTTCAGTGCCTGAACCCATATTCTTCTAACCTTAGGCATCAAAATAATGAGAGTCTAAATTAATGGCTATGCTGAAAAGAGGTCCCTCAAAGTTATTTTTGAAAGCCTGTCACAGATTCAAATATCTCAAGTTAGAATGTCTTCTAAATCCTTGCTTTTGGAAACAATTCTAAGAGGCCTAATATTTACTTTTTCTATTAGAAAAAAACAAAGATTACTTATGAGCATATTTTCAAGTGTCCTAATTTTTTGCACAACAAAGGTCGTTCAAGTTGCCAAAAGTCTTTAAATTTTATGAAATAAGGGAGGTCCTCCCCACTTAGAAGAGCAAGTAAGGCTAAACTAAAACGTTGCAGAGAACTCACTCATCGTTCTAACAAAGTTGAATGAAAACTTTTACACTAACATTAAACTGAAGCAAAAACTAAACAAACCCAACACATCAATCAAAAGTCGGTTTTGTCTACCTACAGCATACAGACCATGAGAGCTCGAGACCAGCCTTATTTCATTGTGGCCTACAACATGGGTGCTCCTGCATTTCTACTCTCCTTGACATAATTCCAGCCTCAACAGATCTAAAGAGGGAAAGAAAAATGGTGATTTATGGAATGCTGTGACTTACTAATCCATCTTCACTCACTTTGCCTTATCATGGCTATGGCAATGTTTGCTTTCCACTTCTTAAGGTTTTGACTTGGTACTACTCTTAGCATTTGCTACTTAACATATAGCAACATGTCCAATTCGTCCATGGACGCACCACAGCATCTGTTCCATAAAATAATCTAAAGTACTCAGGACAAGAGTAATTGCTAAGGATGAGATACTGAGCTCCAAGAAGTACAGGAAAATTAACAGTAAAATTCACAAATCTTTCTAATAGCTTTGCATTAAGTTACATACAGTTACATAAACTGAAGGCTTGGAAGGCATTTCACACTTACAGAATGGAACACTGACAAGCATCGTTAGAACAGAAGAAGCCTGATGAGTTTTACTGCATTCTTGGCAACTTGAGTTACTTTACCTGAACAGCCAATTAATACAGACTTTTAGAACCTCATTAAATACTGCTTTTAATGAAGACTTCAAAGCACACAGTGGATGAAACTCTACTATGCAGATTTTCATATGAATAGTGTCGGCAGTCACCCTAAAGAAAGGGCTCAACTCAACTCAAACATCACCCTAAACTCCATGCTTCCATTGAGCATTAAAGCTGTTATGTGTCTGCTTCACCATCACTGCCTGCAAGGCTGCTGTCTGTAGATGGAGCACCATCTTCATTAATGCCCTCACCATTATTCTCCCTCTTATGGGCTTCATCATTTCCATCCTCCTTTGATATGTTGTTCCCTTTTGAGGGCTGTCCACCTTCAGGCAGCTTCACACTACTTGTAGAATCTGAATCAGATGCAGTTTGCTGCTCCTTTGCATCAGGATCCTCTAGAAATGACCCCCACACCTTCAGCCTTTCTTCCCTTTCTCTTGCAGTCTCCTCCACCTGTTAAAGATAGGTTTGTGCACATCATTACAAAGTCAGACTTTTAGTTGGATAAAATTAGACATTTGTACTGCAGGCTTAGCTCAAGATTCAACAGGCCCTGCTGACTATGAACCAATGATCTCTACAGCCAGTGGCTAATCCTCAAAGCCACTAAGAATCACAGAATGTTAGAGATTGGAAGGGACCTCCAGAGACTGAATCCAATCCCTGTGCCAAAAGCAGGATCACCTAGGGTAGTCCATACAGGAATGCATCCAGACGGGTCTTGAATGTCTCCAGGGAAGAAGACTCCACAACCTCCCTAGGCAGCCTATTCCAGTGCTCCATCACCCTCACTGAAGTTTCTCCTCATGCTGAGGTGAAACCTTCTATGTTCAAGTTTGTACCCATTGGTCCTTGTCCTACTGCTGCTCACCACTGAAAACAGATTGGCCCCATCCACTTGACACCCACCCCTCAGATATTTATAGACATTGATGAGATCCCCTCTCAGTCTTCTCAAGACTAAACAGCCCCAGGGCTCTCAGTCTCTCTTCATTGGGAAGATGCTCAAGTCCCCTAAGCATCCTCATGGCTCCCTTTTGGACTCTCTCCAGCAGATCCCTGTCTCCCTTGAACTGGGCGAGTCTAAACCAGGACACAGAACTATTTTCAACCTCAAACAGGTCCTTTAAATTTTCCTTAAGCTGAGTAATTAAAGATCATTTTTTGGAGACATTCCAGCAGGTTTTGAGGCGGGGTGGGAAAGGGGATGGGAACACCAAGCACTTCACAAAACAGACCTGCAGTAATAAAATAGGCCCAGGGAAGGTTACCTGATAATCTGTTACACCATCCCATGTTTCAGCACTGAGCTGACGGCCACCAAACCACCTCCCATTTAGAGTTAGCTTGCAGACATCAGCTTCTGTTGGCTCTTTAAAGGACACAGAAGCCACGCCATCGGGGTGTCGCTGTGAAGAGAGACAGTAGCAGCAGTTTTCTAAACAGTGCATTTATCCCAACATCTCTTAGACTGTGGTACAGAAATCAATCAGGATATAGCTCCATCTTGACCAAAGATAATCCTGTCTGAAAAATTCCATTTGCAAGTTCAGCCACGTTGTTATGTTGTCAGACAGAAGATAGAAAACAAACCAATATTTCAGCTAGATAAGCCACAAGGTAACATCACAGTCTCACAGTGTATCAGAGGTTGAAAGAGACCTCAAGAGATCATCAGGTTCAACCCCCCTGCCAGAGCAGGATCACTTAGGGTAGTCAGCACAGGAATACATCCAGGTGGGTTTGGAAAGTCTCCAGAGGAGACTCCACAACCTCCCTGGGGAGCCTGTTCCAGGGCTCTGTCACCCTCACTCTAAAGAAGTTTCTCCTCATGTTGAGCTGAAATCTTCTATGTTCAAGTTTGAACCTGTTGTTCCTTGGCTTATCACTGTGAACCACCCAAAAGAGCTTGGCCCTCTCCACTTGACACCCACCCCTCAGATATTTATAGACATTGATCAGATCCCCTCTTAGTCTTTTCTTCTCCAGACTAAGTAGCCCCAGGTCTCTCAGTCTCTCTTCATAGGGGAGATGCTCAAGTCCCCTAAGAATCCTCTTAGCTCTCTTTCAGACTTCCAAACTTGTGACATGTATCCAAATGGTTGAGAAGAGTCAGGTTTGCTGAAGTAGTTGGGTGCTTAGGAATTAATTTCCAAACCAGAGGATTTTGAGATACTGAAAGATTAGGTAACTTTTCATAGAATGGTTTGGGTTGGAAGGGATCTTAAAGATCACCCAGTTCCAAAGGGCAGGGACACCTTCCACTAGTCCAGGCTGCTCAAGGCCTCATCCAGCTTGTCCTTGAACACCTCCAGGGAGTGGGCATTCATGACCTCACTGGGCAGTCTGTTCCAGTGTCTCATCACCCTCACTCTAAAGAATTTCTTCCTAATATCCAGTCTAAATCTGCCCTCCTCAGGTTTAAATCCATTCCCTCTTGTCCTATCACTACAAGCCCTTGTAAAAAGTCCCTCCCCAGCTTTCCCATAGGTGCCCTCCACGTGCTGGAAGGTTGCTTTAAGGTCTCCCTGGAACCATCTCTTCTTCTTGTTGAACAGCCCAATGAAATAAACACCAATCCAAGCAAATGCTCCACTCATGTTTTAAGAAACCTAAACATTTTGCACATTTATACATCCCATCAATTCTGCTAACACAACGTAAAAAAAAATACTTACATCAAATATGAGAACCTTCTTTACTTGACCAAACTTTTCACACTCCGTCCGCAGATCTTCTCTGATCTCATTTAGCACTAAGGGATCCTCCTGCCAAGCAATCACACAGGTTAAATTAAACAGAAGCACTTAATTCTCTTAGCTTTATTTTTGCTCAGTCATCAATGGAATGCATCTATCAAAAGCTCATAAATCGTTGTTACACTGCATTTGCAAAGCCACTTGGGAGTTGGCAGACAGATGACTTTAATAAATGCTACTTATTAATAAGTTTCTCCATTCTAACACAGTCATTCTCTTGCCATCCCCTCAAGCAGTATTGTCAGGATATACACAGTGACGATCAGAGGGATGCAGCACCTCCCCTGTGGGGACAGGTGGAGGGAGTTGGGGCTGTTCAGCCTGGAGAAGAGAAGGCTCTAGGGAGACCTTAGAGCAGCCTTCCAGTACGTGAAGGGGACTACAGGAGAGCTGGGAAGGGACTTTTGACAAGGGCTTGTGGTGATAGGACAAGGGGTAATGGCTGGAAGAGGAAAGATTGAGACTGGAAACTAGGAAGAAATTCTTCACAGTGAGGATGGTGAGACACTGGAACAAGTTGCCCAGGGAGATCATGGATGCCCCCTCCTTGGAAGCATTCAAAGCCAGGCTGGATGGGGCCTTGAGCAACCTGCCCATGGCAGCTGGGTTGGAACTAGATGATCTTTAAGGTCCCTTCCAACCCAAACCACTCTGTGATTCTATGAAAAGGGCTAATTTGAAAAAACACATTCTTACCAAAATTTTTTCATGCTTTTTAGAAATAAATGAATTTCAAGCAGATGCTTGGCAGAGAAAAAAAAAAACAACCACCAACCCACAAAAAAACCCAACCACCACCCCCCAAAACCCCCCAAAAACAAAGATCCCCAACCAACCAAAACCACAATAAAACCAACAAAATGCCCCCAAACAAACAAAACACACACACAAGAACCTTCCTAACAGTAAATTCAGTTTTCTTCTTATCTGCTGAGAATTTTGCTAAAATTCTTATGGCACAAAGTTCAGACCATGCTGAGGGGCATGGTTCAGTGGTGGACTTGGCAGTGCTGGGTTACTGGTTGGACTTGATGATCTTAAAAGGTCTCTTCCAACCAAAACAGCTGTATGAGGACTAGGGGGAATGGAATAAAGGTGGAAGTGGGGAGATTCAGACTGGACATGAGGAAGAAGTTCTTCCCCATGAGAGTGGTGAGAGCCTGGAATGGGTTGTCCAGGGAGGTGGTTGAGGCCCCATCCCTGGAGGTGTTTAAGGCCAGGCTGGATGAGGCTCTGGCCAGGCTGACGTAGCGTGAGGTGTCCCTGCCCATGGCAGGGGGGTTGGAACTGGATGATTCTTGTGGTCCCTTCCAACCCTGACTGATTCTATGATGCTCTGCTAACTCTGACAGCACAACCTGCAGCAGGAAGCTTCGCTTTCCTACCTCAAAGTCCTTTGGGTGAAACATATTCCTGATAATAACGATGCGTTCGTGCCGCATTCGAGTTGCTCCATCTTTCTTCTCAGGCCTCCAATCCAGCTGTCTAATGAAATGAAGCAACAGTAAGAAGATATTGTTGCGCCTCTCTTCAGTTTCTACAAGCATTGTTTGGAAAAAAACCATTAATTGGGTGTTTCTTGCAAGGCATCCAAACAAAACATGCATTTTGAGACAGCGTTAAGTTACTCTTCTAAAAAGAGGCAACATTTTTACCACTTGTTTTGAGGTTTTAAGTGCTCAGAGGGAATATAAACTGGTTTCAAAATCAAAGCATTCTCTTCAACACTGAAAAAAAAAATCTTTAAGTTTTAATTCCTACCTAACATCGACTCAGATACAGGAAGCAGTTGCTGCCAAATAGAATTAAAATGCCAGCATTTAACTGTTTTCCCCTAATTTCTTTTCTAACAAATAAGAAGATCCACTGCTCCCTGTGATAAAATTTAACTGGTTTTATTTAAAGCATGCAAGGACACCTTAAGCCTTACACAAGCATTGCATTTTGTTCCACAGTGTATGGAGGCACTGCCACCACTAGCAATGTAACTTAGGGCATCTGTTCTGTGACTTTAGCAGCTGAACAGAACTTTCCAGAGAAATGCCCATTTCATAGCATCCCACAAAAAAAAAAAAAAAGGACACTTTCACTTACACTTTTACATCTTAAAATCTTATATTGAGGCAGGGAAAGAATCTTGTTTAAATTCCTTCTTGTACCTGCTACTTTAGCTGGAGAAAACTTGGATTCCCAAGGAAGTGAATTATATCTTTCCACTCCAAAGGAACATCAGCTCAAGACAGATTATGCACTGAAATGTCTGCCAAATGCAATTTCATTCTTTCCATCCTTCTTTCTCCACACTGCAAACTTTGTACAGCAAGATCCTCAATCTATCTTCAAGCTAATTTTAATTGATACCAAATAACCTTCCCTCCCTTTAACTATGGCAAAATACTTGTGCATTACTATTTAAAATTTCTAGTAGAATATTGATTCTATAATTGAGTCCTATATATGCAAACTTTTTTCACCCACATCTTGTTTCCCAAAGGCAGATTTTTGAAGTGACAAAAGCAACAAATCTAGGTACAATTAAAACACCAGTGTGTTTTAGACCAGCAGAGATGTCTGGGGGAACCTACAGAGGTATTTTAGCACCTGGGGAAGTTAGCACCTCTTGGCCTTGGCACCTACAAGCATGGTACCACACAGGGACTGCCAGTGTTATTACCTTACAAAGGCAAGCCTAGATATTGTGATAGGATTTGCATATTCACACATTGAGCAAAGAGTCTTTTCTCTCCCAGAGCTGCAACATTTTCTTCTGCATCTGAAAGATCTCAGTTCCTTAATAAGCCCATCACAGCAAGAAGTTCTTTATGTCAACATTTTATCTAGCTGTTCCCTCCAAATGGGTATTATTCAACCTATTTCAGTATCAATTAATACTTCAGTTTTGCCTAACTCTTAGCATGGCATCTGAAAGCAAGCAGAGCTTTACTAACAGCACTTAAGAGTTCAAGCAAGAGTTTACTGAAATAAAAAATACAAACTTCTGCTGTTGAGATAACTTCTTCTTGTAGTCTTTACATTTCTTCTTCTTTTTGCTTGCATCATACTCCCCCTTCAGCTGAAACTTTGCAACTTCAACATGCAATTTATAGCCTCTAATTTCAGCCTCGTCCAGAAGTCTTAATGCAAGTGGAACTGATTCTCTCTATTTGAAGACAAAACAGAGGACAAGCTTTAAAGCATATGCAACAGGCAAATTAATTCAGTAACACTTAATTAAGAATACTGTGCTAAGCATCAGTTCCCTGACACTGAAAACTATAATGCTGCATCTCTTTCAAGTCTCTTGACACCCAATTGGCAACACCTCTTTTATCAAAATCCAGTATTTCTTCAGCACTGCCATAGCAGATCAGTGCTTCCCCCAAAACAACTGCATACATTTCACTCAAATGTGACACAGAAACTCATCTGCAAAGGTCAAGCAAGCTGATGAACTTAAAAATGAGAATAAAGAAATGTCAGGAGGCTGATTTTCCATAAAGTTTGTATCATTTTTCCAAGAGCAACAGATGTTGAGGCTCTTCAGTAATTTGTGATGTTTTCCTCAAAGTCCTTCAGAATGGAGAATCTCTTGACTCTTGTGCACTAAACAGCCCTAACCAACAAAACTGCAAAACTAGCACAGACCACAAGGCAGTTGTTTAGTACTGCCCGGTGCTTCTTGCAGAATTAAAGCAGGTTGCTTTAACTGGCAAATACTAAAGTGCCATCAAGGAAATGATACTGCAGCCTAAACTTGTACAGGTTAAGAGAACAGAATCATAGAATGCATTGGGTTGGAAGTGACTTTTAAAGGTCACTTAGTCCAACCCCCCTGCAGTCAGCAAGGACATAGCCAACTATATTAGGTTGCTTAGAGCCCCATCAAGCCTGACCTTGAATGTCTCCAGGGATGGGGCCTTCACCACCTCCCTGGGCAACGTGATCATAGTCAAGAACTTCTTCCCAATGTCCAAGGACTTTCCTGAAGTCCCTTAAGACTTTTCTCATGCTAAGGCAAGATTAACTGCTAGGTTAAAAGGTGCAAAGAAATGACAGCATTTGACACTAAGCACAAGGCAACACAAAGCTTTGTATTTCCATTATACTTGGTGCTTATCCTTCAAGTGAAGGAAACTTTTAATAAGACAAACAATATAACCCCTTTGCAAAATGAGAAGGGGAACAGCTTTAGTGCAAATACCTAGCAATACAGAATGCAAGACCAGTTCTGAAGCTAACCAGCTCCCAATGAAAAGGTTTAACCACAGGACTGTTGTATGCTCCTTCCTGTCTCATGAGCTTTACTTTTTTTGCCACATAATGACATTATTTTCAAAGTAAAAGGTGAAGAGGATCCCCATTTCACCCCGTAATCACTGGCACCCACGACAGGAACATGTAGAGACATGTTCAGTAGGTGCAAGAGACATTTTCAGGGGGGAGAGTGGGGATGAGTAAGAGGAAATGAATGAGGCATACAAGCAAGTAAACAGATCTGTCTGCAATAAATTTTTACAACAGATACCTAAAGTATAACTTAAAATTGAAGTATCTGACGTATTTTTTGAATACCATTCTGAAATAGTTGCCATACCACTGACCTTCAGGTAGCAACAGAGGCCATCCCCTTTAAGATTTCCTTCCTTGTCTTTATACAGTTTGATTTTGTGTTCTTCTGTTTGAGGATCTCGCATAATGATGCCACATTTTGACATGACTTGTACAAACTCATCTTTTGTAATGTCTGGAGGTAAACCTGCAAAATAAATGAAAGCAGAAGGCTTGGGTATGTTCAGATTTATGTTTTTTAAACCTCATTAGAACAAAACTCCCAGCAGTGTTTCTTTAAATGAAAGATATCAAACTTCAGAATGAAATTTTACATACATTGTAAGAAACCACTACCCTTGGGATCAATATTTTCAGTATTACCTTTCAAACATTACTACTTCTCAGTATTTTAAAAGTCCTTTTACTTTATAAAAGGTGGAACATACAGCAACATTTTTGTGCTCCTTAACATACAGGCCTAGAGTTTTAGTGCCACACATGATATGTACATGGTAGTGGACACAATAGCTTAAGGTGAAAGTATATATCCTGCCCAAGTTTTAAGTTCTACTGCACCTCTAGTGATTGAAGACTAAAATAGTCTCAACCTGCAAACAGATTAACTGTTTTCTCTACCCACAAATTTGACCAAAAGAAAGAGCTACTGATAAAGGATGGGGTTCTTAAAGTTTTAACTGTGAATTGAGGACAAGAAAAACAACACAATTCTGTGGATGCTCCATGCTAGTTTGGCCTGAATGGGTACCTCTGAGAGAATTCAAGTGTGTGCATTTCTGTGGCTGCTCAGAACCACTGAATGTACCTCTGTGTTTGCATCTAAAGGTTGCACCCCAAAAGCCAAAACAGGTAGAGAAATCATAGAATGGTTTGTGCTGAAAGGACCTTAAAGATTATCTAGTTTCAACCCCTCTGTCATGGGCAGGACACCTTCCACTAGACCAGGCTGCTCAAGGCCTTGATAAACATAAACACCATAAATAAATATAAAATCACAATAAATGCACAGTTCCATTTGAGCTTCCCAATTACTTGCTTAATTCTATTCCCAGCTCAATTTTTTCTTTTGTCCTTACTGTTTCCTCCTCCTTACCCAATAATTTAATTATGTATTCATAAAATCAAACCAAACCTAAAGAGACAGCTCAGAGAAATGTCACATTTAAAAGATAAAAGCATGGAAGATGTCTCTTCTATCACTTTCCCACATCTGCAATTTAAAGGTCACAAAGGCATTATGCAGTCAGGAACATAACATTAAGTAGCTAGCCCATGGCAGACTGAATAGATGTCAGTGAGACATACAAGAGTCTCTTTTTTTAACCTTTTTTAGCTCAAAGTAGATAAATAACCGCTATTACTTACCAGTCACATACACATTTGTGTTTCTGTCTTCTTCAACATGAAACCATCCTAAAACCAAGAGTTTTAATTCAGTTATGCCAATAGGTTAAACAGGGGAGCATACACTAATGTTCACATTCCATCAGATTGCTAAGAATTCTTGCTTGCTTATGGGAAAAGCTCTGAGCATGCCTTAATTTGCCTTTTTTTTTTTTCCTCCTCCACCTTGCATCAGGACTTAGGATGATGCTTATGAAGCATCATACAATTTAAAAAACATTCTGGAAACTTTCAATCAATGTATATCTTTGCTGCATGTGATAACACTGGCCAATGGCCAGTTTCCACTCAGCACCAGAGAGGTTGCAGCCTACAGGGAGGAAAGCCCTTTGTCACTTACCTGGCTCAAGCTTCCGTTTTTCAGATTTTTGTTTTGGATCTGTTTGTTGTGGTCCTTTCTCATTTGCTGATGGTTGGGTGCCAGATGTCTTAGAGCTTACTGGTTGCTTACTTTCAGTTGCTGTGCCAGAAGCAGATGAACTGTTTGTATCATCTGCATTGAAGCCATAGTTGGCCTGATACGTTGCCAGGAAATCTTCTGTTATCTGAAAAGAAATGAGGAAAATTAATCCAAAGTTTCAAAGAGCTATAAATTCAGGTCTGTAATTTAACATTAGTTAGATGATGGTGATTTTCTAATCTGGCAAGACAGAAACCAGCAGTACTTTAAAGAACGTTTTAAAATCATCTTTGTAAAGTCACATGCACAAGAACAATGTGTTGGGGCATTACCTGAACCAGTCTAACCTATTAATTCCACACAGCACATGAAGTTTTTATGTATTTCACAAGTTCTGCCTTTTTTCAAGCAAAGCTTTCTGCTCTCCTTGCAAACTTGTCTGAAGAATGGCAACCAAGCACTCCTGCACATGTTGTTGAAGAGAACTGTCTGCAGTGTGGAGTTGGGCGCCAAAAATAAAAAGTGTGTCGGTGTGAGCTGAAATTCCCCCCCACCGACAATAACCAGGCTAGCCCAGTCTAGGACCAAATGAAAAGCTGTATTTACAAGCAGATGAAATGCAATGAATATGTACAAATATACAAAATTCACAACACTTACAAATATATACAATCAACAGAAAAGCACAACCAAGCTCCCTTTGCTTCCCCCCCCAAGGGGACCCTCCCAAAGGGGCCTCTCTCTCCCAGGAGCTTCCCCCACAGACCCCCCTGGACAGAGAAGCAGAGTTAGTTAAGCAGAAAGTTGTTAACTTAGCTGCCAAGGTCAGTGTGTGTTATCTTCAGCCAGAAGAGAAGAAGAAAACAGCAGCCAGACAGCCCAGCAACTGCCCCCACTGCAGAACGCAGAATGTGCAGAGTGCCCACTTTGTTTTGGGTAATAGTTCTTAAACATTTCTATCTATCCAATGGAAGTGTTTAGAACAATCAGTATTTTGCTTTCTTACACCCAATAGTGACTTATTTACATTCTTTCACTTTCTCTGTTCTGAACTTTGCAAGGAAAAATTAAAAAGACAGTTTCAAATCATCACAAACTGCAACACTGAAGGGAAGCCAACAACTTCTCCACAGATGATGAATGACTGACATTTGGAGGCATCTGCCCTTTGACAGAAGCATTTTCAGAGCTGACATATATCTGTGTTGACAGGCAATAAATAATGCACTTAGATAGAGACATGTCTCAACACAGTTTAAAATGCTGTACACTCTATATCCTACTAACAGATAAATAAGCAGCTTGCTCTTTTCTAGAGAGAGAGACTGCACTTGGATAAAATGTTAAGATTGGCTCATGTCTTATCTTTTAGAGACCAAAACAACTTACACCCAACATTTCCAGCCAGATAAATTTTAGTATTAGCCACTAGCAAAAACATGCAAAGAGAAAATACATCACAGCTGGTTTTGCACTCTATTTTCCCAAACCTGAGCCTAAACCTTTGAAAATTTTACCTCTTGACCTGTCCTGCCCTTGCTTCATTTGTACTTATAAGGGAGCAAAACTTAACATCATGAAGCTATTGTAAGAGAGTGGTTGCCAGTGTGACAATAATGCAGTCTTCCTACATTCCCTAGTGATCTGAAACTTCATGTTTTAACTCTTTTGTTATGCCAAATCAAAACTGCAGAGTTGAGAGTAACAGCCCTGTCAGAATAATGTGAGATGCTGTGGAGCTCCTTACAAGTCCACCACGAAACAGCTGCTGCACTAAGCAAGATTTGCAGCACGCCATGATCAGCAATGCAAGTGGCTGCTCCTGAAAAGGTGACATAACCTCAAGAGAAAAGCAGAATGCTACCACCTTTAGTGAAGCAGAGAAGGCTTTTGTGTTCTGACACTAGCAATCTTAGCAAATTCTTAACTTCACACTTGATGAAATCCAGAAAATTAAGAAGCTCTCAAACTTCCTGGTAAACACTATTTGTTTTCATCAGAGAACCTATTGATAATTTAGTGATTAAACCTGCACCAATTAGTCACCTTCCTGCAGCAGTACTATTTTTCAACTTTAGAGTAAACCACATTCTCCTATGAAGCTAAATTTATTAGCAAATTACCTACCATAGCCTGTCAAATTTTGCTAGTCTGTATTAAAGACTTTTTTTCCCCACAATATGCTAGCACCATATATACCATTACAACTACTTCAATTCAAAATGCATCTCCTGCAAGCATAAAGGAATTTATGCAGGTATGAAGGTTTTTATTGGAACTTATGTCATCCCATGACTGCAAGGGAAAGCAAACCCTCACAGAGCTCCTTAGTTGGGGCTTCAATCCCTTTCTGGAGAAAAACATCATAGAAGGAGATCAGTTCTATCTCCATGCCCACACACTTGTACAGTCTGGGGCAATTAAGCTTCTAGGAAAAGAAATACAACACTGCAGGACTTGCTAGCATGTAATTAACTACTGGTGCCACTGACATGGAAAGGAATAGATTAATCAAATGAAGAACAGATATTCTAGGCTTACAGAAGACATTCAAGGCCTATTTTTTCCCAGCAAGTGATGAAGGAAGGCAGATGAATTCAACAAGCAGTTTTGTGCTATGTCTGTGAAGGACTACAAAAAGTCGGTATTCATCAACATAGTACCACTGAGAGAAAAGTTATTAAATAACACATGAAGCTGCAAGCACTTCATTAAAGATGATCCTGCTCACTGTGGGAGGGTTGGACTAGATGACCTTTAAAGGTCTCTTCCAACCCAAACCATTCTATGATTCTCTAAACGTATAACTGTCCCAAATTTTTGTGAGGAATGTTGACAGTTAATAGCATTTTGCACTGCTTTGAAGTTATGTTTTGGTAGAAGTTCAGCAGACACTCTATTCCCAAAGCAGAAAAGCAGTGCAAAACAGCCTGTAGATGATAATTACTTAAGACCAGTCACAATCCTTTGTCACAGAACAAAGAGAAAGAATTTCAGTACTGCTCATGGAGCAGGGAAAGAATGACAACTTCTGGCTCCTGCAGTCTCTTAAAAGTATTTTGCTAAAACATTCTGTTGAACAACCACCTGCAAAATGAAGTAACTTGCTATCCAGCATGATTCTAGCTCGATGCTCTGTGACATGAAGTGCTTCACAGTTATCCTCTACCAACTTCTACTACAAATCATTATTTATTACTGCAATTTGCTGTTCCTATATAATCTGTCAAACCCTTAATATTGTCTACCCTCCAAGACAGAAATTTGGGTTAAGAAAGTGATTTAGGAAAGACCAGTGCTCCCAGGAAGAGATAAGCTTACAAAATGAGGTGAGAGAGATGGGCAGGATCAGGGGGAAGAAAGAAAAAAAACTTTTAAAAGTCACTGTGCCTACTGGATAGAGCAGTCCACAGGGAGCCAAGGATACTCAGTTCTTCATTGCTCCACTCAAGAGTCTGGATTTCTCACATGCTTTCACCCCTCCCCAAGTCATCTGCTGCACAGACACCTTACTAGGTTTACCCACATATAAACCTGGCACCACAAGCTTCCTTCTCAGATTCTCTGAATTGCAATGAGTTCAGAGTCACAAGTAAGAACTAGCATATCAAGCACATGCCACAAAACGTCTTAACACTTCTAAATGAAGTAACTGCCCTCATTCATTGTTAAACAGCAACAAAACTACTGTTTCACTTACAGACTGGCTCAAGACATTAAATGTCTGCTCTCACCTTGAGGAATCAAGTTGTCATTGCAAGTTAATTTTTACTACTTGAAATATTTAACACAAAACATAGTAAGATTAAAAACTGCAGCACATTCTCTTTCTGTGGAATTCCTCGAACCAAACACATTTCATTCTCAAGTGCATTTCCAAGATCTAAGGGGAGGGAACAAAGTATCTTTACACACATATCCTTTTCAGACAAGAACAGAAGGGGGGTATACTGCTTCATTTCACCCATCCCTCTTAACAGACTAGTTCACTTCACTGCACACAGAGACAAAGGTCATCACAGCTAACCTAAACATGTCAAAGTACTGATTTAAGAGCCACAAACATAACTCTGAATCACCAGGCCCAAGCAATCTACAAGACACACTGAGGTGCTGGGACAGGGCCAGAAGGCAACGAAGCTGGTGAAGGGTCTGGAGAACTGGTCTTGTGAGGAGCAGCTGAGGGAACTGGGGGTGTTCAGCTGGGAGTTAAAAGGAGACTGAGGGAAGACTTTGTCGTTCTCTACAACTCCCTGAAAGGAGGCTGGAGCCAGGTGGGTGTTGGTCTCCCACGTAACAAGTGGTAAGATGAGAGGAAATGGCCTCAAGTCACACTATGGGAGGTTTAGATTGGTTATCAGAAGAAACTTCTTGACTGAAAGGGTTCTCAGAGACTGGAACAGGCTCTCCAGGGAGGTGGGTGAATCCCTGGAGCTGTTTCAAAGAGGCAGAAATGAGAGTCATGGTTTAGCAGCAGCCTTGGCAGAGTCACTGAATGGTTGTACTCGATGAGCTTTTTCAACAAAAACGATTCTGATTCTACAATCTACAGATTTACAGCCTGAAAGAAAAAACAACCTACAGCTCTTCACAATGAAGGAGCAGAAAGCAGCGGTAAGGTTACAGATGGAAAGAATGCCTGCTGCCATAGTTTTGCCTGTAAGAAGAGCGTCTTAATACCACACAAACTGTGCAACAGACATCTGTCTAGCTAGAGCCAGACACGGAAGACACCTCCATGGTAAAGAGAGACAGCATCAACTGCTCTACATTCCCACCCTTCCTCAGGGAAACTTCGGCATGCCCCGAGTCCGGGGCTGTCCCACGGCGGTGGGCGGGCAGAGGGAGAGACTCCTGCACAGAGGGCCGCGGCCAGGCGCGCAGGCCGCTGCTCACAACGGAAAGCTAGGGAGGATGCACCGAGCGCGCCCGGGCGCCCTCAGGCAGCACCCACCTTAGGGAACCAGGCCTTCTTCTCCCGGTCCCATTCGTAAGCGGCTCCATCGGCCGGGTCCACATAGGTGAAGGGGTCAGCTTCTCCTTCGCCCTTGGGCTCGGCGTCGTACTGCTGCTGGAGCTGCAGCTGCCGGTAGAACTCCTCGTTTCCGTCCTCACCGCTCATTCTGGCCCCCGTTCGGCGGGCCTCGGTGGGGAGGAGGAAACACCCACACCGGGCCTAAACGGTCGCGCCGCTGCCGCCGCCTGAGGCGCCCGCTCGCCCCGCCCCGTTCTCAGCAGCGGGGCTGGCAGCGCGCGGGCACGCGCAGCCAGGAGCAGCGGGAGCGCGCACAGCCCTCCGCCTCACGCTGCTGCAGACCCTTCCAGAGCCCCGAGGCGCGCAGGACCGGAAGTGATCCCATCAGCCCGCGGAAGAGGGTTTCCTCCCTCCCGCCCCTATGCGCTTCGCAGCCAGTCAGCCGCGGGCTGGCTGATCACGTGGAAGCAGCGGAGCCAATGGGAAGGAGGATGGGAGGGGTCCCGCCCTAGAGAGAGTTGGGCCCCTGGGGTCGCGCGGTTGGGGTAATGTTTGCTTCTTCGTCTCTGGGCGGGTTGAGGCCTGGGGTGGTGGCGGATCCTCAGTGTGGGAGGGCTCGGCCAGGGCTGAGACAAAGGCGGTGACTTGCCTCTCGCCTCCACAGCGGCGTTACCACTGTCCTTTAGCCTGCAGCTCCGTATCACCACGGGCATGAAGGCGACTGCCCCTGAATACCTGGGCTTGAGGTCCCTTCTGGGCCTGCTGTGGGCGGGGAGTTGTGCCCACAAGGGCGTTGCGTAATAAAAAGCGTGTTAAGCGGGGGTGAAGCACAGAGAGTGCTTCCTCCTGCAGTGCTGTTCCCCACTGTGTTATGGACGACACTAAACTGAAAGTTCTGGGGCTCTTCAGCCTGGAGAAGAGCAGGCCCAGAGGGGATCTTCTCAATGCTGGTCACTAGCTAAAGGGTGCAGGTCATTAGGATGGGGCTGTGTTCTTGGCAGTGGTGCCCAGTGATCAGACAAGGGGCAACAGGCACAAACTAGAACACAGGAGGTTTCACTTAAGGAAAAACTGCTTTGAGGGTGCCGCAGCCATGGAGCAGGCTGCTGAAAAGTGGTGCAGTCTCCTTCTCTAGAGACTTTCAAAATCTCTCTGGACATTGTGATCCTGTGCAACATGCTGTGGGTGACCCTGCTTTATCAGAGGGTTGGACTAGATCATCTCGAGAGATTCCTTCCAACGCCCCCCATTCTGTGATTCTGTGAACAGTCAAATTGCTGCAGTCAATTGAGGTGCTGTGCAGGTAGGTGGCCATTATTTGTCACTGACTCCAAAAACCTGTTTTTGTATTTACTAGAGGCAAAGAGAAAAAGAATTAGATGTTACAAAAAAGGTATACTGTCAATGAAAAACAGAGTGGTTCTTTCTTGTCCCATGGCACGAGTTTCTGGTGCAAGTGGTTTGAAACAATAAAGCTTCCCAGAGAGAAGGAGCTATTACTGATCTGCGTAGCGCTGTTTGTAGACACTTAGATACTTTAAATAACATTGTTACTCGAGTCTCTTCTTTTAAAAGACCTTCATTCAGTGCCATCTAGTGGTTGTCACAGTGTCATCCGGATAGCATTACAACAACCCCAGGTTTAATTGCTACTGTATTTTAAAAGCCTTTTTATTTACAGAATGAAGAAGTGCACTGTTTAGGTCTTGTCTTGCAAAAGTTGCCTTACAGCTAAAACCCCCGGGTATTAAGATGGTGAATGTGTTTTAAATGAAATTTTAGCTGAACAAAACTTGCAGTGGCTGGTTGCCCATGGCAAAGCAATCTTGACACTCAGAAGTGAAAATGATATTCAGGACTGAACTTCTCTGGGAATTGGTATGCCAGGAATTAATATATCATAGAATGGTTTGGGTTGGAAGGGACATTCAAGATCATCTAGTTACAACCCCCCTGCCATGGGCAGGGGCACCTTCCACTAGCCCAGATTGCACAAGGCCTCATCCAACCTGCCATTGAACACCTCCAGGGAGGGGGCATCCACAACCTCCCTGGGCAACCTGTTCCAGTGTCTCACCACCCTCACTCTAAAGAATTTCTTCTTAATGTCCAGTCTCAATCTCCCCTCTTCCAGGTCAAGGCCATTGCCCCTCATCCTGTCACTACAAGCCCTTGGAAAAATTCTGTCTCCAGCTTTCTTGTAGACCCCTTCAGATACTGGAAGGCTGCTCTTAAGGTCTCTCTGGAGCCTTCTCTTTTGAAGGCTTAACAGCCCCAACTCTCACAGCCTGTCCCCACAGAGGAGGTGCTCCAGCCCTCTGATCATCTTCATGGCCCTCCTCGGGACCTGCTCCAATAGTTTGATGCCCTTCTTGTGTTGTTCCTGTTGTACAGACTGGAATGATAATAAAATCAAAGACACAATTCTGAGCTTGTGAAGCTCTTGTAGGCAGAGGCCAGCATCAGCTAAGTGGCTGGTCAACAGACTGTCAGCTGAATTAGCTGTGGATATAGACTTCTAATAACCTTTGGCTGTTACAGAGAGACCATCCAGCCTGGTTAATGGCATCTTTCATGCTTCAAGAATTTTCTCTTGGCAGGACTATTACAATAGCTGTCCAAAGACTGGTTTATGATTGCTTATAAACTGAGAGCTTAAGAGATATTTGTTTGAGCTCTCAAGCAGATACTGAATTTTTGTGAGGAGCATGAGATAGTGAACATAGCCTGTGCCTCCTCATAAAACACTGGAATTAGAATCATAGAATCAGTCAGGGTTGGAAGGGACCACAAGGATCATCCAGTTCCAACCCCCCTGCCATGGGCAGGGACACCTCACACTAGATCAGGCTGGCCAGAGCCTCATCCAGCCTGGCCTTAAACACCTCCAGGGATGGGGCCTCAACCACCTCCCTTGACAACCCATTCCAGGCTCTCACCACTCTCATGGGGAAGAACTTCTTCCTCACATCCAGTCTGAATCTCCCCACTTCCAGCTTTATTCCATTCCCCCCAGTCCTATCGCTACCTGATAGCCTAAAAAGTTCCTCTCCAGCTTTCTTGTAGCCCCCTTCAGATACTGAAAATTGGAGATATGTTTGGAAGGAATTTTCCATCATAGCCTTAAACTTTGTAAGAGCAATAAAATTTAAGTCTTACACTGCTTATTTTATTTTGACAGAGTTTTTCAGGTTCATACAGCATGAGTAAATGCAGTGAAGTCTGTGCCCAATGGGTGCAGACCTGTCTACAGCAAGTCCCTGGGGCACTGTGCTGAGGAGTAAGGGATCCAAATTGAGGTTGAAGTGAGAGGAAGCTTGCGTGCAGAGGGGGTGGTCAATCTGCTCTGCACACTTCAATGCAGCTGTGAGGACAAACCACCCCAAATTCCCTCGCACTTGCTGCAGATAACAGCATGCCTGACGGCAGCCATCACGGCACGGATTCTTACCCTGCCACCGCCATCTGTTCTGTTCCTCTGCAGAAAGACAGCACAGGGAGCCAGCTCAGGGAGCTGATTCAGCTGGGAACTCATCATTTTGGGGGATCAGGACAGATTTCCCCTCAATCACAGCCTTGAAAGGGTAGAATTCGTGGCTGCGCAAAGCACTGCTGCAAGCTGCATGTTCTGGGGGTGGTGGGAAGAACTCAAGTGTGACACAACTCAGATCAGTCTAAGCTGTCAAGAAATGGCATTTAAACCCTTTCAAAATGTCTCAAAGTAAGTATTAAGAGGAGGCATTAGCATGATAATTTGGTATCTGTGCCTGACTCTTCTGAGTGATGAAAGGCAATCTGATTGTTGGCCCAGAGATGCCACCTACTAAAAGTATTGAAATCCTGGGATTTGTAAAGTGGTGTTTTTCTGTCTGTTAGAGAGGAACCTGTAATTCACCAGCTGACAATTAAGCAGAGAGTTAACACTCTTTTCTCAAGATGTTTTTTTATTTCACATGGAGGAGGCAGGAGCTGGTGATTAAGTACTGAGAGGGCTTTCCGTGGAGCCTGCAGTGTTTACAGACCAGTGAAGATGAAGTCTTCCTGTGTGTGGAAACTGACAGGACCCAGATGTGTTAATTAAAATTTCAATGCCCTTTGCTATGCTGATAAAGGAACTTCCCTAGAACTCTTCCCCTTGCTCTGAGGGGACCATCTGTGGCAGAGCCCATAATTAAATGTCCATTAGAGCCTGGTGTGCAATGGGTACAATAAAAAGAAGAATCCATTTGGAAATTAGTGGTTATAGCCCTGCAGCTTGTAACATGAAGAGCCAGTAAAATAAAGCCAGGCCTGATGGGATTAAAGTGGGAGCTGTTGTTAAACTGGTTTAAGAGGATGGCAGAGGTTGTACTCCAATGCTCTTGGGATTTATAGTTTGGTTTGATTGTTCTGATTAGGGCAGACAGCAGAGAGAGACCTCAAATAGATTTTCTTGTGTCTTCTAATGAACTAACAGTGCATGGACAGATGGAGTTCCACTCATGTTGTTATGGGCTCTGTGTAGCTGAAAGGTTGTTAAATATCTTCAAGGGTTAGTAAAAATTCAAACTTCTGTGACTGACAGCACTGTTTTGTTTCATTTACAGAGTTGCAACCTCCTCTCTGTGCACAAAGTCTTTTTTGAGACAGATGTCCCTTGGTTTAAGCAACGGAAAATCATAGAATGGTTGGAAGGGACCTTCAAGATCACATAGTTCCAACCCCCCTGGGCAGGGACACTTTTCACTAGACCAGGCTGCTCAGGGCCCCATTCAACCTACCCTTGAACACCTCCAGGGAGGGGACATCCGCAAACTCCCTGGGCAACCTGTTCCAGTGTGTTACCACCCTCACTCTAATGAATTTCTTCCTCATCTCCAGTCTCAATCTCCCCTCTTCCAGCTCAAAGCCATTGCCTCTCATCCTGTCACTCCCAGCTCTTGGCAAAAGTCCCTTTCCAGCTTTCATGGAGCTCCTGTCAGGTACTGGAAGGCTGCTCTAAGGTCTCCCTGGAGCCTTCTCTTCTGCAGGCTGAACAGCCCCAACTCCCTCAACCTGTCCTCATAGCAGGGATGCTTCAACCCTCTGATCATCTTCATGGCCTCCATTGGACCCACTCCAATTGTTCTACGTTCTTCTTGTGTTGGGGGCACCAGAACTGGACACAGTACTCCAGGAAGAGGGTGGAGGGGGCTCACCAGAGCAGAGGAAGAGAATCACCTTACTCATCCTGCTGGTCACACTTCTTTTGATGCAGCCCAGCACACATCTCCTTCTGGGCTGCCAGTGACCATTGCCAGCTCATATTGAATTTTTCATCACCTGACAGCTCCAAATCTGTTGTGTTTTCTATCACCAGCTCCCACAGGAGGAAATTTTGGTGCAGGAGCTTTGTGCAGTAGGACTTGCCTCCCCCATTTCCTGATGGGAAGACGGTTCCTGCCAGCAATGCTGCTGAATTTTTTAGGGCTTCCCAGGCTGCCCATGGTAGGCTGTCCTTGACTTGCCTCTGCATGCAGAGTCATAAAATCAGTGGATCTGAGGTTAGAAGGCCTTTCCCATGAGGACTGTCTATCCTAATATTAAAAAGGGATACTTTTGGAATGACTTGAAGAACAGAAAATCAGTGCAATGGGAAAATCCAGCTGCCCCAGCATGCTTGAAAATGGGCAGACCACTTAGATATGGCCACATAAACTATAGCAGGAGTGGATCTGTGGAGTGGAATGATTAATCTGAGCCCCCATGCTGTACAGTTTTGGGGACTTTACTTCAAACTCTAGTCTGATTCCATGGACTGGATGCACAGTTTCAGCTGAGAGAATTCCAGGTTGTGCACTCAAGACAGAGACAGTAAAGCAGGAGGGGACTTCTGAGCAGTTTGCTTCAAAAGTGCACAACAAATCCAAACTCTTAACACAGACCCACCCCAATTTCCTGGTGTTGAAGCACTGTAACAGTAAAGAACTCTGCACTGTTGAGATGTGTTAACCTGTGGATCACAAAGAATTTTTACAAGTGTTGATGGCTTTTTAAAAGAGCTGGTCACCTGCTGGTTCCCTTGAACTCCTTAGGAACTGGCAAGGGCATCTCTTCATGCAGCACTCAGCTCCTTCCCAGAGTCTCAAAAGAAGTCAGTGACAAGGCAAAGGCTAGCATGGAGCTGGCCCATAAAGTTTTGTCTTTGTGTGGCACGCCATTCTACCAACCTCAGCTTGCTTTCATTCCAGCCTGCTTTCTGATGTGTGTGCCAATTTACAACATCTGGGACAAGAAAAGAAACAGAGCAAACATTTGCCTGGTTAGGAAGATGGTTTCACTGGCTTGCTGCAGATGCAGGTACATGAGAGAAGGAGCTCTCAGTCACAGGTCAAGGAACAAGTCACCAAGAACAGAACAATCCTCACTAACTCTGCTGTCTCCTGCCCTCCCCAGTCCAGGAATTCCAGCTAGGGATCTGTGTTGCTGCTTGGGCACATGAACAGTCCCATTGAGCTTGGAAAGTTCAGATGTTGCAGCTTCTTCTCCCACGCAGTGTGATTTCTTTATGTGTATTTGAAATAACGAGGACCTCCTGATGAAGAACCTTTGACAGCCAGGGCGAGGCACGGCTCCTCTTTCCAGGATGCCAGGAGCAGTGACAGGATTGCAAAGGCTCCCTTTTTCCTGTCCTTCATCCCAGATGGATTAAACACTCTCCTCTTCTTTTGTGATGCTGTAATCAGTTAGCAGAGTGACGCTGATTTCTGAGCCCTGGATGCTGCTGGTGACGGACAGGGCTCTGGTGGGGGTGTTGCTGTGGGGGGCACTGGGAGGCTTGGAGCGGAACTTTGCCATGCAGCACGAGACCTGCTTCTTAAAATGCTGCCTGAAGCTTTTGCTCAGCCAGTAAAGAGCAAAAGGATTGACACAGGAATTGCTGAAGGCCAAGGCACGGGAGAAAATGGTAGCCATCAGATGAAAGGTGGAAGCATCTACGGAGGTGTGGTAGGTGAAGGAGCGGTACAGGTAGAGGATGTGGTTAGGCAGCCAGCAGAAGGCAAACAGAGCAACCAGCACCAGCACTGTTTTTGCAACTCTCTTGCGGGATTCAATCTACAAGAGAAGGCAGCACACCTGGGGTTAACTGCAGGTAGTAACCTCTGCTTATCTAGCTGATTTTCACAGAAACCTTCAGGCTGGAAAAGAGCCTCAGGAGCACCAAGTCCAACCCAGAATCCTACTCTACAAGGCTCACCCCTAAACCATAGCCCCAGCAGCACATCCAAACTACCTTTAAACACCTTCAGGCTTGGGAACTCCACCACCTCCCTGGGCAGCACATTCCAATCCCTGACCACTCTTGCTGGGAAAAATGTTTCCTACTGTCCAGTCTAAACCTACCCAGTCACAGCTTGAGGCTGTCCCCTCTTGTTCTGTCACTAATTACCTGTGAGAAGAGACCAGCAGCAGCCTCTCCACAACCTCCTTTCAGGTAGCTGTAGAGAGCAATGAGGTCTCTCCTCAGCCTCCTCTGTTTCACAATAACCATCCCCAGCTCCTTCAGTCTCTCTTCATCAGATTTCTTCTCCAGGCCCTTCACAGCTTCCTTGCCCTCCTCTGCCCTGGCTCCAGCCCCTCCACATCTCTCTTGTATTGAGGTGCCCAGAACTGGACACAGCACTCCAGGTGTGGCCTCACCATTGGCATCTACAACTCTAAACACGTTAGTGACCAGAAAAGGAAAATGGAAAATAAAACCAAAACCAAAGAAATCAAAATGGAAAAAAAAACCCAAACCACAACAACAAACCAAAGCAAAGCAAAGCAAAGCAAAGCAAAGCAAAGCAAAACAAAACAAAACAAAACAACAAAACAAACAAACCAAATCAAAACAAAGCAAACAAAACAAACCAAACCAAACCACAAAACCCCTAAAGAAATCAGCAGGAAAAATAAATCTCTTTCATAATTTTTTTCAACCAAGTATTTCCAGTGCAGAACACATTCCCTTCCCATCATCTGCCGTCTAGACTGGTACTAGGAAGTACAACAGTTAATGTGTCAGCTCACATGGATGAGGTCTCAGTGTTGACAATTCGATGTTTTAACTCCCGAGTTGAATAGAGTCATAACAAAGCAGAACGAAGCCTCTCTGGGACTGCAGCATGCAGACTCACAACAGTTACTGAGTCATGGGAACGTGCTTAAGTGCACAGCTGAATTTGGATTGCCAACATGGGCTGAGTTTATAGAGCTCTTTGCTGTAGTACAGAATGCTTTTGGTTGGAAAGACCTTTAAGATCGTTGGGTCTGAGTGTTCTCTAACTCTGCTGAGGCTGGTGCTAAACTGTGGCCCTCAGCACCACATCTCTGCCTCTTTCAAACATCTCCAGGGATGGTGACTCCATCAGCTCCCTGGGCAGCCTGCCTGTTCCGGTTTTGAGAACCTTTTCAGGGAAGTAAAGATTACTCATTTCCAACCTAAACCTTCCCTGAGGCCATTTCCTCTTGTCCTGTCCCTTGTTACTCGGGAGAAGAGACCAACCCTGACCTGGCTCCTGCCTCTTTTCAGGGAGTTGTGGAGATCAATGAGGTCTCCTTGCAGCCTCTTCTTCTCCAGACTAACCAACCCCAGTTCCCTCAGCTGCTCCTCACCAGCCCTGTTCTCCAGACCCTTCCCCAGCTTTGTTTCCCTTCTCTGGACCTGCTCCAGAACTTCAATGTCCTTCTTGGAGGGTCCAAAACTGAATCCAGTACTCAAGGTGTGGCCTCCCCAGTGCTGAGTCCAGGAGGACAATCACTGCCCTACTCCTGCTGGTTACCTTGTTGCTGACCCAGGCCAGGATGCTGTTTGCCTTCTTGGCCACCTGGGCACACACTGCCTGGTGTTCAGCTGGCTGTCAGCCAGCTCCCCACAAGTATTTCTCTGCTGGGTAGTTTCCATCCACTCTGTCCCAGGCCTGTAGTGTTCCTGGGGTTGTTGTGACCCAAGTGCAAGACCTGGCACTTGGCCTCACTGAATTTCATATACTTGACCTTGGCCCATCAATCCTGCTTGGCCAGATCCCTCTGTAGAGCCTTCCTATCCTCCAGAAGATCAGCACTCCCTCCCAGCTTAGTGTCATCTGCTTTATCAGGCAAAGGTTTTGCACTCAAGAATTTAGACTTGATCAGCATAAGAGATTTTGGTCAAGTTGGGCATTTTAGTGCTTGCTCCTCGCTTACCTGCTTACGAGCATGGCCATGTTCCTCTGCTGGCATGTTGGCAGTGCTTTTATATAAAGTTCTGGCAATAAGAAAATAGTAGACAGAAATGACAGCTAAGGGTACAATATAGAACACCAAGAAGCAAACCAGGGAGTGAGCTTCCTGCAGGATCTTCTCAGAGACAGGATAGGGAGCACATGCCTCAAAAGTTACGTTTTTGTCAGGGTTGCTGAAGGAATATAAATCTGAAAAAACAGCCTCTGGGATAGCCAGGATCATGGAGACAATCCAAACACAGCCAGCTTTACAGCAGGTCTTCAGCAGAGCATCAGACGTCTGCAGTTCCAAGGGCTTAACGATGGCTCTGTACCTGAAAACCCAACCAACATCTCTGTCAGGATAAACACAGAAATAATGCAAGCACTGACAATGCAAACTTCTTGAGTTCTCACTGAGCTAAGGCTGGTGGAATCATCTTGGAAATGAAAACAGATACCAGCTCTTTGTAATTAAGGTGGAAGTGTAAAAGTCAATTTTAAGCATGTGTTTTAATGACTTGGCTGGCAGGACTTGTCAGTGAAGCCTGCCTAAGTAAAGATTACTTCTTCTCTTTGGGTTAGGATCAGTAAGGGCAATCATCTCTCATGGTTTTATGGCACTGCCAAGAAAGGTAGATGAAGAAATTAGCATGCAGAGCTAGCGAAGGTATGAAACAGGTTGACTATTTTATAAGCACATGAAGCCAAGCACAGCCACCCCCTCCTTCACAGGATCTTAAGATCCTAGCTGAGTGCAGTGATCTGACTGATCTGACTAATGGGAGTGACTCAAAATTAAGGCAGTAGAACATCTCCCTGCTGAGGAAAGGCTGAGGGAGCTGGGAGAAGAGGAACCTGAGGGGTGACCTCATTCATGTTTATAAAGGTGTGCAGGGCAGTGTTGAGAGGACAGAGCCAGGCTCTGCTCAGTGATGTCAAATGATAGGACAAGGAGCAATGGGTGCAAGCTGGAGCACAGGAGGTTCCATGTGAACATAAGGGAAAACTGTTTCACTGTGAGGGTACCAGAGCCCTGGAGCAGGCTGCCCAGAGAGGTCGTGGAGTCTCCTTCTCTGGAGACATTCAAACCTCACCTGGATGTGTTCCTGTGTGACCTGCTTTAGGTGATCCTGCTCTGGCAGGGAGGTTGGACTGCATGATCTTTCAAGGTCCCTTCCAGCCCCTTCCATTCTGTGATTCTGTGACTCTCTGATTCTGTGTAATGCTCTGTTACTCATGAATATTTATAACTCAGGAGCTAACCCTGCTGTTGATTCATGCAGCATGGGAACTGAGTCACATAGGAGAAAAACCTGGGTAAGCCTAGAAATGTGTGAAAATCTGCATGGAAATGAGACCTGGGAAAAAGGACCAGCTGCCATGCAGGTAATGAAGCACAGCAAAAATCTACCCTGCTCCCAAAGTATCAGCTCTAGATGGTGTAGAAAGAGGTAACGTCTGCAGGGAGGCACAAGACTGGTATGGAAGGAAAGGGGGATGAGAAGGGATGCAGGGAAGAAGGCAGCTTAGTTGTATCTAAGGACCTTGTCTTTTTATCATCAAGGCAAATTTAAATAGAAAACTGCAATTTATCAAAGAAATCCCATTTTAGTGACTTTCATAGAATGGTCCAGGCTGGAAGGGACCTCCAAAAGTCATCCAGTCCAACCTCTCTGCAGTCAGCAGGGACATCCCCAACTAGATCAGGCTGCCCAGGGCCCTGTCAAGCCTCACCTTGAATATCTCCAGGGATGAGGCCTCAACCTGGGCAACCTGTTCCAGTTTTCTACCACCCTCATAGTGAAGAATTTGTTCCCAACATCCAATCTAAATCTGCTATTCTCTAGTTTCAAGCCATTGCTCCTCATCCTGTCACTGCAGGGCTTTGTAAACAGCCTCTCTCCATCCTTCCTGTAGCTCCCTTCAGGTACTGGAAGGCTGCTGTGAGTCTTCTAGCATACTGTTACCTGATAGTCTGGCATTGACTGATGTTCTGAGCTTTCTCACAGTAAGTTTACCATGCAGTTGCTCTGTGAAAATGCAGCATGGAGTATTGACTTAACAGCTTCCATGAAGAATTAAATACAGAAGCAAGTGTCTAAATCATAGAATCTCAGAACATTCCAACCCTGGGGTTAGAAGGCACCTTTAAAGGTCATCCAGTCCATGATGGACTCTGAATTGAGATCATGCAGCACCAAGACCTTGGAGCTATCATGGTATAGTTCAGTGAAAACATCAGCTTAATATTTTAACAGTGGTTAAAATCAAAGTACCAAACCCTAAAAAAAAAAAAAAAAAAAAGCCACCAAACCAAACAAACAAAAAGCAAAATGTCAGGAAATCAATGGAGAGCACAAAAAGAGCCCCTGTATAAGGATGGAACATAGCAGGAATGGTCTGGAGAGATGGAGAGGGATCACTGTCTCTTCTGGCACCAGAGCCAGGGCCAGCGAATGAAGCCACATGCAAAGCCAAAACAAAGAAGTTGTTTATGCAACAGACAGTGAAAATCACTGCTAAGCAAGTTCAAGAAGAGGCTGAAGAAGGATCTGGAAGATAATTCCAATGAAATGATTAAATAGACAGAACCCACACCTGCCCAGGAGGTCATCTGAAAGCTTAGGGTGTAGGCATTGGCTAGTGGTGGTCATTCTTTCTATGTATCTTATCTTGCCCTTATACTACCACTGCTGGAGGCTGGTGTGGGCCTAGGTGAACTCTTGGTCTGACCCAATGTGGCCTTCCTGTGCTGGCTGAACTTTTTTCTTGGAGTACAGTTGTAGTAGCATTGCTTAAATTCTGGATGTGTGAGCCTCCTGCTGTCACACACAATCCACAATTGCTAGCACACAAGATGAAAATCCTTTTCACTCTTAATGCTAAAATTCATTTGGGGGATTTTCTGCTCCTTGACATGCTCGTGCTGATTCAGCTGACATCTCATCTTAGGGTTTTTTTTTTCAATTCAGAGGAGCAGCATATGGAACACTGATTGTTCAGCAGCTCCTGGCAGCAGTCAGATGGGAGCAGTGATCCCTACTAACGGTGCTGTCGTTGGAACCTGAGTTTAATTTCAGGACCCCTGCGCTAAAATATCCCTAGAAAAGATGTAAGAACTGTAAGAGAAAATAGGCAAATTGTGTCGTGTTACACTAAATACTTACCAAGCTGAAAACTACTCTACTATTGCAGTAACCATCAAATCCTGAGAGTCATTCATTTGTCCCCCAACCTCCATCAAATCCTGAGAGTCATTCATTTGCCCCCCAACCTCCATCAAATCCTGAGAGTCATTCATTTGTCCCCCAACCTCCATCAAATCCTGAGAGTCATTCATTTGTCCCCCAACCTCCATCAAATCCTGAGAGTCATTCATTTGCCCCCCAGCCTCCATCAAATCCTGAGAGTCATTCATTTGCCCCCCAACCTCCATCAAATCATGAGAGTCATTCATTTGTCCCCCAGCCTCCATCAAATCATGAGAGTCATTCATTTGTCCCCCAACCTCCATCAAATCCTGAGAGTAATTCATTTGCCCCCAGCCTCCATCAAATCCTGAGAGTCATTCATTTGTCCCCCAACCTCCATCAAATCCTGAGAGTCATTCATTTGCCCCCCAACCTCCATCAAATCCTGAGAGTCATTCATTTGCCCCCAACCTCCATCAAATCCTGAGAGTCATTCATTTGTCCCCCAACCTCCATCAAATCCTGAGAGTCATTCATTTGCACCCCAATCTCCATCAAATCCTGAGAGTCATTCATTTGTCCCCCAACCTCCATCAAATCCTGAGAGTCATTCATTTGCCCCCAGCCTCCATCAAATCCTGAGAGTCATTCATTTGCCCCCCAACCTCCATCAGATCATGAGAGTCATTCATTTGTCCCCCAGCCTCCATCAAATCATGAGAGTCATTCATTTGTCCCCCAACCTCCATCAAATCCTGAGAGTAATTCATTTGCCCCCAGCCTCCATCAAATCCTGAGAGTCATTCATTTGTCCCCCAACCTCCATCAAATCCTGAGAGTCATTCATTTGCCCCCAACCTCCATCAAAACATTAGTCATTCATTTGCCCCCCAACCTCCATCAAATCATGAGAGTCATTCATTTGCCCCCAACCTCCATCAAATCTTGAGAGTCATCCATTTGCCCCCCAGCCTCCAACAAATCATGAGAGTCATTCATTTGCCCCCCAACCTCCATCAGATCATGAGAGTCATTCATTTGTCCCCCAGCCTCCATCAAATCATGAGAGTCATTCATTTGTCCCCCAGCCTCCATCAAATCCTGAGAGTCATTCATTTGTCCCCCAACCTCCATCAGATCATGAGAGTCATTCATTTGTCCCCCAACCTCCATCAAATCTTGAGAGTCATTCATTTGCCCCCAACCTCCATCAAATCCTGAGAGTCATTCATTTGCCCCCCAACCTCCATCAAAACATGAGAGTCATTCATTTGCCCCCAACCTCCATCAAATCCTGAGAGTCATTCATTTGCCCCCAACCTCCATCAAATCCTGAGAGTCATTCATTTGCCCCCAGCCTCCATCAAATCCTGAGAGTCATTCATTTGCCCCCAGCCTCCATCAAATCCTGAGAGTCATTCATTTGCCCCCCAGCCTCCATCAAATCCTGAGAGTCATTCATTTGTCCCCCAGCCTCCATCAAATCATGAGAGTCATTCATTTGCCCCCCAGCCTCCATCAAATCATGAGAGTCATTCATTTGTCCTCCAACCTCCATCAAATCCTGAGAGTCATTCATTTGCCCCCCAACCTCCATCAAATCATGAGAGTCATTCATTTGCCCCACAACCTCCATCAAAACATGAGAGTCATTCATTTGTCCCTCAGCCTCCATCAAATCCTGAGAGTCATTCATTTGTCCCCCAGCCTCCATCAAATCCTGAGAGTCATTCATTTGTCCCTCAGCCTCCATCAGATCATGAGAGTCATTCATTTGCCCCCCAGCCTGCCCTGTGTTTTCTTCTGGCTTTTTACCCCACAGGTCAATCTTTTACCTGCTAGGATTTTAGAGCCTCACCAAGTGCATAGCACAAGGGATTTGCACCACTCAGTCAGTTTTAATTTTCATCTTCCCTGACTTCTTTAGAGCACCACTAGATAGCACCAATCTACTGCCTTTGCCCTGCTTTAAGCACTTTCCCTTTGCTGTGCAGCTGAGAAAAGAAACAAAACACCACCACCCGACTGTGCTGTACTTCAAGCTAATAAAAGGTCAAAAGACTTCAAGAGTCTTTCTCACATCACTCCAGGCAGAAGATTTTTCTTTTTTGCTCTAATTTTGCTCTAATTTTTCTAGCACACATTTTGAAGTGAAATGGGAGAGTGGATGGTTTGTTGGTTTGGTTCTCTTTAGCCTATCATAATGTGCCAGTTAATATTGTGCAAAATGACCATTTCTCCTCTTTCATTCGTTTTCAGCTTCCACCTGCAACATCTCCTGGCAAAGCAGTCACACCAGACCCACCTGTCAGCACTGAGGACAGTCAGGGTAAACACTGAGACTCCAACTGAGGTTAACTGGATGAAAGAGAGCAGCTTGCACCCAGTCCTTCCGAAGAGCCACGTATCCACAATGTAACGTGTTGCGTCTACAGGCACACAAGTTAACAAGAGGAGCAGGTCTCCAAATGCCAGGCTGGTGATGAAGATGTTAGGAACAGTCTGCATGGATTTAATCTTGAAAAAGACTTGGATGAGGATAGCATTTCCAAGGAGACCCACTGCAATGATCACAGCGTATGTAACGTAAATGGTGCACAGGATTGCTAATCCTGGAAAGGAGTCTTCAGTCCATTTCTCGCTGGTGGTTTCGTTCTCAGGCGTTGGTTTCATGTCTGTACCGTTTGTAGTTGCACACAAAGTCTGGTTAGCTGACTGCAAGTATACTTGAGGCATGTCTTTAACTCTTTCTCCTCCCCAGGCTGGACTTCAACTGCTCCAAAAAATGGTTTACAGTTTAGCTCGCAGCATATTAGCAATGTCCTTAGAAAGAGGTACAGGTTTGTGCCTGCAGTTCAGATTCCCTTTGCACATGAGCTACTTTCATCCTCTCTTGGGTCTCAAAGCATGCCTAGAAGAAATGCAAACAGATCTTCTTCTGAACTGTGTAGGAGGTGGAGAAATTTTTTTATTGGCTTTTCAGCTAGTGGAGCAGAGAGGGAGGAGGAAAAAAGAGAAAAGGAGTTTCTTTAAAGATATTATCTGAAATGGTGGTGGGGTTTGTTTTTTTTTTTCTTCGAGCTATCTGGCAAGTAAATGCTGCATTGTAATTACTGTAGCATTAGGGTTTGATAACTACTTAGCAAATGTTTGTTAACACTTTGCAAAATATTCTAAAAAAGGAATCATAGAATGGTGGGGGTTGGAAGGGACCTCTGGAGATCATTGAGTCCAACCCCCCTGCCAAAGCAGGACCACCCAGGGCAGGTCACACAGGAACACATCCAGATGGGGCTTGAAAGTCTCCAGAGAAGGAGACCCCATGACCTCTCTGGGCAGCCTGCTCCAGGGCTCCAGCACCTTCACAAGAAGTTTTTCCTCATGTTGAGGTGGAACTTCCTGGGTTCCAGTTTGTGTCCATTGCCCCTTGTCCTAGCACAGGGCACCACTGAAAAGAGCCTGGCCCCTTCTCCCTGACACCCACCCTTCAGATATTTATAACCTTAGTAAGATCGGCTCTCAGTCTTCTCTTTTCCAGACTGAACAGCCTCAAGTCTCTTAGGCTAAAATGAAAACCTGAAATAGTTTTCTCAGGAGTTCAGGTAAGCATAGAATATACTCATTTAAGGGAAAACTCTACTCTCTACCTTAGTGGCAGAGAAAGCCTCTCAGCCTATAGCTGGTACTTGCTGGAAAAGCCATAGAGCCAGCCTGTGCTTGTCTGTGCTCTGCTTAGTTTGTCACAGAAATGCAGTGACCTTCCAAAAGGCAACACAAGATAAAACATTCATGGCCACAAACCTGCTAACACTTGCAGTAAAGCTTAGCTTTGTCCCTTGAAACAGTCCCACTGCCATCAAACCCACAACTCATGCTGAAGTTTGAACAAGTTGGTTAGTTTGCAATAATCCATGGATTTGTTGGCTTTGGATGGTACAACTGATGATTCAGTCTTCTGGGAGAAAAATAACTTTTCAGCATGCCATCTCAAGCAAACATGTCTGAGGACTGAGGGGTTTCTTATCTTTAGATTAATCAGCAGTCACATCTTAAACTCTTCTCTGTGATGAACTCCTGATTGAGGTACAAAGAATATGTCCTGTGGAGGTAAATCTCCTGAAATTAAGAAAGCCAAGAACTAATTTCTAAATAGTGCAAGTGGAAAAGATATCAAAGGACTGGTGGACAAGAAGATATCCATGGGACAACAATGTGCCCTTGTGGCCAAGAGGACCAATGGGATCCTGGGGTGCATTAAAAGGAGTCTGTCCAGCAGATCCAGGGATGTTCTCCTCCCCCTCTACTCTGCCCTGGTGAGACCTCACCTGGAATATTGCATCCAGTTCTGGGCTCCCCAGTTCAGGAGGGACAGGGATCTGCTCTAGCTCTCCAACGGAGAGCTACAGGGATGTTGAAGGAGACTGGAGCACTGCTTTATGAGGAGAGGCCTTGGGGCTGGTTAGTCTGGAGAAGAGAAGACTCAGAGGGAATTTAATAAATGTCTATAAATACCTGAGGGCTGGGGGTCAGGAGGGAGGGGACAGGCTCTGCTCACTTGCACCCTGGGATAGGACAAGGGACAATGGATGGAAAGTACAGCACAAGAGGTTCCACCTCAACATGAGGAGGAACTTCTTCACTGTGAGGGTCACAGAGCACTGGAACAGGCTGCCCAGAGAGGTTGTGGAGTCTCCTTCTCTGGAGACTTTCAAGCCCCATCTGGATGTGTTCCTGTGTGACCTGTGCTGGATTCTATGCTCCTGCTCTGGCAGGGGGGTTGGACTGGATGATCTCCGGAGGTCCTTTCCAACCCCTAAGATCCTGTGATCCTGTGACTGATCTTTATGTCTTGCAAATGAAGCTCAGTAGATGGAGGGGGTCTTTTCCTTCAGACTGCTCTTCAGCTGTGACACTTGATTGGAGAAGAAACATTGCTCAAGTCACAAAAGGAACCTTATAACCAAGTGCCTTTATCTTTAGCTGCACACACACACAAACACACAAAATCAACTTTGTTTCATTTACTCAAAGCTAAATCCTCAAAGTACTACTCCTGGAAAGTTCCCTCCCCCAATCCCCATCCTTCCAAACACAAACAGGCCATAGGTAGCAGGTGGTGATAGACCAGCTGGTAGATCAGATAGAAGACTAAAGCTGTGGCCAGGTGGAAGGAGGAGTCACTGAAACAAAAAGGTTGCATGGATTAAAAATTCCAATGGCTTTTTCTGGAAATGCTTTTGGAAGAGGAGTTCCTGTCATGATCAGCTGTGATATCTCCTTTTATGCAGGCACAGTATGTAGGTTGCTCACAAATTTAGATGCCTTTGAGGATGCCTGATTGTGCTGTCCACCCACACCAGCCTAGTGCTGTGCATCATATTTAACACAGAGGCCAACAACTGTAGCAGATTGTGACAGCTTCATGTCAGGTACTTACATAAACTGCTTAGGCTTCCTGCATAGGAGAAGTAGGGTATCACCAAACACTGGCAACTAATTGCTCCCCAACAACGAATGAGACATTGGTGGTGTAGCTGCCACTGGAATTTAGCTGAAAGAAATTGGTGACTTGCCTTGAATTGAGGTTAATTAGAGGTTAGTTGATGCATCAATGTTCAGATAAATCCCAACTTCTTCCCCTCTGCTCTGCCCTGGTGAGGCCATATCTGGAATATTGTGTCCAGTTCTGGGCCCCTCAGTTCAAGAAGGACCTCAGGGAACTGCTTGGAAAAAAGTCCAGCAAAGAGCCACAAAGATGCTGAAGGCAGTGAAACATTTAGCTGGGGTTGTTTACCCTGGAGAAGAGGAGGCTCAGGGCAGACCTCATTGCTGTCTACAACTACCTGAGGGGAGGTTGTAGGCAGGTGGGGGTTGGTCTCTTCTCCCAGGCAACCAGCAGCAGAACAAGAGGACACAGTCTCAAGCTGTGCCAGGAGAGGTATAGGCTGGATGTTAGGAGGAAGTTCTTCACAGAAAGGATGATTGCCCATTGGGATGTGCTGCCCAGGGAGGTGGTGGAGTCACCATCCCTGGAGACGTTCAAGAGAAGCCTGGGTGAGGCACTTAGTGCCATGGTCTGGTTGATTGCTTAGGCCTGGGTGATAGGTTGGACTGGATGATCTTGGAGGTCTCTTCCAACCTGGTTGATTCTATGATTCTATGATCTCCCTGCTGAGGACAGGCTGAGGGAGCTGGGGCTCTTGAGCTTGGAGTGAGAGAAGGCTGAGGGCTGCCCTCATTCCTGTTGTTCAAGGTGTGCAGGGCAGTGTGAGGATAGAGCCAGGCTCTGCTCAGGGATGTCCAGGGACAGGACAAGGGGTACTGGGGAGTGAGCTGGAGCTGAGAAGGTGCCACAGGAACAGAAGGAAAAACTTCACTGTGAGGGTGCTGGAGCCCTGGAGCAGGCTGCCCAGAGAGGTTGTGGAGCCTCCTTCTCTGGAGGCATTCAAAACCTGCTTGGATGTGCTCCTGTGTGATCTGCTCTAGCTGATCCTGCTCTGGCAGGGAGGTTGGACTTGATGACCTTTCAGGGTCCCTTCTAACCCCTAATGTTCTGTGATTTTTCCAGTCCCAGAGCTTCCAGAGCCATCCAAAAAGTTAGGGCTGACAAGGGGAGATGTGAGGCTCACTTTATTCTGTCACTCCATCATTTTGTATGGTGGGATAAATGCCCTGAATACCCCTGGGTAAGGGATAATCCAGGGGACTCTTGAGCTAGGAGATGCTCCCAACAACTGGTCTGGGAGCTGATTCAGGTATGAAGGGAAGGTGACAGCCTTCTAACCTATATTTAAACCTCTGAAGGACACCAACATGTGCTGCTGATGAAAGCAACCCCAGAAAGCGGCAAGAGCTTAAAATTGTTTACTCCTGGTACTTCCTGAGCTGTTTATTGCTGTGTGGGACCTGAATTTATATACCTGAACCTCACTGCTCAGTTTGTGTTTGCTTCACACTTTAGAAGCCCTCATGACTTGGAAAGTCAGACGCCTTTCCCTGCTTTCTCCCTAATAGGGCACAGTCTAAGCCAGCTCACAGCAGCATGGAATTCCGGTTGGTTTTCTATTTCTAACTGAGAGGTTGTATTTTTCTCAGCTTTCTGTCTCCTTGGGGGAATCATAGAATCATTAAGGTTGGAAAAGACCTCTGAGATCATCAAGTCAAACCATCAATCCAACAACACCATGGCCATTAAACCATGGCCCAAAGTGCCATGTGTGCACAGTTTTGGAACACCTCCAGGGATGGTGACTCCCCCACCTCCCTGGGCAGCCTATTCCAATGCGTGACCACTCTTGCAGCAAAGAAAAAAATCCTAATATCCAACCTAAATCTCCCCTGGTGCAACTTGAGGTCATTTCCTCTCGTTCTATCACTTGTTTCTTGGGAGAAGGGACTGACACCCATCTGGCTCTAACCTCCTTTCAGGGAACTGTAGAAAGTGAGTAGGTCTTCCCTCAGCCTCCTTTTCTCCAGACTAAACACCCCCAGTTCCCTCAGCTGCTTCTCATCAGCCCTGTTCTCCAGACCCTTCACCAGCTTGGTTGCCCTCCTCAATGTGGCAGAAGGAAGCTCTGTTCTTTACAATTCTTCTTGCAGTCCTTGCATTATGGCAGGTTTCAGACAACCTGGCAGTTTCTCTCTGTGTGTAGCAGAAGATGCTTATCTTAGTCAATCATTATGAGGTGAAAAATATGATTTTGGGAAAAAAAAAAATCTCACCAAATAACATTCTGGAGACCTAACAAAAGCTTGAAAGATAGATAGTGAACATCAGATAATCAATTTATTTCTGATGGCAGAATGGCAGTGCTTCTGTTCATCAGTTTTGTCTGCTCTTTGTTAATGGCCTGGGCAGCAACCAGGCTGGAGAAAATATCACATTTTTAACACAGATTCCAATGGCTTTCAGTTGTGCAAATCCAGGTGAAAAGGAAAAGAAAACAAGACCAAGGTGGTATTTTAGAACCCTGTCTCCAATACCTGAAGGGGGCTGCAAGAAGGCTGGAGAGAGACTGATTACAAAGGCCTGCAGTGATAGCACAAGGGGCAATGGCTTCAAACTAGAGAAGAGCAGATTTAGATTGGATGTTAGAAACAAGTTCTGCACCATGAGGGTGGTGGAACACTGGAACAGGTTGCCCAGGAAGGTGGATGGGGTCCCATCCCTGGAGATATTCAAGGTGAGGCTGGACAGGGCTCTGAGCAAGCTGATCTAGAATAGAATAGAATAGAACAGAATCAGTCAGGGTTGGAAGGGACCACAAGAACCATCCAGTTCCAACCCCCCTGCCATGGGCAGGGACACCTCACACCAGATCAGCCTGGTCAGAGCCTCATCCAGCCTGGCCTTAAACACCTCCAGGGATGGGGCCTCAACCACCTCCCTTAACAACCCATTCCAGGCTCTCCCCACTCTCATGGGGAAGAACTTCTTCCTCACGTCCAGCCTGAATCTCCCCACTTCCAGCTTCATTCCATTCCCCCTAGTCCTAGCACTACCTGATAGCCAAAAAAGTCCCTCCCCAGCTTTCTTGTAGCCCCCTTCAGATACTGAAAAACCACAAGAAGGTCACCTCAGAGCCTTCTCTTCTCCAGACTGAACAGCCCCAACTCTTTCAGTCTGTCTCCACAGCAGAGCAGCTCCAGCCCTCTGCCCATCCTGGTGCCCTCCTCTGGACACCTTCCAGCATGTCCAGATCCCTCTTGTAATAGAGGCTCCAGAACTGGACACAGTACTCCAGGTGGGGTCTCACCAGAGCTGAGCAGAGGGGGAGAATCACCTCCCTTAACCTGCTGGCCACACTTTCTTGATGCAGCCCAGGCTCTGGTTGGCTTTCTGGGCTGCAAATGCACATTGACAGCTCCTGTTGAGCTTCTCATCCACCAGCACCCCCAAGTCCCTCTCCTCAGGGCTGCTTTCCAGTCAGTCACTGGATTTGTGCTTGGGATTGCCTTGACCCAGATGCAGGACCTTGCACTTGGTCTTGTTGAACCTCATGAGGTTGGTTTGTGCCCACCTCTCCAGCCTGTCAAGGTCCCTCTGGATGGCAACCCTTCCCTCCATGCCCCCTAGTTGGGCATGTCCCTGTTGACTGCAGAGAGGTTGGACTGGATGACCTTTGGAGGTCCCTCCCAACCCAGACCATTCTATGATTCTTCTGGCATGAAGAGAAAAGCCATGTGAATAATTCTGGCTATTCTTTCAAGCTCCATGTTTCACAGAAAATTGATATTCTTTTTGAACTTCACAATGAGGAAAGAAAAAAAAAAAGGAGTAAAATACTTTGATATCATTCATTTAGCTGTGCTTTTGATGCAAATGTTGTGTTTTAATGCAGTGTGACTGCTGACTTCAGTCAGCTCCATGTGCTGTGTAGTGTCACCCACTCAGAAAAATCTTTTGAAGAACCATTTGTTCTGCACCAAGCCAGAATCTGGAGAAAACCAGCCAAAATCACAGAATCCCAGAATGTTAGAGGCTGGAAGGGACCTTGAAAGCTCATCCAGTCCAACCCCCCTGCCAGAGCAGAGGCACCTAGAGCAGGTCACACAGGAACACATCTGGACAGGTCTTGAATATCTCCAGAGAGGGAGACTCCACAACCCCCCTGGGCATCCTGTTCCAGTGTTCTGTCACCTTCACAGGGAAAAAATTCTTCCTCCTGTTTCCATGGAACTTCCTATGCCTCAGCTTCCACCACTGCCCCCTGTGCTGGCATTGGGCATCCCCCAGCAGAGCCTGGCTCCAGCCTGTGGGCACTCCCCCTGCACATCTTTATCAACATGAATGAGGTCATCCCTCAGGCTCCTCCTCTCCAAGCTAAAGAGCTGATGCCATAAAAGAGAAAAAAATTAAACCCTGGGATATATCCTTGATTTTTTTTCCCTGGGACAGGAACAATCAGGCCATGAAGTAGTATAGCAAGCAGATTTTTTTGGGGGGGCATCCTTGGAACTCTCAACGTGACATTTGATGTGGAACCATTAAGGTGCCATTACATGCACCTTTGTGATGGTTAAAAGCTGAGAGCATTGTGCACTGAGACTTGACAACCCTCTTGTGCAACAGGCAGTTGTCTTCCCAGTGTTTTGATTTTGAATCTCAAATCTCTCTCTTTTTTTCCCCCCTTTCTTTCATTGTCTCAGTAATAACTGCTTGCTGAGTTTGTCTCAGTAATAACTTACTAGGAATAATTACACATCTTGGGCAGAAATATTGCTAACCTGCAATGCCAGCCACAGTCATAAACTGCCAGAAGAAAACTTCAGCTCTACTGGCATTGAACTACCACCCTAGGCAATATTTATCTGGCACCTGTCTACATTTAGCCCATCCCTGGGGCTCAACTGTTTGCTCTATCACCTGCTGTCCCTCCCGAGCAGAGAAGGAGAATTGGGGAAAGAAGACCCACAGGTTGAAATGGATTGAATGAAACAGCCAAATTGGTGCCAAGAGATAAAAAGTTATAACTGGACCAGCAAAAGTGCAGTAGTCACAGTGTTCAGTGCTGGTCCTGAGGAGAAAGGGAGAGAGGAGAAAGGGAGAGAGAAGGAAGGGAGGAGGAGGAGAAAGGGAGAGAGGAGAAAGGGAGAGAGAAGGAAGGGAGGAGGAGGAGAAAGGGAGAGAGAAGGAAGGGAAGAGGATGAGAAAGGGAGAGAGAAGGAAGGGAGGGAGAGGAGAAAGGGAGAGAGAAGGAAGGAAGAAAGAGAAGAGAGAAGGAAGGAAAGAAGGAAGGGAGGGAGGAAGGAAGAGGAGAAAGAAAGAAGATGAGAAACAAAGAGGAGAAAGAAAGAGAAAGAAGAGGAAAAGATAATTCCAAGCAGGAAGCTCTAACAGGAGAGTCCTCTCTTCTCAGCAAACTTCCCCCTTTTTCCTGAGTGTGATGCTCATGGTCTGGGGCCTCACCAGGAGCCAACTCAGCTCAGCTGTCCTGGCTGACACAGAGCTGCTATTTGCCTGCAGCCCATGGCTGGCTGGGATCTTGTCCCAGCAAAACCAGGACACCATGGCTGGCAAAGCACTGTACATAGGTTGAGCTAGAAGGCAGCTTTAGCCACTTGTCCATGCAGAGACATAAAATAGTCTCCAGGGAGCCTCAGGGGAGCTGCCTAGACCTTGGATCTGCATCCAAGGCTTAGATGGTACAAAGGGTGGTGGAGTTTTGTGCCTGTCTCAGTAACAGGATGGGAGTGGGGAGGGTTTTGCCTGAGTCACCACAGCTGCTGCTGCAGTGATTTTACTATTATTTGTTATTTCTTTGGCATCCTCTAACCTATTGTTAAGAGCTCAATGAGATCTGACATCAAACAGTTGTCTTCATAAATAGACTTTCAGAACCCCTTCTGTCAGTGATTTAAAATAGAGCACACATCTCCTGGTGTGTCTATGGCTAAAAATACACAACCTAGGAGTACAGGAGAATGACTTAAAAAATGAAAGCAGCTTCTAGGCTGCTGCTTTCTCAGAGAACAAGCAAAGTCAACTGATAGGTTGAGTTATTGAACCTCATGAGGTTCAACAAGACCAAGTGCAAGGTCCTGCATCTGGGTCGAGGCAATCCCAAGCACAAGTCCAGGCTGGGCAGGGACTGGCTGGAGAGCAGCCCTGAGGAGAGGGACTTGGGGGTGCTGATGGAGGAGAAGCTCAACAGGAGCTGTCAATGTGCACTTGCAGCCCAGAAAGCCAATCAGAGCCTGGGCTGCATCAAGAGAAGTGTGGCCAGCAGGTCAAGGGAGGTGATTCTCCCCCTCTGCTCAGCTCTGGTGAGACCACACCTGGAGTACTGTGTCCAGTTCTGGAGCCTCTATTACAAGAGGGATATGGATATGCTGGAAGGTGTCCAGAGAAGGGCACCAGGATGAGCAGAGGGCTGGAGCACCTCTCCTATGAGGACAGACTGAAAGAGTTGGGGTTGTTCAGTCTGGAGAAGAGAAGGCTCTGAGGTGACCTTCTTGTGGCTTTTCAGTATCTGAAGGGGGCTACAAGAAAGCTGGGGAGGGACTTTTTAGGCTATCAGGGAGTGATAGGACTGGGAGGGAATGGAATAAAGCTGGAAGTGGAGAGATTCAGACTGGACGTGAGGAAGAAGTTCTTCCCCATGAGAGTGGGGAGAGCCTGGAATGGGTTGTGCAGGGAGGTGGTTGAGGCCCCATCCCTGGAGGTGTTTAAGGCCAGGCTGGATGAGGCTCTGGCCAGGCTGATCTAGTGTGAGGTGTCCCTGCCCATGACAGGGGTGTTGGAACTGGATGATCTTTGTGGTCCCTCCCAACCCTGACTGATTCCATGATCCTGTGATTCTAAGTCCTGCACCTATGTTAGGGCAATCCTCATTATCAGTCCAGGCTGAGGGATGATGAGATTGAGAGCAGCCCTGCAGAAAAGGTCTTGGGGGTGCTGGTGGATGAGAAGCTGGACATTAGCCAGCAATAGCCACTGGCAGCCCTGAAGACCAATAGCAGCCTGGGCTGCATTGAAAGAAGCATGGCCAGAGATGGAGAGAGGGGATCCTGCCCCTCCACTCTGCTCTGCTCTGCTCTGGGGAGACCTCACCTGCAGGGCTGTGCCCAGCTCTGGAACACTCAGCACAGGAAGGACATAGACCTGCTGGAGTGGGTCCAGAGGAGGGCCACAAAGATGATGAGAGGGCTGGAGCACCTCTCCTGTGAGGACAAGCTGAAGGAGCTGGGCTTGTTCAACCTGGGGAAAAGAAGGCTCTTGGAGCTGCATTTCAGTATCTGAAGGGGACCTACAAGAAGGCTGGGGAGGGTGTGTTAAGAAGGGTTTGTAGTGATGGGATGAGGGGCAGTGGTTTGAAACTGGAGAAGGGTAGATTTAGGTTGGACAGAAGGATTAAGTTCTTCACAGTGAGAGTGGTGAAATACTGGAAGAGGTTACCCAGAGATGTGGTGGAGACCCCATCCCTAGAGATATTCAAGGTCAAACTTGGTGGGGCTCTGAGCAACCTGATTTAGTTGGAGATGCCCCAGCTGACTGCAGGGAGAGTTGGACAAAATGATCTTTGAGGATGCCTTCCAACCCACCTCATTGTATGCTTCTATGGCAGAAGCAGAGGCAGGGGGACACATTGGTGTCAGTGAGGTGCTGCTGTCACATTGGAGCTGGAGCTGTGGAAGCTGCTGCCACCACTTGCAGTGACTGGGATGTGAAGCATGAGCACAGAGCAGTTTTTTATTAGGCTTTGTGCATGTCGTCCCCCTGTGACAGCCATCAACATGCAATTCAGTGGCAGAATGACAGCACAGATATGTTGGAGAAGAGCAAATGTGAGGGAAGATATTATGGCAGGGAAGATATTATCTCAGCCCGATGAAAATGCCCCAAGCTTCACTGCTGCTGACAGCCTCAACAATGCCAGGCTTCCAACAGAGAGGATATGCTGCTTAGGAGGAAAAGCCATTAGGCATGTGATGGAGAGTGGAAGGCAGCTAACTACCTTCCTGGGATGATAGAATCATTGAATCATAGATTCATAGAATGGTAGCAGTTGGAGGTCATTGAGTCCAAACCCCTGCCAAAGCAGGATCACCTAGGGCAGGTCACACAGGAACACATCCAGACAAGGCTTGAAAGTCTCCAGAGAAGGAGACTCCACAACCTCTCCAGGCAGCCTGCTCCAAGGCTCCTGACAGTCTCACAGCAAAGAAAATTTTCCTCCTGTGAAGGTGGAACTTCCTGTGTTCCAGGTGGTGTCCTTTGCCCCTCATCCTAAGAGGAAAAAGTGCTTTGCATTTTGCAGAAGCAAGCTGACAGGGTTTGACAATTTTACTTCCAGGTTTTGCTTTTTTTTTAATAGAAAAAGAAAAAAACAAAATTAATAATCAATAGCAAGAATGGAGACCTGACATCACTCCCACGCCCTGCAGCTCTTGCGCCTCCAAAGCAGAAATCACACTGATGGATCCGCCCAAGAAATGGCATTTCCAGTTGTTTGTCATCAGCTGAAGACAGCTTAAGTATTCCAGCAATTTTTCAAAATGATTATCCATATTTAATCCAAACCTTTGATGCTCCTAAGCATTTGATAACATTTGGAGGGGATTGAGCAAAAACTTTCAAAAATCAAGGTATGTTTGGTCTTTTATCAGGCATCACAGAATGGCTTGGGTTGGAAAAGACCTCAAAGATCACCCAGTTCCAACCCCCCTGCCATGGACAGGGACACCTCCCACTAGCCCAGGTTGCTCAAAGCCTCATCCAGCCTGCTTGTGATGGTTTGAAACTGTCTTTTTGATTTTTCCTTGCAAAGTTCAGAACAGAGAAAGTGAAAGAATGTAAATAAGTCACTATTGGGTGTAAGAAAGCAAAATACTGATTGTTCTAAACACTTCCATTGGATAGATAGAAATGTTTAAGAACTATTACCCAAAACAAAGTGGGCACTCTGCACATTCTGCGTTCGGCAGTGGGGGCAGTTGCTGGGCTGTCTGGCTGCTGTTTCTTCTTCTCTTCTGGCTGAGGATAACACACACTGATCTTGGCAGCTAAGTTAACAACTTTCTGCTTAACTAACTCTGCTTCTCTGTCCAGGGGGGTCTGGGGGGAAGCTCCTGGGAGAGAGAGGCCCCTTTGGGAGGGTCCCCTTGGGGGGAAGCAAAGGGAGATTGGTTGTGCTTTTTCTGTTGATTGTATATATTTGTGAATGTTGTGAATTTTGTATATTTGTACATATTCATTGCATTTCATTGTAGATTTTAGACTCTGCTTGTAAATACAGCTTTTCATTTGCTTCCAGACTGGGCTAGCCTGGTTATTGTTGGTGGGGGGGGAATTTCAGCTCACACCAACACACTTTTTATTTTTGGCGCCCAACGTGGGGCTTGATTGCTTGTTTGATTTATTTCTGCTCAGATTAGGAAGCTAAGTGAAGCTGTTTTGGATTCTGAGTCATTCTATTTCATCTATTATCGGTGCAATTGTCTACAGATGGGCCATTTCTTGCATGATAGACAAGATTGTGAGATATGTGGCATATAAGTCATTTCTTTGGGTTAAGAACAAGTTACTGAATGTTGGTGAATTCTGTTGTGGTCTTTTTGGGCTAAGAAGCTATGGTAACTCAACTATGGATGTGCTAGCAGACACATATGAGTTTGTTACTCCTCTTACAACTACAGAGGGTCTTTGGAACCAGTGGTACCCTAGATGTCTTGTGCTAACCTTAATCTTAATTTTGTTACTTCTTGGAATAATCATATGGCTGCTGATAGCACTGTGTCAAGAAAGACATAAGGCTACTTGTTCTTCCAACTCTGCTGTGAATGTGAAAACCAAGCCAGTAAATTTGGTGGCCACTGTAACCAGAAAGCGCAAAGGAGCTGCAGGAGGAGATGCAGATGCTGCAGGAGATGGTGTAGATGGAGATGAGGGTCCTTCTACTCAGGGTCCCTCTCTTAAGAAAGATCCTTCTGGTGAGGAAGAGAGGGTTAGCCTTAAAACTCTGGTAGACCTCTTGAGACCCCACATGGATGATGGAGATGTAGGTCAGGATGTAGACCCTGGTAGATTAGCAACTGCTGGTAGTGCCTCTGAACTCAAAGAAATTCAACGGAGGATTACAATAGGAATATGGGGACAGCGACCTCAGGATGATGATGATGATGATGATGAGGATGACATACAGTCAGCTAATGCACCCAGTCAGGAAATTAGACATGTGAGGAAGGATTACATCAGAGGAGATAATGAGCCAGTCCTGTCTTGGCTAGCCAAGTGTTTTCATATGGGAGCCCCAGCATTGGTGGTAGGTGACAAGTAGGCCTCCCAGTTGGGGATGCTCTGAAAGGATACAGGCATAGACACTTAAACACTTCCAGGGATGAGTTATCCACAACTTCTCCCTGGGCAACCTGTTCCAGTGTCTCACCACCTTCATTGGAATGAACTTCTTCCTAATGTCCAACCTAAGTCTACCCTGCTCTAGTTTCAACCATTGCCTCTCATCCTGTCACTACAAGCCCTTGTCCAAAGTCCTTCCACAGCTCTCCTGTAGCTCCCTTCAGCTACTGGAAAGCTGCTTGAAGGTCTCCCTGGAGCCTTCACTTCTCCAGGCTGAACAGCCCCAATTCCTGTCCTAACAGGGGAGGTTCTCCAGCCCTCCTCAGCTTTCCTGTAGCCTGCTTCAGGTATTGGAAGGTTGCTTTAAGGTCTTCCCAGAGCCTTTTCCAGGCTGAACAGTCCAAACTCTCTCAGTCTGTTCACACAGGGGATGTTCTCCAGCCCTCTGATCATTTTTGTGGCCTCTTCTGGACCCAGCTCCACAGATCAACATAATAAAATGATTAGAGTACATGGCAGACAAGGCCAGCCTCATATTGCTCTCATATTGATCCTCTTCTGGTGCCTTTTTATTTTAAAGTAATAGGAACTAGATTTGGAAGGACTTTTATGAGATCTTCCAGTCCATCTCTTGGCTCCAAGGCAAACTGACCTTGCACTAGGTCAGGTCAGATATTTGTCTTACCCCTATGAGTGTTTTGTAAGACCTGCAGTGACAGCAGTCCCAAGTGCTCTCTAGACCACTTATTCCCTAAAATTAAAAGCTATTACCTAATGTCTAGTCTAAAATCAAGCCTAGTAGCGTACCAGCTGTATGGAGAAAGAATTACAGCATCAGGGAGGGTCAAAACAGGGTGCCAGGAAAGGAAACAGGATCAGACTGTCCATCTGCCCAGACGTATCCATACCACAGCAAAGACCAATTGGTGTAAAAAGGGGCTCAGGGTAGGACTAAAGCTCCATTCCCTCCAAAGACCTCTGCAGCCTCCTTCCTTGCCCTGACAGTAGCCCCCTGAGGCCTGCAGCAGCCAGGTTAGGGGTGCAAGGGGAGTCAGGCACAGCTTTAGCACACAGCACCTGTGCTGCCTCTCATTGCAAAGCAGGGAAGCCTTGTATTCAGCAGCAGATCCTGGACCAAGCTGTTTACTAATGCAAATAAAGAATACAAGTGGAGAGTGATGGTTCAAGTGTCTGACACAGAGCCATAGATCTGTTGAGGTTAGAAGAGACCTTTGAGATCATCAAGTCCAAACACTCAACCAGAGCTCACAATGTCACCACTGCTGCTAAGCCACTGCCACTAAACCATGTCCCTTTTTAAATACCTCCAGGGATGGTGACTCCACCACCTCCCTATGCAGCCTGCACCAGTGCCTGAGAACTCCTTCTGGGAAGAAATCTTTCCTAATATCCAACATGAACCTCCCCTGGCACAATTTCAGCCATTTCCTCTCATTCTATCACCTGATACCAGGGAGAAGAGACCAACCTCCATCTCACTCCAACCTCCCTTCAGGGAGTTCACAGTATCACAGCCTCACAGTATGTCAGAGGCTGGAAGGGACCTCAAGAGATCATCAAGTCCAACCCCCTGCCAGAGCAGCATCACTTAGGGTAGTCTGCACAGGAATGCATCCAGGTGGGGCTGGAAAGTCTCCAGAGAAGGAGACTCCACAACCCCCCTGGACAGCCTGTTCCAGTCCTCTGTCACCCTCACTGGAAAGAAGTTTCTCCTCATGTTGAGCTGAAATCTTCTCTGTTCAAGTTTGAACCTGTTGTTCCTTGGCCTATCACTGTGAACCACCCAAAAGAGCCTGGCCCTCTCCACTTGACACCCACCCCTCAGCTATTGATAGACATTGATCAGATCCCCTCTCAGGCTTCTCTTCTCCAGACCAAACAGCCCCAGGGCTCTCAGGCTCTCTTCACAGAGGAGATGCTCAAGTCCCCTAAGCATCCTCAGGGCTCTCCCTTGGACTCTCTCCAGCAGGTCTCTGTCTCTCTTGAACTGGGGAGCCCAGAGCTGGACACAGGATTGCAGCTGTGGTCTCAGCAGGGCAGAGTACAGAGGGAGAAGAACTTCCCTAGCCCTGCTGGACACCTTTCCTGATACATCCCAGGATCCCATTGGCACTCTTGGCCACAAGAGCACATTGTTGTTCCATGGAGAACTTGCTGTCCACCAGCACTCCAAGGAGTTGTAGAGAGCAATGAGGTCTCCCCTCAGCCTTCTCTTCTCCAGACTAACCAACCCCAGTTCCCTCAGCTGCTCCTCACAGGACTTGTGTTCAAGGCCCTTCACCAGCATTGTTGCTCTTCTTTGGACATGCTCCAGCTCTTCAACATCCTTCTTGTAGCGAGGGCCCCAAAACTGAACCCAGGACTCTAGATGTGGCCTCCCCAACTCACATAGTGCACTCTATTTTCTGTTAAGTTTCCTTCTCATGGAAAGCCATTCCAAGTTACAACCAAGTGGGTGTGAGGTGGAACTTGGCTGCATGCTTTCAATGCCAATTTTCCTCCCAGAAAGCCAAGGTACTGAAGGTGATCTGTCTGATGTGCAGCAGGCTGCCTAGAGCTACTGCACACTGAAATAGTCATCTTTTCCCATTAATTGCTGTGTGGGAGCTACAGAATGAAAGACCCTTTTGTATTTGCTCTCATGCATACCAGCTCTAAGACATCACTCCATTGTATTCTTTTACTTTCCCTGTCATCAGCAGAGGTTAGTATTTTACTATAGCATCAATCACCCTAAAAAAAAAATAAAAAATCTTTGCTCAGATGATACAACGGCATTCAAAACTCAAACTAAGGTTTGACTGAGCAGGCAAGTTCCTGATGCAAACACAGCTGCTGAAGAAAGCCCCACTTCAGTAGGAGAAAAACTTAAATCTCCCTTGTGGTGTTATGGAATGGAGTTTGCTTCCTGCTGGATTCACAGCAAAAGATTTATTAGAGGGCAAAATTCTTAACTGCTGCTTCCAAAGGCGATAGAAAGTTTCTAGTCTCTGTTTAGCATCAGGGCTAATCTTGGAAACTCAGTAGGACCAAATCCTTTTGTGGTCAGTACTGCCACTCCAGTGAAGCCTAGAGTTGAATCATAGAATCACAGAATCACAGAATCCTAGAATCATAGAGTCATAGAAATAGCAGAATCACAGAATCATTGAATCACAGAATCATTAAATCACAGAATCACAGAATCATAGAAATCACAGAATCACACAATCATAGAATCACAGAATCACAGAATCATAGAATCACAGAATCATAGAATCACAGAATCACAGAATCATAGAATCACAGAATCACAGAATCATAGAATCACAGAATCATGGAATCATAGAGTCATAGAAATCACAGAATCACAGAATCACAGAATCATTGAATCACAGAATCATTAAATCACAGAATCACACAATCATAGAATCACAGAATCACACAATCATAGAATCACAGAATCATAGAATCACAGAATCACAGAATCATGGAATCATAGAGTCATAGAAATCACAGAATCACAGAATCATTGAATCACAGAATCATAGAATCATAGAATCACAGAATCACACAATCATAGAATCACAGAATCATAGAATCATGGAATCATAGAACCATGGAATCACAGAATCATAGACTCACAGAATCATAGACTCACAGAACCATAGAATCACACAATCATAGAATCACAGAATCATGGAATCACAGAATCACAGAATCATAGAGTCATAGAATCACAGAATCATAGAGTCATAGAAATCACAGAATCATAGAATCATGGAATCACAGAGTCATAGAATCATAGAAATCACTGAATCACAGAATCATTGAATCATAGAATCACAGAATCACACAATCATAGAATCACAGAATCATAGAATCATGGAATCATAGAACCATGGAATCACAGAATCATAGACTCACAGAATCATAGACTCACAGAACCGTAGACTCACACAATCATAGAATCACAGAATCATGGAATCATAGAATCACAGAATCATAGAGTCATAGAATCACAGAATCATAGAGTCATAGAAATCACAGAATCATAGAATCATGGAGTCACAGAGTCATAGAATCATAGAAATCACTGAATCACAGAATCATTGAATCATAGAATCACAGAATCATACAATCATAGAATCACACAATCATAGAATCATGGAATCATAGAATCATGGAATCACAGAATCATAGACTCACAGAATCATAGACTCACAGAACCATAGAATCACACAATCATAGAATCACAGAATCATGGAATCACAGAATCATTGAATCACAGAATCATTGAATCACAGAATCATTGAATCACAGAATCACAGAATCATAGACTCACAGAATCATAGACTCACAGAATCATAGACTCACAGAATCATAGACTCACAGAATCATAGACTCACAGAATCACAGAATCATAGAATCATAGAGTCATAGAAATCACAGAATCATAGAATCATGGAATCACAGAGTCATAGAATCATAGAAATCACTGAATCACAGAATCACAGAACCATAGAATCATAGAAATCATTGAATCATAGAATCACAGAATCATAGAATGGTTTGGGTTGGAAGGGACCCCCAGAGGTCATCCAGTCTAACTCCCTTGCAGTGAGCAGGGACATCCTCCCTAGATCAGGTTGCTTAGAGCCCTGTCAAGCCTGACCTTGAATATCTTCAGGGATGGGGCCTTGATACCTCCCTGGACAGCCTGTTTCAGTGTTCCACCACCCTCCTGGTAAAGAACTTGTTCTTAACATCCAACCTAAATCTCTTCTCTAATTTCACTGCAGGTACATAGTCCCTCTCCAGCCTTCTTGTATCCCCCTTCAGGTACTGGATGGCTGCTATTAGGTTCCCCCAGTGCCTTCTCTTCTCCAGGGTGAACACCCCCAGCTCCCTCAGCCTGTGCTTGTAGGAGAAGTGCTCCAGCCCTCTGACCACATTCATGGCCCTCCTCTGGACCCACTCCATCCAGCCCATGTCCTTCCTCTGGGCTGGATGGGCTGGTTGAGGGCTCCAGAGCTGCCTAGCTCTGTAATTGTGCACAGAGTGGGATTTGTACATTGGAAGTAATCATTCCTGTCTATGTTTGTTTCTACATGCCACAAAAGAGAACCATCAATGAACAACCAGGAAAAAACAAATCCAGCATCAGGGGAAAACTCTTGGATTCTGTGGGTAGTGCAGCCCTGGATCTGTGGGCAGTATTCTTCTTGAGCAAGGCTGTTTGGTCTCACCATTGTCTGGAGGCACTGCATTGGGGTTGTAGTAAACTTCAGCTATGGGAAAGAAGGAGGGAAAAGATGCCTTTAGAAGAATTTGAGTTCATATATTTAGAAAGCAACCTGGCTATGCAGAACTCTCTGCTTTAACATCTCTGGGGAAATAAGAGAAAACCAACATGTTTCCAAACCCAAGCAGGAAGGCTTGGTGCTTAGCTCAGAATTCCTGTGTAGGCATTTCTTTTTCAGAACATGAGTCTGCAACAATCATTCTCCATCTTGCAAGGCAAAACCTCCTGTTGGGACTCTCCTGGATTAAACAGGCTCACCAGCAGGTCCTGTTCATCTTTCTCTAATCCCTAAGACCACAGAATTGTCAGGCTTGGAAGGGACCTCAAGGATCATCCAGTTCCAACCCCTCTGCCATGGGCAGGGACACCTCACACTAGAGCAGGTTGCTCACAGACACATCCAGCCTGGCTGCAAAAACCTCCAGGGATGAGGCTTCCACCACCTTCCTGGGCAACCTGTGCCAGTGTCTCACCACTCTCATGGGGAAGAACTTCCTCCTAACATCCAATCTGAAGCTACCCATTTCTACTTTTGTTCCATTCCCCCCAGTCCTGTCACTCCCTGACACCCTCAAGAGTCCCTCCCCAGCTTTCTTGTAGCCCCCTTCAGATACTGGAAGGCCACAGGAAGGTCTCCTGGGAGTCTTCTCCAAACTGAATAGCCCCAACTCTTTCAGTCTGTCCTCATAGCAAAGGAGCTCCAGCCCTCTGCTCATCTTCCTGGCCCTTCTCTGGCTCTTTTGGGAGCATGCAATAGACTATAGTGCTCCCTAACTAGAGGTAGGTCCTGTGGCAATGACAGCCACCTACCCTTGGTGGAATGTCTCTTCGGTGCCAAAGGTGGAAGCTGATCAGAGAGTTGTCTTCTTTTTGGAGAACAGCTATACCAGGGCCCCAAGGGCTTTCTTATTTTCCTTAGTACAGCAAATCCATCTGTAATGTAGTCATTAACCCAAGCTGAAGTGTGCTGTAGCCAAAATAGTGAGGGGTCTCCTATTTATCCCCAGTGGTTGGGAAAGGACAGTCACAGTGTAGACCCTACTGCATTCTAGCCTCTGTTTTTCTTACCAATCCTGAAGTTTACATCTGGAGAAGTCCTGGGAAGGAAATCTGAACCATTGACAGTTGAAGTTGTTCCTTTAGAATTTAGGTTCCACAAAGCCTGGGATGGTGATTTGTGCTTTAAATGCCTTGGTGTAGATCCAGCAGTCACACCTGTCCCACTCCAGTCTGAAATTAGAGAGTGGAAGGCACAGGGATAAAATTGAGTGTCACATCTCAGTTGTGAGTGTCACATCTCAAACTACTAGAGACCAAAGAGGAGAAAGATCTGTGTTTGCTTCTTGTGGCCTCCTTGTACATGACTTGAAGCCATGGGTCCCCACAGCACGATTCCTGCTGTCAATTTTCACGTTAGTTCTGCCACACTTGTGCAGGTGGGGCTGGATGCCAACCATCCCTGAAGGGAGGCTGAAGCCAGGTGGGAGGCAGCATCTTCTACCAAATAACAAATCAGAGAATAAGAGAAATGGCCTCAAGTTATGCCAGGGGAGGTTTAGGTTGGATATTAGAAGACAGTTCTTCACTGAAAGTGTTCTCAGACACAGGCACAGGCTGCCAAGGGAGGTGGTTGAATGCCCACCCCTGGAGCTGTTTCAAAAAGGCAGAGATGTGATGCTGAGGGCATAGTTTAGAACCAGCCTTGGTAGAGCTAGAGAATGGTTGGACTTTGTGAAGACTGGAAGGCCACCAAAAGCATGGCTCCCATCAGGGAACACTGAATGACACAAGAGAACAGAGTTAGAGACCAGGCTGCAATCTTCTTTGGAAATCTGTGGGGGGTTTACTGCTTGCTGTCACCACCTCAGCACATCAGCTGTCAGGGGAACAGGGTAAAGATCGATTCAAGAGCAACTCTCCAAGACAATGCAGAAAAGCTGTTGAGGGGAGGCTCATTTTGTAACACAGAGCAGATGAGACACCAGTAGCAGGCAAAGGCTTGTGAGTCAAGCTGAACAAACCCCCTCTGGGCTTACCAGAAGAGTTACTCAGGCGAAATCTTCCCCAGCAGAAGTGGACTCGGCACTGCTTCACTACTTCATCCTTCAGCAGGCAGTGAAACACAAAGATGAAGAACCCTAAAGGAGTCAGGAATTCACAGGGGGTTAGGTGGATTCTCCCAGCTCCTGCCCCTTTTCTAAACTGTTGGTGTGCCACCCAGTCACCAGGAGGTTGTGTATGGGCAGAGTGGTGGTTCCTGAGCCAGCACTGTGTTGGCACTGAGCCTTTTGTGCATATGAAAGGGTAATGAGAAGAGGTTTCTGCAGTCTGGGTGTAAGAATAATCTGCAAGTCACTGTAGATTCTCTCAACTCTTTTTATGCCTAGTTGAGAATCATAGAACGGGCCAGGCTGGAAGGGACCTCCCAAGGTCATCCAGTCCAACCCCTGCAGTCAGCAGGGACATCCCCAACTAGATCAGGCTGTTCAGAGCTCTCTTGAGCCTCACCTTAAATATCTCCAGGGATGGGACCTCAACCACCTCCCAGGGCAACCTATGCCAGTGTACCACCACCCTCATGGTGCAGAACTTGTTCCTAACATCCAATCTAAGTCTGCTCTGCTCTAGTTTGAAGCCATTGTCCCTTGTCCTGTCCCTGCAGGTCTTTGCAAGCAGTCTCTCTCCATCCTTCCTGTAGCCCCCTTCAGGTACTGGAGAGCTGCTCTTAGGTCTCCCTGGAGCCTTTTCTTCTCCATGCTGAACACCCCCAGCTCCCTCAACCTGTCCTTGTAGCAGAGGTGCTCCAATCCCCTGATCATTTTCATGGCCCTCCTCTGGACCCTCTCCATCAGGTCCATGTCCTTCCTATATTAAGGGCTCCAGACCTGCACACAGCACTCCAGGTGAGGTCTCCCCAGAGCAGAGCAAAGTGGCAGAATCACCTCTCTGGATCTGCTGGCAACACAGCTTTGGATGCAGCAGCAGGACTGTGCCAGCTCCTGAAGAGACTAATTTATTGAGACTCGTGTTTCAAAGGCATGAATTCATATCTTTCATAGCATACATATCACAGCAGTGCTATCTAAACAACATCATCCCACTGCAGTGGAGCTTCCCTGTTAAAACAGCTAACACAGAAGCTACAGAAGCAGCCCTCTTCCCCCATTACATGATGTTACAAACTGACTTCTATTCCACAGCCCTCAACCGTTGTATTTATAGCCCAACTCCGTTCAGAAATTACCTTGCAAGGTGTTAAAAATGCTGAAGAGATATAGGAAAAATATCCTCACTGCTCCCCAGGCAAAGAAGACAAAGCCCCAAGTTAAGCCCAAAAGGAACATCAAACTGAAAGCACTTTTGAGGTCTTGGAGAAAACCTTGTTTCCAGAATCTGGATCTCCTTTGTGTCCTTGATTTCATGGAGTGGATTTGAAGGAGAACAGTGATGAACATGGCTGTGTTTGTCACAAATACAAGGAAGACATAGGCCACCACAGAGATGTAGAACACCAGGTTCTCCTGAATCCAGCAGCTACAAGAAAGGGAGGGATGTGTTCAATAAGGACTGGCAGAAGCCCACCCTGTCCTCCACCCTAGTCTCCTGATGTGAGAGTTGCTCCTTGTAGTAGTAGCCATGCATCCAAAATTATTCACAGGATGGGTTTGGGTTGGAAGGGATCTTAAAGACCATCCAGTTCCAACCCCCCTGCCATGGGCACGGACACCTCCCACCAGACTAGGTTGCTCTATTCCTCATCTAACCTGGCCTTGAACACCTCCAGGGAGGTTGCATTCACAACCTCCCTGGGCAACCTGTTCCACCCTCACATGATCCAGTGAACCAGAACAACTGACAGGAGAGGATTAAAATGGTGGAGAAAAGAGAAAAGCAAGAAAGAAGCTGTTGGCTTCTGGTTATTTCTTGTGTCTTTAAATACTGTGGTGACCATCAAAAAAGCTTCAAGTACTTACAAGTTGCTGAATAGGTTGCTCTCAGAATGTGATCCATTGCCATAGAAGTCTTTATTTATCGTGAGCACAAGGGTGACTACCATGGCTGGCACTCCTAATAAGGGGAAGATAAGTTCAGATTAAAAAGTAAAAAGGGAGAAGATGGAAAGATGTCAAGATGAGCTTTGAGGAGTCATTACAGCAGACATCTACCTCTTAGGCTCAAACTCTACCCCTAACGCTCCTTCTCAAATGACTGTAATTAAGTGTGAGCCATAACTGGGTTAATTTCCTTGTTTATGTAAACCACAAATTAGTGGGCATAAAAATATCTGTGTTTGCAAAACGTTTGTGAGCGTTCAAACATCTCCAGAAGGGATCCAATCTGGTGAAATAAACCCAACTGAGTGTAACAAACAAAAAAAAAGTGTCAAAAGATAAGCAGACCACAGCATTTTGTGTTAAGATCTGATAGAGACAGACACTTTCCAGACAGCATTTTAGCAGTCTGCTTTTCCACTCCTTTCCCAGATTTCCTTCAGTTCTGCTGAGAATAGCTGCCACCAACACCACCAGGCTGTCTCTGAGATCTGCACACTATTCAAAAGTCAAAAGGAAAACCCCTTTAAAACAGCACCTGGTGGTGACCCAAGACATTCAGACCCCATTCTGCTCTGGGTCAGTGCCTCTGGTAATTCTGGGTCCTTTCTGTTATCTTTCTCCCAGGCAAGTTGCTGATGCTCAGGGCTTGGAGGAAAGGTGAAGTCTCAGTGAAGTTCTCAGGAGAGCTATGAATGAAAGGGGAATCCACCCCCCACAGGGGAGTCGTGCATAGAATGGCAGGTAAGGAAAGAATGGCCTGGAGAAGGAGATCAAAATCACCGCTGAGCATCACAAATGCTTGGGTGAAGGCTGTGGGCAGCTGATGCTTCTGCAGGCACACACACTGGTGTGAGGTACCAGGACAAAACATTCCTGTAAAGAGCAGGAGGGGTGGGGAAAGCAGCTCCTTACACCCACTTTTGCCTTTCCTTGCATTGCTTTCCTTTCTTTACTCTCTGCAGGGACCAACAGGCACTTTCTGCTAATGTCTCCCTGGGCAGAAGAAACTTCAAGCTGAACCTGCCTGGGGGAAGAAATCCTCAGAGCTCAGCACCACACTTCTAGCAGCTCAGTGTCCTGACTTACTTTTGCAGAAATACCTGCCTTAGAGAGGTTATTAACAAGTGGAAAAGGGGAGAAGAAATTTGCTTCCTTACCCCAGCCAGCAATGCAGCATTTCAGGATGTACTTTGGGACATAAACATTGAACACTTTGATAAGAGCCAAGTAAAAGTGAACAGACTCCAGGCACATCCAGGTGAAAGCTGCAAGAAGGGAATAGTGAAGGAGCACAGCCATGGTGATACAAAGGCCTGGCTGCTCAAATGAGGACAGCCAGGAGTTGGTGAGGAAGACCATATTGAGCATCAGCAGTGCAGCACAAAGGTTGAGCAGGATCTTGGAAGGGTTGTCTCTCCTCAGCTTTCTAAAACAAAGAGGAATCATAGAATCATAGAATCAACCAGATTGGAAGAGACCTCCAGTCCAACCTATCACCCAGCCCTAAGCAGTCAACCAGACCATGGTGCCTCATCCAGGCTTCTCTTGAACATCCCCAGGGATGGTGACGCCACCACCTCCCTGGGCAGCACATCCCAATGGGCAATCTCTCTCTCTGTGAAGAACTTCCTCCTAACATCCAGCCTAGACCTCCCCTGGCAAAACTTGAGACTGTGTCCTCTTGTTCTGCTGCTGGTTGCCTGGGAGAAGAGACTGACCCCCATGTGCCTACAACCTCCCTTCAGGTAGTTGTAGAAAGTCCACAAGGTCATGACTGCTCTCTGCCCTCACAAATGCAAAGCAGCACAGATGTGGACCTGCCCCTGTCATAAATTGGCTTCTTGGGGTCTAAGCTTTGTCTACATTTAGTGCTTGGTATCACAGCTCTAGTGTGGTTTTGAAGCAGATCTCCCAGACTGACAAAGAACAGCTTCTATAGACACAGAGACCTGCTAGGTTTTCCACACTGGATGGAGGAGAGACAGACTTCAGGTCACCTTTTTTTCCCTACTGCATCAAATATTACTGTAATTGCAGTGTTAAATGGCTTACCTAATCACTCACAGTTACCTCAGGCTATGGCCCCATCATGCCAGCAGCTGCTGGTACATACAGCATAAAATGGAACCTGTCCAGAAGGACAAAACACAAGACCAAGAGCAAGAGAAGAGAGAAGTTTCCCTGGTTTACTGTTGCTATCATCCAATGTATAGTCTATATCCAGGGCATATTGCAGATTGGTGACATGATACTGTACCTGTGTCCATGGGTAAGTTTATGAGCTTGCAGAATCACAGCATGGTGGGCATTGGAAGGGACCTCCAGAGAATCTAGTCTAACCCCCATTGATAAAGCAGGGTCACCCAGAGCAGGTTGCACAGGATCACAATGTCCAGGTGGGTTTGGAATCTCCCCAGAGAAGGAGACTCCACAACTTCTCTGGGCAGCCTGCTCCAGGGCTCCAACACCCTCACAGTCAAGAATTTTCTCCTTCAGTCCAAATGAAACCTCCTGTGTTCCAGTTTGTGTCCATTGTCCCTTGTCCTATCACTGGGCACCACAGAAAAAAAGCCCAGCCCCATCCTCATGACCTCCACCCTTTAGAAATTGATAGCACTTTTAAGATCCCCTCTCAGTCTTCTCCAGACTGAACAGCCTCAGGTTTCTCAGCCTCTCCTCCTCACAGAGATGATTCAATCCCCTCAGCATCTTCATGGCCCTCTGTTGGGCTCTCTCCAGTGGTTCCCTGTCCGTCTGGAATGAGGGGAGCCCAGAACTCATCACAATACTCCAGATGTGGCCTCACCAGGGCAGAGTAGTGGGGAAGGAGGACCCCCCTCAGCCTGCTGGCCACAATCTTCTTAATGCACCCCAGGATACCATTGGCCTTTTTGGCCATGAGGCTACATTGTTGGCTCGTGGTGAACTTGTCCATTAACACTCCCAGGTCCTTCTCCACAGAGCTGCTTCCCAGCAGGTCACCCCTCCCCTGTACTGGTGCAGGAGGTTGTTCCTCCCCAGGTGCAGGACTCTACACCTGCCCTTGCTGACCCTCCTGAGGTTCCCTCTGCCCAGCTCTGCAGCCTGCCCAGGCCTGGTTGAATGACAGCACAGCCTGACAGTCACTCCTCCCAGTGAGGAGTGGGAGCAAGCTGGCTGAGGGACCACTCCTGCATCCAGATTGTTGATAGAAATTCAGAAGTGTTGAAGTGTCAGAGCAGCTCAGCCTGTGCTTGCACTGCAGGGTGATTATCTGAACCCTTCTTCTGTCAGCAGGGTCACAGGTGGGAACAAAACCATATTTATACTGTCAGCTCTCAGCCTTCCCTCCGACACATCACAGCATCAGGTGTTGCCAAACACCCTGATGGCTGCTGCAGAGTCATTGTTGCTCAAATATGAAAAGTGCTAAAAGGAAAAGGCTCAGACTTACTCCAGGGTTAGGTATGTCACCAGTGTGATACCCAAGAAAAGGGAAGAAACACCACATCCTGCATAGCTCAGCAGAGTTAGCACACGGTCCTGGGTCGTATCTATCTCTGTCCGAGACAAGTCCTGTGTTACAAGAGAAGAATCACAGCTGGCTGCCAGAACAGGGAAGGAAAATTGCTTCCCACACTTGCACATTGATTAAAAGATCAATTTCTGTCCTGCTGCTCTCACAGAGGGTTTCCATGCATGTTTATTTGCTTCTTATTGTAGAGTCACAGTCTCACAGTATATCAGAGGCTGGAAGGGACCTCAAGAGATCATCAGCTCCAACCCCCCTGCCAGAGCAGCATCACTTAGGGTAGTCTGCACAGGAATGCATCCAGGTGGGGTTGGAAAGTCTCCAGAGAAGGAGACTCCACAACCCCCCTGGGCAGCCTGTTCCAGGGCTCTGTCATCCTCACTGTAAAGAAGTTTCTCCTCATGTTGAGCTGAAATCTTCTGTGTTCAAGTTTGAACCTGTTGTTCCTTGGCTTATCACTGTGCACCACCCAAAAGAGCCTGGCCCCCTCCTCCTGCCCCCCACCCCTCAGATATTGATAGACATTGATCAGATCCCCGCTCAGCCTTCTCTTCTCCAGCCCTAGGGCTCTCAGTCTCTCTTCACAGGGGAGATGCTCAAGTCCCCTAAGCATCCTCATGGCTCTCTGTTGGACTCTCTCCAGCAGGTCTCTGTCTCTCTTGGTCTGGGGAGCCCAAAACTGGACACAGGATTGCAGGTATGGTCTCACCAGGGCAGAGTCCTAGAGAATGTCTAAAGTACTAAACCCAGCAGTATTCAAAATGCCCAGTAACAGGTTGTGAAGATAGCAACTGTACTTCAGAAACCACAAATCCAACAAGGATTCCAGGATCTTGCCAAAATTTCCTTTGGGAGCTTGCTTTGTAGGAGGAGCTCTGTTTTGTTTCAATGGCAGCTGCTACACTGCACAACTCTGCTAAATCCTAGAATCACAGAATGGGTTGGGTTGGGAGGGACCTTAAAGATCATCTAGTTCCAACCCCCCTGCCATGGGCAGGGACACCTCCCACTGGACCAGACTGCTTAAGGCCATGTCCAGCCTGGCTTTGAACACTTCCAGGGAGGGGGCATTCACAACCTCCCTGGGCAACCTGTTCCAGTGTCTCACCACCCTCACTAGAAAGAATTTCTTCCTCATCTCCAGTCTAAATCTGCCCTCCTCAACCTTCAATCCATTGCCCCCCATCCTATCACTACAAGCCCTTGTGAAAAGTCCCTCCCCAGCTTTCTTGTAGGTGCCCTTCAGGTACTGGAAGGCTCCCTGGAGCATTCTCTTCCCCAGACTAAACAGCCCCAGGTCTCTCAGCCATTCCTCATCAGACAGATCTTCCAGTCTCTTCATCATCCTCACAGCCACCACTGGACTCTCTCTAGTAGTTTCCTGTCCCTCTTAAACTGGGCAGCCCAGAACTGGACACAATACTCCAGATGTGGCCTCACCAGGGGAGAGCAGATGGGAAGGAGAACCTCCCTTGACCTGCTGGCCATGTTTTTCTTAATGTACCCCAGGACACCATTTGCCTTCGTGGCCACAAGGGCACATTGCTGGCTCATGGTGAACTTACTGTCCATCAGGACTCCAAGATCCTTCTCCACGGAGCTGCTTCCCAGCAGGTCACCCCTCACCTGCACTGGTGCAGGGGGTTGTTCCTCCTCTACACTTGCCCTTGATGACCCTCATGAGGTTCCCCTCTGCCCAGCTCTCCATCCTGCCCAGGTCTCACTGAATGGCAGCAAAGCCTTCACTGTATCATCCACTCCTCCCAGTTTGGTATCATTAGCAAACAAGAAGTACAAACTATGTCTGCAGCATGAATTTGCCTTGAAGCAAGTGACATTTGGGGGATTTTACACCATAAAAGCTGTTAGAACTTTATTGCTGCTTTTGGCAAAGGTGAGGTATCAACCAGGTTGTCTAGCTAATGAATCTCCCATCTCTCCCCAAAGCTAGCTCCGACTTTGTTTAGTGCCACAGGACTCTTTTGGAGATGATTCATGGAGTACTTACCAGTAGGACTCCAAAATGGGTAAGATGGTTACAAAAACAGATTGTGTAATCCCTATCTGTAGATTCCATTTCACAGCCTGATGTATTCCAACCACCCAGTCCATCTGTGTAAAAGAGGGGGGGGGAAAGGATTTGGAAGCAGAGTTAGTCATGCTCAGACATTTATAGCTCTGCAGCATGCCCAGTGTGTGAATATGAGCTCGAGTTAGTACAGATTGCAGGGTCACTTGGCAGCACACAAGTGAGATTTCACACAAGAACACATCTTAGTTGCTTCAGAGCCTCAAAAACTTGGATGAAAGCCTTTGGTGGAATGAAGAAATGTTCAAAGAGTCATTTACATGCCTGCACATGGAGCAAGCAGGAAGGTAAGGGAAAGTGCAGTGGAGTAGATGAGACTGCAGGGTGTGGAAATGCAGAAGGCAAGAAATAGTCACAGAATCATAGAATTGTTAGGGTTAGAAAGGACCTCAAGGATCAGCCAGTTCCAACCCCCCTGCCATGGGCAGGGACACCTCACACTAGAGCAGGTTGCTCGCAGCCACATCCAGCCTGGCTGCAAAAACCTCCAGGGATGAGGCTTCCACCACCTCCCTGGGCAACCTGTGCCAGTGTCTCACCACCCTCATGGGGAAGAACTTCTTCCTAACATCCAATCTGAATCTCCCCATTTCTAGTTTGCTCCATTCCCCCCCAGTCCTATCACTCCCTGACACCCTAAAAAGTCCCTCCCCAGCTTTCTTGTAGCCCCCTTCAGATACTGGAAGGCCACAAGAAGGTCTCCTTGGAGCCTTCTCTTCTCCAGACTGAACAACCCCAACTCTTTCAGACTGTCTCCATAGCAGAGGAGCTCCAGCCCTCTGCTCATCCTTGTGGCCCTTCTCTGGACACATTTCAGCACCTCCAGATCCTTGTAATATTCCTAGGACAGAGGCAGTGTTCATGGACAAAGCCAGACCTTCCCTGGTAAGGTCAGGCTTGATGCAGCTTTGAGCAACCTGATCTAGTTGGGGATGTCCCTGCTTACTGGGGGGGGGGGAGGGGGGGGTTGGACTGGATGCCCTTTAAACCTGCCTTCCAACCCAATGCATTCTATGATACTAAGGGAAAGTTTATGATCCTTTTTCTGTGGCATGTAGGACATAATTAGAAGCTAAGCTTCTGATTTAAAAGCTGTATATATTCTAACAGAAATAACTGCAGAGAAAAAACAAAACCAACAAAACAAAACAACAAACCTCTCCCATTTGTCATGAGCTAACCCAAAATACACTTCCTTTTCTGTGGCTGGTGACTCTCTGAGCTGTATTCAAGGCTTGACCACATCAAGGCCCTCACTGACTTGCCTGAAGTAACTGTGAGAAGTCAGAGCATCACAGAATCCTACGATCAGAGAGGCTGGGAAAGACTTCTAAAATCAGAGTCCAAACATCAACCCAACACCACCATGGCCACTAAGCCCTGTCCCCAAGTGCCATGGCCACACATTTCTTGAACACCTCCAGGGATGGGGACTGTACCACCTCCCTGGGCAGCCTCTTCCAATCCCTGACCACTCTTGCAGCAAAGACATTTTCCTAACCTCCAACCTAACCTAACCCTCCCCTGGTGCAACTTGAGGCCATTTCCTCTTGTTCACCTGATCCTAGGGAGAAGAGACCAACCCACACCTCACTTCACCCTCCTTTGGAGGCAGCTGTAGAAAGCAAGAAGCTCTTCCCTGACATTTCAGTGCATTTCTGCTTTTAATTTTTGAGGATCAGTGTTCCCTCCTGACGCTGAACTTAACACCCACGACTGAGGGGTGAAAGGAAACCAGCAGCACAGACTCAAGAGGATCATTGATCAGGGATCAGTCCTGGGACCAGTCTTGTTCAATATCTTTGTTGGTGACATGGACAGAGGCACTGAGTTCACCCTCAGCAAGTTTGCTGATGACTCCAAGCTGTGTGGTGCAGCAGACAGCTGGAGGGAAGGGATCCATCCAGAGGGACCTGGACAGGCTGCAGAGCTGGGCACAAGCCAACCTCATGAGGTTCAACAAGACCAAGGGCAGGGTCTTGCATCTGGGTTGAGGTAATCCCAAGCACAAATACAGGCTGGGCAGGGACTGGCTGGAGAGCAGCCCTGAGGAGAGGGACTTGGGGGTGCTGGTGGATGAGAAGCTCAACAGGAGCTGTCAATGAGCACTTGCAGCCCAGAAAGCCAAGCAGAGCCTGGGCTGCATCAAGAGAAGTGTGGCCAGCAGGTCAAGGGAGGTGATTCTCCCCCTCTGCTCAGCTCTGCTGAGACCCCAGCTGGAGTACTGCATCCAGTTCTGGAGCCTCTATTACAAGAGGGATCTGGACATGCTGGAAGGTGTCCAGAGGAGGGCACCAGGATGAGCAGAGGCTGGAACTGCTCTGCTATGAGGACAGACTGAGAGAGTTGGGGCTGTTCAGTCTGGAGAAGAGAAGGCTCCGAGGAGACCTTCTTGTGGCCTTCCAGTATCTGAAGGGGGCCTACAAGAAAGCTGGGGAGGGACTTTTTAGGCTATCAGGGAGTGATAGGACTGGGGGGAATGGAATGAAGCTGGAAGTGGGGAGATTCAGGCTGGACGTGAGGAAGAAGTTCTTCCCCATGACAGTGGTGAGAGCCTGGAATGGGTTGTGCAGGGAGGTGGTTGAGGCCCCATCCCTGGAGGTGTTTAAGGCCAGGCTGGATGAGGCTCTGGCCAGGCTGATCTAGTGTGAGGTGTCCCTGCCCATGGCAGGGGGGTTGGAACTGGATGATCCTTGTGGTCCCTTCTAACCCTGACTGATTCTATGATTCTAAGAGGACAGCCTCAGAGTTTCAAGCTGCAGTGGGAAGGAGCTCTGTGAGGCTGGGACCAGCAGAAGAGTGGCAGCTCTGTAAACAAAGCACACTTACTGTTCTTCTGAAAGTCCCAGAAGACGCAGTGCACTGCTGCTTTGCCCTGAAAGCAGAGAAGGAGGAGGCTGTGACATTCATGGAGGATGTCTGGACGCTGCCTGAGCTTGCAGGAGGGGCAGCCTGCCTGCAGTCAGGTTTATAACTAAGGCACTTGGATTTGATTTCCTCTGCACTGAGCACACACTGAGCTCTCTGATTCTTTGCCTGGGGGTGCTGCAGGGAATCTGGAGGTCACTGGAGGTGCCAGCAGTTCAGTTGGTCACTGGGAAGCAGGTGGGCTATTGTCCATCTCATCCCTGGCACTGAAAACCAGTAGAGGGTCCCAACTCTTGCCTTCTCCTTTACTAAAGAGGAATCCTGGGAGATTTCCCCACTTTTCCTATTCTTTCTGAACCTTGCATTGTCTTCTACAGCAGCAGAAAACCTGACAAGTTGACCAGCTTAGACTGATTCCTGTGTCTGATCTCGTTAGCTTCATGTGGTAGTATCTGAGATGTCACACTGAATCACAGAACCATAGATTCACAGATTCAATAAGGTTGAAAAAAGACCTCCAGGATCATCAAGTCCAGCTGTCAACTCAACACCACCATGGCCATTAAACCATGTCCCCAAATGCCCTATCCACAGGTTTCTTGAACCCCAGGGATGGGGACTCCACCACCTCTCTGGGCAGCCTGTTCCAATCCCTGACCACCCTTGCTGCAAAGACATTTCTCCTCATCTCCAACCTAAACCTGCCGTGATGAAATTCAAAAGATGACCTAGAAAAACAACCTGGCATTCTACACAATATTCCCCCCCAAACAAACAAACCCCCCAGTTTTCAACACATGATAAACCTTTATTTTTTGATTTCAGTGTCTTCACTCTCTCTGAAAGCAGGCAGAGAGGACACCTAAGAGAAAACAAAGCTTGCCTGCATGTTGCGAACAGCTAAACAGACCTAAACAGGTATTCAAGGCAAAGTTTTACCTCGAGGACACCCTAGTTTACTACTCAGAATGCTGCAGCAAACTTTCCCAAGACACAGATTATTTTTTTTCTTTGATTATTTTTATTATTAATGAAGTTTAATCAAGCACAGAGTTTACAGGAAGCCACCCCAACAGATAAGCTGCTGTGACGTGGGTGTCAAATGTAATTAGGCAGAAAGCCAGAGCTGTAAGTTAGGATAAGAGCTCATTAAATATTTAATCAGGATATTTTTAAAAGGTTGAGGGGGAAAAAAAAAAAACCTGAGAGGTGCCAGATGGCTTGGTGGAGAAAAAAAATGATGGAAGAGAGAAGATATCTAGATGAAATTTCTGGGTATCTATTATTTGCTAGAGCAGAATGGAAAGAGCATATTGAGATAAGAGCAGCATTTTCAAGCTCTCATTGACTTGAACTTTAATCAAATTCATCTTATTGAATAATTCTGCTCTACTCTTCCCTGTGTTTACAATATATGTGTGTGGAGAGTGGGGCATAAAGAGCTGCAACACAAAAATGTAAAGGTGGGCTGGTGAAGTGCATAGAATCATAGAGGCATTGAAGCATAGAGTCATAGAATGGGTTGGGTGGGAAGGGACCTCCAAAGGTCATCTATTCCAACCTCCCTGCAGCCAGCAGGGGCATCCCCAACTAGATCAGGGTGTCCAGAGCTCTCCTGAGCCTTGAATATCACCATGGATGGGGCTCCAACCACCTCCCTGGGCAACCTGTGCCAGTGTTCCACCACCCTCATCGGAAACAACCTGTTCCTAACATCCAATCTCAATCTGCTCTTCTCTAGTTTGAAGCCATTGCCCCTTGTCCTGTCCCTGCAGGCCTCTGCAAACAGTCTCTCCCCATCCTTCCTGTAGCCCCCTTCAGACACTGGCAGGCTGCTATCAGGTCTCCCCAGAGCCTCCTCTTCTCCTGTCTGAACAACCCCAGCTCCCTCAGCCTGTCCTCATAGCAGTGGTGCTCCATTTTCATGACCCTCCTCTGGACCTGCTCCATCAGGTCCATGGTTGGCAGCCAGTGTGTATCCAGGTGACCAAGAAGACCACCAGCATCCTGGCCTAGACCAGCGGAAGCAGGGCAGTGACTGTCCTCCTGTACTCAGCAGTGGTGAGGCCACACCTTTAGTCCTGGGTTCAATTTTGGGTCCTCATTCCAGGGAGGACTTCAAGCTGCTGGAGCATGCCCAGAGAAGAGGGCAACAGAGCTGGTGAGGGGACATGGTTTAGTGGCCATGGTGGTCTTAGGCTGAAGATTGAACGGGATGATCTTAAAAACACTTCCATGATTCTAAGGAAAGAATGAAACCATCCCTTGCTGCTGAGCATGGATTCAGAGAAGAGACACAAACTTTACTAACCTGTAGATATTAAAGACCCAGATCTGTGTGGTCTGTCAGTGTTGTGGTTGATCTGCCATGGAGCAGCCAGGCAGCAAAATGGTTTAAACTGGTTTGTCACATTGGCAGTTTATTATGAGGGTGAGTGAAATAGGCTGTGCTTCAACACACCTGTGATGAAATGAACATATCCTACCTTAATTTGGTCTATGTGCTGAAGAGTAATAGTCACAGGCTCGTTGAGGTTCTGAACTGATGCATTTTCAATGCTGGCACTCACAACGTAAGTGTTCAGCCTCTCCGTGGTTAAACTCTCATCCTGCAGTGGAAAAATACATGTGGAAAAAAATGACAGAAAAAAACCCCCAAACAAACTCCCAAGTTCTCCCCTGCTTCCACTTCTCTGAGCTGTATTTCTTGGAAGTGGTGATGAGCTAAGCACCATTTGGGATGCCTGATGTAAAGGAGGCACTTGCTACTTCATTAGGAAATGTGGGTAGCTGCAAATTCAGCAGCAGACTCCACAGCAGCTGAAGCAGAGCAGAGTTTCAGATGCATCAGCTGGATTGAGAAAGCTGTCCAATCACTCCAGCACATCAAAGCAGCCAGCTGGACATCATTAAGCTCATTAGGCAGGAGGCATGATTGGGAATGCTTCTGTGTGAAGCTCGTTGTGTGCTCCTTGGTACCAGACAAAAAGTCTCCCTGTCTGAATTGCTCACTCAACTCCTGAGGTGAGAAAATGTGGCCAAGGACTAGAATAGTCCTAAATGCTGCATGTCCCTGCTGCTGTTCTTTCAATGGGGACACACATCTTGAAATAGTCTCCATCATATCTGACAGGTGCTGTGCATGTTCCTTCAGCAAGAGCTTACTAGCAGAGGAAGACTAGAATCATAGACTCATTAAGGTTGGAAAAGACCTCTAAGATCACCAAGTCCAACCTTCTACCCAACACCTCCATGACCATGTCCCAAAGTGCCACATCTACTCATTTTTTAACCCCTCCAGGGATGGTGACTCCACCACCTCCCTGGGCAGCCTGTTCCAATGGCTGGGGTAGGGTATGGTCTTGTCCTACAGAAGTATTACAATAACATCAGCCACAGAAAATGAATCTAAGTCAAAGGTCTACAGACATCTCTCAGAGCTACAGGGAAGGTTTTGCTGCCTGGATGCATTTCCCCTGCATATCTCCTAGTTCTCTATCAGTCTGATGCTAATTGTGCCCAAAACAGCTGATGCTGTAGAGATGTGGCACCGGGAGCAGCTGGACCAACCTCTGCTGTTAGTGTTTGTTAGGAGCTGTAGTTACCACAAAGAGTGGAGTCGTGCCAAAAAACTTAAACTGGATCTTTGAATGCTTGTCTGGGTCAGAGGGCTCCACCTCTAGGTATTTCTTCAGTGATTTTGGCAAAAACACCGAGGCCAAGGCCTTTTCAAAAGGGTCTTCTTGAACACTGATCTGCAGGAGAGAGAGAGATGACATGATCAGAGGACTGGAAGAGCTGCCATGTGGGGAAAGGCTGGCAGAATTGGGTTTGTTCTGCCTTGAGAAGGGAAGGCTTAAGAGAGATCTTATCACCATGGGCCAGGACATAAAGGGTGGCTACCAGGAGGGTGGAGACTCCCTTTGTACAAGGGGTCCCATGGAACAGACGAGGAGTGATGGGGACAAGGTACTGCTGGGGACATTCCCATTGGACTCCAGAAGAAAGTGTTTCTCCATGAGACCATTCAGACACTGAAATCATCTCCCAGGGGAAGCAGGGGAGTCCCCTACACTGGACAGTTTTAAGACTCAGCTGGACAGGGTGCTAAGCCAGCTCATTTCAATTCTACTGGACCAGATGATCCTTGAGATAGTGATAGGACTAGGGGGAATGGAATGAAGCTGGAAGTGGGGAGATTCAGGCTGGATGTGAGGAAGAAGTTCTTCCCCATGAGAGTGGTGAGAGCCTGGAATGGGTTGTCAAGGGAGGTGGTTGGGGCCCCATCCCTGGAGGTGTTTAAGGCCAGGCTGGATGAGGCTCTGACCAGCCTGATCTAGTGTGAGGTGTCCCTGCCCATGGCAGGGGGATTGGAACTGGCTGATCCTTGTGGTCCCTTCCAACCCTGACTGATTCTATGATTCTATGAGGTCCCTTCCAACCTGGCATTGTGTGACTCTGTGACATACTCAGAGCTGCCTTCCTCAGGTCAAATACACACCAGTACAGAACAGCAAGGAGGATTGTCTGGTTGAGTGGTCCCTGAGGTGCCACTTTGCTCTCACCTTGAGGCCCACACCTTTGTCATAGGATGTAACACCAAAGGCCAGTCCTCCAAACACACTGGGGTCAGGACGTGTCACCAGCAGAGCCAAGGAGGTGGTTATGACTGATGTGTTTCTTTCCATGTAAGTCACCTTATAGCCTATCTCCTCAGTTGTCTTGAGGATACTTTTCCAAGAGCAAGGAAAAACAAACAGACAAACAAACCAAAAAGATACATCTCTAGAAATGTTCTCCTGGCTTCACCATAATGCACCTAGGAGACAATCAGCTGGAAAATTATTCTCTGATTTATGATCAGAAGGAGCAATCAACTAGAGCAGAATGGGTCCACTTGGGGGTGGATGGCATTTTGTCTGACAGCAAGCAGGTGAGTTATCATGTTTCAGGAGGCTGAAAGCACAGCAGGTGGAAGATACCCTCCTGTGGGGACAACACGAGTTGGCTCTGGGAACACCTGAATCCAGATCCACACCCAGTCAAATCCTGCATTTCATGGAATCCTAGAAGCATTGAATAGAGGGTCAGAAGGGATCTCCAAGGGTATCACACAGTCTCACAGTATATCAGACGCTGGAAGGGACCTCAAGAGATCATCAGGTCCAACCCCCCTGCCAGAGCAGCATCACTTAGGGTAGTCTGCACAGGAATGCATCCAGGTGGGGTTGGAAAGTCTCCAGAGAAGGAGACTCCACAACCCCCCTGGGCAGCCTGTTCCAGTGCTCTGCCAGCCTCACTGGAAAGAAGTTTCTCCTCATGCTGAGCTGAAATCTTCTATGTTCAAGTTTGAACCTGTTGTTCCTTGGCTTATCACTGTGCACCACCCAAAAGAGCCTGGCCCCCTCCCCTTGACACCCACCCCTCAGCTATTGATAGACATTGATCAGATCCCCTCTCAGTCTTCTCTTCTCCAGACTAAACAGCCCCAGGACCCTCAGTCTCTCTTCACAGGGCAGATGCTCAAGTCCCCTAAGCACCCTCATGGCTCTAAGGTCATCTAGCCCAACCCCCCATCTGCTTTCATCTTGTACAAACTGCTCATGGGGTTGTTGGAGAAGACCGTAACCAATCTCTGCTGCTGAGAACCACAACCCAAGGCTTAGGACCCAAGTACAGAAATTGCTAACTCTTGTGGTGATAGTTTAATAGAACTGAATCAATCACTCCAGGCTGCCATTGAAGCTCAGGAAGCCACTTCTGGCCTTACTTACCCATTGGTCATTTGCCTAATGTTATGTTCTTCTATTTCTCTCAGCAAAACATGGTTGACTACAGACAGTGTGGTCTCTGCAAGTGTCATGCTCAGGTCTGCAAGCCTTAAGACATCAGAAATTATACTTTCAATGATTTTTAATTCTTCCAGTTTCAGTGCTGCGTTTGGCAAGAGGTACAAAATGTGCTGCACAACATCTTGGGCATTCTCTGAGAAGAAAAAAAAAAAAGAAGAGAGAAAGTGCAGAAGATACCTGTGGTACAGCTCTGTGTCCAGCTGTCCAGCTGCATGTCTCTGAGTTAAAGCAAGGAGTCAGTCTGCTTCTCCTTGCTTTCCATATGGTCACAATGCTTCTGATCTCCCTAGAAATAAGTGATAGACCAAGAGGAAATGGCCTGAAGCTGTGCCAGGGGAGGGTTAGGTTGGAGATTAGGAAAAAAGTCTTTGCTGCAGGAGTGGTCAGGGATTGGAACAGGCTGCCCAGGGAGGTGGTGGAGTCCCCATCCCTGGAGGTGTTCAAAAACCTGTGGACATAGCACTTGGGGCCATGGTTTAATGGCCATGGTGGTGTTGGGTTGAGGGTTGGACTGGGTGATCTTAGAGGTCTTTTCCAACTAAAACAGTTCTATGATTCTATAATTCTAAGACAATAAGCTGTCAGCATGTCAATGCAATTGACCAAAACAATTGACCTCTGGAGATCATCAAGTTCAACCTCCTTGTCTAAGTAGGATCACCTAGGGCAGGCCACGCAGGAACACATCCAAATGGGTCTTGAAAGTCTCCAGAGAAGACTCCACAACCTCTCTGAGCAGCCTGCTCCAGGGCTCCAGCACCCTCACAGTAAAGAAGCTTTTCCTCATGTTGAGGTGGAACCTCCTGTGCTCCAGTTTGTGTCCATTACCCCTTGTCCTTCAGTTCTGCAGCTGTCCAGCAGCAGCATTATGTGAGCATAACTGCTTTTACTTTGATCCCCTGTGTCTGTATCTGGTGCCTTACCTTCTGTTATCACGACATCATGGAGGTCTATAATATTGTTTGGAAGTTCTTCCAGTAATTTGCATTCAGTTACATTTGGTTTCTTCCAGAAAGCTTCCTCAAGGTCAACATTAATCACACTGAAAAATGAAAAAGGTGCTTGTTGTTGTCACAAGAAAAGAAAGATATTGGAATTGGTATTCCTCATATTTCCCACTCAAGCAGCTAAGAATGTAATTAGTTATCCCAGTTGTGAAAACAGAGCCCACATTGTCACAGCAATTTGAAATGCAGCTGGAGGTACTGGAGGGCAGAGAACCAGGAATGGAGGGCACAACACTCTAGGGTGCATCAGTTTCTCCTCCCTTCTCAAGCAGAAAGTCAGCTTCATACTATGGAGGCTTGCATCTGCTGCAGCTGATGGAACTGGTCATGGAATCATAGAATTGTTTCAGTTGGAAAAGACCTCCAAGATCATCCAGTCCAACCATCAACCCAGCACCACCATGCCCACTAAACCATGTCCCCAGGTGCCCTGTCTACACATTTTCATGAACACCTCCATGGATGGGGACTCCACCGCCTCCCTGGGCAGCCTGTTCCAATGCCAGATCAGTCTTGCAGCAAAGACATTTTCCCTAATCTCCAACCTAAACCTTCCCTGCTGCAATTTCAGGCCATTTCTTCTCATTCTATCACAGATTACGTGGTTGAGCAGACCAACAACCACCTCACTCCAACCTCCTGTCACAGTTGTAGAGAGCCAGAAGGTCTCCCTCCATCCTCCTCCAGGCTACACCACTCCCCTTCCCTCAGCTGCTCCTCCCCAGCCTTGTTCTCCAGACCCTTCCTCAGCTTGGTTGCCCTTCTCTGGACGCACTCCAGCACCTCCTTGTTGTGGCAGTGCTGCATGCCATGACACACTACCATCTGCTTTCCCATCAGACAAAGCCTTGCACTCCCTCCTCTGTGCTATGCAGGAACCAGACCAAGGTGATCTCATCACTCACCAACTCCTCTGAGCAGACTGCAGAGGGTTTTTCTTGCAGCTGACCTCTGCTTTGGTAGCTGGACTTGTCAGTGGCCAGGAATAATTCCCCTTGTAAGTAGTGTGTGAAAAGCTTTCTGGACAGTCTGTTAGTGCTGAGGAAGAAATCCATAAAAGCTCTTTAAAAAAGATTGAACAGTCAAGAAGAAGAACCCTCCCTGACCCCCCAGGACCCAGCTGCTCTCTGGGCCTCCTTTCCTGATGGGAATGAGCTGCAATTTGCAGTCTGGATAGGAGGATTTTACAATTTTAGTAGCTGCAAGAAAATATTTTGCTTCAATATTTTATCTATTTTTTTTAATTCAACCTGTCTCTCTGGCTTGACAAAGTCAGATCTCAGGTAAAGTATCAGCAGCTCAGCATCACAAACTGTATTTAACGTCAGTGGCTCCCACAGGCTTCTGTAATCTCTGTGGAAGTGCTTCCTCACTGCCCTTCATTATCCCATCTGTGGCTTTCCTCCAGGCAGGTAGTTTCATGGCCTGCAGCTGATCTTTTTTTGAAGTCTTTGGCATAAAGTGTGGGGTTGGATGTCAGGTACAGCCTGGTCACTCTTATCTCTGCCTTCCTTCTGTGTTTGAAGGAGCAGCAGGGATTGTAGCCTAGAGAGATGAATTGCCATTCCTGCAGATGTCAGCACTGAGTTTGAGTTTCAGTGTTTGGCTCTGATCTCCTCTCAACAGCCAGGCTCTGAGGCTTTTGGCTTTGCAGCTGCATCACCCTGACCTTGTGGGGTAGTTTTAGGCTGATGCCTGGGAAAATTGTCCACAGATTGAGTAGAAAAGTGGTCAAATATAAATAAATCACCATTGGATGGAAAAGGAAAATGAAGATAAGGTCTAAATAATCCCATTGGCCTGGTTACTAACAGAAAGTTGTATAAACTACCTCTCTTTATGATTTCTTTGCTCCAGCAGATAGCAGCTGTGCTTCTGCTTGACTTTTGCTGACCTTGGCTGCATTCTTCTCGTGGCTAAGTACTACACAAGCTGCTCTCTGCTCTCCTCTCTCCCTCTTTTGCCTTGCTTACAGTAGGGGGAGGGGGAATCTATTAGTAGCCCCCTGGTTTTGTCCAGGGGGGGTTCTTGTGCTGTTTGTAAGTTGCGAACACAAGTAAATGTTGTCAATTATTTTGTACATATCCATTGCATTCTATATTTCTGGATTTTTTTTCAGTGTGCTTGTAAATGTAGGTTCCTTTGCTTTCCAACTGACCCTGTCTGGCAATTTTATTTGGGGGGGGATGATTTCAACCCACCACACCCTGCCTTCATTGCAGAGGTGCTCAGACCTGCTCTGGCACAGGGAGTCAAGTTCTAGCTTACCTCTGCTTGCCTGCAAACCCAAGTTTTAGATCATAGAATCATAGAATCAGTCAGGGTTGGAAGGGACCACAAGGCTCAGCCAGTTCCAACCCCCCTGCCATGGGCAGGGACACCTCACACTAGATCAGGCTGGCCAGAGCCTCATCCAGCCTGGCCTTAAACACCTCCAGGGATGGGGCCTCAACCACCTCCCTGGACAACCCATTCCAGGCTCTCACCACTCTCATGGGGAAGAACTTCTTCCTCACGTCCAGCCTGAATCTCCTCACTTCCAGTCTGAATCTCCCCACTTCCAGCTTTATTCCATTCCCTCCAGTCCTATCACTCCCTGATAGCCTAAAAAGTCCCTCCCCAGCTTTCTTGTAGCCCCCTTCAGATATTGAAAAGCCACAAGAAGGTCACCTCGGAGCCTTCTCTTCTCCAGACTGAACAGCCCCAACTCTCTCAGTCTGTCCTCATAGCAGAGGAGCTCCAGCCCTCTGCTCATCCTGGTGGCCCTTCTCTGGACACCTTCCACATGTCCATATCCCTCTTGTAATAGGGGCTCCAGAACTGGATGCAGTACTCCAGGTGGGGTCTCAGCAGAGCTGAGCAGAGGGGGAGAATCCCCTCCCTTGACCTGCTGGCCACACTTCTCTTGATGCAGCCCAGGCTCTGCTTGGCTTTCTGGGCTGCAAGTGCACATTGACAGCTCCTGTTGAGCTTCTCATCCACCAACACACCCAAGTCCCTCTCCTCAGGGCTGCTCTCCAGCCAGTCCCTGCCCAGCCTGGATTTGTGTTTGGGATTGCCTCGACCCAGCTGCAGGACCTTGCACTTGGTCTTGTTGAACCTCATGAGGTTGTCTTGTGCCCACCTCTCCAGCCAGTCAAGGTCCCTCTGTCGTTGCAGGATGTTCCACAGCTTGTCCAGCAGGTGAGGTCAGCCTGCCTGCTTGCCAAGGATATTTGGTCTCCCAACCTCCCCACAGGACTCGAATTTGATGAAAGGCTTGTGCCAGAATGACAGCACATGTGATCTCCAAAGAGGTTTTAATGAGGTATTACCTATTGGCTTGACAGCCACATCGTCAGGTTTCACATGCAAGGATAATGCTCCCTCTTTGTAAGTGTCACTCAGCACCTCTTTGATCTTCAGACTCAGCATTTCTTGCACTTCAAGTGATGCAGCCTTTATGATGGCCTTACAGGTGTATCTGCAGGTACAGCACACCAACAAGGCTACCATGTTAGTAACATTGCAGAGCTGCAAGGGGCTACAACATTAATCACAGAGCTGTTTGACTGGGAAGAGACCTATAAGATCACCAAGTCCAACCATCAACCTAAGACCACCATGACCATTAGACCACTTCCCACAGCAACAGGTTTCTTGAACACCTCCAGGGATGATGACTCCACCACCTCCCTGGGCAGCCTGTTCCAATCCCTGACCATTCTTTCAGCAAAGTCTGATATCCCATATCCTAATACCCAACCTAACCCTTCCCTGGTGCAACTTGAGGCCATTTCCTCTCCTTCTATCACCTGATACTAGGGAGAAGAGACCAACCCCCACCTTGCTCCAACCTCCTTTCAGGGAGCTGTAGACAGCAATGAGGTCTCCCCTCAGCCTCCTCTTCTCCAGACTAAACACCCCCAGTTCCCTCAGCTGCTCCTCCCCAGCCCTGTTCTCCAGACCCTTCACCAGCTTCTTTGTCCTTCCCTGGGACACACTCCAGCACCTCATTGTCTTTCCTGGAATGAGGAGCCCAAAACTGAACCCAGTGTTCAAGGTGTGGCCTCACCAGTGCTGAGTCCAGGAGGACAATCACTGCCCTGCTCCTGCTGGCCACACTATTGCTGATCCTAGCCAGGCTGCTATTGGCCTTCTTGACACCTGGGCACACACTGCTGGCACTGTCCACTCCCTGTTCTGGCCCCAGTGAAGGACACTGCTCACAGCTAGCTCTTGCAGGGTACCACACACCTCCCAGCTTGCCATGGCAGCACTTTGAGCCTCCCAAGATATGGGATGTAAGAGGGCAACTTTGGATGCTCAAAAGCATTTCCTCCAGTCAAGCATTTCTGGAGTTCTGACTCCATGTGTGCTTTTGTTTAATACAGCTAAAGGTGCCACAGACACTCTGAAACTAAAACAGCCAGGGAGGGGCATAAGTCCTCCTAAAACTGCAACCAGCATGAACCAGTTCTTAAGAATGGGTCTTACCTTTGTGACCTCTGCTTTACCTTCGTCTTCAGGTCACGGAGAAGAGCACAAAAAGAGTTAGGAGCTGCTTAGAATGAACTGGCACAAGTTGGATTTTAAGGAAGGCAAACAGCAGAAACTCAGTGTGCTCATTAAAACAGAGCTTATTGCTTTAAACAGCCAATCATTAGGGCCAATCATTAGCCTAACTCCAGACTAAACCATGTCCCTCAGCACTGTGTCTACAAAGCTCTTAAATACCTCCAGGGATGGGGACTCCACCACTGCCCTGAGCAGCCTGTTCCAATGCCTGACAAGCCCTTTAGTAAAGAAATTCTTCCTAATATCCAAGCTGAACTTCCCTTGGTGCAACTTGAGGCCATTTCTTGTTCTATCACTTGTTTCTTGGTTGAACAGACCAACAGCCACTGCTCTACAACCTCCTTCCAAGGAGTTGTAGAGGGTGAGAAGGTTTCCACTCAGCCTCCTCTTCTCCACACTGAACATCCCCAGCTCCCTCAGCTGCTCCTCACTAGCCCTGTTCTCCAGACCCTTCACCAGCTTTGTTGCCCTTCTCTGAACACTCTCCAGCCCCTCAATGTCCTTCTGGAAGTGAGGGGCCCCAAACAGAACCTAGGACTCAAGGTGTGGCCTCACCAGTGCTGTGTACATGGGGACAATCACTTCCCTACTCCTGCTGAGCACACTATTGCTCATCCAGGCCAGGATGCTGTTGACTTTGCTGGCCACCTGGGCACACACAGGCTCCTCTTCAGCCAGCTCTTGACCAATACCCCCAGGTCTTTCTCTGCTGGGCAGTTTCCAGCCACTCTTCCCAAGTGTGGAGCATTCATGGGGCTGTTGTGACCCAAGTGTAGGACCTAGCACTTGGCCTCATTGAGTCTCATACAATTGACCTCAGCCCCTAGATCCAGCCTGTCCAGGTGCCTCTACAGAGCCTTCCTACCCTCCAGCAGACCAACACTCCCACCCAGCTTGGTATCATCTGCACAGAACACATCAATCCTGTTGAGACACAGTCATGACTCTCTAGCCGAACTATCCACATGAGGTAAACCTGGAATCACAGAATCATAAAAATCACAGAATCAGAGAATCATTTTGGTTAGGAAAGCCCTTTAAGATCACCATCATCCAGACTGATGGACTGAAATGTAATCATTTCATGCACCACAGCAGCATCTGAATTTAGACCATGCAACTACTGCATTGCCTGTCCAGAGAGGAGAAAAGTCAGGGTTTGAAGCAGAAAATAACAAATTACATACATGAGCCCTCTTGTTGGCACTGCTCTGTGGCAAACTACCCCTGCAAGCAAAAGAGAACAGAATGACTGCATAGGAAACATATAAATATAACATGCCCCATTCTGCCATCACCTAAACAAAAAAATATCCCTCTTGTGACTGTGATGAGCCAGACCTTGCAACAGAAAAGTCATCCTGAGTTCAGCAGAAGTACATCTGGATCAATCACAACCATCAAGCCCAAGTGCTGTGACAGGCACCCTGACAAAAATGCTGCTTCTTCCAGAATGGGACCCAGCCTTCTCTTACAGTTTTCCACAGTGGAATCTCCCCATCTGCAGAGGGCAGTGGTCACTGCTTTGGCATTGGGAAAGCAAGCTGAGGGACATGTGGGGGTCAGAGAAGAAAGCAGCAGCCAAAATGTGCAGAGAATGATCCAACTCTTCTGTTTTGTCATTTTTTTTTTACAGGTGATGCTTAGATGAGTTGCTAAATCCCCCTGGTCAGCTGCTCACAACTGGGAGTGGGCTAAAAGGTATCATAGAATCATAGGATGCTAGGGGTTGGAAGGGGCCTCTGGAGATCATCCAGTCCAACCCCCCTGCCAAAGCAGGGTCAGCTAGGGCAGGGCACACAGGAACACATCCAGGTGGGTCTTGAAAGTCTCCAGAGAAGAAACTCCACAACCTCTCTGGGCAGCCTGCTCCAGGACCCTCACAGCAAAGAAGTTTTTCCTCATGTTCAGATAGAACTTCCTGCATTTCACTTTGTGCCCATTGTCCCTTGGCCTACCACAGGGCACCACTGAAAAGAGCCTGGCCCCTTCTTCTTGATACCCACCCTTCAGATATTTATAAACATTAACCAGCTCCCCTCTCAGGGTGCTCTTTTTGCAAGCTAAACAGCCCCAGGTCTCTCAGCCCTTCCTCATCAGACAGAGTTTCCAGTCCTTTCCTCATCAGACAGGTGTTCCAGTCCTTTCCTCATCAGACAGATGTTCCAGGCCCTTCATCATCCTCATAGCCTCTGTTGGACTCTCTCCAGCAGTTCCCTGTCCCTCTTGAACTGGGGAGCCCAGAACTAGACACAACACTCCAGGTGTGGTCTCACCAAGGCAAAGTGTAGGGGGAGAGGTGAAAATGGAAGGGTCTTCTGCAACAAACCATTGTTTCTGAGCAGGGGTTTGGAACATTAGATACTGCCACTCAAGAGCCAGTGTGTACCTACTGACATGAGTTAGACAGCCCCCAGGGGTCTGTGACCCTCACTCTGGGGATGGATGTGACCTCCAAACTCCTTCACACTCACGTGCAAGCACTGATACAGGACTTCAGCAGTGATAATATGAATGAACCTTGCAGGTACCAGTGCTCTACAGGCATTCAGCAGTGCTGATGTGAATGAACCTTGCAGGTACCAGTGCTCTACAGGGCTTCAGCAGTGCTGATGTGAATGAACCTTGCAGGTACCAGTGCTCTACAGGCATTCAGCAGTGCTGATGTGAATGAACCTTGCAGGTACCAGTGCTCTACAGGCATTCAGCAGTGCTGATGTGAATGAACCTTGCAGGTACCAGTGCTCTACAGGCATTCAGCAGTGCTGATGTGAATGAACCTTGCAGGTACCAGTGCTCTACAGGCATTCAGCAGTGCTGATGTGAATGAACCTTGCAGGTACCAGTGCTCTACAGGCATTCAGCAGTGCTGATGTGAATGAACCTTGCAGGTACCAGTGCTCTACAGGCATTCAGCAGTGCTGATGTGAATGAACCTTGCAGGTACCAGTGCTCTACAGGCATTCAGCAGTGCTGATGTGAATGAACCTTGCAGGTACCAGTGCTCTACAGGCATTCAGCAGTGCTGATGTGAATGAACCTTGCAGGTACCAGTGCTCTACAGGCATTCAGCAGTGCTGATGTGAATGAACCTTGCAGGTACCAGTGCTCTACAGGCATTCAGCAGTGCTGATGTGAATGAACCTTGCAGGTACCAGTGCTCTACAGGCATTCAGCAGTGCTGATGTGAATGAACCTTGCAGGTACCAGTGCTCTACAGGCATTCAGCAGTGCTGATGTGAATGAACCTTGCAGGTACCAGTGCTCTACAGGCATTCAGCAGTGCTGATGTGAATGAACCTTGCAGGTACCAGTGCTCTACAGGCATTCAGCAGTGCTGATGTGAATGAACCTTGCAGGTACCAGTGCTCTACAGGCATTCAGCAGTGCTGATGTGAATGAACCTTGCAGGTACCAGTGCTCTTCCCTACTTCCCATCTCCTGCCTGCATCAATTTCTCTACCTTTTGGATTGCCAGGATGGCATCAAATCTTCATCAGCCCACCTGGCTCATCACTCACACACTAGAGAGGCAGAAAAGGTTTCAGTTGAGCCAACATAAATGGCCAAAGATGAAGTCTCAGACTGGCTGCAGCTCCTTGCCTTGCATTGGGCACAATATATATCTTCAGGTGAATCAGCCCAGTAAACAGAATGTGGCTGTTCCACATGATCCCAGCTGTACAGATCTGAGGGCTGTGTTTACACCTTTATCACAGGACTGGTCAGTTGTGAAATGAGTCTCTGGAACCTGGCTGCAGTCATGCTCAAGGGACAGAAAGTCAAGGTGATATCACCACACAGCCAGAGGCTTACCTGAGTTTAAAGTCTGTCACAACAAATTCTTCTCCAGTAAATATGACTCTGAACTGGAAATAAACCAGTAACACCATTATTAACTTGACTTATGGATACTATGTCTAGAGCTGCTTGCAAATTTAGCATTGCCATCAAAATTCTAAATCCTGATGAAAACGGCTAGAAATTTTTGCAACATTCCCCTTCCTTCAGAGTTTGGTTTTACCCTGTTAAAAATGATCCTGAAATACCACAGTATTCATAGGATAGAATCATAAATCATAGAAACAACCAGGTTGGAAGAGACCTCCAAACTCATCCAGTCCAACCTATCACCCAGCCCTATCCAATCAACCAGACCATGGTGCCTCATCCAGGCTTCTCTTGAACATCCCCAGGGATGGTGACTCCACCACCTTCCTGGGCAGCAGATCCCAATGGCAAATATCTCTCTCTGTGAAGAACTTCCTCCTAACATCCAGCCTAAACCTCCCCTGGCACAGCTTGAGACTGTGTCCTCTTGTTCTGGTGCTGGTTGTCTGGGAGAAGAGCCCAGCCCCCACCTGGCTACAACCTCCCTTCAGGTAGTTGTAGACAGCAATGAGGTCACTCCTGAGCCTTCTCTTCTCCAGGCTAAAAACCCCCAGCTCCCTCAGCCTCTCCTCACAGGGCTTGTGTTCCAGGCCCCTCACCAGCCTCCTCACCCTTCTCTGGACACATTTCATTGCCATGTTGTTCCACCAGTTTGCTTTCTCTCCCAGCTGTCTTCATCATCTGATGCTTTGCTAGAAATACATTAAGAATGAGGAAAGACAGCTACTCACCCAGTTTTCCAGAAGCTTCCTTGCATCATAGTAATCAGGAGCTCTCTCAGTTTCGTAGAAAAGAGAGAAGTTCATGTCAACATTGAAGAAGAGGACTGTGAGAAGAGAAGGGAAGTAAGATGCACCCTGCAGTTGGCACAGAAGGTGCCTCCACCCCTTCCCATCTCCTCACCCCTCTGTTGAACCATGCTTCCCATTCCCATGGGCATCAAGCATCTTTGGGCAATCCCAAGTCTAGATCACTGCTGCACTGCTAGGAATGTTAATAAAGAGCAAAAAAGGCCCAAACAAATGGTCAGGCTGCCACACCTTAGCAAACAAGCTGGGGTTCAGGCACTAATTTGGCTTTCACTGCCTGCTAAGGATGCACAGGAAGAGATCACCGCATCACAAGATGTTAGGGGTTGGAAGGGACCCCCAAAGATCATTGAGTCCAGCCCCCTGCCAGAGCAGGACCACAGAATCCAGCACAGGGCACACAGGAACACATCCAGACTGGCCTTGAAAGTCTCCAGAGAAGGAGACTCCACAACCTCTCTGGGCAGCCTGTTCCAGTGCTCTGGGACCCTCCCAGGGAAGAAGTTCCTCCTCATGTTGAGGTGGAACCTCCTGTGCTGGAGTTTATATCCATTACCCCTTGTCCTATCCCAGGGTGCAACTGAGCAGAGCCTGTCCCCTCCCTCCTGATATTTATAAACAGCCCTCAGATATTTATAAACATTTATTAAATCCCCTCTCAGCCTTCTCTTCTCCAGACTGAACAGCCCCAGAGCTCTCAGCCTTTCCTCACAAGGCAGTGCTCCAGTCCCTTCATTATCCTCATACCCTCTGTTGGACTCTCTCCAGCAGATCTCTGTCCCTCTTGAATTGTGGAGCCCAAAACTGGACTCAATATTCCAGGTGAGGTCTCACCAGGGCAGAGTAGAGGGGGAGGGGAACTTTCCTGGATCTGCTGGACACACTCCTCTTAATGCATCCCAGGATACCATTGGCATTCTTGGCCACCAGGGCACATTGCTGTCCCATGCAGAACTTGCTGCCCACCAGCACTCCCAGATCCTTCTCTGCAGGGCTGCTCTCTTACAGATGGGAGGCTCTCCTGGCATATAAGACCTTGCTAAGCAGCAACAGCTTAAACATGTGACTGCATAAGAAGTTGCCAGGTGTGTGGTGCCAGCCAGTGTCAGTGATGCTCATGCCAGCACTTAAAATGCCCTCATTTAGCACTTACCTGGAATGGCACCGTTGGCACTGCTGGCTGGAGGCGTGGGGGGCAGCGTGGGAGTCCTTGTTGATGATGCCTCACTTGAGCCTGCTGAAAAGAACATTAGAAGGTCTGAGAACCCACAGTGGCAACAGTGTAAGGAAGAGCAAGAGAGAGGTATGAGTCCTTCAGCAAAGGCCATTGTGCTGTTGTTCCACAGACCCCTGCAAGGGGAAGGCATGGGGGGGGAATACTACACCTGCCCATAGGTTCTTTTATTTCCCTAAAGGTATAACTGCAGGGTGGCAAAGGGAGAAAAAAAAGGATTTGCAGAGCTTAGATGACAAGGAAGACTGGAGTTTATGCAGCACAATCTTTTTTTCTTTGCTTGAGTTGAAAAGCAGTTATCTCTCTGTCCCCTGCTTGCTCCTGTGACCTGTGCCAGCCTTCAGGAAAGGACATCTGTCAAAGACTGAGTGCTAAGGGCTTAACGTGCATCAGTGTCCAGGAGATGCAGATCCATATTCATGGTCTCTGCTTTAAGGAAGGATTCCCATTAGCCATGTCAGCCACCCTGCCTGTTGTTCCCAAAGTCAAGAATTCCAAGAATCCCTTCTGCAGCTAATCTTCCTTGAAGTGAATCACCTTGTCACATCAGATACCATTTCTGCATCCAGCAGGCAGTCTGCCACATCACCAGGTAGACAGGGACAGAAGGGGTGGTGTTTGTCACATGGAGCACAGGAGAGAGCAGTGAACCCAATCACCCTGCGAGACTGCAGGGCTGGGTGATGAAAGAAAGGCAGGATCACAACATCACGGGATCACAGGGGGTTGGAAGGGGCTTTGGAGGATCATTGAGTCCAACCCCCCCTGCCAGAGCAGAATCTAGTGCAGGTCACACAGGAACACATCCAGATGGGGCTGGAAAGGCTCCAGAGAAGGAGACTCCACAACCTCTCCGGGCAGCCTGTTCCAGTGCTCTGTGACCCTCCCAGTGAAGAAATTCCTCCTCATGTTGAGGTGGAACCTCTTGTGCTGTACTTTCCATCCATTGTCCCTTGTCCTGTCACAGGGTGCACCTGAGCAGAGCCTGTCCCTTGCCTCTTGACCCTCACATATTTATAAACATTTATTAAATCCCCTCTCAAGCCTTCTCTTCTCCAGACTAACCAGCCCCAGGGCTCTCAGCCTGCTGTGGAGGTCCCATTTCCTTGCTCTGCTGGTAAATTGTGGTTTGTTCTTCACTCACATGACTGCCAGAAACTTGATGTTCTAGTCTGAAGGGAGATAAACCTCCCATGTGGACACAAAGCCAAATGTCTGTGAATCAGGAGTGTGGTTGGAGATAAGCAGGATCAAGCCATGCTTTGTAGAACATGGCTTTCTCTGCTGGAGTTCAAAGACAGGAGAATCACTCATGCTTGAAATCCAACAGCCCATCTCTGACCCATGCAAATCAATGGCCATGCATCACAGAATCGTGGAACAGACCTTAAAGATCATCTAGTTCCAACCCTCCTGCCATGGCCAGGGACACATTCCACATCCAACACCAGAAACAGGGGCTGTTAACCACGTGAAGCCTCCTATTTGGATCCCACAGGGCTTTTTGAAGTTGAAGGGACAGCTGAAGTCAAAAGCTGCCTCTGACCAGGCACACTCTGGTGCACAAGCTTCTGGCTCCGAGGCAGACAAGCAGTGTGACCCTTTGTGTGAAGCCACAGACTGTGCAATAATCAGCACAAACTCAAACTGCAGCAATTTCTGGGTTCCAACTTCATGAACAAGAGGACAATAAAGCTAGTGGAAGTCCAGCTCTGAGTTGTCTCTCCAAGACTCTTCAGTCTTCAACTCAAAGCCTCTGGGAGGTTCCAGTCTGTGTTTGGGGGTTACCTCATGATCTAGCACACAGCAGTTTCAGCCCCCATAGCATCATCAGCACAAGCAGCATGCTCAGAGCTGATGGAGAGCTGAGCCAAGAGGCTCCTCCACACCTGCAGGCAGTGGGATGGGGAGCAGGGATGATGCACAAGCTGTTCCAAAGATCATACTGTCCAGCTACCTGCTCTGGCAGAGCAGTGCTCTGTAGCACAGTCCCTGCTGCTCTCAGGGTGTACAGAGAGCTGTAAAACTTGCAAGCCTGTCTTGCCCACGATGTGTAATCATGCTTAGGTTTTCATTTGGGTAGCTCTTCTCTTTCCTCAGGCCTTCTGCTCCCTAGATACTACTAAACTGTTGGGGAAAGAGGACTAATTTACTCTGCTTTACTCCAGCAAACTGCTGGAGCAAACTGCCACGTTGCCCTTTCCAATCCATTGCCTGCAGTGGGTCAGAAACACAACCTGGTATCACGGATGTCTGCTGGTTCTTTATTTGGCAGAAATCTGCAGGCTTAGATCATCTAGCTGCAAGACAGACCTAGATATTCAACACCCAGCTCTCCTGCCAACAGCCACTAACACAATTTGACATCCACATGAATATGCAGAAAAGAAGCAAACCCCTAGAGACAAAGGAAAACAGCTCCTCTGGAGAAAGCAGGCGGACCTGAAACTAAGGGGATGTGCTTCTCCCTTCACACCCATGCACACCAAGCCCTCTCATCCTCACAACACAAACCCCCCTGAGGATACCAAGAGCAAAACAGAAGCAGATCTTCCAGCACCGCCACTGACTTCAATCATAGAATCAGTCAGGGTTGGAAGGGACCACAAGGATCATTCAGTTCCAACCCCCCTGCCATGGGCAGGGACACCTCACACTACATCAGCCTGGCCAGAGCCTCATCCAGCCTGGCCTTAAACACCTCCAGGAATGGGGCCTCAACCACCTCCCTGGACAACCCATTCCAGGCTCTCACCACTCTCATGGGGAACAACTTCTTCCTCACATCCAGCCTGAATCTTCCCACTTCCAGCTTTATTCCATTCCCCCTAGTCCTAGCACTACCTGATAGCCTAAAAAGTCCCTCCCCAGCTTTCTTGTAGCCTCCTTCAGATACTGGAAGGCCACAAGAAGGTCACCTCAGAGCCTTCTCTTCTCCAGACTGAACAGCCCCAACTCCTTCAGTCTGTCCTCATAGCAGAGGTGCTCCAGCCCTCTGCTCATCTTGGTGGCCCTTCTCTGGACACCTTCCAGCATGTCCATATCCCTCTTGTAATAGGGGCTCCAGAACTGGATGCAGTACTCCAGGTGGGGTCTCACCAGAGCAGAGTAGAGGGGGAGAATCACAGAATCAATAAGGTTGGAAAAGACCTCAAGGATCATCAAAGTCCAACCTGCCACCCAAGACCTCATGACTACTAAACCATGTCACCAAGTGCCACGTCCAGTCCTCCCTTGACCTGCTGGCCACACTTCTCCTGATGCAGCCCAGGCTCTGGTTGACTTTCTGAGCTGCAAGTGCACGTTGACAGCTCATGTTGAGCTTCTCATCTACCAGCACCCCCAAGTCCCTCTCCAATCCCAATCCCACATCTTAAACTTCTAGTGAAAACCTCTGTGCCTCCCTCTGCTGTGAAGCTGCAGGGATGGGTTCTGTGAGCCCCAGGAAGCCCTGGGTTTCAGAGTGATAGAAAATGAGTCTTGTTATAAGCTGCTTCTAAGAAGTGCTGTCATGGAGGATGCATGATGAGAACCCCCCTGTGTCTCTGCCAGTGCTGGGCAGACATCCTATCACTGGAGTCAATTCATTTTTTCTTTCCTTACAGAAATGCCAGCATGGTTCACAGAATGGTAGGGCTTGGAAGTGACCTCTGGAGATCATCAAGTCCAACCCCCCTGCCAAGGCAGGTTCATCCAGATCAGGTTCATAGAATCATGGAATGGCTCAGGTTGGAAGGGATTTTAGACATCATCTCCTCCAACATCCCCATCCTGGGCAGGGACCCCTCTCAACTATACCTGGCTGCTCAAGACCTCATCCAGCCTGGCCTTGAGCAGCCTCAGGGAGGAGGCATCCCCATTCCAGGTTGCACAGGATGATGTCCAGGCAGGTTTTGAATGACTCCACAGTGGAGATTCCACCATCTCTCTGGGCAGCCTCTTCCAGTGCTCAACCTCAAACTAAAAACAAGCTCCTCCTCATGCTTAGGTGGAACTTCTTACGTTCTTATGTTCAAATCCCCCTTGTCCTGTGACTGAAGAAAGCCTGGCCCCATCCTCCTGACACCCACCCTGTAAGTATTGATAAGCATTGAGAAGATCCCCTCTCAGTCTGCTCTTCTCCAGGCTAAACAGCCCCAAGTCCCTCAGCCTTCCTTCCTGAGGGATGTTCTAGTCTAGATGTTAGCTTATGGTTTATCAGACTGTTTGTACACCTAGGGTTCAACTCCTCCTCTTCTCACAGTGCTGCAGCTCCTCTCCAGACAGAAGGAATCTGCATCCAGCTGAGTGTTTACAGGCTCCACTCTATCCCTGCTGTTATCAATGCAATGTTTCAAATCCCACTGTCTAAGGAGGAATCCTATGATGTCACCCAGTGTCAGCCAGGAGGAATCAGAAAACTCTCCTAGAGGTAAAAATAGAGAATTGGCCAAGCCAAAGCCAAACCCATTCCAAGCAGGACTGTAACTCACAATGCCTTTTTTCAGCTCCTGACAAATGAAGTGGGATTTACAGCTTCACAGGTTCTAATTTATTTCTTTTTCTCATTATCACCTGGAGAAAAAAAAAAAAAATATATATATATATGTATATAATCCGTTTATTCTCACATGTCAAGGATCATCCCCAGCAGGCAAGTCTGGGACTGGCCACCTGCACCCTCTAACTTAATTTGCTTTAATTACCATGTGTGTCACTCCAGTCCCCAAATGAGGGATCAGGCATGATGACAGATGAGCTCTGCAGCTAGAAGAATATTGCCCCACTGACATTTAAAGAGTCCTGGTCATGGGTTTGGGGTTGATAACTTAAACAGGTGGCTTACTGGGTGACCTCTAAACACAGATAGTGTCCAATGGAAGAGCAACACAAGTGAGACCCAGCCAAGAAGAGAACTGTGAGCAATACGTTTGGATGTTCTCAGCAGCAATTTTCAGCTAAGGCATGTTCAGCCCTCTCCCAGATTATTTAAAATTAAGAAGAAAATCAGAAAGCAGCACGTGGGTGAGGGAGGGGGAGGCAGAGATGAAGGCTGTGAGTCAGTGAGAGGATGGGAACACACACTTTTACTTCTGTACTTTTAGTAAAGGCACAGCTGATCTAGAAAAATAAAGGATCATCTTCAAGACCTCTGGAGAAAAACAAAGGAAAAGGCAAAAACTGAGTCTACTTCTGTTAGCAAGCAAAGCCAGTGCAATTGCTATCATTATCATCATTCTCATCATCATCATCGAGAGAGAGAGTCCAATGGAGGGCTATGAGGATAATGAAGGGACTGGAGCACTGCCTTGTGAGGAAAGGCTGAGAGCTCTGGGGCTGTTCAGTCTGGAGAAGAGAAGGCTGAGAGGGGATTTAATAAATGTTTATAAATATCTGAGGGCTGTTTATAAATATCAGGAGGGAGGGGACAGGCTCTGCTCAGTTGCACCCTGGGATAGGACAAGAGGCAATGGATAGAAACTCCAGCACAGGAGGTTCCACCTCCACATGAGGAGGAACTTCTTCACTGAGAGGGTCCCAGAGCACTGGAACAGGCTGCCCAGAGAGGTTGTGGAGTCTCCTTCTCTGGAGACTTTCAAGCCCCATCTGGATGTGTTCCTGTGCTGGATTCTATGGCCCTTCTCTGGCAAGGGTGTTGGACTCGATGATCTTCAGAGGTCCCTTCCAACCCCTAGCATCCTGTGATGTTGTGATCCTGTGATCATTCTGTCATGTATTAAAAAAAAAAAAAAAAAAAAAATCAACACAGCTTCTCAGGGCTACTTCCTGCTACAGAGAATCATAGGATCATAGAATTATCAGGGTTGGAAGAGACCTCAAGGATCATTTGGTTCCAACCCCCCTGCCATGGGCAGGGGCACCTCACACCAGATCATGTATGTGAGAAGTCTCCCTGCCTGGATGAGCCCTGCCTTTCCAAAACTTGTGCAGGACTCCCAAAACAAAGCAGGTTGCCCAACTTCCCAGCACAACTGCAGAAGCTGTCTCCTGTCAAGGAGAGCTGAGCAATGCAGGGGTCAAAAAACAATGTCCAGAAACAGGAGAAGCAAACCTTGCAGCTAGCAATTGTCACAGGCTGTAAGTAACCACCAGAGCCAGGACACCAGCACTGAACTGGGACTTCCCTGGGACACTACATTGGATTGGCACAGCTGTTTCTTATAGATTCATAGAATCACAGAATGGTTCTGGTTGGAAAAGGCTTTTAAGATCACTGAGTCCAACCATTCTCTAACTCTACCAAGGCTGGTGCTAAACCATGGCCCTCAGCATCACATCTCTGCTTCTTTGAAACACCTCCAGGGGTGAGGATTCCACCACCTCCCTGAGCAGCCTGTGCCAGTGTCTGAGAACCCTTCCAGTGAGTAAGTTTCTTCTCATATCCAACCTAAACGTGCCCTGGTACAATTTGAAGCCATTTCCTCTTGTTCTGTCGTTGGTTACTTGAGAGAAGAGACCAACACCCACCTCACTCCAGCTTCCTTTCAGGGTTTCATAGAGAGTGAGAAGGTCTCCCCTCCTAAACAACCCCAGGTCCCTCAGCCAGTCCTCCCCAGCCCTGTTCTCCAGACCCTTCACCATCTTTGTTGCCCTTCTCTGGACCTGCTCCAGCACCTCAGTGTCTTTCTTGGAGTGAGGGACCCAAAACTGAACCCAGTTCTCCAGGTGTGGCCTCACCAATGCTGAGCCCAGGGGGACAATCACTGCCCTGCTCCTGATGGTCACACCATTGCTGATCCAGGCCATGATGCTGGTGACCTTTTTGGCCATCTGGGTACACCCTGGCTCACTTTCACCCAGCTGTCAGTCAGCACCCCCAAGTTTTTCTCTGCTGGGCAGTTTCCAGCCACCCTGACCCAAGCCTGGAGCATTCATGGGGTTGATGTGACACTACTGCAGGACTCAGCACTTGGCCTTAGCTCATCGATCCAGCCTGAGCAGGACAGGCTCCAGATATTTTCTTACAGACTCAGTATGTATGACCCCAGAGGGACAATTCATATGAACCTCCTCCATGTGCAGCTTCCTTGTCTGACAGACAGGACATAAACCTCACTGTTATTCCCACCTGGAGTACATCAGCATGTGTCTGTGCAACAGCTAATGAATTTCAGCTAATTAAAGTAAGGAGCAGATCTATAGTGGAAGCAAAGTTCTTACCAAGATCTGACATAGGACAGATTCTCAAACATGATTAAACTCTATTATCAGCTCCAGAAGGAGGACTTCACAACAGTCACCTTTGTAACTGCTCCTGGGAAAACGTCAGGCTCCAGCAATCCTTCTTACAGGGTGGAAGACAGTGTGCCAGTGTTCCTGGCACTCTATGCAAGAGTAGCTTCAGTGCCTGCTGGTGTGGTTCATCCCTTGTGGGACATGCTGCTGTTTCTCCTTACTGATAACCCTGGAGTGCTTGGGCTCACATTTTCCAGACTGAATTCTCAGTTCAGGCTGCACTGGAGAATCCTAATGGGGCTCTAAGCAGCCTGGTCTAGTGGAAGGTGACCCTGCCCATGGCAGGGGGGTTGGAACTAGCTGATCTTTAAGTTCCCTTCCAACCCAAAATAATTCTATGATTCTATGAACTAGAAGAAACTACCTGGTTCTTGGGGACTGTTTTAGAGGGGAAAATGCTTTGGCCATTGAAGGGCTCTCTCTACCATGCCCTGGGTCACTAAAACCTGCTCAAATCCATCCAGATCATTGCTTTTGAAAAAAATCAGTCCAGGAACACCAAGCAGAGCCTCTGATTTCAGGGGCTACAATTTTCATCAACAAACATGACTCAGCTTCTCACAACTCCTTGCCAAGCCAAGCACACACCTTTCCCACAGAGAAAAAGGGCCCAAGGTCAAAGATTTGAACTGCTAAAAGGAAGGTGAGCCTTCCTTCTCCTCAGATCATGTGTCCCCCTCCCAATAAGGAAGATGGGGAAGTAGCTCTGGCAATGGCAGTGCAGAGGACTGCCTGGGTGAAGACAGCAAGGCAAGGAGCCAAGAGGCAGATGGGGAGGCTGTGCTTTCCAGCAGTTGGTATCCATGCCTGCATCCTCTGGTGCAGAGTGAGGGGATGTGCAGTGAGGGGTGGGTGGGATCCCCTCTGAGCACCAGTTTCAGCAGCAGCCAGGGGTTTCCTGCTGCTCTTCTCATGGCCTTGGGCTTTGGAGTGACAAAACCTGGAGCAGGAGATGGGAAGGTGCAGTAGGAACTGTGGTGAAATGAGTGGGTGCTGCACTTGATGGAGTCTGAGGGGACACTCCTTGAATTCTCCAACAGAACACCAAATATGACCAATTACTTCTGACCCTGCTTCTGCTTTCCCTGTGAAGCCATCAGCTTACAGATCATTAGTAAAGATGCCTTCATTATTCTTTTGGAGCACCTGAGTATCATGGTATGTCATTAGCTTGATATAAATTAGAGAGCCAATGAGTCAGGCTTGGCCCTCTGTTTTAGTACTAGGTTGTGTAAACGCTGTGTAGCACCTACAGGCAGGAGGATTGAAGGAGGAGACACTTCACTCTGCCCTGGAGAGCCTGTATCCAGTTCTGGGCTCCTCAGTTCAAGAGGGACAGGGAAATTACTGGACAGGGTACAGCAAAAGGCTACAAAGGTGCTGAGGGGAATTGAGCATCTCTCCTATGAGGAGAAGCTGAGAGACCTGGGGCTGCTCAGCCTGGAGAAGAGCAGCTTGAGAGAAGATCCTCTCAAAGCTGATCAATATCAAAAGGGTGGAGGTCATGAGAACGGGACTGGGCTCTTCCCAGTGGTGCCCTGTGATAGGACAAGGGGCAGTGGGCACAGGCTAGAACACAGGAAGTTTCACTTGGTCTTAAGGAAGAACTTTTTGACTTTGAGGGTGGCAGAGCCCTGGAGCAGACTGCCCAGAGAGGTTGTGGGGGTCTCCTTCTCTGGAGACTTTCAAAACCCACCTGGATGCATTCCTGTGCAACCTGCTCTTGGTGGCCCTGCTTTGTCAGGGGAGTTGGACTGGATGACCTCCAGAGGTCTCTCCCAACTTCCACCGCTCTGCGATTCTGTGACAAGCCAAAAAACACTGCCAAAAGTGCTTTTCAATGAACAACATCCAGCCAGGGCATAGGACAGCCAGGAGTCCTGCAGAGAAGTGATTGCTGCCTCTAGTTAAATAGTGCTATAGACACTGGAGGAAAATTTGTGTCCAGCCTACCTTGCTCAGTGCCAGGCTTAGCTGAGTGGCAGGTTGGTGCCCCAGCCAGAATTATGAGCTGCTAGAAGGTTCATCTAAAGGATGGCACCTGCCAGCAGCCTCCAGAGCATTTCAGAGGCAGAGCTTGTCCCTGCCAGCCAGCCCTCACCCACAACCTCTGCACCTGCTTCAAGAAGAGGCCGTGTGGGGTGAGCAGGCAGCATCATGTGCATGGATACAGCTCTGCCTGCTCCTGGTCTCCATCACAGCAGCAGTGACTCAGAGGCTATTTAAAGTCCCTGTTGTCCTGGGCAATGGAGGGTTCCCTACACTCCATGTGTGAGAGAGCCAATGGGATCCTGGGAGGCATCAAAAAAGGTGTGTCCAGCAGGGCTAGGGAAGTTCTTCTACCTCTCTACTCTGCCCTAGTGAGGCCATACCTGGAATACTGTGTCCAGTTTTGGGCTCCCCAGTTCAAGAGAGACAGAGACCTGCTGGAGAGAGTCCAACAGAGAGCCACAAGGGGACTTGAGCATCTCCCTTGTGAAGAGAGACTGAGGGCCCTGGGGCTGCGAGGGGATCTCATCAATGTGTATAAATGTCTGAGGGGTGGGTGTCAAGGGGAGAGGGCCAGGCTCTTTTGGGTGGTTCACAGTGATAAGACAAGGAACAACAGGTTCAAACTTGACCATAGAAGATTTCAGCTCAACATGGGGAGAAACTTCTTTCCAGTGAGGCTGGCAGAGCACTGGAACAGGCTGCCCAGGGAGGTTGTGGAGTCTCCTTCTCTGGAGACTTCCCAAACCTACCTGGATGCATTCCTGTGCAGACTACCCTAAGTGATCCTGCTCTGGCAGGGGGGTTGGACCTGATGATCTCTTGAGGCCCCTTCCAACGTCTGATGTACTGTGAGACTGTGATCCCCAGCAACAAATGAGCCCCAGGAAGAGACTCACCACAGCGCAGCTGATGGTCTGCCACGGGGAGGATGCTGCTGAAGTTCCAGAACTCTTCCTTCCAGCTGACAGTGTTGCCCATGGCACAGCCCAGCAGCTCCTCCTGCCCTATCACACGGTCCCACATCTGGAAGTAGTATAAGCTGCCAATGAAGGTGTTGCTCACCCTCACAACAAAGCCATCCTTCCTCTTGTGCAGGTGGCCCAGCACCAGGCTCCCGTTGCCTTTCAGGCACCGGGCACCGCCGCTGCTGGTTTCGGTATGGACGAGGTCACCGTCGCAGTAGACCTCCAGCAGCTGTTTCGTGCTGTCCCACAAGAGACACACGCTGTGCCACACAAAAAGGGCCAGGTCAACCTCAATGTCTCTCCTGGTGCCAAAAAGATAAAGTCTCAGCTGCTTGTTCTCTCCAGAGAGTCCAAGTTCGATGTGGTTTATGTCAGTGGAGGAGTCGTTAGCGTCGTAGGAGAAGGCTGCCCAGGAGCTGACGTTGGCAGTGCGGTTCAGGTCAATGCACACCGTGAACTGGCACAGCTGAGGGATGCTGAAGGTGACCAGAGACACATACTTGTCATTCCTTCCCAGCAAATCCAGTCTTTCTCCATGCAGACCCCGTGTTTCTGTGAGCAAACGACAGGAGGAGAAAGGGTAAAGGAGAGAGAGACTCAGCAGTGACCTGGACAAAGGGACAAAGTGGACCCTCAGCAAGTTTGCTGATGACACAAAACTGAGAGGAGTCAGGCTCTGCTGCCATTCAGCCAAACCTGGGCAGGTTGGAGAGCTGGGCAGAGGGAACCTCATGGAGTTCAACAAGGACAAGTGGAGTGTCCTGCACCTGGGAAGGAATAATCCCCTGCGCCAGAACAGGTGAGGGGTGACCTGCTGGGAAACAGCTGTGTGGGGAAGGATGTGCTGATGGACAAGTTCACCAGGAGCCAGCAATGTGCCCTTGTGGCCAAGAAGGCCAACAGTATTCTGGGGTACATCAAGAAGAGTGTGGCCAGCAGGTCAAGGGAGGTTCTCCATCCCTTCTACTCTGCCCTGATGAGGCCACCTGTAGAGTACTGTGTCCAGTTCTGGGCTCCCCAGTTCAAGAATCCCCATCCCTGGAGGCAGAGATGTGCTGCTGAGGGACCGGACTTGGTAGAGTTAGAGAACAGTTGAGCTCAATGACCTTAAAGGTCTTTCCCAACCAAACCCATTCTGGGATTCTATGCTCAATTCAGCCTTTTTTACTGTGGAGGCTTTACTTGGAAAGAGCTCATTTCTTTCCCCTCCCCCCAATTCCCCACTGCAGCATGTGCTGGAAGTAATCCCAGTGCTACAGGGTGTGTTTTAGAAGCAGGAATTGTCTCTGTGTCCTGCATTGTCCTTGAGGAGAAGTTGAAGGAAGAGATGCAAAAACCAACACAGCACTAATTCTTGTTTTGCTGGAATTTACAGTGAAAAGGTGTTGAGTGTCTCCATGAGGCACAGGTTATCAGCTCTGACTCAGTGCCTGAATTACTGCTGGGGAATTTAGTTCTGGCAGCAGCTTTATGCTTTTCCCAGACACCATCAAGTGGGTAAAAGCACAGCTCTGATTGCACTGTGACCAAAGTAAAACTAGAAAAAAAGAAAAAAGATACAGAAATGCAGGAGGACACCAAGGAAGGTAGTCACAGAATCACAGAAGGATTTAGGTTGGAAATAACCTTCAAGATTATCTAGTTCCAAACCCCCTGCCAAGGACACAGACGCCTTCCACTAGATCAGGTTGCTCGAAGACTCATCCAGCCTGCCCTTGAACACCTCCAGGGAGGGGGCATCCACAACCTCCCTGGGCAACCTGTGCCAGAGTCTCACCACCCTCACTGGAAAGAATTTCTTCCTCATCTCCAGCCTAAATCTCCCCTCTTCCAGCTCAAAGCCACTGTCCCTCATCCTATCACCACAAGCCCTTGTCAAAAGTCCCTCCCCAGCTCTCCTGTAGCCCCAGTCAGCTACTGGAAGGCTGCTCTAAGGTCTCTCCTTCCCTTCTCTAGGCTGAATGTACCCAACTTTCTCAACCTGTCCCCACAGAGGAGGAGATTCAGCCTTCTGATCATCTTCATGCCCTCCTCTGGACCCCCAGTAACAGTTCCATGTCTGAAGAAATGAATAATGACAAAACCAAGAGCCCTTTCACCTCCGAAGCTGGACAACAGCTGTAATGCCACCTGCTCCTATTTTCTTGTTTGCACAGACTCACCTACAGCCCACACTGGTTCAGCATCCCAGGAGAGGGTGCATATCATGTCCAGACCTGTAAGTCTGCAGGCCAACGTATTTTCAGGGGTGGACAAGGAGCCTAGTACCAGTTGCAGTGAGAAGAGAGAGGTCCAGAGCAAGGATAATGGCTGCACTAGAGCAGATCCAGAAGAAGGTGGCTCCTGTATAGATCTCCTCTTTGTGCAAAACCAGGAATCCAGCAACCATCCCCTGGGCTGGGGGGTGGCCAGGACCCACCATCAGCACCATTCCTGTGGTTAATCCTGAGGGGAATTACCCTACCTGCCAGGAAGAAAAGATGAGCAGCAACCACCAAGCTGCAAAGAGCTTTGCCAGAAGAGTGCTGTCCAGGGCCACACATGAACCTCTTCATTCTTCAGGCATGTTCTGAAAGAAAGATGCTGGTGAGCACTCCTTTACCACACACTTGGCTGGGAAATTCCACCTGCTCCTGCAGTGTGCTGAAAGGACATTTACTGCTCAGGAGAGCCCGGATTGTCCTCACTCCTTGTGACTGAGCTGAGTCACCAGGTCAGCAGTCCTTGTGAGGGTCACAGCTGCACAAACCCTCTGGCTTCTGCTGGTTTCTGAAGAGATGAGGTTTATTCAGGCACACTGTGCATGTTTTGTCCACCTCTCACAACTCTGCAGACCTGCTGCACTGGAGCTCTGTGGAGAAGGGCCTGGCAATGCTGGTGGACAAGTTCACCATGAGCCATCAGTGTACCCTCATGGCCAACAAGTCCAAGGGTCCTATGAAGTACATTAAGAAGAACATGATCAGCAGTTTGGATTCTCTCCAGCAGGTCTCTGTCTCTCTTGAACTGGGGAGCCTAAAACTGGACACAATATTCCAGGTGTGGTCTCAGCAGGGCGGGAAGAAGAACCTCCCTAGGCCTAGACCACAGTTATCACACTCTGAACACTGGCAAAATGGAAAGGGTCTCTTCGTGTCCAGTAGAAAACTCTTTTCCAACCCCCCTGAGCTCGTAACAACTCTCCTCATTTCCTTCCAAAACTGCACTTTACAAAACTTGCAAAATTAGGCCATCTCATCCAGTTTTCTTCCATTTGCTGCTGTGACAACAAATCTCTTCTCCCAACCTTCTCCTTTATTAGTCCCACACTGATTTGCTGACTTTTGAGGTAAACATTTAAGGAACAAATCATTATGCTCCCAGCCTGTGGTACCTAAATAGGACTTCTTCCATTTTTCAGGTGATTCACAGAATCACAGAATTGTCAGGGTTGGAAGGGACCTTAAGGACCTGAAACTAAGGGAATGTGCTTTTCCCTTCACACCCATGCACATCAAGCCCTCTTATCCTCACAACACAAACCCCCCTGAGGATACAATGAGCAAAACCCAGAGCAGTGCTGCACAGAAGCAGATCTTCCAGCACCCCCACTGACTTCAATCATAGAATCATAGAATCAGTCAGGGTTGGAAGGGACCTCAAGGATCATCCAGTTCCAACCCCCCCTGCCATGGGCAGGGACACCTCACACTACAGCAGGTTGCTCACAGCCACATCCAGCCTGGCTGCAAAACCCTCCAGGGATGAGGCTTCCACCACCTCCCTGAGCAACCTGTGCCAGTCTCTCACCACCCTCATGGGGAAGAACTTCTTCCTAACATCCAATCTGAATCTCCCCATTTCTAGTTTTTCTCCATGGCCCCCCCCCAGTCCTATCACTCCCTGGCACCCTAAAAAGTCCCTCCCCAGCTTTCTTGTAGCCCCCTTCAGATCCTGGAAGGTCACAAGAAGGTCTCCTGGGAGCCTTCTCTTCTCCAAACTGAATAGCCCCAACTCTCTCAGCCTCATAGGAGAGGTGCTTCAGCCCTCTGCTTATCCTCATGGCCCTTCTCTGGACACCTTCCAGCACCTCCAGATCCCTCTTGTAATAGAGGCTCCAGCACTGGACACAGAGCTCCAGGTGTGGTCTGAGCAGAGTGGAGCAGAGGGGCAGAATCCCCTCCCTGGCCCTGCTGGCCACACTTCTCTTGCTGCAGCCCAGGCTCTGCTTGGCTCTCTGGGCTGCAAGTGCTCACTGCTGGCTCCTGTTCTCCTCCACCAGCACCCCCAAAGCCTTTTCTTCAGGGCTGCTCTCAAGCCAGTCCCTGCCCAGCCTATAGCAGTGCCTGGGATTGCCCTGCCCCAGATTCATATTTTTCTCCTAAAAACACTGCAGTCATTAAAAGTTGCTGTTCCAAAACTCACCTTCCTGTGTAGCACAGAAACCAAGGTAGACTTTTGCCCAGTGCTCCACAGTGTTTCTTCTGTCAGATGCCAAAAGACCAGTGAAAGAGAAACACGAAGAGAAAGCCAGGTGGGGTGTTGTGATGCTTTCAGTGAGTAAGGCAATGAAGCCACATTTCTTAGCTCCTGGAAGAATCTGCTGTGGCCACAAACCTCTGCTCCCAACCTTCTCCTTTATTACTCCAGTAATGATTTGTTGACTTTTGCAATAACATTCAAGAAACAAATCATTATGCTCCCAGCCTGTGGTACGTCACAGCCTTCTGTTAAGTTTTGTCCCAGAGCAAAGTCCAGAACGTGGAGCATCATAAAACAGAGAGATGAGGGGGAGGAGAGGGGGGAAACACCAAACACACCAAACAAATCACAGCTCAGTGAAGAATTTCTCTTGTTTCTGATTCCAAAGTGGCTGCTCAAAACAGCACTAGTTGTGATCCTCTCCCAACAGCTGCCTGGCCTCTCTTTGGGGCATGTAGCACAATAAGGTAAAGCCCAACCAGTGTCTTTCTTCCCTCATTAATAAGTCATTGCCATGTTAAAAAAAAACAACATTAAATATTGCTTGCTGCTGAGAAAGGCTTTGTCAGCTGGGACCAAGGAGTGAGTGGTGTTGTGAGAGTCAATAAGGCCAAGTGTTGAGTGCTGAACTTGGGCCACAATGACTCCAGGCAGTGCTCCAGGCTTCGGACAGAGTGGCTGGAGGGCTGCTAGGCAGAGAAGGACCTGGGGGTGTTGATTGATGGCCAGCTGAATGTGAGCCAGCAGTGTGCACAGGTGGCCAAGAAAGCCATTGGCATCTTGACCTGGATCAGTGATAGTGTGACCAGCAGGAGCAGGGCAGGGATTGTCCCCCTGGAGTCAGCCCTGGTGAGGTCACACCTTGAGTCCTCGGTTCACTTTTGGGGCACTCACTCCAAGAATCACAGAATCAATAAGGTTGGAAAAGACCTCAAGGATCATCAAGTCCAACCTGTCACCCAAAACCTCATGACCACTAAACCATGGCACCAAGTGCCACATCCAATCCCCTCTTGAACACCTCCAGGGATGGTGACTCCACCACCTCCCTGGGCAGCACATTCCAATGTCTAACAACTCTCTCCATGAAGAACTTTCTTCTCACCTGGAGCCTAAAGAAGGACACTGAGGTGCTGGAGCAGGTTGAAAGAAGGGCAACTAAGCTGGTGAAGGACCTTGAGCACAAGTCCTGTGAGGAACAGCTGAGGGACCTGGGGTTGTTTAGCTTTCAGAAGAGGAGGCTGAGAAGAGACCTCATCACCCTTTACAATTACCTCAAAGGAGCTTGGAGCAAGGTGAGGGTCAGCCTCTTCTCACATGCAACAAGTGACAGGACCAGAAGAAATAGACTCAAGTTGTGCCAGAGGAGGTTTGGGTTGGATGTTCAGAAAACTTCACAGAAAGGGTTCTCAGGTACTGAACAGGCTACCCAGGGAGGTGGTGGAGTCACCAAACTCCCTGGAGTTTGAAAAGAAATGAACTTTGGGACACAGTTCAGTGAGCATGGTGATGCTGGGTTGGTGGTTGGACTTGATGATCTTAGGGGTCTTTTCCAACCTTAATGATTCTATGATGCCCTATTCATGGACATTTCTAGGCACGCACTGTCTGATCAAATCCATGCTGCATAGTTTCCAGTATTCCCATAAGCTCTTATATGGAGAACGTTTCTTCAAGCTTGGGACTGAGCAGGACTTCATAAGAGTGGAGGCTTCAGATTGCATCTTTTGGTACCTGTTAAAAACCAGCGTCATGGCATCATGGAATGTGGAATTATGGAATAGCTGCTATTGAGAAGGTCTAGATGTCCCATTTCTCTACTTCCTCCATCTTCTCCTCCCTCTTTCCCAGTTTTCCAGGTCAGTTAGGTGGCTCTAATTGCTCAATGTGAGTTGTTTCTCAGCTGTGCCAGAAGAGATGGTTGCAAAGGGTCTGAACCACCACGTGAGGGCTCCTCCTCTTTAACAATGCCACAGGCTGGGCTAATAAGCAACATCCTGAATCCATTCCTGGTCGACATTTTCCTGGGATCTTTTAGAAGAGGAAATATAGGGCTTGGAGCAGGAAAACTGCCTGTGATGAAGGAGCACAATGAAATGAAGAGAAGCAGCAAATGAAGGCAGATCACATTCAGGCTCACTGGGGCCATTTGGGTAAAAAAAACGAATTTTGCTTTACTTTGGACGTGCAAAGATGTCTCTCTTTTTTTTTTTTTTTTTTTTTTTTTTTGCTAGGAGGTTGCTATGGTGACTTTTTAGCTCTCCCAAGCCTCCTCATACTGTAATTACATCTTGAAGCCTGTGAGCTGGGAATCTTTGATTCTTTGGAGGAAGGATGTGGGTGGCTGACTCTTTAGGATGTTTTTTTTTTTTTCAACCAGCCTTTTTTTTTTATTCTTAAACAAAAGAAAAAGATTTCATTAACAGCTGGTAATAAGTTTCTGTGAAAACTTCTGGCCTCACTGGCTGCCATTCTCCCAAGACTTTCTTGAATAATGTGTAACTAAAAGTCTTTCCCTCCAGAGCACCTCAGTCCTGCATTATGCATCAGTGAAGGTTATTTAGAGGATGGTTAGCTCCTAGCTGAACTGAGCTGGACTAAAACATGCAGAATGAGAGGAGGAGTTTTGCATCTTCTCAGCTTTTATTTCCTTCAGTTGCCACTGACTGAGTGCTGAGAACACAGAGGCTGGGAAAATGTTCTTCATGTCTTCCAGCATATGAATCCACCCAGCTCTATACAGCTCCCCCAAGACAACACACCAATACAAAAGAGTGAGAACCCCAAATCTATGCCATAGAATTGTTTAGGTTGGAAAAGACCTCTAAGATCATCAAGTCCAGCTGTCAGCCTAACACCATCATGGTCACTAAACCATGTCCCCAAGTGCCATGGCCACAGGTTTTGTGAACACCTTCAGGGATGGGGATTCCACCACCTCCCTGGGTAGCCTGTTCCAATCCCTGACCACTCTTGCAGCAAAGACATTTTTCCTAACCCTCCCCTGGTGCACCTTGAGGCCATTTCCTCTTGTCCTATCACCTGATCCTAGGGAGAAGAGACCAACCCTCACCTCACTGCCACCTCCTTTCAGGGAGTTGTAGAGAACAATGAGGTCTCCCCTCAGCCTCCTCTCTCTTCCTCCTGATGTCCATTCCATACCCTGCTCTGGTTTCAAACCATTGCCCCTTGTCCTACCACCACAGGCCTTTATAAATAGTCCCTTTCCAGCTCTCCTGTACACTCCATTTGTTCATTCTTACAGTCCTTCATCTGCTCTCAGCAGCCTTTAATTATTTTTTTTCTCTCTCTGACTGCAAAAGACACAGCTGTAAGAACTGCACATCTGTTTTGCAGTTATTCTTGGTTTTGCTCCACCTCTCAAATCCTCCCAGGTCCCTCAGCATAAGGGATCTCCACCTGGGACCCAGGCACTGAGCTCAAGGCTGTTCCTCTCCCCCCCATCCAAACACCTTTTCAGACACTTGTGCCAGGGGCATGGCCACTGCACTCTGCATCTCTTCTGAGGATCTTGACAGCTCCCTGTCAGCTGGAGTGGCCTTTCCCCTGCCAGAAATAGTGCATTGCCCCCAAGGATCAAGCCTCACCAACCTTTCTCACAGCAAACTAAGGGGAGAACCTTCTGCACAACCCATGAATGTCTCTGCAGCACCTAGCAGGTGGTTCATTGATCCAGCCTGACACTGCTCTTGCCACCACAACCCGTAATTGCTGGGGTGGAAAGTGCTGCTTCCATGTAGCACACTGACCCTCCACTCACTGGCTTAATGGTCCCAGAGTGATGGAGACAAATGGCAATGTCAATCTCCTAACTGCTTTTATTGGCACTGTCACCTCTTAGTCCTCTGGAATTATGGATTATGAAAATTGCCTTGAAAGTGATTTGATGTAATGAGGCTTTGGAACAAGCCCTTTATGGCTTGAGTGGTTAATATGTCAGACTCACATTGTGGGTGGGGTTAAGTCATGAAAGAGGAGAGAAGGAAAGCTGAGGTAGATATGAGTGGCTGTGGTGGAGGTTTAAAAGAGAGATTTGCAGCAAGACTTGCAGGAAATGCAAAGCCAAAGCCAGATTCCAAGATGACCTCTTTAAACCTGGCTTGTCTCCACAGCATGGTAGGATTCAAGACACCTGGCTTGCTCTGAAAGAGGCAGCTCAGCTGCACTGCTCTGCACAAGCTGATTTATCACACTTCTGTCTGGAGCACAGGACATAGCAGAAGTCACAAGCACATCCAAAAGAGTGATGTGAGTCCCCAGCAAGGACACTGATCAAATCCCCCCCACCTCTCTCTGTCAGTGTGGAGTGCTTGACAGCATTTAGCTGCTCCCGATGAGTCACAGAATGGTTTGGGTTGGAAGAGACCTCCAAAGGTCATCTAGTCCACCCCCCTCTGCAGTCAGCAGGGACATCCTCAACCAGATAAGGTTGCCCAGAGCCCTGTTGAGCCTCACTTTGAGTATCTCCAGGGATGGGGCCCCAACCACCTCCCTGGGCAACCTGTTCCAGTGTTCCACTACCCCCATAGTAAAGAACTTGTTCCTAACATCCAATCTAAATCTACTCTTTTCTAATTTGAAGCCATTCCCCTGGTCCTATCACTACAGGCCTTTGCAAACAGCTTTGCTTTAGGTGCTTCCCCCACAGCCCCAGGAGGAGGAGATGCTCATAGACATACACAGAGATAGGCCTGGAGAGTGGCTCAATGGACACAGGGCTTTGGACTTGGTGAGATGGAGGGAATATGCCCCATTTTCCCTGATTTCTCCAGGTTTTCCTTTGGGAATCTCAATTCCAGGCATCTGCCCACTAGGCAATAAGAAGTGACTCTACTGAAAAACAAAGAACAAACAAAAAACCCCCAACCAACCAACAACAAGCCCCCCTCCCCCCCATAATTAAATAAATAGAATCATTAAGGTCAGAAAAGACCTCTGAGATCATCCAGTCTGCCCAACACCACCATGGCCACTAAATCATGTCCCTAAGTGCCACATCCACATGTCTTTTGAACATCTCCAGGGATGGTGACTCTACCACCTCCCTGGGCAGCCTGTGCCAATGCTTCCCAAGACACTTTTTACCTGCAGAATTCCATGGATTTAAATTTTGGCTTGAGAAGCATGCAGAGTTGGTCATTAAGTAAAGGTTCAGTCTTACAACATCTCCTACTAGGTGAGCACAGCAAAATCATAGTACGAATAGTAAAAGGAGCTACAGGAACATACCATAATAGTTATGCAGACAAGCCACCAGCACAGCTTTCCTTTTTAAAGAAAAGCATCACAGGATGTTAGGGGCTGGAAGGGACCTCTGGAGATCTCGAGTCCAATCCCCCTGCCAGAGCAGGACCATAGAATCCAGCACAGGTCACACAGGAACACATCCAGATGGGGCTTGAAAGTCTCCAGAGAAGGAGACTCCACAACCTCTCTGGGCAGCCTGTTCCAGTGCTCTGTGACCTTCCCAGTGAAGAAGTTCCTCCTCATGGTGAGGTGGAACCTCCCGTGCTGTAGTTTATATCCATTGCTCCTATCCCAGGGTGCAGCTGAGCAGAGCCTGTCTCCTCCCTCCTGACCCCCAGCCTTCAGATATTTATAAACATTGATTCAATCCCCTCACAGTTTTCTCCTCTCCAGACTAAAAAGTCCCAGGTCTTACTGACACACAGGAGGAAATATTCCTTAGGGACTTTCATTTATATCTGATCATAGCTTCCATCTGTTGCTCCTTGTCCTATCCCAGGGTGCAACTGAGCAGAGCCTGTCCCCTCCCTCTTGATATTTATAAACATTATAACTAGTCCTCAGATATTTATAATCGTTGATTCAATCCCCTCTCAATAGTCTCTTCTCCAGACTAAAAAGCCCCAGGTCTTACTGACACACAGGAGGAAATATTCCCCAGGGAATTTCATCCATATTTTCTTCTGAGGAAGGTCTTGACCTTGTTTCTTCAAAGGTGTGATCATGTTACAGGCAGGACAAGGTGGGCAAGGGCTTAATCACCGCAGGTGAAAGTGAAAAGACTTAATGACTCTCTTAACGAGGTGAGAAATGTCCAAGGGAGGTGTTCAAGAAAGGTTTGAACGCGGCGCTTTGGGACACGGTTTAGCGGCCGTGGTGGTGTTAGGTTGAAGGTTGGGCTCGATGACCTTAGAGGACTTTCCCAACCAGAATAATTCTCTGACTCCATGACTGGGTGCTGGTTTACTCAGCACACAGTCCGAGCTGAACCCTGGCCGGGGGATGCACGCAGAGGTTTGCCAATCCCGGGCTGCCTTGGCACCACTGGATGTCACTGTTGCCCCACACAAGTTCTGCTGATGCTCCTGTCTCTGGGCACACAGCAGGTGGCTCTTGCGAAGAAAATGCTGTCGCTGGAGCAAGAGGAAAAACAGCAGAAAAAGACAAAGATTTTTTTTTAATTAAAAAAAAAAAAGTGCTGCTTATTTTTCAAAAGTGGCATTAAAGGGAAGGGAGTTGTAAGAACCAGGGAGTGGATTTCGCTCAGGGTTCATTGCTGTCCCCCAAGGTGATGATGCAAGCTCAGCTCCGGGGCTCTGCAGCAGGGTGAGCTCCGAGCCCGGCCAGCCGCTCACCCACAGCCCTGCGGAAGGGAGCCTGTGCCGAGCTGACAAGTGGTGGAACCAGACCCGGCTCGTGGCCCTGTCAGCTCCACCTTCCTGCTGGATGTATCAGCCTGGCAGGCTGGAAAGGCTGCTGAGCACAGCTCACCCTGCGCTGTAATCCATCTGCAGAACAGGAGAGCTGCTCTGCACGCACCACTTAGTCCTCTGCCTCTCCTTCAGCTCCTTCTTAAATATGCTCCTGTCCAGATCCTGAGCACACCTACAGTGCAGGAACTAAACCAGAAAAACCAGCAGCACGAGAATACTGACCAGGGGTTAATAATTTGTACTGCTCTTCTTCCACAAGCCAGAAACATCTTCTGGAAGAAAAGTAAGAATCATCTGAGGCCACACCTTGAATACTGGGTGCAGTTTTGGGCCCCTCACTCCAAGAAGGACATCGAGGTGGTGGAGCAAGTCCAGAGAAGGGCAACGAAGCTGGGGAAGGGTCTGGAGAACAGGGCTGGGGAGGAGCAGCTGAGGACACTGGGGGTGTTTAGTGTGAGGAAGAAGAGGCTGAGGAGGGACCTCATTGCTCTCCACAACTCCCTGAAAGGAGGTTGGAGCCAGGTGGGGGTTGGTCTCTTTTCTCTAGTATCAGGTGATAAAATGAGAGGAAATGGCCTGAAATCGTGCCAGGGGAGAGTGAGGTTGGAGATTATGAAAAATGTCTTTGCTGCAAGAGTGGTCAGGCACTGGAACAGGCTGCCCAGGGAGGTGGTGGAGTCACCATCCCTAGAGGTGTTCAAGAGACCTGTGGCCATGGCACTTTGGGACATGGTTTGATGGCCATGGTGGTGTTAGGCTCACAGATGGACTCAGTGACCTTGGAGGTCTTTTCCAACCAAAATGATTCAACAATTCTGTGATTCTGTAAGCTCTGCTCAGACATTTATTTAAGTTAGCTTAAAATTAATTTTTACCAGTGAGACAGAGTCCTTCTTGCACAAGACCACCAAAATTACAAACCAAAGTTTTGCCCTTATGCCTCTAAGCTGTGCCAGGTTTCTCTTTAAACCTTCCCTTCCTTCGTGATATTCATGTCAATATCACCTCAGCTGAAGACCATTGGCCAGGTAGGAGTTCAGGAAGATGGGGACCTCAATAAGAGTGTGTAGAAGGAGCTTCCTTCAAGTTACTGAGGTCTGATTCTTCTCTTTGACTTCTGCATGCCTGGTGGATGTGGTTTCAGGAAATATGATCATCTGCTCTGACCATTTGCATTGGAAACAAGTCCTGGAACCACTTTCTGGGTATTCTTTCCCATCTGCAACAGGACTTTCCTTCCTGCTCTTTTCATTATCTGCTCCATCAGCTGTGCAGAAGCCATTTCCAAACAGGGTTCTTCCTGGAATTCCTAAATTCTCCCACATTTGCAGCTTCTTTCATTGCATACTGTGCTGGTTTGGGGCCAGACAGATCCTCTCTTGCCCCGAAAGGGACAAAAGAATGAGACTCACACGAACGGATTGGAGAGTGATGGAAAGTTTAAATGGAAAAGCAATTGGTGAAGCTACAAAAAAAACCTACAAACTACAAAGCATAGTGACAAAGAGTATCCCAAAGCGTACAGAACCCCTCACAGAATTCCCAAAGGCTTCCCAATCCTTCCCTTCTTCCCACCTGAGGGTCTACCCAAACCCCCAGGGCTCTTTCTTCCCCCTCCCGCTGCTAGGCGAGTCTCAGGCTGGCCAGGTCTGAGACTGCCCCCCCCTCCATTCTCCTCCTGGCATTAGGCCTAGACAGGCCTAAGAGGCCTTGAGGATACTCCCCCGGCATTACCCGATAAGAGAGGACATCTCCCATGGGAGCAGAGGGAAGAAAGAGGAAGAGAATGACTTTTCAGATGGCCTTATAGGGTGCAGGATTTATGGATAGAAATACGCCATTTCCTGTGTCCACCCCTGTGGGTGGGCACCCAGGACACCAGAGGTGTATCTCATGCAGCAGTGGCAGGGGGCACCCAGCCTAAACTGCCACACATACAAAAGGAGGAAATCCCCGAGGCCAAATTTCTTGATGCATGCACCTACCCTTAGAAGCTACCTAAAAGCTGGAAGTTTACTGTTCATAGCTTGAGGATTTCTGCATGGTTCTGGTGCACAGGAGCCAGGTCCACAGGAAGCCACAAAGATGATGAGAGGGCTGGAGAACCTCCCCTGTGGGGACAGGCTGAGGGAGTTGGGGCTGTTCAGCCTGAAGGCTCTGGGGGACCTTAGAGCAGCCTTCCAGTACCTGAAGGATGTGTAGGAGAGCTGGGGATGAGGAACAATGACTTTGAGCTGTAAGAGGGGAGATTGAGACTGGAGATTAGGAAGAAATTCATTAGAGTGAGGGTGGTGAGACACTGGAACAGGTTGCCCAGGGAAGTGGTGGATGTCCCCTCCCTGGAGGTGTTCAAGGCCAGGTTGGATGAGCAGCCTGGGCGGGTGGGAGGTGTTCCTGCCCATGGCAGGGAGGTTGGAACTGGATGATCTTTAAGGTCCCTTCCAATCCAAACCGTTTCCTGATTCTGTGCTGCTGCTGCTGCTCAGCTACACAAAAGCTCCAGTTAACTCTGAGAGCCACCAAAAATGGGGCAGTTCAGCTGTGATAAGAGGCTAAATATTTCAGACAGTCAGCTGGGGCTGCAAACAGACAAAGCAACAGGAAGCAGTCATGTTCCATAACAGCCCACAGGCAGGGGGCTGCAGATGTGGAAGAGAGCAGCACATCACAGCAGGATCTGCTCCATAGCCACTGCATCCAGCTAGGGATTTGGAGCTGCCTGAACTATGTGAACTATTCTGCTGGGAAAGTACAGATGACACAGCAGCTCCAAGAGACAAAGTGTCATAGCCAAGATTTTTTTTTCCACAGCCTGAATTCAGTGTTGTCACATCAATGCTGCTTTTCTCATTCCCTGTGTGGCTGGGGAATTTCTTAAAGTGAGAATCACCTTTCCCCTGGCCGTGAACCAAACCCTGGAAAAGGCTTTGTGGTGCAACATCACAGGGATGGGATTCAGATCTCACTGAAGTGGCCACCAGAGTGGCACTCTGCCAGCAGAACCCAGTGCCTCTCCATTTCACAAGCTCACTTCCTCCAGGAAGGATTGCAAATGTTTTTTAAAGGGAGAAAAGGAAGATGGGACCCTGTGCTAGGAGAGGTGGATGGATAAGGCCAGAGTGGTTGAGTGTTCTTCTGTTATATCTCTGCCCTCCCTCACCACCACTGAGGGGTGGTCAACAGGAAGGCTGATGTCCTGGCTGCCAGAGAGCTTCCTCCCCTGCCTGCAACACCCAGATCCCAGCCACAACAGTGTTCACCTCACCAGTGTTTGCTGAGGATGAAAATAGGTTTGCCCTGTGGCTTCAGTGTGCACTTGCAGCCCAGAGAGCCAAGCAGAGCCTGGGCTGCAGCAAGAGAAGTGTGGCCAGCAGGGTGAGGGAGGTGATTCTCCCCCTCTGCTCAGCTCTGGTGAGACCCCACCTGGCGTACTGCATCCAGTTCTGGAACCTCTGTTACAAGAAGGATCTGGAGGTGCTGGAAGGTGTCCAGAGAAGGGCCACAAGGATGAGCAGAGGGCTGGAGCTGCTCTGCTATGGAGACAGACTGAGAGGTTGTTCAGTTTGGAGAAGAGAAGGCTCTGAGGAGACCTTCTTGTGGCCTTCCAGGATCTGAATGGGGCTACAAGAAAGCTGCGGAGGGACTTTTGAGGGTGTCAGGTGGTGTTAGGACTGGGGGGGGTAGAGCAAAGCTAGAAATGGGTAGATTCAGATTGGATGTTAGGAAGAAGTTCTTCCCCATGAGAGTGGTGAGACACTGGCACAGGTTGCTCAGGGAGGTGGTGGAAGCCTCATCCCTGGAGGGTTTTGCAGCCAGGCTGGATGTGGCTGTGAGCAACCTGCTGTAGTGTGAGGTGTCCCTGCCCATGGCAGGGGGGTTGGAACTGGGTGATCCTTGAGGTCCCTTCCAGCCCTGACAATTCTCTGATTCTGACTCCTGCTCACACCATGGCTGATCTCTGGTTTACCTCTGCTAGCACAGGGCAAATCTCAGGCAATTCAGTGGTTCCACCCAGAGGTGTTTGTTCTGAGTGCTGCATCCTCACATCACCTGCACTCTGCTCAGAAAATTTAGCTTGGGAATTCCATCAGACATCCCTTTAACTCTTTGAGTTCTGCAAACAAGCAGCTGCCTTTTCTTAGCAACTGCCTGACTCATTTCCTCTCCAAGAAGTCCTCTGGGCTCACTCTGCAGCACTTCCTCTTCACATTTTCTACATCTTCTGATATTTTTCCTTTTTCAGCTGAGGCAGGCTGTTAAAAATAGCATCAGGCTCACACTGTGTGTTTGTAAAATCAGTATTACCACCCTCAAGGTCTTTTCAAGCCCTCTCTCGGAATCATTCCGTTTTCAGTTGCATAAATACTGTGAAGTCTTGAGGCAAGAGAAAGGGTGAATTTGATAGTGGTCCTAAACCACCCCTCTCTCCCTCCCCCAAAACCATAGAATCATAGAATTCCCTGGTTGGAAAAGACCTTGAGATCATCAAGTTCAACCATAATCTAACCTCTGCCTGTACACAACTGTTAGACCACGTCCCTCTGCACCTCATCCAAATGTCTTATAAACACCTCCAGAGGTGGTGACTCCACCACTGTCCTGGGCAACCTGTTCCAGTGCCTGATGACACTCTTGCTGAAGAAATTTTTGCTACTATCCAACCTAAACCTTGCACCACCCCTGGTGCTACTTGAGGCCGTTTGCTCTCATCCTATCTCTTGTTGCAATGGAGAAGAGACCAAGCTCCACCTCACTCCAACCTCCTTTCAGGGAGTTGTGGAGATCAATGAGGTCTGCCCTCAGCCTCTTCTTATCCAGACTAACCAACCCCAGTTCCCTCAGTTGCTCCTCCCCAGCCCTGTTCTCCAGACCCTTCATCAGCTTCCTTGTCCTTCTCTGGACATGCCCCATCACCTCAATGTCCTTCTTGGAGTGAGGAGCCCAGAGCTGAACCCAGGACTCAAGGTATGGCCTTACCAGTGCAGAGTACAGGGAGACAATCACTTCCCAGGTCCTGCTGGCCAAACTGTTGCTGACCCAGACCAAGATGCTGTTGGCCTTCTTGGCCACCTGAGCACACTGTTAGCTTATATTCAGCCACCTGTCAACCAGCACCCACAGAGCCTTCTCTGTCAAGCAACTTTCCAAGCCTCTCTTTCAGGAGCACCCCATTCACTTCTTTGGGCAGAAATAAGCAATGGCCAAAAGTGTGTCTGAAACTCCTGGAGCTCAGGAGATGCTTAAACCTAAACCTTGATCTGAACCCTGCTGAAGGGCAGCTCAGAACATTGCACATTCAAAAAAACATGTCTACATGGCACCCTGGATGGCCATGGTGGTGTTGGCTGACAGTTGGACTTGATGATCTCAGAGGTCTTTTCCAGCCTTAATGATTCCTGGTGGGCAGCAAGTTCTGCATGGGACAGCAATGTGCTGTTGTGGCCAAGAGAGCCAATGGGATCCTGGGGTGCAGCAAGAAAAGTGTGGCCAGCAGGTCCAGGGAGGTTCTTGTCCCCCCCCTGCTCTGCCCTGCTGTGACCACCCCTGCAATCCTGTGTCCAGTTTTGGGCTCCCCAGTTCAAGAGAGACAGAGACCTGCTGGAGAGAATCCATGAGGATGCTTAGGGGATTTGAGCATCTCCCCTGTGAAGAGAGACTGAGAGCCCTGGGGCTGTTTGGTCTGGAGAAAAGAAGGCTGAGAGGGGATCTGATCAATGTCTGTGAACATCTGGGGGGTGGGTGTGAAGTGGAGGGGACCAGGCTCTTCTCAGTGGTGTGCAATAATAAGAAACTACAGGTTCAAACTTGAGTATGGAAGGTTTCAGCTCAGCATGAGGAGAAACTTCTTTCCAGTGAGGGTGACAGAGCACTGGAGCAGACTTCCCAGGGAGGTTGTGGAGTCTCCTTCTCTGGAGACTTTCAAACCCCACCTGTGCAGATCCTGGGGTGATCCTGCTCTGGCAGAGGGGTTGGACTGGATGATCCCTGGAGGTCCCTTCCAACCTCCAATGTACTGTGACACTGTGATTCCATGCTTCTATGACTGCTCTGGGCATCTTGGAGCTGGAGCTAGCTTTTAATTGTGCACTCCCAGCTCACTTGTAATTGAATTCTGCTTTATTGTCTGTATATGAGAAGGGCTGATAATTGAAAGGGAAGGAACCTGACTTGAGTCAGAAGGATGTTCAGCTGATTTATCGCAGGTAATGACCAGAGTTTCACTGGAATGGTCCCACTGGGAAGAGAGGCTGAGAGGAAAGTGCAGATATTCACTATACTGAGCCTTGTTTCCTTGAACACAGTAAAGGAAAACCAAGCAGACCTTCTCCTATTCACTGTTTCCAAATCAGGGTCATTAGTATGACCTACACCCAAGGCAGTCTATCCTCCTGTTATTTCAGGAGTCCATTAGATGTCTCCTTTCCTCACTGACATAGAAACCATCCAGTTTGCCTCACATCCTCTATCCTTTACCTGTGGCAAACAGAAGCTCTGACATCCAACCCACTGCTTTGGCTGGGGAGCCAAACAGAAACATCACCCCTCAGCTGTCATTACAGAAATAGGAGGCAATTTGTCTTTCCCTTCAGTTTCCAAGAGCACAGTGGAAACTGAACCAGCAGCTTTAACCCAAGTCTGAAGTTGAGGCACCACACACGAAGCCTCCATAATTCCCATTTCATTCTCTTCTGCCACAGCCTGCTGGAGAGAAATTCCAGATCAGATGCTTACAGAGCATCCTTCTGTGCTGTATCCTACATTTAGTCACTCCCCACAGGCAGGCACCACGTTTCACTCCTGCAGTGTGTTCAAGGCAATGGTTTCTCAAGGGCTGCCATGCATCCAAAGCTGGTAAGGAAAATGGTCCCACCAAAGCAGGATGAAATCTGAATGCAGAGTACAGCTTGGGGCTTGTACCACTTCTCTCTGGAAAGGAGACATTTGTCAGAAAAGCAGCAAAGAGGCACCAGCAGTTCTCTCTTTATCTCTGCAGGTGGCACCAAGCATTTAGTTCCAAGACAGATCTGTTCTAAAGCTATTCTGGACAGCTAAGAGCTGCTCTCTGCTATCCTACCAACCCTTCCCACATTACAGCCTGTACTGGAATGAAACACAGACAAAGCAAAGCATCAGTTCATTTTTTCAAAGGGGTTTGTTTGTGGTTTGTTTGTTTGTTTGTTTGTTTTTCCTTAGTTTCAGACCCTTTTTCCTCTGCTCCCCTCCCCTGGGCTGACCTCCACAAGAAGTGCTCCCTGGGTGATGAACACTACAGCCATGCACAGACAAGGGAAATGTCTCATAGGATCATGCCCAATGCTTTGGCTTGGAAGGGATCTTTGAAGGTCTAAACCCCCTGCAGTCAGCAGGGATATCTTCATCAAGAGCAGGTTGCTCCAAGCCCCAAACAACCTGACCTGGAATGTTTTCAGGGATGGGGGCATCTGCCAGCCCTCTGGGCAGCCTGGGCCAGGGTCTCACCCATCTTCAGTGTAAAATATTCTTTCTATTCAGTCTAAATCTCCCTCTTTTAGTTTAAAATGATCACCCCCTGTCCTGTCCCAACAAGCCCTCCAAAAAGCCTGTCCTCATCTTTATTGACCCCTTTAAGTACTGAAAGGCTACGATAAGGTCCTCCCAGAACCTTCTCTTCTTCAGGCTGAACAACCCCAACCCTCTCAGCCTGTTTCCATAGGAGAGGTGTTGGAACACCACATTTGTTGTCCTATGCTCTCAATGCTGGTACTGGAACAGAGCTTTGGCCACAGCACCTGAGCCCAAATTTGTATGTGTGCTTGAAGGAAACTGCCCCAGTCAGCATCACAGACAGTGAAATGCAGCCAAATCACCACCACTAGGCCAAAAGAACACCCAAGCTACAGTCCCATCCCCTTCACCTCCCATCAGCCCAACCTTTTTTAAACAGGATCAGATCTGTGGGAGCAAGATTTGCACCAAATGATGCCAGAAGCAGAGAATCACAGAATGCTAGGGGCTGGAAGGGACCTCGAGAGATCATCCAGTCCAACCCCCCTGCCAGAACAGGATCACTGAGAGCAGATCACACAGGAGCACATCCAGGTGGGTCTGCAATATCTCCAGAGAGGGATCCTACCTTCCTGCCTGCTCCTCCAGCCCAGAGTTCACCAAACCTGAATTACCAGGTCGTCTACTACCTTTGGCTAGCCTAAAGTCAGCCTTCTCCCAGACAGCATGTTCCCACCTCAGCCAAAGCAAGGAGCTGCATTGCTTGCTTTGAACCCTCCAGAGATCCATCCATGGCCAATCCTGCTCTGCCATAGCTTCTCCTTCCAGAGCAAAGGGGATGACAGCTTCACATTTACATTAGCCCAGGAGAGGAATGAGGGGCAGAGGGGAAGGAATGATGACTCTGTGCAGCCTTCCACACAACATGAGGTACTCAGAGGCAGAGCAATCACGTTTGTAAGGGCATTCAGAGGCAAGAGTGTTGTGCTGTACTGAGCAGAACTTCCTGCATGGAAGCTTCCTGCCCATCTGCACGCCCTCAGGAGCTGCACTGCTCATGGCCTCTCTCCAGACCTGCAGCCCATGTGCCAGGCCCAGCTGGTCAGTGGCTCACCCATCAATCCTTGCTGTCTCTGCAACCCTGGTGGGAACTGAGGTGTGAGGTATAGATAGCCCCAGCCAAGGGGGAGGCTGGACAGATGCCAGTGGCATGAGTGAGTGTGGGGTTACAGCAGAGGGAAGCCAGGGAGGGGTATCACTAACCAAACTCCCAACCCTGCACTGCTACCCATGTCTCACACCACCCACCCAGCCTTGCCTGCAGGAGGCTCTGCCCTCAGACCCCCTCCCACGGGGTCACCCTACTGCCCATTTAATCCCACAGAGGTACCAGGGGGCAGGTACCACCAGGTTAGGGCACCCTTTCCTTTGAGCAGTGAGCTCAGGTGACACCACAGCATCCTGCTCCATGCCTAACCTGCATGCCCATCCAGATCTGGAGAAGCAGGGAAAGATCCAGGGTTAAAAGTGGAGCCTTACCAAGAAATAAACCCCAAATATCCTTATTGCTAACCCCTTGACCTCACTGTAAAACTTTAGTGCCACAGCCACAGCTCTCAGATTTGCCAGCTGTAAGCTCCCCCTCAGCTAGGCTGGGTGCTTTGGGTTTTGGAGGCTGGGTTGGGGATTATCAGCCTTTGCCAGTTCCCTTTTTTGGGTGCTCCTTCACACAGCTGGCCTGGCTGGGTGCATTGTGTCAGAAGCAGATTGCATTTCACTGCAGCCTTTGGGAGCTGTTACTCTATCCCCAGGCTAACATATCTCCCATACTCACGTGCAAAGCAGAGGCAGAGAGACAGCTCAGTGGCCCAAGCCCCACAGTCACAAGTCTGGGGAAGGGAAAGGAGGGATGAAGAGAGGCTGAGGGAGCTGGGGGTGTTCAGCCTGGAGAAGAGGAGAGTCAGGGGAGACCTTATCACACTCTACAGACTACCTGAAGGGAAGTTGTGGTAAGGTGGGGGTCAGGCTCTTCTCCCAGGCAGCTTGTGACAAGACCAGAGGGAATGGCCTGAAGCTGCCCCAGGGGAGGTTTAGGTTGGATGTTAGGAAGCAATTCCTCATGGAAAGGGGAATTAGATACTGGAATGGACTGCCCAGGGAAATGTTTAAGGAAAGATTGGATGTGGCCCTCAGTGCCATGGTCTGGTCAGTGTGGTGGTGTTAGGTCTTAGGCTGGACTTGATGATCTCAGAGGTCTATTCCAGCCTCCATAATTCTGTGGTTATGACTTATTAATTTAGCAACACATTTTATTCACCACTAGAGGTGCTGGTTGAAGAGCAACAAGAAGTAGTCATGTTTCCCATGTATCAAAATAAAAAAACATCTATAGCACTGCACAGTCATGCTCAGAGCATCCATGAGCTCCAGGGATGGATGGTGAAGGAAATCACTGGAAATAGATGATCACAGGATCACTAAGGTTGGAAAAGACCTCTAAGATCAAGTCCAACCTTCTGCCCAGCACTTCCATGACCACTAGATGCTATGCCTGTCCTAGCCTCCCCCTGATCCTGCTCTACAAAACACTCTGCTGTTTACTGGATGGGAGGAAATGGCCTCAAGTTGCACCAGGAGAGATTTAGGTTGGATATCAGGAAAAATCTCTTTCCTTCAGGAGCAGTCAGGCATTGGAACAGGCTGCCCAGGGAGGTGGTGGAGTCACCATCCTTGGAGGTATTAAAAAAAATATGTAGGCATGGGACTTTGGGACATGGTTTAGTGGCCATGGTAGTGTTGGGTTGATGTTTGGACTTGATAATCTTAGAATCATTAAGGTTGGGAAAGACCTCTGTGATCCTACCTAGGTAATAACTGACAGCTACTTGGGCTGTGCTTCATTTTCCTAGCTGGGCTATCCATGCACTCAGGGTACAGAGGCTGTAAATTTAGGAATGATGAAGATTTTCCTCCATTTCCTTGTGCCATTGAGACAGAAGATCCCAGATTACTTCACTGAGGTGGCATTTCTGGCCTGCAGCTGAGTGTGCCTCTGTGTACTGAAGCATGTACTTGCTACAATACATTACAGAAACATTACAATACTTAAAAGATGTCTTAGAATTTCAAACCCACAAACTAATTGAGGTTCCTGGCATCATCTTGAAGCAGATAAGGAACTTCCACTGACAAGCAGAGTGGCAGCCAACACTTCTTACCCTGAGGGGTAGACTGCAGCAGTTCTTTTCCCAGGTGTGGAACAGCACAACTGAGTTTGCTCACTGTGCAGTAATGACAAATTGCAAATGTCAGCACTGAAATGGAAACCCCCCCACCCACATCAACTCTTCCACCCACACCCCAGCAAAAGTTGCTCAGCTAAAGCTCTGCCACTCCCACAGGACTTCCACTGCAGACAGTGGGATGGGGACACCCTCAGCAAGTGTGTGATGACACCAAGCTGTGTGGTCTGGCTGACACACTGGAGGGGAGGGATGCAATCCAGAGGGACCTGGGCAGGCTGCAGAAGTGGGCCCATGCCTAGTTCAACAAGACCAAGTGCAAGGTTCTACACCTGGGCTGGGGAAATTCCAAGCACAAATATAGACTGGGTGAGGAATAGCTTGAGAGCAGTCTGGAGGAGGAGGACTTGGGGGTGTCAGGTGGTGACAAACTGCCCAGGAGCCAGCACTGGTCCCTGGCAGCCCAGCAGGCAGCTGTGTGCTGAGCTGCATCCAGAGCAGGGAGAGCAGCAGCACAGGGAGGGGATTCTGCCCTCTGCTCTGCTCTGCTCACACCCCACCTGCAGCACTGCCTCCACTGCTGGGGCCCCCAGCACAAGAAGGACATCAAACTGCTGGAATGGGTCCAGAGGAAGCCACAAAGATGATCAGGGAGCTGGACAGCCTCCTCTATGGGGACAGGCTGAAAGAGTTGGGGTTGTTCAGCCTGGAGAAGAGAAGGGAGACCTTAGAGCAGCCTTCCAGTTATGTGAAGGGGGCTAAAGGAGAGCTGGGGAGGGACTTTTTATAAGGGCTTATAGTGATAGGACAAGGGGCAATGGCTTTGAGCTGGAAGAGGGGAGACTGAGACTGGAGATGAGGAAGAAATTCCTTAGAGTGAGGATGGTGAGACACTGGAACAGATTGCCCAGGGAGGTTGTGGATCCACCTCCCTGTGGAGGTGTCCAAGGCCAGGTTAGATCAGGCCTTGAACAGTCTGGGCCAATGGGAGGTGTCCCATGGCAGGGGGTTGGAACTGGATGATCTTTAAGGTCCCTTCCAACCAAAACCATTCCACCATTTTAGCTTTCTTTTTTTTTTTTTTTTTTTTTAAATGTGAGTTCTGCAGCCCCAACTCCTCTTTGAATCAGTGGGGTGAAGCTGGCTGAAAGTCTTGCCCCTGGCAATCCCCTGAGGAAAGACAAGACTGCAAACCTAGGAGGCACAGCAGGTTATCATACTAAGAAGAACCAGTACTGCTGGTGGAAAGTGAGCACCTCATCCTCAGACCTCCTGAGGCAGTCTGTGCTTCTTTCCTTTCCATCTCCTACAGCAGAGCAAGCTCCGGAGGACCTCAGTATGAGCTGCCTGCTTTGACTCAGTGCTAAATCACCCTGAAATGTGGAATCCCAGGTTTCAAAGCAGGCAGATGCACCACCACAGGAAGACAAAGGAGAATATCCAGGGCTTTCCAAACTTCTCTCCCTTTTTCTTCTTCACTGGATGAACCATGCATCTTCAACACTGCACTTGCAGCTGAGTTAGTGCAGATATGGGGAGTGTCAGACTGTGTCCATGGTAGTTCATACTGAGCCATTTACCACAGAATTTCAAACCACTTTGAGCTCACTGCTGTTGACCTGAGCCAGAAACCTTCACAGGTTGTGCTGAAAGCAGAAGTTGTGGCAAACAAACTAGGAGAAAGCCTATTAGCAATTCTATGACCTGTGCTACCAGCACTCAGACTGAAAGCCACCAACTCCCAGAAGACAACAGCCCTAGAGGTTTCTCTTAGCAGGGTAAGAAAGTTGGAGAGTACCAAACCCAAAGGGTTCAACTTGAAAAGCTCCCCAGGGAATGTGCTAAGTGCTTCACTGACTGTTTCACTGGCTGCTGGGTGTTCAGGTGGCTGTTGTGCATGGCTTGCTGTGCATGGCTATGGAGGAGTGTTACAATCAGGCTTCTGCTGGAGTTAGCATCCTTTGTGTGCCACAAAATGGATCTAAAGGATTCCTACACAAGATTCCTACATCTCATTTATTTCAGAAATATCTGTCTTGGATGTCTAGCTTGGAGAGGAGGAGCCTGAGGGGTGACCTCATTCATGTGGATAAAGATGTGCAGGGTGAGTGCCAAGAGGCTGGAGCCAGGCTCTGCTGGGTGATGCCCAATGCCAGCACAAGGGGCAGTGGGTGGGAGTTGAGGCATAGAAAGTTCCATGTGAAGATGAGGAAGCAATTTTTCACTGTGAGAGTGACAGAACACTGGAACAGGCTGCCCAGGGGGGTTGTGGAGTCTCTCTCTCTCTCTGGAGATACTCAAACCCTACCTGGATGCATTCCTGTGTGATCTGCTCTAGGTGATCCTGCTCTGGCAGGGGGGTTGGACTGGATGAGCTTTCAAGATCCCTTCCAGCACCTGGCATCCTGTGATTCTGTGTCTTGCTAGTTTGGCTCTTCAGTCTCTAGAAGAAAGAAATCTGCCTGTCCTTGCCAAAGATGTCAGTAAATGCAAATCTAGAAGATAACAGACTGGACAGAGTGAGTTCCTGGGGGTTGGGGAGGCTGCTACCCTGCACACTACATCCAAAGCCCACAGCATCAATTTGTTCCTCATGATGCACTTCCACTTTACACTCAGAATGCTTCAAAGAACTGAGCCAGTGCTCGCTATAGGCTGCTACACTGCAGAGCTGATGGCAGAGCACATGACTAATTACATGATGGGGGTGTACCGCTGAGTGGCTGGGAGTGCAGAGTGCAACCCTGCCATACTCTGAGCATCTGCAGGATTTCTGTCTGTGGGCAGCCTGCTCTAGTTGGAGGTGTCTCTGTTTACTGCAGGGATGTTGGACAAGATGAGCTTCGAGGGTCTCTTCCAACCTGCTGTGTTCTATGATCCTTCTAAAAACTCTAGATACCACAGACAGGTATCTACCACATCTCCCATCTCCCACCCTCACACAGGCCAGTCAGGGGCACCTTGGCAGCTGCCTGGTAAAAATGGATCATTTTCTAACAGGCATTTTGATGAATTCCTTTCCTTTTCCATAAATGGAGCACGTGTGTTTTTCCTGTTGGGAAAAGCATTATTCTTTGGAAGCTCACAGCTGTCTTTTGCAAATGTCTTCTCCTAGGAAACCTCTCTGCTTGGAGATCTCCTCAGAGAGCAAAGTGCTCCTCACTTTATTGCTTCAAAGCTGAAATGCTTCCTTTAGATTTTTAATCTGGAAGACTTTCCAAAACTGGCATGAAATAAAAAGGAATAAAATATGCCAAGTCAAAGGAACGGTGGAATGGTTAACTTGTCCCTCCTTCAGTTAGAGAAGGCTCAAAGAGAAACATCTGGCCTTTCCCTTCCTGCTCCATGCTACCATTCAGAGCTTTAAAAGAAGAGAAATCCAAATGAGAAGGCATGCAACCTGCTTGTGACAGATGCTGGTGATTTGTTGTGGTGTCCCTGCCATGCAATCCACAGTTTGGAGAGTAAATGGCACTGCTGTGCATCTGTGCCCAACAACTTCACAAAGCCACTCTACCAGGCAGAGAAACTGGCCACAGACAGGCTGGTGCTTGGGGTTTAGGGCTCTCAGTTCCAAATCTAGCCACTTTTCATTCCTTCCAGAGTCTGAGGTCCTCAGTGGCACAGCTCTCTGGGTCAGTGTTTACCAAGAGCTGTCTAAAGAAGCCCCAGATTGACATTTGGGTTAAACTCGGGGTGTAAAAAGAGAGTTCTGTTTGTGTAAAATGAGCAGAAGGCTGATGAGAATCAGCCCCTGCATCTCTCAGTATGTGTCCACAGATGTGTGGGTGCAGGGAGGCAGAAGAAATATGTGAGAGAAGTCATAAAAAGCTCCTAGATAATGCCCCTAAAGTATTTCTAAGCCATTGCACAAGGAACAACATACAGAGACTGAAATTCCAGCACAAGGCATCCATTCTACGTGGACAGAAGAATACTCATGTGGAACACCCTCACAAAGAAGCTTCTTTAGGCAAAACAAACAAACAAACACTGCAGTCATTTATCTCCCTGCCCTCTTTTTTGTGCTGGAACACAGGAGCTTCACAGTGTGCCGTTCAAAACTGCGGCAGGGGCCTCCCGCCGTCCCTGCCCAGTCCCTCTGCAGAATCCTACTTCAGTTCCTTCAGCTGGGGCAGCAGCAGAGGGCCGATTTCATGGGAGGACAAGGTAGGGTCTATGGCAAAGCAGCCTGTGAGACCAAGGTCTTCCCAAGTCGTGCAACAGGCCAGTGGGAATTGCCAAAGCAGCAATCTCCATGCCAAGACAGGAAGGAACACCACAGGCATCAGGAACAACTCTATGGCTAAAGCCTCTTCTCTAAATATTTTCCTTTCCAAAAGGAACTGCTCTGTGTTTGCCCAAGCACTACTTCAGTTAGAAATTGGTCTTTAAAAACTCGTTATGTAATCCAAGAGCCAAAATCTTTCTTGATACTAATGAACACTAGGACTAGGGGGAATGGAATGAAGCTGGAAGTGGGGAGATTCAGGCTGGACATGAGGAAGAAGTTCTTCCCCATGAGAGTGGTGAGAGCCTGGAATGGGTTGTCAAGGGAGGTGGTTGGGGCCCCATCCCTGGAGGTGTTTAAGGCCAGGCTGGATGAGGCTCTGGCCAGGCTGATCTAGTGTGAGGTGTCCCTGCCCATGGCAGGGGAGTTGGAACTGGATGATCCTTGTGGTCCCTTCCAACCCTGACTGATTCTATGATTCTATGATTCTGTGGTTCTGTGATTTTATGATTCTATGATTCTATGATTCTATGATTTTATGATTCTATGATTCTATGATTCTATGATTCTATGATTGGGTACGTTTCCCTTCTCCAAATCAGGAGCAGGACAAGGGAGAAACAGGTCAGAAAACTCTTTGGAGCTGCTCTACAGATCCCGCAACAAATTCTGGACCAGATCTGGGCTCTTTGGGGCAGAAAGTTGACTGCTGCTGCCTCTTTTAGCTGCTATGCCTGCAGCCTCCTAGCCACTGTGGCAGTAGAAATAACCATCCAGTGCTGACAGCAGTAGGTGTTTACACATGCAGTGGGCACTTGAGCACAGAGCATCTCAGTTGAGTTGAACAGACACAGCTTTTACACATGGCTTATGCGTTCACTTCCACCAAACTGGCCCAGGAGCTTAACTTTTATTATTTACCATTATTTGTTTGCTACCTTCAGGGTGCTCAACCTACCAGACACACATAAATATGGTAGCTGTCAACCCTACTTGAGCAGGGCAGGCTGGCTGCTGGGACCACTGTATTGTATGCTGGCATCGTGAGCATGGCCTGGCATATGTCAGAGATTCATAGAATGGTTGGGCTTGGAAGGGACTTTAAAGATCATTCAGTTCCAACATGTCCCTGCCATGGGCAAGGACACCTCCTAGTAGATCAAGCTGCTCAAGGCCCCATCCAACCTGGCCTTGGACACCTCCAGAGAGGGGACATCCACAACCTCCCTGGGCAACCTGCTTCCAGCATCTCACCACCATCACTGTAAAGAATTTCTTCCTCATCTCCAGTCTCAGTCTCCCCTCTTCCAGCTCAAAGCCATTACCCCTCGTCCTATCACTACAAGCCCTTAGAAGAAGTCCATCCTGAGCTCTCCTGTAGCCCCATTCAGGTACTGGAAGACTGCTCTAAGTTCTCTCCAGAGCCTGCTCTTCTCCAGGCTGAACAGGTCCAATGCTCCCAATGTCCCCATAGGGAAGGCTCTTCAGAAGTGGAGGCAGTGCTGCAGGTGGGGTCTGAGCAGAGCAGAGCAGAGGGGCAGAATCCCCTCCCTGTGCTGCTGCTCTCCCTGCTCTGGATGCAGCTCAGCACACAGCTGCCTGCTGGGCTGCCAGGGACCATTGCTGGCTCATGGGGAGTCTGTCACCAACTGACACCCCCAAGGCCTTCTCCTCCAGACTGCTCTCAAGCTATTCATCACCCAGCCTATATTTGTGCTTGTCCATAGAGCTGAATATGGAATGCTATGCAAACAAGTTCCACCCACAGCTGGAACAAGAGACAGGAGTGAATACAGGTGCTGAAATCATGGAGTAATCTTTGAGAAACTGAATCAAGGCATGGCCACTGAAACATGAATGTGATTTTACAGTGTCTTAAGCATTGGTGGTGCCTGCTCAGAAATGAAACATTTAGACTGAATCACATACAAAGGGCTGCTACTACTGCAAGCAGTAGAGTAGGAGATGGTTAAACCCAAGGCAGACTGCTCCAAACCATGGCCATATTTCTTCATGCTGTCTGCAATCTGGGCAAATCCTAAGTGGATTTTCACAAGTACACTATAAAGTGTAGTGCAGTGCCTGGAGCAAATGGCCCATTTGTGGTTGGACTCAATGATCTTGAAGGTCTTTTCCAACCTAAATGATGTTATGACTGTAACCTCAGAGAGAGCTTTCTGCTTGATGGAAAGCCATAGAATAAATTAGTAGATAGATAAAGACTGGAAAGACAAGAGATAGTGAGAACAGCCTTTCATATTCCCATAGCTGACCCCAGTAACAATGCCAATTTGGATGGCAAAATAAATGCTAAAGCAACACACAGGTGTGACTCCATGAATTGAGAGCTGGGTTAGACATGAGACCCATTTCCACATGCATTGTGCATCCTGCCTTGGATCAGCAATGGTGTGGCCAGCAGGACCAAGGAAGTGACCACATGGGTCCCTGTAGTCAGCACTGGTGAGGCCATGCCTTGAGTTCTGGGTTCAGTTTTGGAGCTCTCACTCCAAGAAGGACATTGAGGGGCTGGAGCAGGTCCAAAGAAGGGCAACAAAGTTGGGGAAGGGTCTGGAGAACAGGGCTGGGGAGGAGCAGCTGAGGGAACTGGGGATGTTTAGTGTGGAGAAGAGGAGGCTGAGGGAGACCTCATTGCGCTCCACAACTTCCTGAAAGGAGGCTGGAGTGAGGTGGGGGTTGGTCTCTTCTCCCTAGTACCAGGTGATAGAATGAGAGGAAATGGCCTGAAGCTGCACCAGGGGAGGTTTAGGCTGGAGATTACAAAAAATTTCTTCACTGCAGGAGTCGTCGGGTTGGAACAGGCTCCCCAGGGAGTGGTGGAGTCACCATCCCTGGAGGTGGTCAAAACTGTGTGGCCACAGCACAGGGGGACATGGTTTGATGGCCATGGTGGTGTTGGGTTGATGGTTGGACTTGATGACCTTCGAGGTCTATTTCAACCAAAACAATTCCGTGATTCTATGAACACACTGGACCAAGGACAAACTAAGGGCTTGATTTACTGTGTAATAACTTTACAGCTAAGGAATTACTCACCCAGATAAATGAAAGCCAGCTCTAGCCAGGATGGAGGAATGAGGTCTTTAGAGAAGAGATGTATTAGTAACACAGATTGTTTCAGGTTCTTGTCCCAGCAGGAGAGTAATAAACAAGAATGAGCAGTTGAAGCCCAATTGGAAAAAAGGTTGGATGGCTACAGTAATTTTCATGCCACCAATTTTCTTTCCATCAGCCAGGGCACTTACCTTCACCACAGGAAACCCACCATCATCTGTCACAAGATATGCCTTGCACTTTCAGATTCAGAACATTTGGAAAGACTTTTTTCATGCTTCTTCAAAATCCTGTGCACAGACAGCAATGTCCAGATACATCTCATTTCCCCAGGCTCTTCTTTTAGCTCTTGCTCAAAGAGACTGACAGAAATGAAGTTGAATGTGCAGGAAGGTTTTGCTATTAGATACTTCAGTGAGCAAAGCAATTAGGATTTACAGAATCATAGAAAAGCTGGGGCTGTTTTTTTCTGAACTAGAAGATACAAACTGTTAGATCCGAGTGCAGACTAAGTCCAGTCAAGCACAACATCTAATACTGGGTAACACTGGATACTTTGGGAGACAGCCTAAGAACCACATTAATGAGTGGGTGCTACCAGCTTGGGGCAGAGTGGCTGGAAGGCTGCCCAGCAGAAACAGACCTGTGGGTGCTGGGTGACAGCTGGCTTGAGATGAGCCACTGTGTGCCAAGTTGGCCAAGAAGGCCAACAGTATCCTGGCCTGGATCAGGAACCGTGTGCCCTGCAGGACCAGGGAAGTGACTGTCACCCTGGACTCAGCACTGGTGAGGACACACCTTGAGTACTAACTTCAGCTTTGGGGCCCTCACTCCAAGAAGGACATTGAGGAGCTGGAGCAGGTCCAAAGAAGGGCAACAAAGGTGGGGAAGGGTCTGGAGAACAGGGCTGGTGAGGAGCAGCTGAGGGAGCGGGGGATGTTCAGTATGGAGAAGAGAAGGCTGAGGGGAGACCTCATTGCTCTCTGCAAATCCCTGAAAGGAGGCTGGAATGAGGTGGGGGTTGATCTCTTCTCCCTAGTATCATGTAATAGAACCAGAGAAAATGGCCTGAAATTGCACCAGGGGAGGTTTAGGTTGGAGATTACACAAAATTTCTTCACTGAAAGAGTGGTCAGGGATTGGAACAGGCTGCCCAGCGAGGTGGTGGAGTCCCCATCCCTGGAGGTGTTCAAAAAACATGTGGACACGGCACTTTGGAACAGACTTTGATGACCACTGTGGTGTTAGGATGACAGTTGGACTTGAAGGCCTTAGAGTTCTTTTCCAACTAAAACTATTCTATGAATTCTTCCTGTAACACCCTTCCCAGATCTACCAATGGCTGAAGTATTGTCTGAGCTGACTCCTTTTTATTTTATTTTTTTGCATCTGGGTCACTGCATGTGCAAGCTTCTACTTGACTAATTTAAGCTACTACTATTTTGACTAATTTTGGTATTTCTTAAACTGAAACTGATAGTACAACCCTCCCTGGAATCTCAGACCGCACACAGTGCCAGGCCTCTATTGATTTGCATCTCAGAATGCTTCCATCAGTGATTTGGCCTGAAACACTTTTGAAAGATGTGTCAGAGACTATCACATGAAAACTAAGAGGACAGGAGAAATGACTGCAAATTATTCAGTTTTCCACAGGGCCAGTGGGAAGAAAAAACCGAAAGGGCAGTCTGTAGAGGATGAAATCAGCTACTGCAATCAAATCTGCAAATGCTGCAAGACCAAAAGATGATTGCAAGTGCTGCTGAAGGTCAAAATTTTAATGAAGTCCCACTAATAATGCCTGAGCAGTAATTACAGGGCTGAATTGAAGATCTGTGAAACAAGGCTAAGCAGGAAATAAGATGGATGTTACAGCTGCTGAGACATTAGCTCAAACATTCCTCAAGTGCTCACCAGAGAAAAAGAGGTTTTCCACACTGGGACAGATTTTCTCAGCTCAGTTGCTGTGTGCCTAAAGATCAAAGATATGCATATCCAGCAGGATGGAGAGCAGGAAAGGATAAGGCTCCATTTCAAGAGTCCTTTTATCTCTCATTTGTATGTGCTTGGCCTTTTCAGTTTAGGTTGACAACCTCCCCTGTCCCACCACAAATATCCTGCGTGTGCAACACTTGGGGTTATTTCCCTTCCTGTAATGCACCCCTTCTACTCAGAAGTTTTGCATGTGTAGAATATCAGATGTGTTAAACTGCAAGCACTGGGGCCACTCCTATATAGAATCACAGAATGTTAGAGGTTGGAAGGGACCTCCAGAGATCATCGAGTCCAACCCCCCTGCCAAAGCAGGATCAGCTAAAGTAGTCCTCATGGGAATGCATCCAGGTGGGTTTGGAAAGTTTCCAGAGAAGGAGGCACCACAACCTCTCTGGGCAGCCTGTTCCAGTGCTCTGTCACCCCCACTGTAAAGAAGTTTCTCCTCATGTTGAGCTGAAACCTTCTATGGTCAAGTTTGTATCCATTGTTCCTTGTCTTATTACTGCACACCACCGAAAAGAGATTGGCTCCCTCCACTCAGATATCGATAGGCATCGTGCCTGTAGGAATGGAAAGCACAGAAAACACTCTCTCATTTGAAAATTCATTTTATCTCACCACTCCATGTGTTAAGAGTTCCCTTCATCAGACTGATCCTTCTCATGCAAATTGTCTCATTTTTCTCAGAGGAAAACAAAAAGGCTGCATAGACACCGACCTTTTTTATTCCACAGAGTGCTAAGGAAATTCTAGGAGTTAAGGTCTAGATCTATAACTAACCAAATTCAGAGGCAGGCCAAATGTTCACAAGCACTTTATTTTTACAGATATGGCAAGTACAGCCTCATAACAACATGTTACTTGTCATAGAATCATGAATGGTAGGGGTGGGAAGGACCTCTAGAGATCATTTGAGTGCAACCCTCCCACAAAGCAGGATCACCTAGGACAGGTCACACAGGAAGGCATCCAGATGGGTTTGGAAAGTCTCTAGAGAAGGAAACTCCACAACCTCTCTGGGCAGCCTGCTCCAGGGCTCCAGCACCCTCACAGTAAAGTTTTTCCCCATGTTGAAGTGGAACTTCCTGGGTTCGAGTTTGTGTCCATTGCCCCTTGTCCTAGCACAGGGTACCACTGAAAGGAGCCTGGTGTCTTCTCCCTGACACCCACCCTTCAGGTATTTATAAACATTCATAAGACCTCCTCTCAGGCTGCTCTTTTTGCAAATTAAACCCCCCCAGGTCTCTCAGCCCTTCCTCATCAGGTATTCCAGTCCCTTCATCATTCTCATAGCCATCCATTGGACACTCTCCAGTAGTTCCTGTCCCTCCTGAACTGGGGAGCCCAGAACTGGACACAATACTCCAGATGTGGTCTCACCATGGCAGAACACACTTGCAAAGCCATAAAAATCATACGGTCTCAGGTAGCCTGACCATTTCATTTTTGTACCACACCTACTCTATGTTGTAGGAAATCAATATAAACCATTTCAATGCTATGTTACCATTACTGCTGATGAAAGAAAGCTGGAGAAGATGGAAAACAACATGCCTACAGAACAAGGAGTCAAGAAGTCTCAGCTGATTTGGATTTGTTTTTTTTTGCTATACTGCTTTGTTCACAACAAGAGGCTTTGATTTCAGTGACTCTCACCTGTACAATAAGGATAACACACCTGAATGTCTCTCAGTGAAATTTAATTGCAGCCTGTGTATAAAGCACATTTAGATCACTGAGTGACAAACACTGGAGAAATGCAAGGTGTTATTGCTACATATTATAAATACAAACTTGGGATATTTGGCACTGACTGTTTAGGGTTTATTTCCCCTTTAGCTGCCCTTTATTTTACAATAATAATAATAGTAACAAAACCAACAACAACAGGCATTCTATTAACACTGAGAGGAAACAACAGACAAGAGTCTCTTGTACCCACATGCTAAAGCAGAGAAAGCCAATATAATAAACAAGAAACAAAGAACAGGGCATGTCTGTGGCTGGAATGTTCAACTTAAACTGGAGGCCTTCTCTGTAATTTTTGTAAGGATCCCTTTAAACTTTCTTGAAGCACTACACCATCTCACAGCTACTTTTCCTGCATTCTCCCCATTTCTGGGATCATTCTTTGGCCCTCTGACAGGTAAAGTTTCTATTTATGCTTTCAAAAGGGAGCTTTCTGCACAAGGAGCAGAGAGCTTGCCCTTCAGCCTGGCCACAGATGCTGTTTTATCTTCACTTTTCTTTGGGCATAAAACCAGAGGCAAAATGAGATGCTCTCCAGAGATCCCTTCTTCAACTCCAACTATTCTGTGACTTCATGATTCTCTGACTTGATTCTATTCCATAATTCATTGACAGCCACCTAGGCAGCAAAACAAGAACCAAGTGACAAGTTCAACTTCACACAGAACAGTATCTGGGAATTCGTTCCATGAGGTTCCTGTAATTTTATTCCTGACTGGCCTGACCAGTTCACCTTCACCTCCCTCTTCTTTTAGAAACACCTACAAAAGCAGGAATGCATGAAACACAGGACTTGACTCCCAGCCCTGCTGCAAGCTCGAGTGCTCAGTTCTGCAGTGGGTGCAACTCAGCTGGGAGATTTGTGTCTGCTGCTTCCTTTGGTATCCAGTGAACTGAAATTTCCAGAAGACCAATAAACATGGGATGCTCTTCACCTTTAGACCATGGGCCACTCCAGCCCAGCAAACTGTCTGCAGCACCAAGCAGCATCAGCAGCTGAAATCCTCCTGAACTCATTGAGCTCTGTATTTTTCACAGCTTCAGGCCAACACTGCCTTTGCCACAGCAAGATAACTCTGATGGTCCCCAACTCTCATCCAAGCTGAGACTAAACCTTGGTGCATCATCTCAAAATTTAGCCTGCTTCCCTTTTGCTTGAGCCTCTTGGCTAGACCAGTGAGTTGAGGATCACTTTTGGAACTCCATTTGCTGGAAAAGTGACTTTATAGATGTATGGAGTGTTTATAATTAGAAGAAACTTCTTCACAAAAGGGTTCTCAAAGACTGGAACAGGTTCCCCAGGGAGGTGTTTCCAAGAGGCTAGAGGTGGTGCTGAGGGATTTGGTTTAGCAGCAGCCTTGGCAGAGTTATGGAATGGTTGGATCTTAAAGGTCTTTTCCAACTGAAACCACTCTGTGATTCCACGATGCCCACTACCCCACGTGTGACCTGGAGGTGTCTCTCTTTGGGAGCTGCCTATCAGGCAGAGATTCATCATCTTAGTGGTGGTTCATCATCATCATCATCTGAATGATTCACCATCTTAATGGACAATGTTTGCAGTTGTTGTAGGGCCAAAATTTACAATCACAGAATCACAGAATTGTTTCAGTTGTAAAAGACCTCTACGATCAGAGACTCCAACCATCAACCCATGGCCATTAAACCATTTCCCAAAGTGCGACGTCCTCCCGTTTCTCGAACACCTCCAGGGACAGAGACTCCACCACCTCCCTGGGCAGCCTCTTCCAATGCCTGACCACTCTTTCTGAGGTCTTACATCTATGCAGCGCTTACACCTCAGTAGGGTGGTCGGAGAGCTGGCATCCCGATGAGGCATGGAGCCCTGGGTCCCCCCCCAGAGCCAGTCCCACGGGGGCCCGCAACGGCTCCCGCGGCGCTGCCGTACCTAACCGCTTACGACGTCGCAAGACGGCGAAAGCGCTTTTCTCACCACCGCAGCCTGAGGCCTCCAACGTCGCCGGAGTAGGGGCGGGGGTTAACCCCGGGTCTTCGCTACACGCCGGCGAGGCAAGCCCCGCCCGGCCGCCCGCCACCGCCCGGCCCGGCCCCGCCCCGCCCCGCCCCGCCGCAGCCCCAGACCGGCCCGAGCCGAGCGGTCGCTGCGAGAGGCCGGCGCCGGGCGGGTTGCGCGGCGCTGTCCTGCCCTGCCCTCCCCCGCCCTCCCCGGCGGCGGCGCTGGCGGGCGGTGTGGAGCCTGCGCACTGCGCTCCCGCGTCCCCTCTCTGCCCGGCCGGCAGTCGCGCGTCCCGGCGCTGAAGATGGCGGAGGGTGGCGGCGGCGCGGCCCCCCCGTCCTGCTCTTCCTCCTCTTCCTCCTTGAAGGGGCTGCGGGAGCAGATGGGTGAGAGTGGAAAGCGCGGCCCCAGGCCGGGAGGGGAACGAAAGGAAAGGAAAAGGGTGGGAGAGGGCGTCGGTCCCGGCGGGGTGGTCTGGGGACCCCCACGCTCCCGCGGCCCAAGGGCACGGCCCGCGGTGGGGACGGGTGCCCCCCACTCGCCTTCCGCCCCGCAGTACGCCCGGCCTCCTCTCCCAGGCTGGCGGGGGAAGGGGCTCAGGTAGCGGGACCTGGGGCCGCCGCAGGCCGCCCTGCTTTGTGTCCGGCTGGCGGCGGGCTGAGGGAGAGGTGCGGCTCCCGCCACCAAGGCTGCCCGGCCCCTCTCCTCACCCCGCTCGCCGGCCCGGCCGGGACTGTGAGGCTGCAGAGCGTCCTGTCCCCGTCTTGAGGCGTTAATTGCTGACTTGGGACCTCTCGCAGATCGTAGGCAGCGGCGGAAGCGGCTGCGGGACCGCTTCGTTACACCAACCGCCCATTTTTCACCGCTTCTCATGGTCTGAACTTCTCGGTTTCTGTAAGCGGCTCTTTGGCTCAGGCTGGCAGCTCATGCAGATGGTTTGTCCCAGCGATGACTGCTCCGAGCCCTAAATGCAGGAAGGGACAGTCTGTGGCATGGATTCGTAATCACAGATTGGATAAAGCCTTGTTGTGGGGGGTATTCATTTTTCACTTCTTTAAACTGATGTCTTATGAGGGCTAAAGAAACCCTGGAGTTTTTTTGTTTGTTTGTTTTTTTTTTTCTCCTTGGGTGTATTTATATATCTCCTTATTCTTAAGACCCTTAATAGTTTCATATTCTGAGATGAGTATTGTGCATGCCTGATGCTTGTTCCAAACATAATTTCATGGCACATCTCCACAGATTAGCTTTATGGGTGAGCCAGTAGAAGATATAAACAAGGAAAGAGAATTGTGGTTTGATCTAAATTAACTTGGACTATCTACAGATACTGCTGTGACAGTCTTTGGCTTGGTTGTTTTCAGTATACCTGTGTACTTACATGAAAAAGAGTGCTGGCTGAAGTCCCTCAATGCACAGCCCTCAGCTGGCAGTCTGTCTTCTTCAGTGGGTTGTGTGTCAGAAATATCTTTTTATTACTTTTTATTTCCCTTTCAAAATTAAGGTAACCTAGTGCTCCAGGAGGATAACCATCTGCCAGAGGATAGCACTCCTCACCTGCACAGACTGTGTCTACCTGATCCTTATCCTCCATGCTGCAGCTGATGAATTTTGTGTATTGGGGGGCATTTATATTGTGGCTTCTAGGTTTTTTTCTAAAGGCTGCTGACAGCTGTCATGACCTAGATTTAATCCCAAAATCAGAGGGGAAATGTTGCTTAAACCAGGCAGCTCCATCTCCCTTTAGATATACACTTGTTCTAATATGTACATCATGTTAAAACAAAAACCAGAATCACTGACTACATCCTGGAAAGGCTAGACCTTGATTATTTTTTTTTTTTTTTCTTGAGGGAGCAGAAGTCACTGAACCAGAATCTGAACTTCAGTTTACATAGAATGCATTTCTAGCAGTTAGGTGCTAGAAGGTGGACTCATTTCTGGTGTGAATTGAAACAGAGCTCTCTGTGAGTGTACCGGCTGCTTGTTCTGCTCTTAACTTCTTGTCAGCAGTACTCCCTCGGTCTCTGGGGAAAGCAAGGGATGTTTAGAAATTGTCCTTGCAGGCCAGTGGCTAACAGTGGAATTTGCAAGATAATTGCCACTGTGTTTGCTGCTGTTTGGAGAAGCTGTGAGCAGCAACTAAGTCTGATAGTGCAGCTGTTTGGATAAGGTGTAGAAAAAAAAAGAGAAAAGCAGGAGGAACCTTGTTCAGTCCCATGCTACTGGTTGGAAAGGGACATCATTTCCTGCCTTTATAAACTCAGTGGGCTGTGTGGAGAGCTTCTTAGTTCCAGAGGACCTGCTTAACTAAAATATTTGCACCCAGGTTCTGCTGGTTAGTGGGCTGTTATGTACCTGGCTGTCTCAAGGTGGAAAACAGAGGTCTACACAAAACAAATGTAGTGCCATGCGCATTGACTCATTTGCAAGTAAACTTCTGTTTGGGAATCTCACACTTAGAACAAATGAGCAACGTGTTGCTGGGAAACCAGGGCTCTTTCTGGTAGTCTGGCTAGGAGCTGTATGTGTAGCTTGTGCAGAGGGTCCCTTTGTGGGTCATTATGATAAGATTGCTGGGTTCTTGTTCCCTACCTCCACTCTCTGTTACCAGCCTCTTGATACTGGTTTGGTCTGTGGCTGATTGGTGCTTGTTAATTATTTTAGGCCTTGAAAGTGTAGAATCCCATGGTGCCACTTATTATTAACTTCTGTACCAATGTGATAAGTTTAAAGAGGGTTTTTTTTGCCAGCTCAAGCTAGTATTGAGGTAAGGAAAAGGTGTTTTTTCTGAGTATCAGCTGTAATTAAGATTCTGCAGGCCAAATCACGCCTGCTGTGTCAGTTCCACTGTTCCTTTGCAATGATTTTCTTCCCTGACTTACTTGTCCAATCTTATTTCCTTCAGGGGGATGGCAAAAAGCAGAAATCATGACTACAACTGGAAGCCAGTTAATGTTTCTATCAGTGATGCCTGAAGATCACTTAATGCTAGAAATGAGTTGTTATTTTACACTGTGAAACAGCAGGGCATAAATGGCAATTGCTTGCTTCATTCTGTGATCCATGCTTGCTGCTGTCATCCTTCAGGGATGAGGAGGAATTTTTGCTCCTATTCTAGTACCATAAGCACTGCTGAGCTTATTAAGATTTGAGAAGAGGGCAGTAGTCAGTTACTTGTGGTTTACCCAGTAAAGGGACGTTTTTCTTGAGTGGTATGGGTAATCAGGATAAAAATACATATAATTTAAGATGTTGGAGCCCACATTTATTAATTCATTGCTTTCACTGAAATACTGAAATCTTCTCTCCTGTCTCTTGTAGTATCAATGGTAGAGAACATGGATTTGCTTTTGCCAGAACTTGTCTGTGCTGTTGCTAGGATTTCCATTAGTGCATTGAATCAGCCTTGTGAAGGTTGACCAAAACAGTATATTAAAATGCTGTATGTAATTTTTTTTTCCTTTCCAAGACCTGAGTGGTCTTTTGCGAAACCTGTCTCAGGACACAGGACAAAAATCATAGAATCACAGAATCAAGAAGGCTGGAAGAGACCTCAAAGATCATCGAGTCCAACCTGTCACCCTAAACCTCATGACTATCTAAACCATGGCACCAAGTGCCACGTTCAATCCCCTCTTGAACACTTCCAGGGATGGTGACTCCACCACCTCCCTGGGCAGCACATTCCAATGGCCAACCACTCTCTCTGTGAAGAACTTTCTCCTCACCTCCAGCCTAAACCTCCCCTGGCACAGCTTGAGACTGTGTCCTCTTGTTCTGGTGCTGCTTGCCTGGGAGAAGAGACCAAACCCCTCCTGGCTACAACCTCCCTTCAGGTAGCTGTAGACAGCAATGAGGTCACCCCTGAGCCTCCTCTTCTCCAGGCTAAACAGTCCCAGCTCCCTCAGCCTCTCCTCATAGGGCTTGTGCTCAAGGCCTCTCCCCAGCCTCGTTGCCCTTCTCTGGACATGCTCCAGCAATTCAACATCTTTCCTAAACTGAGGGGCCCAGAACTGGACACGGTACTCAAGGTGTGGCCTAACCAGCGTTAGTTAAAGTGTGTTTCCAACAGATCTGGCTGCAAGCATAGTTCCTGTGAGCTGTATGCCCAAGCCAGTTTAGTTAGAAGTTGTCTAATGAAATAACACCTTAATTCCATCCAGTAATTTTTTTCCCCCTGTGTAAGTGACACTGTTGGAGCCTGGAGCACAATCCTTGGTAGCTTCTTTACCAAATGTGTGTACAGAGGATTGGCCTGGAAAGAAGGTTGGATGGCAACTAATAGTGAAACTGCTTTGCTGTAGTAGTCAGAGATGTGTGCAGATTTGGCTGCTCTCTAGGTAGTGGTTAGGGAAAACAGAACTGAAGAACACAAGTTCATACCAGCACCTGTGGAAGTACCAGAGAACTCCTTGGTGGTCATGCTGGCAGAGTCCCACAACAGGAGCTGGTGAGTGCAGACTAGAGATGACTACCTGGGAAACAGAAGCATCTGCCGCAGAAAGAGGAGTTGTCCTTTGCATCAGAGCTGCTTGCTGGAAGACAGCAAGAATTGATTTTTGAATTTGGATCCTTAAAAGCCTTTGAGTTTTAGAGAGTGATTGTGAGTAGATGTGTCTGGGAAGCTGCAAGAGAAGGAAACTCTTCTTTTGCCAGGTTTCTGTGAGTAAAAGCATCTTCAGCATTCATTTGCTGTCTTCCTTGAATGACTTGGGCGTACTACCTCTGTGAAGCAAAGGTGGCCCAGTGACTGGTGCATTCAGCTGACATTCAGTAGGTCTGGCCTCAGTTTCTTGTTCTGGCAAATTCCTAATAACTTTGGAGTGGACCTTAAAGATTTTTCTGTGCTTCTTGCCTCCCCCACCCTTCCCCTAGATGGAAGTAGTAGTTGCACTGCTTTACAGGGTGCTAAGGCAAGGAACTGCACAGAATTTGGATTTTACACAGATCCCAGTAGTGAGGGAGAACATTCCCAAGTCAGGCTGAGACCTTAATGTAATTGTAATGGCTGTGAGCTTTAATTTCATTTTCTTTTTGTTCATGGAAATGCAGTAGTACAGAGTAGGGATAATTTTCATGCTGATTCATAAAGATGTATTAGGTGCTTAGCATTTTGAAGATTACTTCCAGTTGTAAGTGGTTTATTAAAAAAAGATTTTACTCTAACTTAAAACCTGAAATTCTTGAGATTTATCCATATGCATTCAAACAGGATTCCCTCCTTGCTGTATAGCAGAAAAACCATGTGCATACACAGCAGATCTGAAAAAAATTCTTGTAGGGAATGGAACATTCTGTTACAATTGCAAAAGATGAATTGAATCATGGAATCCAAATTTAAATGGAAGCATTAAATAATGGCTTGGAAGGATCATAACTAATGGTGAGAGCCCAGAAATGCTGTGGCTTGTGCTATCCCTAACTAGCCTTGAATTATGACTAGAGTTAAGGCCTGCTGCTTCTTTCTATCCTTGTGTTTTCCAAAAAAAAAAAACAAGCAGGTAGGAATATTTAAAGTACTTCTATGCTATTAATAGTTCTCAGTTCTTAAAGGTGATCAGAGAGTTAAGAAGAAAAGCACTGGGTTACAGTGAGAGAAATGGAAGATAAATGGATTTGTCATAAGCATGGAGGAGGTGTCAAATGCTGCTGACTGCCTTTGAACTTGATTGAATAATTGGAGATGCTTGCAGTCCTCTTGTGAAGGGATTCCCTAGCAAATAAAATTCTGCACGTGTAATTTTAATGACTTCTGTGGATATGACTCACCAGATTGCTTGTGATACCAGAGGGCTTCTAATTCCTACTCTGTCACAAATAAATGAGCGCCATTTAGCTTCCAGTTAACGCTGCTTACAACCAGGTGATTCTCAATTGATGGTTTGCTTTCCTGGCCAATATTAAAACTGTTCCACACACTGCTGATTAAATTCTTTGGGGTATGGGATTCGTGGAAGAAAAATCAAATGTTGCTCAAGGTGGTTTTTGTTTGACAGAGAAGCCTCAGCTGCCCTGCATAATGCCTCAGCCAGCCACCCTATAGCCCTGTGGTGTTCATAAATGGACATAAGTGTTTGCTGGCCTAGTTGCTTGACATTTGTTTTCTTCTACATTGTTTTTCTCATCTGTTTAGGCATCTCTAGATACAGAATCCACAGCTGAAGTTGCCTTTGAAGCAGTTACCATTAACCCTTCTCAGAATACCTGTCTTTCCTCATAGGTTTTATTTGCCATCATAATTCACAGGAAACGTTTAAAATGCTATTTTATGAGTACTTAGCTGGCTCTTAACTTGCAGACACCCTCTGCTATTTAAATGCACTGACCTGAATCTTGGAAGGGAGCAAAGATGCTGTGAATAGCCTTCTGTGGGCAAGTGTTTTAATGCTTCCAAGTGTTAAAATTCCTCTCCCCAGGCAGAGAGAGGTTGGCTACAAGAATGTAGAAATCCTGTAGTGAACATTATATTAAAGGTGTAATTTAATAGAACACATTTATTCATTTGAGAGTTTATCATCTGCTTAGATTGGCCAAGAGACTTGATGAAAGGAGCATATTTTTACAGCAGTGTTGATCAATGATAGATCTGTAAGTTGTGTTCTTGACATTAAGAACCAGGAGTGGCTGTCTCCAGCCCAGCTCAACAGGGTCACCTTACTCACTTTCAGATTTCTCTGAAAGGCTTTCTGCCACTAGGTAATTAATTAAGCAAAACTACAGTCTTTTTGCTGGTCTCTTTTGCCTGCCTTTTTTTTTTTTTTTTTTTTTTTTTTTACACCCATTGTTACCTTTCATTTACCCATTCTTTGAGGCAGGGACTGATTTGTGCTTATGTTGCTGCAGTATTTCATTACTTGTAGTGGAATGGCTCAGAGCTTTCATTTCTTTTTTTTAATTAGTTTAGTTAAGCATATAGTCTTATGGAAGCTTGCAGTTTTAATTCCTTTTACATTTTGCACCACTGTGTTCTGCTTTAGCTAGTGGGTTGGCTGTATTAGATGTGCTGCAGACCTGTCAGTGTCTTACAGCACTATTCAGGTGCCCAGTGGTATTAAGTGATTTGTTTTGAGCTTGGAGGCTGGTCTCTTGTGTATAAATGCCAACACAGTCCTCTTCCTCTGAAGCAGAGACAACGTTTGAGTGAGTTCTAAGGTTGCCATAAGTAATTCATCAAGTGTAAAAGGCAAAAGGAGTGGTTTGCACTGCTGTGGTGTAAAGGAACTATTATCCTTCCATCTAAAGAAAGCTCCAAATGGTGTTTTCACAGGGTTTGTCTGTTAGTTGTGACTTGCAGTTCTAGGCTGTGTTCGTTGCTGGCATTGTTTGGGCTGAGTGTATTAAACAATAGGCAGCCTGCAAACGAGGACAAAAGCATTTACAAGAACACGGCTTCCAGCAAGCAAAAAACACCAGGCTGCTCAGGAAAGGAGGGGAAGTACTGGATGGAAGTTAGCTGATTTCCAGTGTTGAGGATAGTGCAGTATTAAAAAAAAAAAATACAATGGGGAAAACAGATGTGAAAGAGGAGGAGAGAGCAGAAATTTGTCTTAAAGTTGCATTTTGCAGTGGCTGTGCAAGAGGGTGGACAAGAGTCAGTTTAAGGCAGGCTCCAGAGTTAGAAGTAAAGCAGAAGTAGCTCATTCATGTCTGTTTAGATTCAGTAGAAACTAAACAGTTCAGAGTATCTTAGAAGTAGAACTGCTGTGACATCTCTTAAGCCAGTCCAGTCTGAGGAACAAAATAGGTTAAAGTTTTCTTTTGTCCAGTGCACTCCAGGAGCCTGAGGCATCGAAAACTATTATGAAAGAAAATGATCTGTACAGCAGAGTGAGTACTGATAACCTTTTCAGGCCTTCTATAGCTGTTAAACCTGTCTGTAAGTCTGTCAGGTTTGAAGTGTTTAATCAGTACACACCTATATATTAAGCATTTAAGTCACATAACTGCTAAATTTCACAGTCTAAGAGCATATTTGTTACATGAACTGCTTTCATTTTAGTCCAGCGTATTAGGATACTTTGGAATTTCTATTGTGCAGAACCAGGTAAATACTGATTTCTGTTACACCTGGGAAGGTTCACAAGGGACTTTTAGTCATAGTATATTGCATCAGCATTGCAGTCAGTGTCTAATGGAGCTTTAAAATACATCACTCAAGGTGGATGAAAGCAATTTCTGTTTGTTTTGCAGTTGGCAAGAAAGAGTTTGTAGTTGCCAAACCCACAGAAACTGCAGAAATCCTCTCTTTACATCTAAAATGCAGCTTTGATGTATTCTGATGGAGAATTCCACAGAGTACAAATACCTCTGTGCCTTGCTCTTTCACTGAGAAACATAATGAGCACTCCAACCTTTCCAGAGCCCTGGCTTGGCTTCCCTGTGGCTGTGTCTTACTGACTATGCTTCTAGACAGCAAAGACAAGACAGCAATGCAGGGCTGTTTGCTGAAGAGCAGAGTTGGGACTGTAAGGCTTTTATATCCTTTATGCAGGAAGCATCAGCTCTGAAGAGAGGTCATTGTGCAGATAAGCTTAGTAAGCACAATGCAATCAACAGATTAATACCTAGTGCCAGGTAGAACAGGAAAAAGGTATGAGTTGCATTAAAACTTGCAGAGAGTTGGGAAAATGTGAGTGGGAGAAAAGAGAAATGATCTCTGAGTTGCATTAAAGCTTGCAGAGAGTTGGGAAAGTGTGAGTTGGAGAAGAGAGAAATGATCTCTGAGTTGCATTAAAGCTTGCAGAGAGTTGGGAAAGTGTGAGTTGGAGAAGAGAGAAATGATCTCTGAGTTGCATTAAAGCTTGCAGAGAGTTGGGAAAGTGTGAGTTGGAGAAGAGAGAAATGATCTCTGAGTTGCATTAAAGCTTGCAGAGAGTTGGGAAAGTGTGAGTGGGAGAAGTGTCCCCTTTGAAGAGCCCTTTTGTAGAAGTGATGTTACCATATCAAGAGACATGGTGGAGGATTGTGTACTTTAAAGAAGAAAATGCCAAGGGGATCATGCAGGATGCAAAGCTTTTTCACATTTCTTTGGGAAGGTGAGCAAGAGCTGTGGAGAAGAAGAATATGGCAGAGGGGGAAGTACAGGCAGCAGAAAGCAAGCAATCAGTGAGAGTACCTGCTGTTGTTCAGTTTCATTCTTTCATGTGGTGAATAATAACATACCTTGCTAATACAGGCTCCCAAATTATGAAGCCAAATGTCTTTTTCCAGAGAAGGGTGGATTAAGCTTGTCAGCCCTGTGCTTCTTACCAACTGTATGATGGCTTCTGCAAGAGTTGGGTCCTCCTTAAGCATTCTGCTGGCAGTTGCTTTTCCCATTAAGTAGAGAGAAGCAAAGCACTTGGCTGGGGCAGTGGGAGCAAGGTTAGAGTGAGGGAATGCAAGTGACAGCAGGGATCAGTAGGGCTTGGTAGGAGACAGGTTTGCAGCAGCTATCACTTGCATTTGGACTAAGGGTGGTAGGTGCCTGATGTGGCTGTCAGGCAGTGGGGAAGCATCTCTGAGTGCAGAAAGTTTTTTTTTGGAGCTGGCTGCTAATTCTTTTAAAGACAAATTTTCATTCCTTGATCTGTGCTTTCATTCAAGCTTGATTTAGATAGGTCCTTCCCCTCAGGAAAAATGTGCAGAGATGAACTCACAAATCAACTAGCAACCTTCCTGGTGCCTCTCTGATCATGCCTGAGGCTGGATGAATACAGTAACATGCCTTGGAGATTGTTTCAGCCCTATCTTTGTAGGTTTCCTTGTAAGAAAGAAGTGGTATTTTGTTAGTTATGTAAATTTATACTTTTTAAAAATGTTTCCAGCTCTTAATCTGAGCATGGATGTGTGAGTAGTAAAAGCCAGACATTACTGCAAGTATGTCTCACATACTTGTGGAGCTGCTAATTCATATCCTGCAAAGGAATGCTTTTGTCAAGAGCTTTCCAGTGGGGGTTTGAGACTTGTGATGAGCTGAAGAAATGCTTCTAAACTGCCTTGAATATTGGGAAGAAAGTCGGGTTGCTGTACAGAATTAGCTGCAGAAATGGGCTTAGCGGGAGGAAAGCACATAAAGGTAATGAAATAGTTATCCTGCGGAGGGAAAAAGTAGAGAATGAAAGTGTGCAAATACAATCTGGGACAAAGATAAGGAACAGGAAGCTCTTCTGGCCTGCTAAAGCTGAGAGACGGCGAGCACAGCTTTCTGGAGATCTGTGTGCTTCCCATCTGCTGACTGCCCAGACAAACCATCTGCCTTCCAGCTGGTCTGTCAGAAGGTGCCTACTGGGAGGCTCATGTGTTTGGTTGTGGAGCCTGTCAGTCCTTGCAGCCCAAAGATGGGACGTGAGGATCAGTGGGGGAAGACAGTAAGAAGCGGGAAAGCAGGGAAAAGAAGAATGCATACAGCGAGGGCTCTCCGATTCCTCATTTCTGTGTTGTCCACCTGTTTGTGTGAGGGTGCATCCTTCTCCTGGTGTCCTTTAAACAATAGTATAAAGCCAATACCTGATTTTGAAAGCATCTAATACAGAATCTTGCATCCATTCGTCTTAACCTGTGTTAATGAGGGGAAATCAGCTTAAAAAGCAGTGTGCAGAAATCTCAAACTTGGATGCTGACTTCCCTTGTCTTTCCTTGAAAGCATGTACCAAAAATAATTAAAAGGATAAGAATCTGAACAGTGTTACTGGAAAGGATTACAATCTGCTAGACAAAGACTAGCTGCAAGACAAAAATGACATCTTGCAGATTTGACACAGATTGTTGTAAAATCAGGGCTACTTTGCTGGGAAATTCACTTTTGGTTTATGAAAGCTTACTGGCTTCTCATTAAACTTATATGAAAACACTTCATGTTCATAACCATATTAACCTTCAGGAGATCTCCCAACTTTTGTTTCAGAGGCTCAGTCTTGGACTGTGGTGGTTTTTTTATTTGCTGAGTTATTAAATCATAAGAACCAGAAGGATAAGAATTACCTCATTGCTCTCTGCCACTGTGTATAAGGAGGTTGGAGTGAGGTGGGGGTTGGTCTCTTCTCCATAGTATCAAGTGATAGGCAGGAGAAAATGGCCTCGAGTTGCACCAGGGGAGGTTTAGGTTGGACACTAGGAAAAATATCTTTGCTGCAAGAGTGGTCAGGCATTGGAACAGGCTGCACAGGGAGGTGGTGGAGTCACCATCCCTGGAGGTATTCAAGAAACATGTGGGCATGGCACTTGGGGCCATGGTTTAGTGGGCATAGTGGTGTTGGGTTGAAGACTGGATTTGATGATCTTAGAGGTCTTTTCCAAATGAGATGATTCTATGATTGCAGCAAAAGTCAGCACATTCTGCTCTCCTTTCTGGTCTGGCACTGGAAGGGAAGAGTGTGTGTAGCAGCCTCTGGCCAAGTCACAGAGGCAAAGGAGTGGAAGCCCTAAACCTCACTAAGGTAAAGGGATGGATCCTAATAAACCTCATCAGTCCCTAATGAGGTTTATTAAGAACAGCAACTGTATTGGTCCTTTGGCAGTCTTGGCAAGGGCCAAGGGTATTAACTGAGTGCAAGGATTGAAATAGAACTTAAGTTTTATTTTTAGCACTGGTCTCTTCAGGGCCTGTTGGGAAGTACCATCATGATGCCTGGGAGGGAGGCACCACCATACCCAGCTGGAAGGTGAAACTGGGAGAGTTGCTTTATCTGGCACCTTCCTGGAGCTTCCCTTGATTTGTGATACCCACAATACATTTGGCCAGACACACTGATGGAGGTGCAGAAGAAAAAGTGCTTCCCAAATCCCCTAACAATTTTATGTTCCCAGTAACCCTATTTTATCATGCATGAATGCAAATATTATTGGCCACATGTGTAGCTTGTACTTTGATTAATTTTAGCTTTGAGTATTTAAAGGCAGACTGCTGTAAAATAAGCACACACATTATGCTGCTCACAAATTATAGTTGTGAAAGCCTTTAGTGTGACTGCTGTGGGAGGGGGAGCTCTGAATAGAAATGAGATTTAATTTGTCTCTAAGAGAATTTGTCTTGCTGAATATGTTGATGAAGACAGCCCTCAGTAATCCAGCACATGGCACAGGTTATAGTGAAATGGTTGACTAGTTTCCCCTTCCTAGGTATCTTAATTCCTTACTTCTCAGAGATGGTTCCAGCTTTATTCCAGTGAAGCTTTGCTCCATAGCAGACTACTACCTTCATGATGGAAAAGCAGACCCTCAAAAATGCAGACATCTGTGCCAAAGAATATATAAATAAGTTTTTTAAAGAGGTTTTGTTTATCATATTAAAGCCAGATAAAATCTTTGTTGTTTTGTTTTAAGGTTGCAGAGTACAACAGCATGCAATTAATTTTCTCTTACTGCAGTAGAATTTGGATTTGGGAAGTCACAGTTTCACCTTGTAAATGTGCCATACAATTGACAAGGGCTGCTAAACCTGTCTGTTGACCTGAGACTTGGTGAAATTGTGTTCCCACATCATAGGGATGCATCTAATATGATGGCTGTTCCCCTTTAAAGAACCCTTTGTTCAGATCCCTTGTTTCAGTTCAAACTTTCTCTTAGTTAAATGGATTGCTTCTGTGTAGCATGGAGGTGCACACCCAGAGCCCTGAAATCTGTTGCTTTCCAATTTGTAAGCAGGAGGTTTCTGTGCAAATAATGAAGCACTGAACAGTGAATATAAATATTTTAATTGACATACGAAAAAAAAATCCTTTGGCTAAGTATTTCTAGACTTTTTTTCACCTCTGTGTCCTTTGCAGGCTGAACTGTTTCTGTAACCCACTTTCCCCTTCTATAGAACCTCCCAAGTAATTTTTTGCAACCTTAATTAGTGAAGATGAACTGACTAATTGCTTTCCAGCTATGACTTTTTTTTAATGAGTGCTTTCTAATTATGAGCATTATTCAAGTGTTTATTTTTAAACAAATAAATAAAGACACAATCCCCATACATGATTGTCTTGTTCAGCAAGATATCTAATAATAAACAACTTCTGCAAGTAAAAATAAGATTAATGTTGTACCTGTTTGAATTGCAGCTTGCTGTTTACTGTAACTTTGTTAGAGAAATTTGGATGTATGAACTTTGTGAGAGTTGAGGCAAAATTCCACTGTTGGTCTTAACTAAGCCTGGTGTAGGTGTAGGGTGAAATTATTCTGGTGGATTCATTTCTGAGGTGGCTCAGTCTGCCTGTACACCTCCTGCCTCTCCTCCCTTTTGCTGATGGGGGCTGAAGGAAAAGATGCAGCTGGGCTTCTGTATTTCACTTAACTTTAAATAGTGGTTGAGGAAGATCCTATTGCTGCAGTCTTTGTGATCTACAAAGGCATCGCTCGATGTCAGTGCCCTGGCTGCATATTTTTGCTCTCAGAAAAACCTGTAGTGGATTGGTTTCCCTCAGGCTGTTTTCACATCTAATGGTTTTGAGACCAGTTTTGCTGTTCTGCACTTGGTGAATTTTGGGGCTGGATTCCCATCTGTGTGACAATGCAGTAGTGTACAAGATCAGCTTCTTGACTGACTTTTGCTTTGCATAGTGAGCCCTTTTGGAGCTTGCTTAGTACAGAGTAAGCCCCTTTAGAGCTGTTCTCTTTACTCATTGGTAATCTTACCATGCCAGTGGATCTCTGGTCTCTGATTTGTTAGAAAAGAACCTCAGAGATGTATGGGATGGAACTGAGGAAGACTTTTGTTTGTTGCTGCAATGAAAAATTAATTCAAGACATAGCAACAGCTGTGGGTGACAATTTAGAATTGCTGAGTAAGTATTGTAATGGGCATTTATCACTGGCATCACATGGGATTAAACACTTTGAGGTGATTGTTCTTGGGCATAGCCTTAGGGAGGGTTATTACCATAACACAACTAGTTGTCATGGCAATGCATGGAGAAGAGGGAGACTCTTCCTTCCTCCTTTGCATTCTGCACTACTCTGTTCAAGGGAAGCCTAAGATCATTGACAAAGCTGTGGCCTTTTTGAAGTGTAGCACCAAATCCTCCTATTCCTGCCTGAAAGCAGGGCACGTTGGGTGTTACTTCTGTGGATTGCTCTCTCTGTAAACCAAGCATCTGCTTTCTCATGTCTGCTTGATTGCAGTGTATTCTCTTGCTTTTCTGTAGGAAATAGGTTAGGATCTCCCTGTATCTGCCAGCCAAGGTGAGAACAAGGTGTCACTTGTGTAAGGACACTCCTTGATCAAAGGTGTGCAGGAAAATGGGGTAATGCTGTCTTACAGGTTACCCAGCCTTATTTCCCTGGAGCACTTCATACCCTAAAGGGTGCTCAGTTAGAGTGAAAGCTGATACCAAAATAAAGAACATCTGTGCAGAGCCATACAGTAGATTTACTCTCCCTGATTCCTTAATGGCTTCTGTTATGAATGTTGTTAGCATTTAATTTCTGTGTGAGTAGGGAGTCTTAGTCCAGCACTTCACTGTTCTCACCTTGGTGAAACTTGACTAAGGTGGAGGAGTCTCTGCACAAATACTCAAATTACTGTTCTGGAGTCTAATTTATGATTAAAATTTCCTTTTAAAGATCCAGCTTTATAAGTGCACTGTAAGCAGCCCTTAATAGTTTGGTTTATTCAGCAAATTTGCTTTCTGTTTCATGTAATGAAACAATGAAATGTCTTCTTAAACCTTTCCCTGCTTGGCTCTCACCTGAGTATGACTCTTACCAGTGCTGAGTAACTACTACATGCATGTGCTCAGCCTGGAAATACATGTGTGGTAGCAAAGAGGTTCTATTATTAAGTCAGGCTGATAAGTTTGATAAATATTCCTTTTATTCACATGAAAGCTATTTACTATGTTTGTTTGTTTGTTTAAACTCTGTAGTCCTTTGCAACACATTTTAAAACATCACAGACTGGTTTGGGTTGGAAAGGACCTTAAAGATAAGCCAGTTCCACCTCCCCTGCCGTGGGCAGGGACACCTTTGTCAACCAGATTACTCAAGGTCCCATCCAACCTGGCCTTGAACACTGCCAGCCTTGGAGCCTCCATGACTTCTCTGGGCAACCTTTTCCAGTGCCTCGGCACCCTCATGGGGAATTCTTTCTAATGTCTAATCTAAATCCAGCTTCTTCCAGTTCAAAGCCACTGCTCCTCATCCTCTCTCTTCATGTCTTGGTCAAAAGTCCCTTCCCCTAGCTCTCCTTTAGCCCCCTTCAAATACTGGGAGGGTGCTTTAAAGGTATCTCTGGAGCCTGCTCTTTTCTAGGCTGAACAAGCCCAACTCTCTCAACCTGAACATAACATTTTGTAACTGGATTTTTTTTGACAAAGAAATCTATGCCATGTCTGAAGTCTCATTCAGCATTTTTTTTTTAAATTCTTACAAGTTGAGTAGTCCCAAGTTAGTTACTTAGTAAAAGGCTTTGCAACCTCAGGTAGAATTCTATGTATTTATTTTATGAGTTTGGGTTGTAGAGTTCTTTTGTTGATATGGAGTCATTCTTTCTTACAGTTGCTGCAGCCCAAGCCATAGCAGAAGAAAGAAGAATCCAAAGTGGCATTAGCCCTCTTGCAGTCCAGACCTCAATAAACATCAAGACAGCAACTAAACCAGGTATAATTGTTGATCATTGTTTTTAATGAAGTACTGGGCTCACAAGGGAGAGTTAATAGGGAATGAATAAAACATCTTTTAAATCAAACTTTGGTGCTCTCTGTTCATGGAGCATCAGAACATAAAGCACCTGGTAGGTGGTTCGTAGATTTGTTGAAGGTCTGGTTTTAATGACAGACTTTTGCTCCTAAGTCTCTCAGAGTTCAGTTGCTAAAGGTGTTTTAACTATTCAGTGAGGCCTAACAACAAAGACATTTTTTTCTTTTTTTTGTGCTCTGGTCAGGTTACCAGGTCATTTCCTGCTGAAATTCAGGTTTTTATACCTGCAAGGACTTAAACAGTTTTGTTTCTGCTTAGCCTGCAAACTGGCTATGCTACAGCACTTAGAATTTGTCATAATGGGTGAATTATATGTTCTTAGACTGAGTTTTCCTAGATTATTGTAATTGCTGTTCAGAGGAATTAATTTGTACAAGAGTGAGGATCAGACCTGAATTTGTAATAAGGATCTGTTCTCACATCTGACTTATGCTCAGGCTTTCTGAGACTGTAGACATTGGCCCTTTTAATACTTTGTTTGCTTTCTGCTGCACCTGTTAAAAATAGGGGATTGGTTGCTGGGAGGGAATGGAAAAGGGGGGGAAAAAAGGAGGGGATTCAGCTTCCTGTGATTTTTTTTTTTTTTTAATTAAAGATGTATATATAGTGTGGTCATGTGTATCTCTCAAGAAGTTGTATTTGATATGAAAGGCTTTTGACTTTGACTGTTCACAGTAACTTGCTGTGATGTATCTTCAATTTTTCTTCTGACAGTGATAGATGGCTCCACTCTGAGAACAGAAGAAAGACAAAGACTGGCCAGGGAGCGTAGAGAAGAGCGAGAAAAGCAACATGGTACTTTTGTGTCTCTTTTAAAATAGCATTTCCTAACCTGTTGGTGAGAAAGGGATACCTTATTCCTTGCTCAGTCACTCTTTTCAGCTTGCTGGTGATGAGAGAAGGTCTGCTCTTGGTCTTGCATCACCGACTATGTGTGAACCTAAACGGGGGAGTATTAGAGAAGAAAAGTTGGCCAGAAGTTTTTAGCTTCTTGCAGCTGTATGTCACATCTGACCTTCCATTTCTTAGTGACCAGCAAGCAAATTAAGCCAATTACTCATTGAAAGCCTTAGCAAAAAACACTTCTGACAGTAAAACTTTTTTGCTTAGAACTGCTTCCTGTCTCCTCGAAGACTGAAGTTTGGGGAATGCTGATTCAGAGAAAACCAGAAAAGGTTTAGCTAGCTGAATGGCTTTTCTTCTGTGAACACTGCTTCCCTTGTTTCCTAGCACTCTGACATGGGTGCTGGCTTGAAGTGTCAACACTGTACACTTTATCTCAGTGAGGAATCTGAGGCCTGGAGAAGAACACAAAACTCTTGCCCAGCTTTATGCTGTGATGTGAATGCTGCATGTATGTGCAGCAACAGATGAAAGGGTCATGGTATGCCCTGCAGTCCTGCTTCTTGGTCTCCCAGGTTGTGAGGAGTGGTGTCTCTCTGGCCTGTGTGCTTGTTTCTTAGCATAAGAGCAAAGACACACAGCAGCAGGAGAGATTCTGTCACCCTAACACAGAGAGAGGATAAGACTAGAGCACATCTCAGAAGTATTTTGAAGGCCTTGTGTGTAGATGCCACAAAGGAGGGCCGTGAAGATGGCTGGGGGCTGGAGCACCTCTGCTACAAGGACAGGCTGAGGGAACTGGGGGTGTTCAGCCTGGAGAAAAGGCTCCAGGGAGACCTAATAGCAGCCTGCCAGTACATGAAGGGAGCTACAAGAAGGCTGCAGAAGGACTGTTTGCAGCGACAGGATGAGGGGCAAGAGTTTGAGGTTAGAGGAGATTCGATTGGATGTTAGGAACAAGTTCTGCACCATGAGGGTGACAGAACACTAGAACAGGTTGCCCTGGGAGGTACTTAAGGCTCTATCCATGGAGATATTCAAGGTCAAGCTGAAAATGGCTTTGAGCAACCTGCTCACTGCAGGGGGATAGGACTAGGTGACCTTTGGAATTCCCTTCCAACCCAAACCATTGTATGACTCTATGGCTGGTGAAATGCTCAGCTGGATGGGGTTCACTTTCTAGAGCACACCATGCTCTGTGCTGCCTATGAGTTGTTGGTGTAATTATCTGGCCTCTCAGCTCATTTTGTCTGTCTAGCCATGGAAAATAATTTCCACTGTGTATTCAGCCACCTACTTTTGGTCACAGGACCTGAAGCTTCCTGGTAATCTGCACACAGCTTTTCCTAGGTGGAAGCTGTGGAGAGTAGTGACATAACTATTTTGAACTCAGATGGAGCAGCCGTGAGCTTTTCCCATCTTATCACGTGGTGTTTTAACTATTTGTCATTATATCTTGTTCTAAAAATAAACCAATAAGAAATCACAACATAGAAAATTCTGCCTTTTGATAACTCAGCTTGCTATTGTGATGGCAAGAAAAGTATATGCTTAACACAGGGTATGTGCATATCCTGACATGCCTGTCTAGACAGTAAAATCTAATGGAAGGAAAGGTTCTAATTCCAGCCTAACCTGGGGCAGAATTAAAAACTCCTCTATCATCATGTGCAATGTCCTCCAGCTCTGCAAGCTAATCTTGCTGTATGTTTCAACATCAAGCAGTGATGATTTTTCTTGCTAGTCTCTCACCTGTAACTTGTGTTTTAATGTCAATGAATTGTTTTACTTTCCTTTTTTTCTTCAAAATTTACAGCTGCCAAAGAGACACAGATCCTGGAAAAGGAGAGAAAAGCAAAACTCCAGTATGAAAAACAGTTAGAAGAAAGGCAGAGGAAGCTAAAAGAGCAGAAGCAGAAAGAGGAACAACGGAGGGCAGCAGTAGAAGAAAAGAGAAAACAAAAAATAGAGGAGGAAAAGGTACCTCATGTCTAAGTCCTGTAGTTTTAAAGAAACTCCTGTGTTGTTGGCCTACATTACCCATGCTCTGAAATGGTGTGAAATAGAAAGTTACAGAAATGGTGAATGTATTAGAACATAAATATTTTCCATGTCCGTCCAGTGGCCCATGTAGACATGTCCTCCTTCCCAATTCCAGGTGTGTCTTTAGCTATAGTTGAGGCACTAAGGACTTCAGGAGCTGTGGCTGCTCTTTGGCCACTGGTTGTTTTTCACATGAGCAGAAACCTCACCCCACATTTCTAGGTTCCTTTTGGTGTTCTTTGTAGATCCTTTGTAAATCGACATGGGTGACAGGTCTTAGACTTTCCTTAATTCTGTGTCTTGTTTCCTGGGAGCTCCACAGTGGCCTAAGAGGCTCACATTCTTTCAGTTCTTCTAAAAGACAGTTTGCCATCCTGTATCAAGCTGTTACAAAATTATAACCAGTGTAGTTATCATTTGCTGTTTTGAACTGTGTGTTGACTGTTCTTGCTCCGCTCTTTGGCCTTGCTTTGACTGCAGGTGGACCAGCAGGGCAGTGTTGGATTTGCAGTGCTTGCTGCAAATGGATGAAGTAGAAACAAATATGTGGAGTTAGGCCATCCTTTCTGAAGAGTACGTCTTCTAGTGGCTATTCAATGTCATGCAAGTTTACTAAGGGTTCATTTCCAAGGTATCAACAGTAAAGGAGTGACACAGATGTGTGCTTTGATGCTGTGAGTCATTGAGGAAGAGCTTGTAAGCCTGGTTGGCTGTTCCCTTGTAGCCCAGCTGTTGTTACATTGTTGTAGCAATAACTCTTTTTTTACCCTTTTTGGGTGTCAGCATTGTATTCTGGTGTTTGGTTATCTGTAGTCAGCTTCTGGGTGTGTTCAGATTGATAATCCAATGGAACTTCATGGAATAGTTTACATTGCTGGAGAACAAGCAGAAATGTTTTGGGTGGGCCTTGACTGCAGTCCAGTGCATCTCTTTCAGCAAAAAAAAAAAAATCCCTTGCACTCCAAGAGGTGTTAACTCTAAGTCTACAGAACATTTGTTCATGTACTTTGAAGAGGGTGGGTGTGTTTTAAGTGGCTACCAGGGTGAATAATTGAGGAAGACAAGGCCTGACCCAGGAGTGTCTTTTATTTGGTCCCTGGAGGAAGATGACCTTGTGCATAGAGTTTTCTGCATGAAGAATCTGGCAGGTGGGAAAACAGTGTGCACTTGATGTGTAAACCTTGCTTTGAACCAGAAAGTGAGAACAGCTCTTGACTTTGGTACTCTGACATTAGGAAAGATTCACTTTTCAAGCTTACTATCTCAGTTTGACAATATTTGCCAGCAAAATACCATCTCCAGTTGTAAATTTAATAGCTAGAAGGGAATAGAAAAACACATAGTCTCCAACTTTCTTCTTTGGTACTTCAGCCAAGTCTCACTTAGTTAATCAACTTCCTTAGATAAAACAGAAGCAGCAGCAAATACTGTGGAGAAAAATGGTTGTCTGCCTAAAAGGAGTCTTGAAGACAAATACCCATGACTAGGATTAAGTTACCTGTCTTCCCCTAGATATTCTGCACAACTGTGCAGCTTCCTATGTTGATGTCTTGAGCTCATAACTGAGTTTTTTGTTGTTTGTAAAGTGAAGCCTATGTCTTAACTGTGACTTTGAAGAGTTACCTCACTGCAGGACCTTCTGAAATATCATCTGCAGATTGCATAATGTCTGGGTGCTCTGGCACCTTAGATAAAGTCTAGTTCAGGTTTCTTTAACAGAGGGGAAGCTAAGCCTTAGATTTCAGACACAAACTTCTAATTTTATCTTTTGTCACTGAATGGAATCCTTCCTCCCTTCCTTCCAAGTTTACTTTGTCTGTTGTATATTGTGACTTTCTTAGTTTGTGTTGAGAAATCGTGTTGAAAGAAGGTGAAAGCCTTGTGTTCTCAAAGGGGAGAAATGTTTGGATAATGAGTCCCCTTGGCATCTTACTGCAGTGTATCAACAGTAAACACTGCTTCAAAAGATCACTTGGGATATGACTGATCCAGAAGAGAAATCTGTTGTTGACACATGACCTGGCTGAGAAGAAACAGTCTAGCATGGTTGCAGTTCATCTTTGTGCACAAGAGCTAAAATTCCCCCCCACTCCCACTAGCAGTTGCTAGTCCTGGAGACAGCTTCTTTCAGTCTTCTTTGTCCTCTCAGCAGTGGTTGCTGAGGTCTGGAGTTGGTCTTTCTTGCAGGTGCATTTGTCTTGCTATTTCTGCTTTCATCATATTTCTTTTAATGCCAGTATCTTGGCTTAGTGCTTGTATAGCTCTCTAAAAATACAAATAACCTTAGACTCCATCTTTTGTAATGGAGAATTGTTACCACCTTTTAGAAGGAGCTCCAGAATATCAATCATTTAGAGGTTAAGCAATTCTTTTTGCTCAGTCTGGGGTTCATCCCTGTTTAGAAAGTAAGGAGTGTTGTTTACTGAGTAGGAAATCTGGTGGCTATTTTAAGCAAAGAGTAGAAAAGATTATCTGTGCTTTAGCTCAACCTAAGAATGTTTGCAGCGTTTGAAACCATTAATTGCCCATAACATTCTTTGGGTGATAGCTTTTGCAACAAAAGCCTCTTACCAGACAGGGTAGGTAAAGCAGATTTAAAATGATATTGGGGGGAAGGTGGGAATCTCTCTTTTGTGTTCTGGCATAGCTGTGCTGTGTAGTTTAAAAGCTTCATGTGTTTTGCTAGGAGCGATACGAAGCTGTTATGCATCGCACCTTGGAACGGAACCAGCGACTGGAGACACGACAGAAGAGGTGGTCGTGGGGAGGCTCTGTCACTCCAGATTCAGAGAGCAAACCTGGTGAGTAGCACAGCTAAAATCACAGAATGTTGGGTGTGAACACTGGTAGGTGCTATCCATAGCACTGGGCATCCTTTCCTATCTTGGATCTTCCTTTGAGATCTGTGGGTAGCTCTTGGGGAGGGAATTTTATCTGTGCTTGCCCTGAAATGCTGCTTAGACTCTAGAGCTGTTTTTTTACTTTGGTTAAGAGCTAGAGAAGAAGCCACGTGGGCAATAAAACACCTGGCAGCATTACATTGCCAGTCCCAAACCATCAGAGAAGGGGAACTGCAACAAGGTGATCAGTTGGACTGGATGATCTTGGAGGTCTCTTCCAACCTGGTTGATTCTATGATTCTATATAATGGTAAAAGAATTCTAAGTCCTTCAAACACAGCAGATGTAACAGTGTGCTAAGACTGATAAAACAGAACAAAAAGAAAATGCTGTGTAGTATTGCTCTCCTCTATTACATCTAAAATGTTTACCCTTGGAGTTGCAGAATGCCAACTAATATTTGAACAACCACTAATGGATAAGGAGATGCAGTGGGGAGTCTCTGAGCCTCTCAGGGAATAGGTTCAGTTCTAGATTAGGTGATGCATTTAACACTTTTTAATTTGAACTCAGACTGTTTCCTGTTTCACACAGCTAACTGTTTCTGCTTGTAAACATTCTGAGATCAGACCAGCAAATCAGGATTGCAGTGGAAGGGATGTTTTCATGCACTGCCTAACTGGAGGACCCAACCAATAAGTAACATAAAATACTGCCAAGGAATAAGATAATAAATTAAAAAAGCTTTAGTTCAGTCAATCTTCTGGGTTGGTGAAGTTGTATGGAGTGTGTTTTGAGTAGTGTCTTTTTCTGTCAGCTTGTGTGTTGACTTGTAAGTGTTTATTTATAACATGTTTGAAAGTGCTTTGATAGAAAAGATCATGATGCTATCCAGCTTCCCCATTTTTTTTTTTTTGGTTAACTTGCATTGTTTCCTATTTGACCTTGTGACTTAGCTTACAAACCTTCTTCTTCTACAGAACAACAGACTGCTGATGAAGGTGGAACTGATGGTATTGATTTCTCAAATGTTCTTTTTTTTCTGTTGTTTTACACTCACTACTAACCTTTTAAACTTGAGTTCTTCTTTCTCTGGAACTAAGGACAACCATCTTCAAGGTCTTTTCCTGGATCTTGGCCAGCTGTCCCACAAATATGATCCCTAAGTAGAAAGCAGCCTCCTGTGTTTTTAACTATCCCTCCTAGCTAATTAAGCTATAGATTAAGTCATGGCATCCTGAGGGAATTTTCAGGGCAAGGATATGTGCACTTCAGTTTTTAAAGATGAGTGGATACAGCATGGGGAGAGTAGAAGAGAAATTCTCAGTGGCATGTATTTGAATATAAATTAGTTCAGTATTCAGAGCTCTTTTTTTTGTTTGGTGGTGGTTTTTTTTTTAAGGGCAGTTTTGAATCCTTTCATTGTTCCCCAGTTTGCAGAAAATCCATGGTAGGGCTGTGGCTCTGTTTGCTTTTTGCTTTGTTTTACCAGCAGTGGACGTAACATTTGCAACATCAAATGATACTTTCTTGAGACCCTGGAAGGGAATGGCTTCTTTGTGCAGTTTGATATTTCTTTCAGGAAGGATTTTGAGAAATCAGATCTGTCCAAATGATCTAACCCTAATTTTATCTATTAAATATGTTTGCATTAGATTTCTGGCCCTTTCCAGTACACACACTGAGGCCATTCATAGAAATGCTTTGGTTCACTGATACATATGTTTAATAAGCAAAATTATTTCTTGAAGATGACAGCTCTCAGCTGAGACTCAGCTCAATCTGAGTTCTGAAAACCTGTGCATGCTCCCAGCATTACTAATTCAATACAGCTGTCTCCAAATGCTGACAGCATGAGACTTGAAAATGCAATGAAAGTCTGGCTGAGGATGATTTAACTACTGTGGCTGATTCTGGCAACACTAGAAGCATGTGTGTTGCATTTAACCTCTCTCTTCCCTTTCTCTGCACAGCACAAATCCCTGATTTTCTCCCAAATTAGCCACTTTGGATCGTTTTACCTGTTCAACATGTGTTCCTTGGATACCTATATAAATCCAATTACTATGTTCCTCGTTCCCAAATGCCATTTAACCTTGAAACTAGGAAATCATATTTGCCTTACTTGTTTGGGGAAGCACTGGTTTGATTATTTTTTTTTCCTCCTCCATTCTACCTTGCATAATTGTAAAGCTAAACTTTACAACAAGCAATAATATTCTTTGCTCTCCTGATTTATGGGAGGAAATAAGTCTTGACTGTCCTTTTGATTGTGGAGGATGATCTTCAGTGCTGCTGAAGCACATGAAAAATAAAATGTCTTGAAATAAACATACTCCTGTTGTAATAATCATGGAATGGCTTAGATTGGAAGAGACCTCAGAGATCATCTACTCCAACCCCCTTTGCCATGGGCAGGGACACAGTTCAACTAGACTTGGTTGCACAAGGCCAGATAGGAGCCATCCACAGCCTTCCTGGGCAGCATATTCCAGAGTCTCACTACCCTCATACTGAAGAACTTCTTCCCAAGATCCAGTCTAACCCTACTGTCCCTCAGCTTAAAACCATTCCCGCTTGTCCTGTTGCCAGACACCCTTGTGAAATAGAATAGGTGCTTAAGTATCATAAATAAACAAGAGGAGAAGCAGCTAAGTTCAACTGAGTAGATCAAATTTGGATAACTGGCCTGCTGGAGAGCAGCACAGAGGAGAGGGCCCTGGGGGTCCTGGTAGATAAGAGGATGACCATGAGCCAGCAATATGCCCTTGCGATCCAGAAGGCAAATGGTATCTTGGGGTGTATTAGAAGGGGAGTGGTTAGTAGGTCAAGAGAGGTTCTTCTTCCCCTCTACTCTGTCCTGGTGAGGCCACATCTAGAATATTGTGTCCAGTTCTGGGCCCCTCGGTTCAAGAAGGACCTCAGGGAACTGCTTGAGAGAGTCCAGTGCAGAGCCACAAAGATGATTAAGGCAGTGGAACATTTCCCTGCTGAGGAAAGGCTGAGGGAGCTGGGAGAAAAGGAGGCTGAGGGGTGACCTCATTCATGTTTATAAAGGTGTGCAGGGCAGTGTCGAGAGGACAGAGCCAGGCTCTGCTCAGTGATGTCCAATGATAGGACAAGGACTGGACAAGAAGCAGTGGGTGCAAGCTGAAGCAGAGGAGGTTCCATGGGAACAGAAGGGAAAACTTTTTCACTGTGAGGGTGACAGAACACTGGAACAGGCTGTCCAGAGAGGTTATGGAGTCTCCTCTGGAGACTTTCAAAAACCACCTGGAGGCCTGAAATTAAAAAATTGGTGAAAGCCCCAGAGTCAGATGTTCCGTTCATGGTATTACTCCATTCATGGCATTGCTGTCCGTGCTGAGATGAAACATGCAGGATGTAGGCTTGCAAGACTATGTCATAAAGCATCCTTGATGACAGAGCCCTTGTAAATGAGGGAGGGTTAGTGATGACTGCAAAGCAAAAATGGATGTTCAGGTGCATCTGTAGTGAAGATGTTCTATTAGAATAGCAATTGGGCTGCCAGAGTCTCTCCTTTCTAAATAAAGAACTTCCTTGTCCTAGTAGAAGCTTAGAAGGAAGTGAGAGAGAATCTTATTTTACATAGCCTAATTTTATCCAACCTCAGTCAGGCAGTGCTGCAGTACCCTCTCTCAGTCATACTCTGTGAGAAGCTCTGATTGAGAGCTGTTTTCTCAAAATTATTTTCTTAAGGTCCTGTGTTTCCAAGCTCCTTTCCCACTTACAAGCCTTGCTTCATGGCAGTTGTATGTTTTCTTTGGCTCTGCTGCTGCAGTTTGCTTTCCATCTTCTGCTAAAAAAAAAATACAGATGTTTGGTATCTCACTAGATGATCTTTAAAGGTCCCTTCCAACCCAAACCATTATACAGTTCTATGGTTTGTGCTGTGTGCTTCTTGCATTTCAAACCCCTTGATGTAAGGATTCTATTTTTCCTTCCAAAATACAAAAGATATTTGAGTTATTTCTTCAAAAGATATTTTGTAAATACCTCCATGACCAGGTGAACTTACTTAAGAATATTCTGTCTTTTAAAGCTTTTTTTTTTTTTTCCTAGTGAATTGTCCAAAGCTTTAAAGTTTGCAGTAGCTGTCCTGTAGGTAAGGTAGGAGAAAAGTTGAGGCCATCTGAGCATTTCTTTGCAAATTTATTATCAAAAGAGAAAAACACTGACTTCTTAAGGTTTTTTAGCCAAATAGTGCAGACAAAACTTCTCAGGAAAAAGAAACCTAAAATACTTGTATGAATACTCCTCACCAATTAAATCTTCTCTGTCAAGGCATCAGTTGAGATTAGGTCATGCCCTCACCACTGCTTTCTGAGAAGTAGAGACTTCCAGTACCTGAAGGGGGCTACAAGAACCTGGCAGGGGGGACTTTTGACAAGGGCTTATAGTGATAGGATGAGAGGCAATGGTCTGAAACTGGAAGAGGGGAAATTAAGACTGGGGATTAGGAAGAAATTCTTCACAGTGAGGGTGGTGAGACACTGGAATAGGTTGTCCAGGGAGGTTGTGGATGCCCCCTCCCTGGAGATATTCAAGGCCAGTTTGGACAAGGACCTTGAGCAACCTGGGCTAGTGGAAGGTGTCCCTTCCCATAGCAGGGGGGTTGGAACTGGATGATCTTTCCAACCCAAACAATTCTATGATTCTGTGGGGTTTTTTAGAGGGTTGTTTTTTGGTGTTTTGTTGTGTGTTTGATTATTTTCTGAACAGTCATCTTTGTGCCCTGTACTTTTTTGAGTCTTCTAGCACAAATTTCATCCCTTGTCTCTTTACTGAACACTTCCAGAACTTGCACAAATGCTGGGAAAGAATTACTTTGCTCAGCATATCTTTTTCTCAAGGCAAGACTTGTTGTCCTCTGCACCTCTCTACTCAATCTCAGAATTTGTGCAAGTGGTGAAGTCCTAGTTTGAACCAAAAGAAATCTGTATGAAGCATCTCCATGATGTTTGGAGGCCTTAGACTCACATGAGGTCAGGCAGGAGCTTCTTAAGAGCAGACACTAGAGGGTAGTCTTCACCTTCCAAAACACCCAACTACATGAATTATGAGCTCCCTGATATTGGTGTAGGAAACCTCTCAGCTGTTTTAGTTAGCCCAGAGCTCAGGCTTCATTCATGAAATACCTCTCTTTTATTGCTGTTATGATGTTGGGAAAGTATCTGCTAAGCTCAGATCTTAATTTCTTAGCTGTAGATTCTCCTGTCTCCCTCTTACCATGTGGGATGTGCTGGAGCAGGTCAAGGAAGTTGGAGAGGGGTTTTGAGAGCAGCTCTTATGAGGAGAGGCTAAGGGAGCTGGGGTTGTTTAGCCTGAAAAAGAGGAGGCTGAGAGGAGACCTCATTGCTCTCTACAGCTACCTGGAAGAAGAGGAGGAGTGAGGCCTATTTTGGTCTCATCTCCTAAGTAACTAACAGGACAAGAGGAAATGGCCTCAAGCTGCACCAGGGGAGGTTTAGGTTGGATAATAGGAACAATTTCTTTTCTGCAAGAGTGGTCAGGCACTGGAACAGGCTGGCCAGGGAGGTGGTGGAGTTGCCATCCCTGGAGGTGTTCAGAAAACATGTAGATGTGGCACTTCAGGACATGGTTTAGTGAGCATGGAGTTGTTGGGTGGAAGGTTGGACTTGGTGATCCTAGAGGTCTTTTCCAGTCTTAATGGAGCTTCAGCTCCAAAATCTGGTTTTCACTTGACATGGTTTTGCAGGAGGCATCTAGTTCAGGAAGCCTGAGGTGAGTGCAGGAGGCAAAAATACAGTGGCAGGGCTTGTCCCTAGGGATCCCAGTGTCCTGGTTCTTGCTATAGCATGCTGGCTAGAGGGAAAAGATGCTGCCTGTGTGGTGAGTAGTGCTGCTTTTTCCTTTGGTACTTATGCACTAATGAGTTCATGTTAATCATCTTTGCTGTCCAACATGCCAGCAAGATGGATGATTTGTGTTTGATGTATAGAATTCCTTGTGTTTCTTGTTCTAGTCTGCACTACTTTGTGTGCGTTACTGATTTCTGCTAGAAACAGGTAGATGCTTTTCCAAGGCTTTCACACTCTGGAGCAATGCTCATCCTGAAAGTCCATTATTTGAAATTAAAAAGCAGACATTTATCTGGCTTGTAGGAAACTTGAAATGTTGCTATGTGAGATGTGGTTGATTTTTTTGTTTTGTTTTGTTTGTTTAATGTGTATATGCATGTCTGTGTGTATACACATAGAAAAAAATCAAGCTTGTTGTGGCAGTTCTATTTCAGAAGAGCTGCAAAATTGATAGGAAATATGAACTTAAGGAGTGGATTAAGGAAATTTCTAGAGAAAAACTGTAAATTTCTAAAATAGCTACAAGCAACCCTTGGGAAGTCATCAGAAATAGGAATGCTTTCTTCCCTTTCCTCAGGACTTGCTTTTGTTCCTCCAAAAGCATTTGTTTTGTTTTGGGTTTTGGTTTTTTTTTTCATTAATTAGTGATTGAAAAGCTGTTTGGACAAACAAAAATGAAGAAAGAAATGCCTGGGTTTCAAATTTTAGTGTTGCTTCCTCTACATTACCAGTCTGTGTCACAGCGCACACCCTCAGTAGATTTTTGTCTTTAAGCACATGTAAAAATCACTTAAGATACAAAGTCTTGGCATTACTCCACTAAAACTCAGTGCCTTTTCTGTGCACCTTACAGCTGGTGTTGATTGTACCAAGTCTGTTCAAAGGAGGGCGGGCAGGGGGGAATTCATTCCTGTTTCTTCTTCTCATTAAGCAAAACTGCAGATAGCTTTCAGGATGTAACGCTGCCCAAGTCAGCTCACAGCAGTGTGTGAAAGGTGCTGGCTCAAGTGTGAAGATGGATTCTAAAGCAGGCAATTCTTTCCCCAGGCAGCAAGAGGTCCACCTCCACAGCAAACCTGAAGCAGACAGAAGCTGTCGTCAGCAAGCGGTTGTCATCCTCTGCCGCGCTTCTCAACGCTTCTGATCGAGGTAGGTCTTTGTGGCTCATGCTGATAGCAGGCTACTGCTTCCCTGTTAGCTGGGGAAGGGAGGAGGAGGAGTGGGAGACAAGAGGGGCAATGATCCTCCTCTTCCTCCCTCTCTGTGTAACTCTCTTCATGTGTTGATCTCAAATGCATTTCATGCAATTTGTCGATCCAGCTTGACTGTTCAGGGCTTTGAGCCAGTTGCTGTGATCTCTGTTAGAGGAGGAGAACAACGGTAAACACGGCTGGTTTGTTACTTCTCATCCCTCCAATTGTCCTGCTCAAGTCAAATCTCAGTGAATGATTGATCCACAAATCATTTCGCATCATCCTGAAGGGGTTTGCATGCCTTAAATCACACCCAAAAAATTCAGCAAACTAGAAACGGTACCCAAAAAACAAATGATAAAGTTGTGCCTTGGTGGGATAGAGAGCTTCAGTCATTTGATTGCTTGTGGGAAGGGAAAAATCATCTTAGGTGGGATCTCTTTCTGTCCTGTGCTCTGTAGACACACACTTGAATATTAGAGTTCTGCTTTAATCAAATTAGAGAAGGATGCGTGGAAAATCCTGACACTCTTTTGAGTGGGAGGAGGTTGTTTGATTTTGATTTGGAGTTCTAGCATGGTTGTAGCTGTAGCCTCTGCAGCTCTGACACCATTTCCTAGCCCAACAAATTAGTGTCATCTTGATACTGACACTCAGATACCTTAAACTGTAAGTGCACTCCTCTGCTGACAAGCATTCTGAGTTGCTTGCTGTGCCATTGACTACTAAGGAATAGAAATAGCCTGGAAGGCAACTATTTTAATTTTATTTTAATTATCTTTGATTATCTTGAATGTTACCAATTTCTGTGGCTTCAAGTCTCATTTTAAAGTGCAACTTCAAGGCACATGAAGCTCCAGTCTGCAGTGTGCCATGTTTAAAGTGTGTACCACACAAGTAGTCTTAACAAGGATGTAGAGAGTGACATAGATCTCTGGTTTTTCCACTCTCTAGTAAATCTGCTCACATGAGTCTCCCCTCTGCCCCATCCAATAAAGTCTGTAAATCATGGCTATTTGCCTTCTCCAAGTGAAAATTATTTGCATGAGAACATATCAGCTTGTTTTAACCTGAGATGTCCCTGTGGGGAATCTGCTCAGTGTTTCATAGGAGCCTGCTTCTATCCCAGATGTGTTGCTTTGGGTTTTAATCCCAAATGAAACAACTTCAACCATCTCTGTGCTGCAATGTTTTGTCAGTCTGCAGCCTTCAATCAAATGAGCCATGCTAGAAGATTCCCTGACATGGACACAACTAACAGGGATCTTGTGGGTTCATGTTGGAAGGTGATGTAGCAGAAAAACTTGTACTCATGTACTGCATGTCTAGGAGGGAGTCAGTGAAGATATTTACACTGGCATAGCTCCAAGGGGCTCTGAGTCACTGGAGACTGCTTGTGATTTTAAATGATATATAATGTGTCTGCAGGCTTCAGCTCTGAGTCAGAAACAGAGTTGTAAAGTATAAATTCAGTACACAGGAAGTCACTAATTATCAGCTAATTGGGATTGCTCTTAAACTTGCTGTCATCCCTCAAAATCCTTTATGATTCCTTGTTCACTTTGGAGGAAAAATCCCCAAGTGGCCTAAACTGGAAGAAACATGGACATGGCTACAGTTGATCCACGTGGTCAGGATGTAGAGGTGGACTGACTGGTTTAGGTCACCACAACAAGTTGGAGTGATTCTGTGCTCTTTCCTTGGCACTCAAGAAGAACTTGGCTCTTTGGTAAAACGTGGTTAAATTCAGGCAACACAAAATCCAGTCACAGAATTAACCAGATTGCTTCTGCTATGCTCATGTGGCTGGGAAGGTGGAGGAGCAGAATGCAGAAATGAGAGGGAGATGCTTCTCCCTGGATCAGTGGAGTATTTTGTCAGCTGTGTTCACTGTAAATTCTGAGCTCGCTCTTACCCATGCAGATTGTGAGCAGTGGTCTTTAAAACAAATTATCTTTCCTAAAAGGATGTTTTACTTACCTAAAAGGAGTACAAGGATGGCCTCAGTAGGTCAGACAAGAAATCTACTGAGACTGGCATCCTGCTGCTCTGATCAGTAGTTACAGGAATGTAAGAAATAATGCTTTCTGTAGAGTAATTCTTCCCTGATCCAGCTTTCCTGCTTCTGAAGGATTCATGCTATAAAGTGACTTAATTCTTCTTCTGTATCTCAGGGAAGTGGGGCAGGTGTTGGAGGGGACTTACAGGCTTTTCAGTGTCATTAATCCATGCACTTTCACTTCTAGGTACCACAAAGAGGAGTGCCTCATTAAACAGACTGAATAACAAAGTTCCTCTGCATTCGCAGCAGTCAGCACTCAAAGGTTCACAGGTGGAACAGAAAGGTGCTAGAAGCCAGTTTGTTTGGAGACTTGGGAGGCAGTAACTGGGATATTTCAAGCTGGTTTGAAACCACATCCCAATTTCATGATAAAATGTTTTCACTCATGCTTTCATTGAGGGCACTGTGGCATAAATATTACAGACATTGCAGTGCCAGCTGTTGGGTAACTGTGTCTGTAAACCAACCTTGTTCTGTCTGGAAAGTGGAAGGGTGGGGAGAAGAGTAGGCAAACTATATAGGTCATGAGAAAATAGTGTTTTGTAATGATAGATTGGGGGGGTTAGCAAAAGCAAAGCATGGGAAGGGCAGTTTAGAAGATCACATAATATACATCAATATCTTGTTAAAAATAATCTTCCTTACGCTTGGTCTCTAGGAGGAACAGAGAAGAAGAGGAGCACATCTTTGAGTAGAATGAGTAGTAAACCCCAATCCTCTCCAGACCTAGAAAAAGTGAAAAAGGAAGAAAAAACAGGTGGTTGTTTCGTAAAGCTGAGTATTTCTTTTTAAAGCTGTTCATAAGTCAAGTTTGGATAGGTTTAATTTCACTGCTTTCCTTGGTTCTTAAATTTTTAGGTCTTTTTAATGGCCTTTGAGGCATTCAGTGTTAAAGCTAAAATTGTAAATGGTAAAGATTAAATTTCTCCCTTTGGACAAAAAGGAAATCCTGTAAGAAGGACTTTAAGTGCACCTATAAGTAGATAGCAAAATGTCTCTCTGCTTAAGAGAGGCCTAATTGAAAGCTGGTAGGTTTAAATGTAAGACAGAGTAAAAATGTCAGTGGTATGTTCACTTCTTACTTAAATCTTCTCTTTGCTTTTTAAACTCTCTCTGTTTACTCAACTTAAAAGCAACTTCTCTGTTCCTGCTGCTGGCCTAAACTTTGTGCATGCAAATGAAGGAGGAAACCTGTCCTTACTTGAGTCTCTTTTGGTCTGTGTATTCCCCACTAGGGTCTGTGTATTCCCCACTAGGTTACAAATCCTTCCTTTTCTAGGATCTCTTCCTAAACCTGAAGACCAGCAACTTTTCTAACATTTTTTTTCTCTTTAACAGCTTTTAAACTTTCCTTTTTAGCAGCTCTTGCCAGCAGTGGAAACAATACTCTGCTTCAGGCTCTTTTTGTATGGGAGGGTGATGGATGCTGTCCTTGTGAATTTATGTGCAAATGATGGCTGATGATCACCATTGGCTTTGTCTTGTGAATCTTCTCTTTATTATGTCAGAACAGCCTTACCTGCAGTATAAAGAGTACAGCTCTGAAGAGCTGGGTCAAAATTTGTTCATGTTTTGACCAACTTCAGCTTTCATCTGTTGTATGCATGCCAGTCTTTGCACATTAAAATGATCAGTATGAAGCAAGCCAAGGACAAGAAGTGCAACATAAGAGGTTGCAGCATTTAACCCTTCTGTGCTTTTAGTTCCGATTTCCCCTCTCCTTGACTTCTGTATTTTCCTTCCAAAACTGTTACAATTTGCAATAATGCTCACAGACTGCCTTTGCTTTGTACTGCTTTGTCTTTTTCTCATGACATGATTTCATGTTGGATCCTTTCTTGGTTTGTTCTCACCATTTAGCTCGTCGCTCCCAGCTCAGTCCCCTGGACAGTAGCGTAATCAGTCGCCTCCTCGCCCCCACACAGGCCTCTTTAGCTAGGAGTAAAAGTGCTGCTACATTGTCGGCTGATGGACAAGATCCCTCAGGTAACAGGAGGGCAGCAAAGCCTGAAAGTTTTCTGCAGTTGCTCTTCAAGCAAGAACTTACCTGATAGTTGCTAACTGTGCTGCATTGAAGCGTGAATCAGCCAGTTAATACCTGGTTATGTGTAATACAACTTGCCCAGTCCTTTCTTTGGTCAGCAGTAACCAATTCATATGCTCTCTTGCATGTTTATTTACAAAACCATAGAATGATTACTGGCTTTTAAACTCCAGTGCCAGTTTCCTTGCTCTGCAGAGAACCAGCTGCTGGCATTTGTTTTGGGTTTTGTTTGTGGTTTTGTTTTGAGACTGACAGAGACCTGGGTTTGGGAGCACCCCCCAATGAATCAGACACGCTGGTCAGAGAAGGGTGTTAGAAAATAAAAGGGGTAGAAACCCAAACAAACCATTTCAAAGGAGGCTGAAAGGAATTAAGTGCAAAGCCTAAATTTCTTGAGGAGGAGAAGCTCCTGTAGGAACGTGGCAGAGGGATAACTTTAAGCACAGGGAGCCCTGAGCTGGCTTCACTCAGGCTAATTACAGAAGTAGAGGCATCCTAGAAGGAGAGGGTGCTGTAGAGTAACCCTGGCTGGCTCAAGCAATTTCATGTTAGTCCAGACTGAGCTGATAAAGCCCACAGTGTGGCTCAATTTAGTACTGGTGCAGGAATCTGCATCATGGGCCAACCCTGACTGCATCCTGCACTTAATTGTTACTAATTAGAAGAATTTCCCAGTAAATGCATAGTTGGAACCAATGTGGAGTCCTTTCTCCTATCTTGCCTTCCCAGTTTTGCTTGTTTCCTCTTGAGTATGTTGTTCCATTTTTATTTTTGATCTTATGCCACTTACCTTGGTCCTTGTTGATAATGGTGACCTTTCTCCACTGCTTCCCGTGTGTAATGCTCAGGTTTGACTTTTTTTTTGGGGGGTTTGTAGTTGTTGGTCATATTTTTTTGCACACCTCTCTATGTGCTACTTTTATTTTACCATGAATATTCCAGTTCATGGCATGTGGGGAAATACCCATCTTTTTAACTGTTACTGACAGCATGTGACTTATTCACTGCTGCTGAAGTAAAGAGAACTCCTGCATTTTTATCAGTTTACCTTCAAGGCACTTTCTACATTTCAGTAGAAGCCTACCTGTCCTTTAGCAGAAACTGTGCACAAGCAGAATGTAGTTCTCCTTGCACAAATGCTGTGAATACAAAAATAAAATGTATTTTCCATGAAATTACAAAATTATAAGTGCTGGCATCTGTCACAGTTTAGTCAGACTATAGAAAAATCCAGTATCAAAGAATCATAGAATGATTTGGGTTAGAAGGGATCTCTAAAGGTCATCTAGTGCAACCCCTTCTGCAGTAAGCAGAGTCATCCTCAATTAGATCAGGGTGCCTAGAGCCCTGTTGAGTATGAAGTTTCAGCAGTAGATTTTTACATCTTTGTGGGCTTATGAGCATCTGTGTAGCTATGATTATTTTAGTGAGAAAAGGAATTGGAAGACAGTTTCCATCTCTTACACAAGAGGAGACTGACACTTCTAGTAGGGAAGGTACTTTAGTTTGAGAGTTCCTAGATTCATAGAATGATTTGAGTTGGAAGGGAACATAAAGATTGTCTACTTCCAACCTCTCTGCTATGGGCAGGGACATCTCCCACTAGCCCAGGTTGCTCAAGGCCTCATCCAACCTGGCCTTGAACACCTCCAGGGAGGGGGCAGCCACAACCTCCCTGGGCAGTTTGTTGCAGTATCTCACTTTCCTCACCGTAAAAAAATTTCTGCCTAATCTCTAGCCTAAATCTGCCCTCCTCAAGCTTCAATCCCTTCCCTCTTGTCCTTTTTCTCTGCACAGGTTTGGTTCTTTTTACACCACCTGTCTGAGTTTGTTAATGTGGATAGAAGGCACACATACACAGTAATAAAGGGGCCAGAGAGGGAAAGTGAAATAAAATAATGTTGCACAAATCATGTCACAAGAACAATGTCTAAAGTAATGCCCAGATTCCTTGGAAAAGATATCCTCCTTGAGAATTGGAGGGAACTCACTTAAAATTTTTAACCTGTCCTGAAGAACTTGTAGAGAAGGATGCTAAGCCACTAAAACCGAACTATTTGTGATTAGATGCAGCTTGGTTACAGTTAAAGCAACGCTGATGTATTGCAAATGTAATGGAAAAGCATTTTATTTTTGTCTGCTGCAGACTGCTGCTTTCAAAATGGTTTTGTTCTTGGTGCTGTTGCTTCCAAAGTACTAATCATGTGGCGATGGTGTCTTGTGCCCGTGACCCACTGCAACGTGCACTGCCTGCCGTGTTTCTCTGTATGGTTTCTAACATGCACAATCTTTCTCTCTTTCTCCCTCTTTTTCTCCTGTTCTTATACTGTGCACTTGCTTCTTGTTGTGTCTTGTCAAATTCCTAACTTTTATAGAATCTCACCTCTGTCCTCGTTCAGCTTCAGCCAGTTCCGTCAATTCCCCAGCTCCTAAAGTGCCCGTGCGCAGTCGTAGCATCGACAGATTGAAGTCTTCTCTATCTTCATCTGATGCAAGCTCACCAGATTCAACTCAGGTGTGTTGAAGAGCCACAGGAATTTGGTTTGTATTAATGGGGTAGGGGGGTAGAGGTTGGAACAGCTCAGGATGGGGTGGTTCTTCAACAGTTTACTTGCTTATTGGAATGGTCAACAGCATTTGCTTCAAAAAGGCAGTACTGAAATCAAACTGGGATCTTATGGTCCTTCATCTCTCCAGTGTCTTGGTTGCCACAGTTTCGTTTAGGTTAAGGTCAGTGTTTTGCAACATAAAGGAAATGTAGAGTACATCTTGTTGAGAAGCCCTGTGTTTGTTGTGCTAACAGTTCTCCTGTCTGTGAAGGATTCTAGGGTGAGCATTGTTTGGTTTTATGTGTCTTTGTAGAAATCAGAAGCTGACAAACCATCGCCAGGTTCTGGTTTCAGGCGCCCTCCCTCACCGTCTGTGTCTGTCCATAGAAGATCCCCTTCTCCTGCTAATGTGGTGAAGCGTCCTCCATCACCATCCACACTTAGGTATGTGTCCAGTATCCTTCTACTGAGGAGGAGATGAAGGCTGCTTCCTGCCTCAGACAGCTGCACTCTTAGCATTTGGATGACCCGTGCTGTGCCATGTGTGTATATCTAAGGACTTTACTTTTGATCTGAGTTCTCTTTTCCATGGTAGGGTTGCAGCCCTTGAACCTTTGTCTTGTTTGTGCAGATATCTGTATTATATACTCATCCTGTATTTACATATAAACACAAATATTTATACCTTGATTTTCTGTACAGTCTGTGCACTGCCCAGGGAAGTGGTGGGGTCAACATCCCTGGAACTGTTTAAGAAAAAACTGGATGAGGCACTTAGTGCCATGGTCTAGTTGATTAGTTGGGGTTGGGTGATCAGTTGGACTTGATGATCTTGGAGGTCTCTTCCAACCTGGTTGATTCTGTGATTCTAAAACCAACAGGGAGCAGGCAAGCTTCCAGCCTGTAATCTTTGTAGGTTTCTTGGACTGGAATCACAGGATTCATCCTTAACGTAGAGTAAATGGAGGTCTAGGCTAGAAGACCTGTTTTGGTGTTAGCCAACAAGTAGTGAGTGCAGTGTGCCCAGGGTGTTTTGGAATCTTGTATTTGAGATTTATGAAGAATCACAGGATATTAGGGGTTGGAAGGGACCTTGAAAGATCATCCAATCCAACCCCCCTGCCAAAGCAGGATCATGTAGGGCAGGTCACACAGGAACGCATCCAGGAGGGTTTTGAAGGTCTTCAGAGGAGATTCCACAACCCCTCCACAGCCTGTTGCAGTGTTCTGTCACCCTCATTATCTGTAATGTCAGCTAACCAAAGCAGACTGCTGTCCTAGTTGCATGTTTTGAGATGTTCAAATATTCTTTATTTCAACAGGCAAAAGACTCGCCCACCTTCACCTAGTGTGTCAAAACAAAGGCCACCATCTCCTACTCCAGTCTCTAAACCAGCACCCATCCAACGTCCACCTCTCACACCAGGTGTTATAAACATTACCAAAAAGAAAACTGAAGTAGAGAGCAAACCAAAAGATAAGAGCACAGAAGGAACAGGGCAAGAACAAGGTGCTTCACCAGCCTTGGACAGGGATGCCATTGCAGCTAGCACAAAGACCAAAGAAGGTGAGTGTTTCTCAGTGACAGCTGAACTCTTACTCAAGACATCTGCAGTGTGTGCTAGGTGAAATCATTCCTTCAGGAGGCAGGCCACTGGAGAGTAGGATGTTTCAGGGCAGAAGCTGTTTATTGCTGAAAATTTCATGCAGTAATTTTACATGGTATGACTTTGGGGTATGAATTTTAGTGCAGCAGGTAGTTTACTTGACTTGGGAGTTTAAGTCCAGAGCTTTCACTGTTACTGCTTGTACTATGAGAAAAGCAAAAATCCTATTTGCCTTTTGGACTTCAGGCACACTAGCTGAGAAATCTACTAGCTTAGGTTGGCAAAGTCAGTAATTAAACTATGCAAAGGTCTTTCAGTGCAGTTGGTAGTTGTTATAATTGCTCATGCAAGGGACCTGCTTGGAGGAAGAAGTCAGCTATTGGTGCAGCCCAGCCTGAGACATCTTTCACCAAGCTGGAAAACTTGCCTCAGTCAATTCCAGTGAATGTGTAATCACTGCTGCCTCAGGAAAAAGTGGTCAGTTCACAGGTCACACTGAGCAATTAGCTTGGCAGATAAGGAGAACCATCCACCAGATAAACAATTAGTGTCCTAGTCCTCTTCATTGTGCCAAGTAAGGACAGCCCCTGTCCCTCTGACCGGAAGAACACCATCTGCCATCTCCAGAACAGAATCTGGGAGAGCCTTCTGATGGGATCTGGCAGGCACTTCTCTGTGGAGAAGGACTTAGGGGACACTTAACAGGAAAAGGAGGGATCTCTGGAGTTTAAACTGCAGCCAGTGGGCAGTACTGAGGGCAGAAATCCTTCAGACACAAGGTAAGTGGGAGCCATGCTTGCTGCATGTTACTGCATGTACAGTTCCTCTTGTGCGTTCCTTGGCTGCTGCCATCGTCTGTGATTTCCAAGGCTCTTCCTTCCACTACTCAGAGCTGGGTGTTCAATAGTGTTAGCTGGCTGAAGAACTCATGTCTGGAGTTCTTTGAGCTTTTGTTCCTGTAGAAAGCAGCCTGGATGTCTTAGTCCCATGTGGATGTTTGTAAGAAGTTGCCCATCCATCTTCAGTGTCGTGTCATTCATCTTTGCAGTCAGAACGTCCATCCCTTGATGTCCCTGCATTACTGTGATAAATGTCTTGCATGCCTCAGAGGGGGCATCATCAGTTGTAACCAGTGTTGAAAGAGAGGTTGGCACCTCTGTAACAGCCTGTCCTGTTTCTGTTTCTTCCAGTTGTTCTGGAACAAGAGCACCTGTCCTTGTTCCTCAGTGCCCCACCTGTCTCCTCTCCACACTGACTTCTGGAACTGTATTAACACAGTTTATCTACTTCCATTTTAGCTTATTGCTGATGTCCAAGCTAATTGTCTTTGGAGTGGGTCATCATGGCTGTGAGTGAAGCTCTTTGGCAAGATAAGGAAATAGTGGCCATGTTCTCCAAACTAGAGATGATTTCAATCTCTCTCTTGGAATGTTGGGGTACCCTGCAGTAGTGCTAAGTCAGGCAAAATTCTTGTTTTTAAAAAGAAAAAGTTGCTTTCAGTTGTCAAGGCAATTTTGCACATCTGTTCACCCTGTGGGTTGGTGCAGTACCATATTGCAGACAGCTTCTGAAGTCAGAGCACACCAGTCAATGGCATGTGGCAAATCAGTCTCTAGGTCTTCTAGGTTCAACCTAATCTCAGCTTTGTGTACTTCTATCTTCATACCCATCTCTTCTCCTTCAAACTTGATTTGATTGCCTGTTGCTGACAATCAAGTTTTGTCTTGTTTTTGGGGTTTTTTTTATTGTGTCTTCCTGCTAAAATACACTGTTCTGCAGTAAAACACTTTCTATTTTTCAGTGACTTGGAGCAGTTGTCATTTCTGGCAGCAGCCTTTGGCAGCTTCTGTGAGAGTTAAAAGGCTCGTTCCAACTTAAAGCATAAGAAGTGCTCCTTCACGAGCTCTCACCTTATGCATGATGATAGGTAATAAACTATCATGGAGCCTCAACTTTTTTTTTTTTTTTTTATCTGGGTAGTGAAGGCTTTGCAATATGATTTATAGATTGATTGTAAATAAATGACTTGCCTTAGAATGTGTTGGAGTCATCCCTCCACCCAGCTGATGTCACAACACAAGCATGTTTGTGTTCTTGCTGTCAAACTGGGAAATAACAATCCAGTAAGGAACTGACAGAAGCTTCTCCTCAGATAGCAGATCTGCAATATTCTTCTCTATCTTTGGGAAGAAAACCTAAACAGATGAATGAGAGAAAAGGAGGAGGTTCAACTTCCACCTCTTCACAAGTTGCAGATCTTCTGCATCCTTCTTGCTCGATTGGCAACTTAAATATTGCTGAAGAGGAGCTGCCTAAAGGCAGTCTGTATTCTTAATGGCTGCACTATCTTCATAGTGCCTCTTTGCCCTTAAACCACAAGCTGGAGTTGGTAAGGCCAACAGTCAGTCCTGTAGATGCATTTTACAGTTCTAAGATGTTTCTCTTGCCTGTTTCCCTCTTTCTCCTTCCGTCACAGAAAGGGCCTGTGAGTAAAAAAAAAAGTTCTTGTCAGGAATGACAGTTGGGAGTACAAAAAGAAGATGGAGATGAGTATAAAATACTGGAAGAATCTTCTTAAGGCATGTTAGCAATGCTGTTAGGAAGCCCCATGTCTTGCCCTGTGGAAACAGACTGCACAAGGGATAAAAAAATCAGTACAACAACATGGCTTTCTGTGATTCAGTCAGTGAATTGGCATTGCCTGCAATCCAGTAACTTCCAAAGTGAAAATGCAATGGGAAGATCCCCCCCAGACTTGAGATCTCTTGACCCTCTCTTGGGTTTATGCCCACTGTAGTTTCCATTTCTGTATTGTGAATTGTTAGAACTAATTTTCTTCTATTATTTTCTGTACCAGATAGTTTCAAGCTATGCTGCAACCCTCTAACCTAAAAGCCTAAAACCTTTAGGGTTCCTGCTGAGGATTAAATTGTCTTCTTTAGGTTGAATTTTCAAAGGAGGAAATTGTTTACACCTGATGTCAAATGTCAACCAATTTTGATAGAAGTGAAATTCCAGTAGGGTTAAAATGGGACTGCTGTGTGGGTTGCTGTGCCAGGGCATCACAGAAGATGGCTTCTGCTGCAAAGAGTGACTGGTCTCAACTGGTGATACATTCAAGTGGTAGAAGAGAAGTGAGGCATTTTGATTCCTTCATGATTGTACACTGGCAACAGTAAGTGAAACCTCCTGCCTTTAAGTAATAAAAAAAACAAGTTGCCAAATGTAGGGAGAAGGGCACTTCACACCTCTAGATCTCAAGTAGGCAAATCCTGCTGATGGTTCTTTGAACTGCAAAGGACTGCTCTTCCCTATTCAGGGATGAGGAGGAGGAGGAGAGCCCCTGTTGGCTGAGGTCAGATTTGGAAGTGGTGTGGCCTATTCATGTTTGTACCAACATGACTGCATTTTTTGCCCAAGCCAGTCTGTCCTGGGGATGTAATTTTTTTTTTTCAGTGTTGGATAAATCTGAATTTTATAAAACTGCACTCTGTATGTTTCTGGAATGCTTTTCCTAGGACTGCAAGAACAATTTTTCTGCACAAAACAGTGCCATGATTCAGTTGCTCTGGGTGTAGTCTGGGTAATTACAGCTGCAGGCAGTGATTATGTGTCCATTGGGCTTAAGCAGCTTTTCAGGTATTAAAGTTCTTAATGCTGATACAGTCTTCTGAATGATTTGTCTTTAGGTTAGAACCATAGTAACTGATGAAACCTTGGTGTCATTGTCTACTAAAATGGCTCTGGCTTCAAGGCTCTGTTATTGTTAAGCAGACAACTATGTGTTGGTTTGTGAAATATTAAAAGGAAGAAAGGCAAGTCCTTGCCTACATTAGGTTGCTGTTCCTCCACTGACACCGAAAGCTGATTCTCTGCATGTTCAACCAGTTCCTTAGTCACATTCAAATAGGAAGCTGGAATAACTGATTAAAAGTCAGAGTTCTTTCAATACCTATTGAGAGAAACTGGATGATGACAAGGGTGGAAGTTTTCCTAATATTAATTTATAATTTATATAAATTATATATATATATTAAATTGATCATGTATGATTTCTAATACAGATTCATAGAATGGTTTGGGATGCAAAGGTCCTTAAAGATCATCTAGTTCCAACCCCCCTGCCATGGGCAGGGACACCTTCCACTTGACAAGGTTGCTCAAGGCCTCATCCAACCTGGCTTTGAAATCTTCAGGGAAGGGGCATCCACATCCCCCCTGTGCAGCCTCTTCCAGCGTCTCACCACCCTCACTGTAAAGAATTTCTTACTAGTATCTCTGCTGTCTCTGATCATGATATCTGATGTCTCTGGTCATGGTATGTGCTATCTCTGATCATGACCTGCATAGCAGCAGGTCTAGGGAGGTCTTCTCCCCCTCTACTCCGCTCTGGTGAGATCCCACCTGGAGTACTGTGTCCAGTTCTGGAGCCCCTATTACAGGAAGTGCTGGAAGGTGTCTAGAGAAGGGCCATGAGGATGAGCAGAGGGCTGGAGCTCCTCTGCTATGAGGACAGACGGAGAGAGTTGGGGCTGTTCAGTCTGGAGAAGAGAAGGCTCTGAGGAGACCTTCTTGTGGCCTTCCAGGATCTGAAGGGGGCTACAAGAAAGCTGGAGAGGGACTTTTTAGGGTGTCAGGGAGTGATAGGATTTGGGGGGGGATGGAGAAAAAACTAGAAATGGGGAGGTTCAGATTGGATGTTAGGAAGAAGTTCTTCCCCATGAGAGTGGTGAGACACTGGCACAGGTTGCCCAAGTTGGTGGTGGAAGCCTCATCCCTGGAGGTTTTTGCAGCCAGGCTGGATGTGGCTGTGAGCAACCTGCTCTAGTGTGAGGTGACCCTACCCATGGCAGAGGGGTTGGAACTGGCTGATCCTTGAGGTTTCTTCCAACCCTGACAATTCTATGATTCTGTGATATCTGCTATCATGACCTCTGCTATCTCTGATCATGATCTCTACTATCTCTGATTATAACACCAGGCAGGATGTGAGCACACACATAAACTATGGGACTGCACAAGTACCTGCTGACCTGGTTGCTTGAAGCTGTTTTGATCACCATGAAAACTGGAAATTAATTTATTGCTAAAATGTGTAGAAATCCAGCATTCCTGAAGTGATTAGTATGTACCTGCAGGGACAAATAACACAATGGTTGTTTGCACCCTCAGATAATCTATAGATTTAGAGACATGAAGGTTATTGATACGAAACAAGAGAAATAAAAATGAATGTTTCATCTATAGGGTCATGGGTTTTTTAGAAGGAATTATAAGTGTTTCCTAAAGCTGGATATTTTCAGGGTTTTTTTTAAGTGTTAGAAAATAAATGTGTCTCTCTAGAAATATGTTTTTAAGTACTGTAGGATCAGAGGATGTTACGAATTGGAAGGGACCTTGGGAGATCAAGTCCAACCCCCCTTACAGGGCAGGAGCATAGAATCCAGCACAGGTCACACAGGAACACATCCAGATGGGGCTGGAAAGGCTCCAGAGAAGGAGACTCCACAACCTCTCTGGGCAGCCTGTTCCAGTGCTCTGTGACCCTCCCAGTGCAGAAGTTCCTCCTCATGTTGAGGTGGAACCTCCTGTGTTGTAGTTTCTATCCATTGCCCTTTGTCCTATCCCAGGGTGCAACTGAGCAGAGCCTGTCCCCTCCCTCCTGACCCCCAGCCCTCAGATATTTATAAAGATTTATTAAATCCCCTCTCAGTCTTCTCCAGACTAACCAACCCCAGGTCTCTCAGCCTCTGCTCTTAGGGCATGTGCTCCAGTCCCTCAATCATGCTGGTAGCTCTCTGCTGAATTCTCTCCAGCAGATCCCTGTCCCTCCTGAACTGGGGAGCCCAACACTGGATGCAATATTCCAAGTGAGGTCTCACCAGGGCTGAGTAGAGGGGGAGGAGGACCTCCTTGAATCTGCTGGTCACACTCCTCTTAATGCACCCCAGGATCCCATTGGCCCTCTTGGTAGTTGGGGAATATCTTTTGAAGTGTATCATCTGGAATGTGGCTGGGTGAGTGTAGTTGAAATGAGTTGGAATTTCAGTGTCAGTGAGCTATTGTGGCTCTGCAGCTCCTTAGGCTTCTCAGTTGGCTCTTGGGAGCCTTCAGAGGCAGGGTGTGCTCACTCAGCTGGCTAACAGAAACATCTCATCTCACAATGACAACGTCTGTCTTAATTTACTGAGCCTTTTTAACAGCCTTTTCTTTTAACCTTCACAGAATCAGGTAGCAAATCAGTAGCAGGGACCACCACAGCTGAGGAAGCTGCTAAAATCTTAGCAGAGAAACGGCGTCTAGCACGGGAGCAAAGGGAGCGTGAAGACCAAGAAAGAATGCAGAGACAGGAAGAGGAGAGGTAAGGATTCAGGAGAAGGGAGGCATGCTTTCAGTGGTGGGCTGTGGTGGGAGTGGACACTTGAACTGTGTGTCATAGAATCACAGCATGGTACAGGTTGGAAGGGACCTCCACACATCATAGAATCAGTCAGGATCGAAAGGGACCTCAAGAATCATCCAGTTCCAACCCCCCTGCCATGGGCAGGGACACCTCACACTAGATCAGCCTGGCCAGAGCCTCATCCAGCCTGGCCTTAAACACCTCCAGGGATGGGGCCTCAACCACCTCCCTTGGACAGCCCATTCCAGGCTCTCACCACTCTCATGGGGAAGAACTTCTTCCTCACATCCAGCCTGAATCTCCCCACTTCCAGCTTCATTCCATTCCCCCCAGTCCTATCACTACCTGATAGCCTAAAAATTCCCTCCCCAGCTTTCTTGTAGCCTCCTTCAGATACTGAAAAGCCACAAGAAGGTCACCTGGGAGCCTTCTCTTCTCCAGACTGAACAACCCCAACTCTTTCAGTCTGTCCTCATAGGAGAGGCGCTCCAGCCCTCTGCTCATCCTGGTGGCCCTTCTCTGGACACCAAGTCCAACGTCCTTGCCGGAGCAGGATCACCTAGGGCATGTCACACAGGAACCAGATGGGTCTTGAAAGTCTCCAGAGAAGGAGACCCCATGACCTCTATGGGCAGCCTGCCCCAGGGCTTCAGCACTCTCACATCAAAGAAGTTTCTCCTTGTGTTGGGGTGGAACTTCCTGTGTTCCAGTTGGTATCCTTTGCCCCTTGACCTATCACAGGACACCACTGAAAAGAGCCTGGCCCCTTCTTCCTGACACCCACCCTTCAGGTATTTGTAAACATGGACCAGATCCTCTCTCTGCCTTCTAAACAGCCTCAGCTCTCTCATCAGACAGATGTTCCAGTCCCTTTGTTGTCCTTGTAGCCTCCACTGGACTCTCTCCAGTAGTTCCCCTTTCCCTCTTGAACTGGGGAGTCCAGAACTGGACACAATACTCCAGGTGTGGCCTCAGCAGGGCAAAGTAGAGGGGGAGAACTACCTCCCTTGACCTGCTGGCCATGTTCTTCTTAATGCACCCCACGATCCCACTGGGCTTCTTGGCCACAAGGGCACTTTGCTGTCCTGTGAACATTTCCAAAACATTAATTAAATGTCCTGTAAATGTTAATACAGTTCCTGAAGCAGAGGCACTAGGTGAATAACTTAGAACTACTCCTGCTTTCTTGGGCTGAATAACTCAGAACCACTCCTGCTTTCCTGGGCTGAATAACTTAGAACAACTCCTGCTTTCCTAGACTGTCTCATGTGCATGTACACTGTCAAAGAAAAAACATTCACTTGGTAATCTGTGTCTTGAAATCACTAGAATCAGAGAAGAAGAGATGGCCAAGAGAGCACTGGAGGAAAAGGCACGGCGGGAGGAAGAGCTCCTCAAGCAGGAGGAAGAAAAGAAACTGGCTCATGAAGAGCAACAAAGACAAGCTGAGGAGGAGAGGATCTGCAGAGAGCAGGAGGAGCAGGAGAAGCTTGCAGAGCTTCAGCACCAGGTCTGCTATCTGTAGGCTCCACCTGTGTTCCTCGTGCAAACTGCCAACTTGTTTTTTGGGGGGGGGGGGGAGGTATCTTTGGTTTTCCTTCACAGAACAGTTTTGGCAGATCTGCCAAGACTGATGTAAAGCAGAGTTCATCCTGTCTGAGATGGATTTTAGAATGGCCTGAAGTCCTTCCTTTGCCCTACTCTGTATTTGGGGTTGGGTGGTTTGGTCTTTTTTTTTTTTTCCCAACATTTGATAAATGCAAGTGTGGGACAGAAGCAGATTTTTTTTTTTTAATGTATCTGGGATGCTCTTTAACATGCATAAAGTATTTGCCCTGAGCTCACAGTACCAGCTTACTGCTGTGGCTGATGAGGCTGTGGTCTGTCTG